>NC_054055.1:7816937-8473074 GCF_017639655.2 Falco naumanni | reverse complement strand
GGAAACAAAAAGGGGGAAAGGACTGAAGAAGAGAGGGCCTTGCTTTCCAAGTGGACAGAGGGAGAAGTGATGCTCACTGTCTTTTGAAAGAGGTGAGAGTGGATGTCTGCAGGGAGTTGGACATAATGGTGGGGGTTTGCAAAGCCTCCTGTAGGGTCTGGCCACATAACTCTTGTTAATATCAACATTGATAATCTGCGCCAGCGACTTTCAGCAGCCAGGGGTGTAATTCTCCTTCTTTTCGCAGTGATGCTGGGGGTACTGGCTTGTGCAGTCATGGCGCTATGGCTACAGTCATGCTCCATCACACCCTGTCTCTGCACACTGCAGTGATACGATCTATACAGCACCCTAATGCTGCATTGCTTAAATGCCTCTGATTTCAGCACATGAACTCTAAACTGAAATGGTTTTACCCCTTTCCCCATTTCTGAGATTTTAAATTGTCATTAAAATGTTATTTTGTATAGCTACAGGAAGTTCACTACACTGAAAATACCCATGTCGGGGGGTGGGATGTTGCAGGAAGCATTGAGACAGATGGCACGTCTGGGGTGCTGTGGTTTCTAGATGGGCAATGTTGACTGCCGAAGAGTGGATTGAGCCTATGGAGTATCTGGAAACAAGCTGAAAGAAGAACATGGAACAAAAGCCACAGTTGGCAAGGTGGCTTGCTTTCCACTGTGGCAAAGTCTAGTAAAACACAACAGACAGAGGAACTAAATGAGCAGCTTGAGCTCAGCAAATCTTAAAATGTCCGGGAGAAAGATAAAGGCTGAATAGATTATTTACAAACTCTCATCTCCAGTATTGTAAATATCTCTCTGGCACCCTGGCATTCTGATGCAAAAGTTGCTGTGTCAAATATTCTTCCTCACTTCCAGGCCAGTAAACAGTGAAGACCTTCCTCTGGGCTGATTTAACTTAAGCCACAGTTTTTCCTGAAAATTTTCCTCTTCTCTTTTCGTTCACAATCTTGTTAATACAATTGTCTGATTTTTGAGCATTTAGTAATATTCCTCCAGTTCTCTGCTTTCTGTCCTCTGTGGTTGCACTGAGGAAGGTTTTGATGGAATATATGAGAAAAACACATAATTTACTTAGACATTATTCCTTCTCAATATTAAATTTATACATGTGTTATGAACCAAACAGCCATAAACCCATTTGTAATAAGCAAATTTAAAGAAACTGTAAGGCTAAATAATAATAAAAAAATAAGTGAGTAATGGAGTGAAACTTTGAGTCTTCTCTACTACCAAATTTCTCAGAAAAGGCTTCCTTATTGCCTCCGATGACCCTAAAACAGAATACTGCAAACCAAGGAACAGAGGCCCAGAAAGAAGGAATTGGATTAAACTTGACAAAGCATCTTGAGTTACTCAAAGCCCCATTTTTGCTCTGCTGTTAACCTGTAGATCAAGTTTATTATATACCTCATCCTATCCAACTGATTGAGAAGACACAACTCCGTTACAGCCTTCATTGAGACACCCAGGCTGTGAAGAATTTTTCAGCTCTGAAAATCCCCAGCTGAATTTCCTGAATTCCACTCAAACTGATCACTAACACATCACCACAACGTCTGTTTCATTTTGTGAGTGCGAGAGGACAGCTGCCTTTCATTTTGACCTTCATTCTCATGATAACACCTTTGAAAACATATTTCCATCCAGAGTCATATTAAAGGCCATGGCAACGTGGGATCCTAGCGGATAGTCTAGTCTGTCTTCCTTGCTGAGGGAAGATTGACCATACGTAGAGTATTCTTGGCAAATGTTTGTCTAACTTGTCCTTCAAAATCTCTCACAATGGACTACAATCTTTGCTTTATTCTTTATTCTTATGGAAATGTTTCTGTGAAGATCAAAACGATCAACAGGAAGGTATCATCGTTTCTCTGAATGAGATTAATCTAGCAAAACTGCTCTTTTTGGAGCGTGGTTTTGGGGTTTTTTTTCCCCATTTTCCACCTCTGGGAAGTTATTATGATGGATAAATTAGCAGAAAAGGCATGAAGCTCTAAACTCTATAGTTTTGAAGCACTGGAAGTGCAAATGTATGCTGAAGCTTGCCATCTGTGCATGGTGCTTTTTATATTTGCACCTTTGTAGGGTAAGATTGTCACCTTGATAGCAGTGTGTGTGTAGACAGACAGATTCCCATTTATTCTGCATTGTTTATATGTACATACACATTCACATGCATGCAGGGCTATGCTTGTAGGCAAAGCGCATGTTTGTGAGACGGAATACCAGGAGCAATACAAGAGTATCTTCACTGTAGTTCCGTATAGAAGCTAGTATACAAAGTAGTTGGGCCTTTCTGATACACGCTGCCCATGGTTCAGCCCAGATAGATGTAGCACTCAACACAAGGTAAAAAGCCCAGACAATTAGAAGCCTATGCTTATTTTCTCTCCAAAAAATCATTTACCAGGATTGTTGGAAAAGCTTGGAGATAACTAAACTTGGGGAAAATGATGTCTGTCTTCTCACGATTTGCCATCACTCCCCAATTATGAATTAACATTTTACTTTTATAATTTATGAACTATAATTTATGAACTAAGCTAATTCATTTAAGCATAAAATCCACATTTCCATGGTAACAGCATGAATGAAGAAGGAATGAACTTCCAAAGTTCAACTGCATTTATTACAGTACTTAAAAATAAACCTCCAGCAGTTTTCATCCAGGAAATTACTGTAACCTTTCTGTATGAAAAAAAAAAAAAAAAAAAAAAAAGCTCTTACTGTAAATTTGTATAACAACTTGGGTTTATATTGTACTTGATAAAGACCTATATGTGTAAAAATATGTAGGATTTTATTTTTTGTACTGGGATTTTATTTGAGGAAACTATTTCAAGGGAACCTATTGTTATATTAAGAAATATGATATATAATTGTTTAACTGTGGAAGTAACTTATGCTTTCATGAAAACAGATATTTAGGCTTTTTTTCCTGATGTAGCCAGTATTTTCATTAAATAAGCAAAATGTTAGGTTTTACAATGGAAAGTACAAAAATAGATATTTATTAGCCATGCTGTAGCTATTCCTCTTTGTTCAATTGATAAGTTATTAGCTTAATATGCTAGCATACCTCAGGTAGAAATCTGATCAATGAGACAAATACCTTTATTTTGAAAATACATTTAAATTTAGCCAATTCTTGAAGTTATTTCAAACCTGTGTAGCATTTGAAAACAAAGGATAATTAACAAGTGAAACCATTTGCAAGGCAATTAGTATATTTTCTATGTCTTAATGATTTCAAATCAAGACTCAAGATATTTCTAGAAGCCTTCTGAGTCAAAAGCAAATTATCGGGCTCAGTAAAGAATAAATAGGTAATCTAATTATTCTAATACTGTAATAAATCTAATAATGTTTCCTTTCTTTTACAAAAAAAAAAAAAAAGACTATTCAAAATAAGTGAAGATATGAAGGAGGGGAAAAAAATCTCTTAGTGGAGAGAATTCTCTTTGAAATATAGCCAAACAAACCAAAATAATGTACCTCTACAAGTGTAAATAATGGTCCCCTTGTAATCAGACCTTTTACAAATATAGTTTACCGATTTGCCTATGGAATCTAAGAAAACCGTGCTTAAATCGGGCATCCATATTACTTCTGTATAACTATACACCTAATGCTATAAAAATCCTTGAATGTTATATCTGTATCTCCTCTGGGACCTGTGACTTCCAACATTTGAAGACACCTAGCCAGCATAGATATTTTTTCCCTCTAGACTATCCAAATCATAAAAATAATCCCCAGACTAAGACTTTAAAAACTTATACTAACAGGAACAATAAAGTCAGCAAAAAACTCCCATGACTGATTGAGACCTTTCCTGTAGAGCTTTACCAATGATTTCATTCCTTACTTCAGCTCCTCCTTTAGCTATCAAGTCAAAATATTTTCACCTCTATTTCAGCTGTATTATTTTCAGCTGTATTATTTTCAGCTTCATATACACAAGTCCATGGGAATCAATGAGACGTATCCCATGGTCCTGAGGGAAATGCCAGACAGTTGCTGAGCCGATCTCCATCACCATCATATTTGAAAAGTCATGGCAGTCAGGCAAAACACCCAGTGACTGGAAAAAGGGAAATATCACATCGTTTTTTCAAAAGAATAAAAGGAGGACCCTGGGAACAACCAACCAGTCAGCCTCACCTCTGTGCCTGGTAAGATCATGGAATAGATCCTCCTGGAAGTTATGTCAAGGCATATGGATGGCAGAGAGGTGATTAGAGACAGCCACCATGGCGTCACATGGGAAAATCATCCCTAATCTGCTGGCCTTCTCCAGTGAAGTGATGGAGTGACTGCGTTGCTGGATAATGGAGGAGTAACTGATGTCATCTACTTTGACTTCTGTAAGGTCTTTGACATAGTCTCACACAACATCTTTGTCTCTACATTGGGAAGAGATGGATTTGATGGATGGGCTATTTGAGGGGTAAGGAATTGAATGGATGGCCGCCTGCAAAAAGTTGCAGTCAATGGCTCAACGTCCACATGGAGATCAGTATCAAGTGGTATCCCACAGGGGCCCACACGGGGACCAGTACTGTTCGTTATCTTTATTGATGACACAGACAGTGGGATTGACTGCACCCTCAGTAAATTTGCAGATGACACTAAGCTGAGTGGCACAGTTGATGTGCTAAGGGGAAGGAATGTCATCCAGAGTGACCCTGACAGGCCTGAGGAGTGAGCCAATGTGAATCTCATGAAGTTCAATGACACTAATTACAAGGCCCTGAACCCGGGTTGGGGCGTTCATCACTATCAATACAGACTGTGGAATGAATGGGTTGAGAGAAGCCCTGAGGAAAGGAATTCGGAATACTGGTGGATGAAATGTTTGACATGAGATGGCAATCTGCACATGCAGACCAGCGAGCCAGCTGTATCCTGGGCTGCATACAAAGAAGTGTGGCCCAACACGTCAAGGGAGGTGATTCTGCCCCTCTGCTCTGGTGAGACCCCACCTGCAGTGCTGTGCTCAGCTCTGGGGTCCTAAGTACAGGAAAGACATGGACCTGTTGGAGTGGGTCCAGAGGAGGCCACAAAAATGATCAGAGGAATGGAACACCTCTCCTGTGAAGACAGACTGAGAGAGCTGGAGAAAGAAGGCTCCAGGGAGACCTTACTGCAGCCTTTCAATATTTAAAGGGGGATTTAAGAAAGATGGAGAGAGACTTTTTACCAAGACCTGTAGTGACAGGACAACAGGTAATTGTTTGAAACTGAAAGATGGTAGGTTTACACTGGACATAAGAAAGACATTTTTTATGATGAAGGTGCTGAGACACTGGAACCGGTTTCCAAGAGAAACTGTGGATGCCTTATCCCTGGAAGTGTTCAAGGCCAGGTTGGGTGGGGCTTTGAGAAACCTCACCTATTAGAACATGTCCCTGTCCAAGGCAGGGAGGTCGGACTAGATGATCTTTAAAGGTCTTTCCCAACCCCAACCATTCTGTGATTCTATGATTGACCATCCACTAATACTTCTAGAGCTGTACCTTATTTTTTAAATATGAATTAAATACAGAAAATTCTCGGGGTGTTTGTTTTTCTCCGAAACAGTACTTTTACCTACGTCTTTCACTTATACTTTCTGTATGTCACCCTGCAACCTCATTGATGAGTGTTGTCCTGGTTTTGGCTGGGATAACGCTAATTTTCTTATTAGTAGCTGGTGCAGTGCTGTGTTTTGGCTTTGGTGTGCGAACAGTGTTGGTAACACACTGATGTTTTTAGTTGTTGCTGGGTAATGTTTATACTAGGTCAAGGACTTTTTGGGTTTTCAGACATTGCCAGCGAGAGGGCTGGAGGGGCATGGGAAATTGGGAGGGGACACAGCCGGGACAGCTGACCTGAGCTAGCCAAAAGGGTATTCCATACCATGGGATGTCATGCTTGGTATATAAACTGGTGGGTGTGTGTTAGCTGGGACAGGCTGATCAATGTTCAGGGATGGGATGGGCATCAGTCAGCAGGTGGTGAGCAGCTGTACTGTGCATCACTTTTTTTATTTCCTCTCTTCCCTTTGGATTTCATTCCTCTCCCCCTCTCCCTCCTTTTCATTATAACTGTTATTGTTATTATCACTACTGCTCTTCTATTTTTATTTAAACTATTAAATTGTTCTTATTTCAACCCTCAGGTTTTATGTTCCTTTCCAACTCTCCTCTCCATCCCTCTGGGTGAGGGGGATGTAAGCGAGCGGCTGCACAGCACTTAATTATCAGCTGGGGTTAAACCACAACAACTGCTAGTAGCATTGCCCTGTTGAAGTAGGGCATCCAGTAACACAAGGTTTCATCCTTCATGACCTTCTGTCACTTACAAACTGATACCACTCTACTTTGCTGTTATCTTACAGCAGGTGTGATGCAATTTGACTCCTCTCCACTAGGCACTCAGAATGAGTTTTAAAACTTTGGCACCATTAAAAATGGGGAAATTTATACACACACATATATACATACAGGTAAATACGTATATAGCAAGTAACTTTTTGGAACCACTAAGAGGTTAATTTCCCCATAAATATTACAATAACGAGAGGAGCACTGCTGGTGCTTGTTCCCTCTGCCCTTTCTGCAACATCCCTCTTTGCCTCCTACACACCAATTGGAATATTATATCTAAATTGCTAAAACAAGGTGAATGATATCTTCTTTCAAACAGGATTCATAAAACAAAGGTACCCCTGAGCAGCAAGTGGAAAAATCTAGATCTTCTAAATCATACCCAGCTAATCAGACAACACGGTCTCAAATCCACTGTTGCTTCTGAGAATTTCACCTGGTGTTCCTTAAAATTGCAGTTGAGAAGGCCTATCTCAGCAGTTAGAGCTCATCTCTTTAGGGTCTGTAATTAATCGAATCATGACAAAAAAAGATGTTTTTTAAATTTTCCATTGTGTAGTGATGCCCAACACATCTGAATTGCTCTTGTCACTGGCTTGCTGTTCTAGGTTCAAGGAAATACCTCAAACATTGTGGACAAAGCATGATTATTTCTTTCAGGACACTAGACTTTTTTCAGTGACTTAAGCTGTGGAGAACTTGGCACACAAAGTCAAAATTTGAAAATGTCTTTTAAAGCTTTTGCAATGATACCCATTGAGATGTTTTGTTTCTGCAAAGAAAAAATGCTGACTATATGAGAAATAAAATGGAGAATGTTACCATGCAATATTAGTTTAATATTAGAAAGCAAATGTAAATTACAGCACTAAAATAGATTTAAGTATTATCAAAATTAGTCTAGAAAGTCAAAATTATTCACTTCAACTTTTTATCCCTAAAAATTTTATCTCAACATGCAAAATATTTTCAACTTTGAGACAAGTTATGTCGCAAAGAAAATTTTTACACTGATAGTAACTAAGCAATTCTATTATTTCCCAGCAGTTAAAGAACATTTTTGCACTGATATTATTTAACCAGTTCTATTATTTCAAAGCAGTTAGAGGTTTCCTCTTAAAATACCATGCCTTGCACATTTCTTCCACAGATGTCTTCTTCTCACTTCAGTATTCCCTTGAGTCACATGCAGTGAAGATCAGATAAATTCAGAGAATTTCTTCACTTGAAATATCTTATAGAATGCAAATTACTGCTAGAATCTGATAATATTTCACAAGCTAACTGACTTTAGCACTGCTTTCTCTGTAACCGTTCATAAAAGCTAAAAATCTCTGGCAATCTTTCTAGCTTTGAGGATGTCTATAAACATTTTGTTGTTACTTCTACATGCAAAATTATTCTATGTAGTACACAGGGTCAATATCTCTTTTGCGTGGAGGACAAGACTGAATGAGACATGATGCTGACCGCAGAATATCAATTGACTAGAGCAGTATTTATCTGAGAGGAACATTTTCTGTTCCCTTCATACTTTATTTAAATAGTTTTAGAAATAGCACTCCCCTTGACCCAAAGAAGTTATATCACGCCCCATTTCACACATTAACTAATAATAACATCAAGTCTCTTAGGTAAACAAAGCCAGAGTCTACTGTCAATCATAATACAAGTAATCTTAATTCCAACAGGGTCATAAAAATCCACAGGCCTATAAAGTACGAGAATCTGGCCCAAAGAATAAATAAAACCAGAGTATAATATGATATACACTGAGTGAAATTCCACCTCAACCAAAGCAAATAAAAAAAATATGAAATACTAATTTCAAAGGATTTTACTGGTGTTTTTAAGGTATAAAATAAATGTTAATGCATACACCACGATAGTAAGTTTGTACATACACTTCAGTTATAAAGAGTTGGTGCTCCCTAGTATTCTTTTGGCAGATTATCAGCTCTACTTTAGCTATTCTACAAAAGCAGAATAGTACACTCTGCGAGTATCTTTTTCTATCCCCTGCTCGTCACCATGTTCAAAGTGGAATCCACATATTGAAGTATGCTTTAAGAATATTTGTGCTTGTGAATATTTATGCAGTCATAGTGACTAGGACATTGGATATGTGTAAGGGCATCATGCAATTATCAGACAGTATTCTGAACACAAGAATACCATCATCTGAAGAATTCCATATACATTCACCGTTTGTGGGTACCTTTAATCCAACTGTGGTTTCCTGATTTGGTTCCTACATGGAGTTTGCTCCTATAAACACTGCAAAAATGATGGAAAGTATATAAACTAGTAGTGATTGCTCAAAAGTCAGGGAGTTTTGTCCTGATCTAGATGATAGAGATATTGTGTGGGTCTCTAGTGGAAGTACATTTGGAGGGCAGGTAGGCAGGAGATATTCCAGTTTGTATTTATCAATCAGAATCATGGAAAGGCCACTAAAAGTTGTTTGTTAGTGACTCAGCAAGACAAGTCAAACTGGACTATAAAAAGATTTTCACAAGGGAGGAAGATAGGAGGATCTGTTGTGAAAGGTGACTCATGTCTAGAAAATAGAAGAATGCGTTTGGGTTAGTCTTTTGTGAGCTGGAGAAAGGCAATACAGCTGTTGATTTTTATTTTTATTTCTCAAACCTGAGTCTGAAGAGAGAGATATAAGTGAAAGAAATAAATAAAACAAACATACACCATAGGAAGTGCTTTTTTCCACCCTCCAACAAACCAACACAGAAATGTAGCTCATCTCCCCACCTTTGATGATGCTTGGTCCTTCACAAAACCTGTGATATAATAAGGTAATGAGAATTAAATTTAATGGTTGGCAATGAGTATGTTTATGTGCATGTATAAGTTTGTCCTTTGCAGTGATAAGAATGTATGCCTCTAAATACTTGTTCAGAAATCTGCTTATTACTGGCTGCTGCTGTATACAATGCTCTTCGAAAACAAGCCAAACCACAAAATACACTAAATAGGCAGATGATTGCTGCCTGCTGATTTCAGTGGAGTTCTGGCCAGGAAGTCAGGCTAGATGATAGCCCAGGCCTTCTGGCCCAAATGCAGATGCATCTCTTTGCTAATCGACACAAAAAAAAGCACAAGACTGGAACAATCTGGAAAAGCTTGCAACTCCCCAATTGTTACTGTCTGTAACAGAAAGATGTAATTTTATACATTTGCTTTGCGTTGTTCTCTGCTTCTTGCCCTATGTTTTCTATAAATAGTGGCATTTCATGCCAATTTATGAGATGGGTTTTTGTAAGAGATGCAGAAATTCTGAAGCCGTAACTGAAGCTGTTAAAACTCAAAATTAAGCTATGCAATGCTCAGAAATGTTGGCCACCTGCTATAATTAAAACTTTTAAACATATTTCAGTACTTCTGAGACATTAGTTCTCTCTGTCATTTGACAGCCCTCTGCACTGAAATAGCATGTTGAATATCTTAGAATCAACAGTACAGTACCACCACTTCAGTGAAAGAATTATAATTAATTTTCACAACTGCATAATTTCAGGAATTGTGAAATACAACTTCAGTGGGTTTCTTTAAGCAGCAGTGTTCCAGTGTCATGTTGAAAAGTTGTGTCTATGGCAACATGTTCCTATTATCATAGACCTCATATATCTACCACCATCTCTGAATTTATTTTTAGATAATTAACACAGAATTCAATGCTAGTTGTTAAAATCAGAATGAAAACTGAAGTTCATGCATAAAGCACCTCCTGCCTACATATTGCCCTACACAGCTTGAACAGATAAAACTTCTTTTGCATGAATAGAACTGGGAAATATTTGAGACCAAAAGAGATCACAATTTACTTTTCATTTCCTGGCTTCTGCTACTACAAGAAGGATCTGTTTATTCATTATTTCATTGCTTTATACCAAATATTGTAAATTAGAATGTTATTCCTCTATATTAGAATACAAACTGGTAGCAGTCAGAGCCTAGATTGAGAGCCAGGGCTCTCAGGATCTCTTTCAGTTTACCAGATGTGGTAAACAAGTCTACCCCTCAGTTTACTCATCTGCAAACTGATATTTACAGTATCATTTCCAGCAATCACTCTCAAAATGTCAATGTTCTTATTACAACACCTAGTCCTTGCTGCTCTGCAACTGCACCTTACCTTTCAGTAAGGACACGCTTCAGTCTGCAAAGCTTTGAATGACAAATATAAGTAATAGTGGTTAATATGTTCAAGTTATTTTTGCAGATTGATTTGAAATACTTGATTTCCTTAATCTGAGCAAACACATCTACATGCTCATTGAATCTTTGTGCTTTACCACCTACAGTGTGCAGCTTTGTGCTCTACCACCTACAGCATTTCCCAAAGTATTTTTCCCTACGTGAATATATTTACTTGTACCTTCCTCTATCACAAGCAGCTTGCTTGATTTGAAGAATGGAGCTTGATCTTTCTCATAATCCACCCCACCCCCACCCCCCCAACATATTGAAGACATCTCCAGGTTGGTACCCCACATTTCTAGAAAAAAAATATTGATCAAGCATTTAATACTGCTGCATTCTTAGTAAAATACCAAAATCAATGAGATGTCATTTATTAGTATTTCTCTGGAATTTCTGCTAGAATACACCATCAACATACTCATAGCTCTGTACAGATAACCTCTAAATTATTGTGTTAATGTTTTTCTGGTATGTGTGTTTACATTGCACTGAGCCACAGTCATCAAAGGTAGCTATGCAGCACCCAGAGCAATGTCTTCATCTTGCCTATACGAATCTTTTACTGCCCTACTCCTCCTTATTTTGCTGTATTATTTTAGGTATAGTATTTTACTATATTATCTCCAGCTACTCTATGATCTGCACAGAAAACATGTTCAAGGTGAAGGGCACAAGAGGGGAAGGGAATTTATGCCCTCTAGCCAGATTTTCTCAAAAAGCCTCTGACAGTTTTATGCCTGAAACATAATTCAGAGCTATGTAGGTAACATGTCAGAAAGTCCAGCTGCAGAAATAGGACACAAAAAGAAACTAGCAAAGAACATTCTTTAATGCTAAGAATAAGAGAAACTGCATTAGAAAAATCTTAGTGGAGCAGTAGTTGCTCCCTGCCCTTTGAAGGTCAGGAGTTCACTGGCTTGGGCAATAGCTAGCGGCTCTTAAGACTTTGTTTAACTCCCTGCTTTGCCATAGGCACACACTGGTGTGACAAAGAGCAAGATGCTTAACCTACAGGATCTCAGGTTCTCTTATATACAGACTAGTTCATGAGCATGATTAAGTCCTTTAGACACTGTAGGATTATCAGATACTACCAAAACAACCACAATAAAAGCAATGTTAAATCTACCTAATCCCAACTAATCTGGGACATAGCCTGACACCTAAACCCCATCTAAAACCTCAAAAAGTCACCTGGTCTGCTAGTTCTGCAGGTTCTCCAGAGCTGCTAAAGCCTTAGATGCCTACATTAATGTGTATCTCCTCATTTAGCCTGGAAGCTGTCTTCATCTTTAAATTAACGCATACTCAAAGTACATACTTTCATAAATTCATAATTTAAAGCCCGATTGCAACTCACCTTTGGAGAGACAGACACTTAAACCTTGACAAAATCCTTCCTTGACCTCTGTCTAATTTTCTCTAAGAAGCATAACATCTAGATGTAGTCAACACTACCATTAGCATCACGGTAGTGATACAGCCGCAACAACAATGCCATCTTTTCACCTGAGACCCTTGTGTTTGGATTACCCACTCGAGACCACTTAGATCACTCACCATCATTTTCAGAGGAGGGCTATATGGCGAGATACTGTGTGGATAGGTTTTTCCTCATGGAAAAGTTTTCTATTATTCCCGATGGAAAAGATAGAGGCCTAAGTTAAGCAGACTATATAGTCTTTGGAGTCTGTCTATGTCTATGAAGAGCGACAAGTGCCTGAGCCAGGCAGGTTGTCCTTGTCAGAAATTTAGTTATGGTGGGCAGGCTTATCAACCCCACTGCTCTCAAGCAGCTGCCTAAAATTTTAGGCAGAGAGAGTGTCCAAGTTAAGCACTGGAATAAGGTTGAATGCGACTGATAGAACCATGCTAGGAAGTATTTGCTGATATGGCACAAGCCACACACAACTGTATTACTAACTCCACAGACTGCAATCCAAATAATGTTTTCAGTTAATAAAACAAAAGTTCAGTAAACTAAACCTCCCCCATAGAAACCAGACCAATCTGCTTTGCATATAAAGCCACCATTTGGGTGCATGACTCTAAAGGAAAAAGCCTTCTGAAAGTGTGCAGGGAAGGTTAATCAAAACTCCATCCCATCTCTGCACACGCTCCCTGGAAATGTGATTCATCCCTTTGCTTTCCTCCAAAATAGCTACAGAAATGGATGGGGGATTGAAGGAACTCCTTCCCATCAGTAATTCAAAAGCTGAGTCACTTCTTGATGCTCAGTCCATAGCCCAAAATAGCCTAACCTTGAGAGGAAATAGCCAAGATTTATAGGTAAAGAAGGTGAAAAAAAGAAGACCAGAAATGAAATGAATCTGTGTATGGGAAAGCCTGAAACCTGTTAACCAACCCTCTGAAGAACTGCAAGTGCACAGAGCTCAGCAGCTGGCTAGCAAAGAGTGGAGAGCCATAAGGAATGTTAATGGGCACTCCTGCATCAGGCTTTGACTACAGGGATGTTAAACACTAAATTAAAACCTAAGCATTGACCAGAGAACATATGCAAGGATAGTCATTTGGGAGCATTTTCAGCCTATCATTCTCTCTTCAAAAGCCAAGACAAAAAAAAAAAAAAAAAAAAAAAAAAAGACTCTCCATGAACTCCATGAATAGGAAAAGGCTGAAACAGTCACCACATCAGTTCAGGAACCCAATGGCTGCTAGGTGAAACCAGTCATTTTCAGAAAGGAAATTCAAACTGGTCTTCTCCAACAGCTGCAGGCATCTCTGTCTCCTGGAAGCCAGCAATGGTCAAATCCCTTAAATAAAACAACTTGCCAAGGATCCAACTGAATGTCTGGGGACTGGTCATTACATAGATGCTACCCCACCAGGGACTTGTCTTAATTTAGGACATGTACGTGTCTTTCCAATGTTAGTTGACTTGGTGCTTTGTCCCATCTGCTTTTTATTGCATGTCAAAAGCAGAAAAATCATCATCTTTAATCTTAGTGCTGAATAATCTTTCATGTAATCTTCTTTTCTGGAACTAGGAGGTTTTTTAAGATAATGTGCATATTGCCTGAAATTAATGTGTGCACAGCAGGTTTTCAGTGACGTTAACTGTATTACTCTGGCTCAAGCCAGCTAGATATGTTCCAGTAGATTTCAGACTAGATTCCTGCAATATAATCTGCTTAGTAGTGCTCAAGACAAGTATCTGGAAGCTTCAGTAAATGTACAATATGATGGCCCGGTGTCTTTCAGTGCTTAAATAACACAACAGGAATAAATGAAGGAACAAAATAATTTTCTTGGGCCACACAACAAGCCCTTAATTCTAAATATTCAGTTCTGACCTCAAAGTACTCCATGGTACTCCCCGGGAGCTAGTTACTAGTGAAATCGTATACACTGGTGGTAGCTGAGAACTCCAGTTGTCTGTAATGGCATTTTTTTTGTGAGCTCCTCAGACAGGCTCATTGCTTTCAAGCACCTCGTTTCTCAGGTTTTCTGAGACTGTGCCCAATATAATAGGGAAGGAAAGTGAAAAGGTGCTTTTACATAATCTTTGTAACTTGCTGAATTTATTACTGTCCTTAGGCAGAATTGGTCTGGATAATACAAGAACGTATTGGCCACTGTGATATGATCGCCAATGGTCTCGGTATGTCGGGATTTACAAGGCTGGTCTCAACAAACAGTGCAGCCAAGCCAGGGTACAACATCACTCCAGGCACTGTAACCCCTGTGCCAAGTTGCCTTGGGGGACCATTTGGTGTAACTACACTACCAGTTCTATATGAAGCAAGGGAACATGTAGCTGCCATGCCTACCACCTTGTATTACACGAGAAACTTCATCCTGGACTGCTCCTGGCTTACCTGTCACTTGTGGATGCACTACCCAGGCTTGATCATTTCCAGAAAAAGCCTAACAACAGCTCCCAGCAACAGTTGCAACAGATGTATAGATTAATGAATGAATAAGAAATATATAATAATAATAATTAAAAAGTAAAAAACAAATTATGAAGCTAGAAAGAGAGAAAATCGTAATGTGAAGATTATAAATAGATTGATTCAATTCCAAAAGCTAATATGACAGTAACTCTGATGATTATAGCACAGAAGTACCCGGTCAGTTTACAGAATCAACTGACCTGTCTCAAGCATTAAGTTAGATAGGTACTGATATATGTTTTGATGTTATGAGCAATAAAAAGAACAGGTTTGACCCAGGTGACATATATTTATCACATAAATATAACACAATTTTTGGAAGCAATATCTACCAGTCCTCTGTAAGATAACTGTGGTGGTTCTTAAGCTGCCTGGGAAAGGAAATCCACATGGTGAATTTATCCATAATGAAACTACAAGGCAAATCTTACCTCGGACAGGGAAGATATAAAGAAATCCGTTTCTGCAGTTCAGTGTCAAATCACTGCAGCAAGATATAAATATCACAGTGGCTTGATTTTTTTCTCCAACCCTTAACAAACCTTCCTCTATTTATCCTTCTCTCTTTCTTTGGCTACATATTCCCAGAGGCAAGGGAAACTAATGGCTTGCTTATGCGTCAGTTTGATAGGACATTTTCTTCCCACATTCCCAGAAAGGAAATAGTGAGACACCCACCCTCCAGCACACTGCCCTGAGCCCCCTTCCCCACTTGCCAGTGCGAGATGAGGGGATGTGGTCTGCAGCAAGCAGTCCGTGGGAAAGAAGCACTTCTGCACCCATCTCAGTCCATGGGACCCAGTTGCCCAATTTCCCAGCTCTTTCATGTTGCAGAGCCTCGCAGGGCTGGGGAGCAGGTTCCCACCCATCCCACTGCCCCCCCCCCCCCCCCCCCCCCCCCCCCCCAAGTCCTGTGCAGGACCCAGTGCAGTCAGGCAGGGGGAACCCTATTCTCTCCTTTGAAGGAGCCAGTCTTATTCCCAGTCGCACATTCCCCTGTACATTTGCTGTGACCCAGCATCCTGATTTCACAGAAATATTAAGAAATGAAGTAGACTTCAGCCAAAATGATCCTCAGGCTTCACACTCCAGCATACATCAATAGTACAGCCTGCAGGGTAGTGCACTGGTATCTGTTCTAGCTCTAAATAAGCTAGCTAAGATAATGGAATTAGTTAGAACAGCACGGCGTTGTCCATAGGTTAACTTCTTTTCCCCAAGTGGAAAAATCAGCCTTGAGCAAACATATCCTTGACTGCAATCTACATGCAGGACTGGGCCTCCCTGCTGTCCAGCACACTGTCAGAAAATATTCATTCAGAAACTGAAATGGAATTGTTCTGATCTCTGCAGCTCATTCCAGCCCGAACATGTCCTATACCAGAGGCAGAAAGTGGCACTAAGAAAATTCAGCGTCGGTTGAGTTTCCCCCTAGCCTGCAATGACATTCTCCCTGGGGGTCTCCAACCAGCCAAGGCAACTTGCTGCACAGAAAGGCATTAGACGGAAGAAACCGTTCTGCTGTGCAATCAAGTGTTTAAATAGACATTGTAAGTAGGCTATGGTGCACATTTGCACAATCCTAAAAATATTAATGTGCCTGAAAAATGATTAGGCAAAGTTTAGTCCTCAAAAGAATGCCATTGTTAGAACTAGGTTTTCCTCATCATTTTTGTAATGAGACAGAAGTGAACCCCAGGAATGACAGATAGCTTAAGATCATTTATTAGTCACATCTCCTTGGTGTGACATGGTGGATGGAACTAGAGGTCAATGATAAGAATACTACATCTGAAACTCTGACCTAACCCAAGGGCTGTTAAAACTTTACCAAGGCTTACAAGGGCATACAACCTCTTCCAAGCAGTGGCACATGTTCAGCAGAGTTTCTCATGAGAGGCATCACAGTGAATTTGAATCTGTTATGGATAGGCAGCAATTTGGTAGCAAATAACTTATTTGACTAATTAGTCTCTTTTACTGAAACTGCCCACATGTTGCTTACACGCTTCTCCAAATTATTTGTTCTACATCAATTATACAAAAAATATTTTGTGCTGATATTTGTTTAACCTGTGAAGACGTAGCAGCAGTTTATTGTGAATCTTTTGTACTCCAGCTTTCAGTTATAGCGTTTAATTCTGACTGAGTATCACTTTCTGGTTATAGGCAGGTTTAACTCATTTGATCACCTCCCTAATGTGGAACCTAACAGTCTTCCAAAAATTGCTGGATTTCTTAGGGATTCCTGCTAGTAAACATGTTTGCTAGCATAACTGGAAAATAAACAAGAATGTGAAAAGTAAACAGCCAGAATCCAGTGGTTATTTGCCCAGTGAATATTCATGCTCAGTGCAGACAGTTCGTAATACTCTAGCTTTTACAAATGTACAATAAAATACCGAATAGAAATCTAGCATTATGATCTACACATTCAGATTTCTTTTCCTGCTCGTTAAACTATATTAATTCAAAACCCCTTTTATCTCTCTAAAGAAAGGTGGGTGAGACACCACAGGAGAGAAGGTAGGAGTAGGTCTGTAAAGAAGAGGAAAAATGCCAAAGTGTAGTCACTGTGAATAGGAGCACAGAAGATGGGATGTGAAGCCATTATAGATGGATAAAATGACCTGTGGTAGTGAGCTACATGTCTATTGAGTTTGCATTGGAAGAGGGCAGAATGGGAGGGTGAGAATGGCAGTCATGTCTCTCGCTCTCATCCTGAACGTAGATCCCTGCTTGGGGAGGCTTCTCTGTCTCCAGCCCTTCAGAAACTATGATTTGTGTGGGAGAGCAGAATGCCATTCTTTATTACTCACCCCTTTCAATCTGCACAGCACAACCCAGCTCAAATATTCTGCTTGCCCTGTGTACGTTGCTCCCAGGGGAGCACAGGGAATCCAAGAAACTCCACGCAAAATCCTGGAGCAAAGAACTTATTTGGATTCTTAAGTTCTGCCACATAGCCACAGAGCCTCCACAGCTCATAGCTCCCAGTAAAATCTCTACTCAAAATTGAAAGACTTTTCAAAGTAGTTTATGCTACATTTGAATGCATACATGATGCAGTTCTCAGTTTTTACTGGAGAGGTAGGAATTGCAGCTGGAGAGAGCAGTATGTATGAACTCTGGATGAAGTTTGTGCATCACTGAAGAGCACTGGCTTGGCAGCTCTCTCCAAATGGCATCCTTTCAAAGCCGAACAGCATAATTCCTCAAGCATCTCCTTTTGCCCTGCTGTCCTGATGTTCACTGTCCTGCATATTCCACTCATTTTCACTGACAATGTTTGTATTATTTTCTTAAGCTTCTAGACCAGGCATTTGCATTTGCACTTTTACTTCAGAAAGTATCTTCCTTCAACTGTAAGGGATTTTTTTAAACAGAAATCATACCAAATAGCTGCACTAAGCTCATAGCTTAAGCTTAGTCCCAAGTCCAACAATAAAGTCCCCTCCATCATCTCTGTTTAAATCATGAAACAAAAGAGCAGTAAGAGCACAATCAAACCTCATATAGAAAAAGAAAAATCTTTATCCTTAAAATTCATCATCAAGTTAACCAAAATGTAAGTAAAACATACCCATGGGTGGGAGCATAATTCTCCCACCTAAAATATTCATAAATTAATCTATGCCAATAAATAGAGGAGAAAAAACAGCTCCACTGGCATTTGAGTTATATATATGTGTGTGTGTGTGTTAGGGAAAAAAAAAACAACCAACCTTTAAAAACAAGAAAAAAGCCCTGAGTCCTCCAAGAGAGAATACAAGACATCTTTGATCACATCCCTCATCACTATCACTTGGGACGTGATGTCTCACTAGTTGCTGACAGAATGCTAAAAACCTTGTGCCCCTGTATCTCCAGCTGCAGTGAGGCTGTCTTATCTATTGTGCATCATAGAATCACAGAACATTTTGGGTTGGAAAGGACCTTAAAAGGTCATCTAGCCCAACCCCCCTGCCATGGACGGGGACATCTACTAGATCAGATTGCTCAGAGCCCCGTCCAACCTGACCTGATTTAAGTATAGAAAAATATATATATATCATATACTTACAGTTCAAAGCAGATACTGTTTAATGGCATCTACTTTCTTAAGAGGTGGACACTCACCTCCTTTCCTGTTATTCATATATCCAGTTATCTTGCCGCTGGTCCTTGGTGATCAGTGGTTATTTTCTAGCAGCAAACCCATGTATGCATCATTTAGCCTTCAAAAGGTGAACAAAACACTTAACATGCAGACACAGCAAGAAATTTTATTGCTCCCAATTCCTTCAGATCAGCCTACATACTTGTATAGATTGACTAGTGAGCGGTGATTGTCAGGGATAGTTAAGTTTCCTGTTGGCAATGACCACACACTTTTCAATGGTGAGAGAATTTCCTCTGTTAATGCGCTGCTGCCAGATCCGCAGGATGCCCATTAACATTTGATGTCCTGCAAATGTCCAAGGGCCATAAAGTGTGCATAGCACTCATCTATTGCAAGTCCAGAAATGGCAGTAAACTCATGGAAGATATCTATATGCATCAAGTTTAAACGTATAAATACAAGGAAAAAAAAAAAAAAAGTAAATCCTCCAGGTGGAGCTGGCCAATGTGTCACATACAACCGGGTATTTGCATGGGCCTGGCAATTTTTAAAATCAATGCCAAGGAGGTGGATCAGGTGAGTATGAAATGGAAGTCACCAAAGAAATTTGGGGCATAGCTCCCAGAAATGAAGTTTTTCCATTTGCAATCCCCAATACACTACACGGGAGAAAATACAATACATAAACTCAATGGTATAATGAATGAGAAAGAAAGAAAGAAAGATACAGTAACAAAGCTCATTACTCAAGGAAATACATTTTTATGATAGATATAAGTCCTTCCTGGGAACCATTTGTAATTCTGAACTCTTTCATCAAGATTCCTGCAAACTTCATTGAAGTTCCTTAATTTAGCTCTGGAAACATTGGAGACATCCACCTTTAACCACTTTGAGGAATGGACTTTCTATTCCACTTCCTCCGCCCTCCAAGTACCTGTGTTGAGTATGGATAGAGGCGTGCTGCTGTCTCATCTGAATTTCTACTATTTTCTTTCCATATTACTCTACTGGAAACATTAACGAGCTCACCTAAGTTAACTTGTTACCGTGATGGTGTTCATACCTAGAATCTTCTGACAGTCTCTATTGTATTAATAATAACATATTCATTTACTCACTGCTGGCTGGCAAAGCTGAAACTTTCAAAGATCTTGCAAACCAGAACAGTAAAAAAATTTGTAGAGCCAATTAACAAATATATTAAACTAAGAAAAAAAGCTCATTTATGCACACTAATGATGTCACCAATTTCAAATTTCAATTTCTGAACAAATATTAATATCAATATCAATTAATAATGCATGCCACTTACAGAGCTCTTTTCATCTTGAAAGGGCTTTATAAACATTAACTAATTAAATTGCCATATCTTTTTCATTGTAATTTAATATATATATAAAACTGGGGGCCAGGGAGAGAAAGGCCATTAGATGCCTAGGGACTTCAGTACCACAAAGACAAGAGCAGAAAACTAATTTCAATTTACGCACAAGCTGCTGCTTCTTCCTCATGACTGTTTTTCTTCTTAAGAGAAGCTTCCATCCAGGCCAGACAACCAGCAGAGGACATTCCCATTACAAATACATCAGAATCTTTCCAAGGTTGTTCCAGCACATAAGGCCAAAATTAACTAGCTGGAATCATTTTTATGCCATCTAAGAAACAGCAGCCTTCTTTGCCCTCTGACCTCTCGGGGGTGGGGGGGGGGTTGTTGGGTTTTTTTGTTTGTTTATTGAGGAAGTTCTCCTAATTCATCTGAAAAATCTTAGCAGCTGGACAGATATCCTGTATGGCTGTAACTATCCAAAATAATATCCCTTTTCGAGTGGCCCACACTGAAGCATTTTAACTCATCATGCAATTACTCTTACCTCTTTTTCACATACAGAGTCTAGCTTGCAATGCAGCTCTTATGGGGCTAATAGGAAACTACTGTAAACAGAGTACTGGAATCCCTGAGGGGACACAGCGTTTGTCAGCTAAAATTGTGGTTTTCCCAGCCTTGAGAAAAGAGCTTATAATTCCCGTATCAGTTAAGTACTTTATATAATTGAGCAAGTTTACATATATTTGGGCTAGAAACTTGTTGAAATGCTTATGCAACCTTTTAAAGGACCTTTTTTCACTGCTAGATAAAGGATTTTCAGCTGAATTCTATATAATAACGATGGCACTGTTGGACAGATTTTATCAGAGATCATTACACTCACTAAAAATACCACAAAAATTCACATGCTTCATCCTTGTGTAAAGTTGTTAATCAAAACTAGAAATACTAAGATGCATCAGTCTAATGACTATGAAACCTCAAGTGGTTTTACATCCTACATTTTTCTTGACAACAACCTTCAGGCAGGAATGATTATCTTATTGACATTACCTGAGTTGGAAATTCTATGAATTCTGCCAAATAATTGTGTGACCTACTTATGGCTATGGTAAGATACACCTTAGCACTGACATATAGAAGCTTGATATATAAGAATAACGTGCTCTGGCATATTTTTCAGGATCATTTATTATTTATTTTCATGCACTTTCAATAATAGTATTAGAATCAGTGATACACCTGTAGTTTGTTATAACATAGACATCCCACCACTGTTTCATAGAATCAGGGCCTTAGCAAATAACAGGCCTAAATTTCACAAACCATAATGCTCTTGATGGTTTATTAGTTTCTGAATATTTTTCATAGAAACAGATTTATGAACATGTTACAGTTTAGTGCTGCCATTAAGAAAATATGATTTTTCTAGTGCTAGACACACTTGGACTAACCCATCTTGCTTTACATGTTTATGAGGGATCCTTAGTTACAATATGCTCATAGATAGCTAACACCCAAACCTAGACATCAACAGATGTTTTAATTAAGATGGGAATATTATCCAGGATGACAAAACTATTACCCATTTTTCCTCAAGAATTCCAGAAGCATTACCATTATTATGACAGGCAGTAGTGCTGGTTATTTGTACTCTTGCAGCAGCTACAGTTCCCAATAACAGAACACGACACTTTGTGTCAGGTGCTGCACAAATAGGTACCAATGTGCAATAAAGATACGGTACCTGTCATGGGATGTTTCGCGTTAATATATGGGAGACAAATTCAACAAAAGCAAGTAGCACATTGTCTTCTTCAACTGCTACAGAAGCAGACTGAGCTAGAGGTTTCAGCTGAGTATCTCCCTGGAAAAATGGTATCCTACAACATCATTATCATCCTACAAGATGCAGTGTCCCACTGCATTGTCATCATCCAGAACTGCAATAGGGACGCAGATAAAACCAAACCTTGATGCTATACAGTACCTGACACCACTGGGTGTCCTGACCTAGAGAGGTGAACAGATATTACCATAGTAATGACTAAAAGTTGGCTAATGTGGTTCATATGAAAAAGGCATCATTTTGAGCAATATTTTTTGTGGAAGATATAACTAAAATGAATAGCAAACAGGAGGGAGAAAAATGGTTGAGTGTCAGTGTCAAAGAGTGGGTTACACAAAAGCTGCAGTGAAGGAAAAGGAAACTGCTAACACATGAAGGCAGAATGCCACTTTTGGATAATAAGAGATATCAGCATCCTTTCTTTTTCTGTCCATATCCTGGCACTGGTTTCAGAGCTTTCCTTCTTCTATATCTCCTATATGTTCACATCAGCCTGCAAATACCATGGTAACGTTTCCTCTGAATGCCACTGCATCACTGCCACCCCCAGAAATATTCTCATTCACCATCCTTGACTGTTCAGCCTCCAGATTTCAACAAATACTGAATCTGACTGCCTACATCCGACCCGTAAAGAAAAGCAATCTCATACCCAAATATCTGTCCCACCCACCAGCAGTTCCCTTAATTTCTGTATTTAAGGATTCAGTTCTCCATTACTGTCTTCCAAACATAAATGTTATTGATGTTATTTGTTAGTGTGTTTGTTGTGGATAATATTGTACAACATTTATTATGAGACAGATAGCTTCGGTAGGTGCCAGAGGATTTCACATAGGAGAGCCTGCATGTAAAAAATATAATTTCTGTTGGTTACAATCCACTGACTTAAACAAGGACCAAGCTGCCCCAAAAGATTTGCAAAATCAAACATTTAATGGCCATCACATTACTTCCAGTGGCTGCTGAGTCCCTGAAAAGTGTACATTCCATGGTTATATCCAGTTTAGGAAGAACTTTCCCAATTTCCTTTGCCAACACACTATGTCTCTGAATCAGCTCAGTCAGATGGGCTATGTCCCTTTACCTTTGTGACATGAACAGGGAGAATGAAGATTCCCAGCAACCAGAAGGAGGAAGATACGGTGAAGGACAGAACCTGCTTACTGATGTGAAACGAAGCTATTCCATCAATTTCAGCGACACTTCTGCCTTTTACAGAAGCAGGGAATTTGGCCAAGAGAGCCTTCAGCCATCTGAAAGCAACTGCACAACTCACAGTTGTCCTCCGGGAAGAAGAAGATTCCCTGTCCTTCACATCAGCCACTGATTACTGAGTCAAACAAGCTTTCTGCCACTCTTAACATTCAAAACATCAGAGGCAAACTGTCTTCTCCATGAACACCAGTGGCTGGTTGACAAAGTCTCCAGTATTGATTTTCTTAGCAGAAACTGAAAACCTGTCACTCTGAGCACTGACTCTCCCCTTAACTCCCAAGGCAGCTCCGAGTAAGCCAGGGTAAAATCCACCCAAGGTGGCAGCAGGACAAACACTTGCTTGCCGTCTGAGGACATCTGACTGAAAGAGCTCTTTAGGCAAATTTTCCAGCCCTTCTGCTGAGAGAAAAAGGATTTTCTTCTTAAACCTTTGTGGATTTCAGCTTGAAAGACATTTCGATTTCATGTTTAAGAAATTACGCTAAGATGTTTACTATTTTAATACACAAAAGGTTCTTGCAGCATTTTAGGTTCTCCATTTAAAGATTAAATGTGGTCCTAATTTTATTTCTTCAAGGGAAACAAAAATTCAAATCAAAGGAAAATAGACACAGTGCTCAAAAGGACTTTTCTTTCCGTAAGGAGACTAATAATTACACCTTATTCTACTTTGCCTTTTTTTCATAGATCTGAATTTATTTTTTTTTTATTTAATGCATCTGGAACTCTATCAGTTATCCAGCATAAGCTAAGGACTTTGATACTCCGGCAAAAATTGCAATATCTGCATATTTCTACTGGTTTTGGCTAGCATAGACATATTTATTCACAGTAGCTTGTATGGTGTTCTGTGTTGGATTTGTGCTGGAAACAGCATTGATAGCACAGGGCTGTTTTCATTACCACTGAGCAGTGCTCACACCGAGCCAAGGGCTTTGCTGCCCCTCACCCCACCCCACCAGCGAGGGGGCTGGGGGGGGCACAAGGAGCGGGGAGGGGACATATAAGCCATGTTGTTTCAGATTGGATCAGGGCCAGAAAATGGTTGCTGGCCTTTTTTATTTATTTTTTAGTATACTAACCTCTTAGCATCTGCTCAGCTCATGAGTGTAGTAAAAAACAAAATATGCCGAGGTGTATGGCAGCATGCATGAAACCATCACCCTTAGAAATTCTTCTCAGTGCCCACCCAGCTGGGGGGCAAAGCACACCAAGACCACATCTGAGATCACAAAGCCTCACACCAGTGATGAAACAGGGTCCTCGCTTTCCTTGAAAGAGCACAGAAATTCACATTTATTCCTCTGAAGGAGAATGCAGAGCTTTAAATCACATCCCTGTGGAAACAAAGACCTGAAACCCTCATTCTCCACTCTGTTATGGGCCCTTGAGAGCATCTTATCCTCACCTCTCCAGAAAAACACCTACAAAACATCCCTACTTATTGACTGGCATTGAGAGGGTCTGGAGTGTAATTAGTGACCCACCAGGGTTGAATAAAGTGCCAGTCTGCCAGGAATAAAGGCAAAGTAGTTTGGTAGACCCATCAAGAAATCTCATTGCATGTTACAAACCTGTGCTGCAGACAGGCAGAACTGAAAAGAGAGAGAGAAATCTGTATGGCAAGAGCAACAGAGAAAATTCAGAGCAAATGCTGGCTTTCACAGTGATGCAAGCCAAAGAAAGGAACTCCAGGCACTGTGGCATTCTCTGCCTCTTCCGTAACAAGGCGGACAGAAACACAGGACGCAGTTTAGACCCAAGTCCGAATTTTCATTAAAACTAGGTGGGAAGTTCAGGATGAAAATTCTGATCCTGATCCAGAGCTACATGAATCATTAAAAAACAAAATTCCTCAGCAGTAAGTGCACGCAAAACAGAACCGTTCACATGCATTTTGACAGTAAACAGATAGAAAGGTCTAAGATTCTCTTCCACCTCAATCTACCAGCAAGATCAGATCTGAACTGCCTCAGTGCCAAGTCATTGCACACGTTGTGCAGAGAAATTCAGCAGAGGCAAACACTGCCGTTCCAGTTGCTGCCAGTTCCAAAGTTTATGTATTCAGGTGATGAATGGTCAAAAACAAGTTTGTTTGCTCAGCATTATTTCAGCACTTTCATCTAAAAGCATAATACTGGTCTCACTCACATGGCTTCTCTATCTTTTCACACTATCACCTTTTAAAAAACTTGGAAATTTTAAAAAGGAAAAATGACATCACATGGTAATGCACTGAGCTTCCTCCCCTCCCCAGTACATCAGCATGGTCAGTCATTAGAGCCGTACCACCGCCTCCTGCCACTTGCACAGTGGGCATCAACTGTGAGAGTGATGAAGACAAATAATTCCCTATTAGTGTTCACGGCTACTTGTGTATCAATAAATTATGGGATCAGGACTCTGCAGAGGAGTTTCTTCTAGAGGCTCTCATCCTCAGGTTCTTCTCTGTCACAGCCGTCAATCTGCTATTCCTGTCATTGTGCTCTTCTCAGGTTCTAGTCTTGTTGCCTTTTCTCAGTCTCCTGGAGGCTTGAATTTTTATCCCATTGTTTTCTTGCTGTCATTAAATCCCATTAATCTAATCTCCTCCAACATCATCATCTTATTTCCAGTCCCTGGGGGTGTCTAGCCCAGGAACAGCATTAAACTAAGAGCAGATTATGGACACCTCTGTTTTCTTTCTGGTGAATGTCCCAGTCAGCCTTGGGTAGGCACTACAATGCATTCCTTCACAGATTTTTGATGTTTCTGTTAAGCCAGCACTAAGGTGCTGGCCCCACTCCAAGCTGAGGGAGTTTCAGTGACTGCAGGGCCCCGTTCCGTAGGCTCTACCTGTACTTTTTATTTTTACTGCATGGGAGCAGAGGCAAAATCCAGGTTAACTCAGGTCTTGAACTCCCAGAGACTATTGACAGGGGTAGAATATCAGCTATAATAGTAACTTGAGAGATTTCTGACCCACAGAGCTGTGAAAAGATGTTTGGGCATGTGATCTTTGGACAGCAAAGGCAGCAGACAACTTCTCCCATATGGAGGTGGCCTCCTGAGAAGAGCAGAAAAGAGCTCCCACTAGAATTTGGGAAGGAGCTACTTGGCCTAGGGAACCATGTCAGATAATTCATACTATCCTGACTTTTATCACAGGGAAAAGAACAACCGCTACTCACTCATTATAGGTAGAGTGGCAACAGAAGAGTTCATCTGCACTGATCTAGCTAACACTCCCTGCTCTTTGTCATTGGTTCCGCTGAACTCATCACTCAAGATTCATCACAGAGCTTCCACAATCTCTTCTTTCCTAATCTCATACCTTTGACCCTGCTTCTCATGGGCAAGTTTTTGACATACACATTGAAGCATGACTTAATGATGGAACAGTCATCAGTTAACAAAAAGTTATTGTCTTTGAAATC
Source organism: Falco naumanni (assembly GCF_017639655.2). Classification (NCBI taxonomy): domain Eukaryota; kingdom Metazoa; phylum Chordata; class Aves; order Falconiformes; family Falconidae; genus Falco; species Falco naumanni. The sequence goes on along the minus strand of NC_054055.1, from coordinate 8,446,624 downwards.
TTGTCAGCCTCTGAAGGGCATGCTTTTACTTATGCTAAAGAGGTGCTAAATGAACCTCTAGAAGCGTTTTATGGACCACAAACAAAATAGAAACTCTTTCAGAAAGCTGCAACCTTGCAGTTCCAGATAAATAAATCATGTGGACTCTATGAACTTTCAGAGACTGAAGAAAATATTCTGATTTATTGTGAGGGTTTTGATACTAGCTAGATATCCACTTGAAATTCTTTCATACTTTGAAACCAAACTTGAAGCTATTCCGAGAAGTACTCTCTCATAAATAAAAAACTACCGAGGAAGAGTAAAAAATATAGTCAACTAGTTAGCTACACGCTTCTACAAACCCTATCATCACAGCAGCTATTCACCTCTAGGTTCCTCGATATAGAAAATTACACTGATGGGTAAAAGGTAAAATTGAGAAGATAATAAAGGTCTCAGAAAGCGTGTCTTCAAAAGACTACTGTGTCTAATGTGCTCAGCAAAGATTCCAGTAGCCAAAACAACTGGCAAAAGGGGGTCCTCAAACTCGACACTGGAGGTATAGACAAGGTCACGTCAGTGCAGTTGTGCTGGCAGTTGTGCTTGGAGGAATGAAGACAAGATGAACCAATTTGATAGTTTTAACACTGTGTGAAGTGCAGGCTGGGCTCAGAAAGTTGGAAACAGCTTCACTCTCAGCTGACCTGTGTCCTGAGCTCCAAATGCCCCAGACAGACCTTCTGAAAGGTGACTTGTCCGACAGCCCCATGTAAGAGAGCCACCAGGAAGAGACTAGTCCTCCTCCAATAAATTCAGCACTAACATGGATAAAGTAAGTCCATCCGTTGTTTCTAAAATAATCTATAATACCACTTTCTGTACTCATTTTGATTCAAATTTAAATTAGAGTCTTCTCTGACCAGCCTTTTACTGATAGGCACAATAATGTTACTTTAACCTATGATCTGGGAACCCAGAACACAACCTTCAAGTGTTGCCATGACATTCAGAAAAAAGTTGTTACATACTTTTGTGGCATTCTAATTTCAAAAGAACTAGCCCCACAAAGTTACTATGCTTTCTAACATTAACACAGCTTTAGGAGAGTAAGAAAAAAAAAAAACATTATGAGCACAATGTACTAGGCTTAGACTAAAAGTAAGATATGTTTTCCTTCCTCCTCTCCAACTATAGAAGTTTTTTAATATCTCTCAACTGTTCTTTACTATCATATGTATGTCCTTTCCTCGTATTTTATCCCTTACCTAAATCTTTATTTCTCTTATTAGAAGACATTCTGCCCAGATGAGAAGCTTTCTATCCCTGCTGGCTCAAATTAAATTGTTTATTTATCAAGGTATGCATTCTCTGTCTCTTCTATGTTATTCCTCAGCCCTTCAACCATAACACTCTTTCATGTTCCACATCCACCTCCATCTAGGACAACTGGCCTACCTGACTCCCAGGTTCAAGAAATGAGTTCTTCTGGTTATTTGTGTAATTCTGATTCTGATTTATTATTCTTTTGTTCTGTGTTATTTTGACTAGCCTGTCTTCAGAAGATAGTTTGGTTACACAACAAGGATGTTTTAAAAGTTTAAAGAGAACAGTAATTTTATTGTAAGCAACAAGGAAATTCAACTTTCTGGCTCTTTTGGCAAGTAATGGAAAATAAATTTTTCTAATTACTTTATACATTGGAATATCAGTCATTTTCCCAAGGTACTACAATCTTCTTAGATTATTAGGTGAGTACCATAAATTTTAAAAGTATTGACCAGGCCAAGGCTATAGTTAAATTTATTGTTTACTCTGTGTGCACATTTGCCCAGGAGCATCTGGAAGAATTAACTTTCTACAGTAGTAATAAAGTAGAGAAGATATTAGTAAATAATTAGAGCTCTTGGATGCAACGTACTAGCTTTCTAGTCCATAGCACATGATGGCTAATTATACCCACGGCTGCAGCTGCAAACTGAAAGCACTTCTACTGTATCCAAGTAGAGATGATATTCCTAGGAAGGGACTGAAAAGGTTTGCTTTTAGCTCAGACCTCTTATGATGACCTCCACATTTATCAACGACACTGGGGGGAGCTACTAACAATCCAAAACAGAGAGCTCAAAATACAGAACATTTTGCAGAAATATTGCTTTGGGCATTATCTACCTTCGGTTCTTGGTATGATACCAAGAACACAAAAAAAAGAACCGATGTCCAATAATGGAAGTGACATAATCTAAAGTCAGCGTGGGAGGTGTTATGGTGGTTCCAAAACAGAGCAGTTTTCAGTGCATCTTTTGTAGTTTGCCAGGGGACAGATGAGGAAAAAGAAGAGCTGATGAAATAAAGAAGGCCTATTATTCTTGTAAACCACAGGGCGAACTTCTGGACTTCCAAAAACCTACTTAAAGTCTTTCCTGACAATTCATTAAAAGCCAGATAAAAAAGACAGCTTGATTGTAAGGAGTTAACTAGAAGATCCTAGCCATTGAAAATGTTGCTTCGTGCTTTAAAAAAAAATAAATTGTTTCCAAATAATAATGGGGAAAAGGTCCATTGCTCACCTGTATTTCCATTCCCTACAAAACCTTCTGGGCTGTAAATGTTACAAAAAAGGCTAATCACTAGTGTAAGCTTTCTGAGCATTTAATTTAAAAGGTCAGCCCTTAACAGGAAATGTACTGTAAAAATACTTATTTCATAATGAAGATCTACCTATCCACACATTTATAATCTCTGATATCTAAGCACCTATTAAACTATGTAAATACAAAAAGATTGAAAAAAGTCTTTTCTATTTTACCTTACTATTATAATGTTTGTTTAAGCTTCTTCCATAAAGAAGGAAATAAACCCTTCAATCCTCTCTTCTTGTTACCTGAGAAAAAGATCAACAAATATAAGTGAAGCAACAATATCTACCCTAATTCTACTCTTTTCTTTGTAGAAGAAGAAAAGTGGAAAGAAGGTAGTAAGTGACAGGCTATCTCATCCCTACCTAGCTCTATAACCAAAATAAGCGTAGCTTTAAAATTATGCTGGATAAAAGTATTGGATAAACATTAGTTAATGCTCTCCTAAAAGGTGTTTTTAAGTAGAACTGACCTTGATTTTCTTGATTTCCAAGAGCATAACCCTTCCAAATTGGACAAATTTCCTTATGTCTTTGTTTAGAGACTGAACAACTATATATAATGGGTTTTCTGAATATAGGGAAAATGTAGGTGGAAACTGCAAGAAGGGATGAATTCATAGAACCAGAGGAAGCAGATAACATGTTAAATGATATTTTTCATTCAATTTTTTCTAAATAAAAGTCAATGGTTACACAACAGTCTGCAGAAGGATACCGAGGAAGCAGTGGAAATGTTTTGTACAAGTGAATTGTTCCCCTTTCTCTTGATCTAATAGCAGCAACCCTCTTCTACTATTTCATACCAGTAAGAACAGAGCAAACCCTTCCTAGATTAGGAAGTAAGTGGGAAAATTTCACTGTGCTAGGAAAACTCAGAGAATCTCTTCTTGTGTCTCGGTTACCAGGTATGAATTATTAGCTTAGTTATAATTCAGGCAAGTCCTGCAGTATATAATTTGGAAAAGTCCTCCAGGTGACTAGCAACAGATATGCCATGCATTTGCTCCTTTCTCTGCTCCCATTAATTCACTGCTCCTGCAGTTCCCTTCCCACCTACGTTGTCCCTTCTATAACTCATCTAAAAAAAATTATTAAAAGGAAAGGATTTTGTCAGAGTTTACCATAACTTCCTTATTCTAATCCTACCAATTGTTCTACATCACAACTAAAAGTTTTTTGAACCTCTGATCCGCCTTCTCTGTCCAGATACTAATCTTTCCTCCTTGGATACAATATGTAGCAAAATGGAGTAGCTACTGGTTAGAAATTATGAAACACTCTTCATTTAAATTGTAAATAAACTAAAAAAATTGTACTGTTGGAAAGAAAACAAGATGGGCCTTTGAAAGTGAGAGAAACTATTATTCCTGTTACATTATTTATAATAAATGCATTTTTTTCTTCAGCCTCCTTGGTCTAAACTATATGCAGCATTTTCTTTTTGGCTAAGAAAGCAGGAGCTACAACTAAACATAAAACTAGTTCTATAGTTATAGAAATGCCTAAAGTATAATGGTATCAGATAAAACAAGGTTAAGGAAAACATAAGAAAAAAGTTAGCAACTAAACCCTTGCAGTGATGTTGTTTGCTGAGTTAACATATGTTTTCATCTCTATATGGAATTCACTGTGCAATTTTAAAGTCAGTCTAGGGTTTTTACTGTTTTGATTTTTTTATTCCTTTCATTATTTTTTCTTTTGTTATCAGTGTAAATTGAAAAGACTGGTAACCTCACAAATCAACGACTGATTTTCTTTTACTGCAGTACAACTATGACAATCTGGCAGAGACAGCATATTATGACATCAGCTTACCAGCTTTTCTCTTACTCTTGCCATAGAGCAGAACTAATAGAATTTGCAAAATCATAAGGAAAAGCTATGCTGGCACATTAGAAGTCAAATTTTTTTGTTATAATTTTAAAGCTGAATATTAGGAAATGAGGTTTACAGTTCTTATGGGAAAACAAATAGTTGTATCCTTCCACATTTTAGGAATACAACAGCAATACAGAGTTTCAGCTCAGATTATTTAACCAAAGCCCATTTGATCTCCATATTTACTGAAATTATCCCTGAATACTCCTAGATCTTCCTTAGTCTCTGTAAACATCATTAAGTGGATTTCTTCTTCCAAGTCCACTTAAACCTACTTGATCTCAATAGGTGGGTGTGATTATGGTAAGCAAAATTGCAGACTCCAAATAATTTTCAGAACAATGATTCAATATGTGGATCAAGACAAAAATATTTTTCAAGTAAAAATATTGGGACATATTATTCCATCATTTTAAAAAGAACTTGTAACTAATTTTTCTTTCGAGTCATTTTGCCTGACTTCCTAGACTTACTGAAATTCACTGTCTTTACCCATTTTTAGAGTTACATTTCGGTGTGAGCTCCTGACTGCTGCAGCATCCTCTTCTCTGACCTCCCATTTTATCCTCCAGGTCTGAAAAATGCATCTGCTAGCACCACATTTTTTGCTTATTGCTTTAATTACGTTGCTCATTCCCTTGAGTTTCTCCCTTAACTCTTTACATGCAAGCCTCTCTCAAAGCCCTGTGGAGTTCTGTTCTTATTTATCACCCTCCACCGGCCTCTGCTTTTCTTCCCATGCCAATCTTGACCAGCCAGTTTGTCAGCAGAGCATAGGATGACCTTTCGGTTTCCTCACTGACTATTTTGGCCACAAATTTAGTCACCAGATTTGTGCCGTCTCTTTGATGAAGATCTCCCTGAAGGCTTATTTCTGCTGTGTTGCCTGTGGGTAATCTCTAGCTAATACTGACATAAATGTTTAACTGCAACCTTATTCCAGAAAGCAATTGTCCACACTTCTTGTATGTTTAGTGGTGGACTCGGCAGTGCTGGGTTAATGGTTGGACTCAATGTTCTTAAACGTCATTTCCAACCTAAACGATTCTATGCTTTCCATACCTAATCTGTTTAAAAGTGTCTATTGTGAACTCCCTTGGGAAACAGCATGCCAAGAGTCTTATCAGGGAGGAGCACACATCACAGGAGCCATTTCATCCACCATCATACCCCTAAAGGTAACCATTTCTCTCCTGGTTTAACAGAATTGTGAGGCTCTGAAGTGGAAAATGCCTACTGGATGACCTACCCTGTCTCACAGAAGTGACTAGGTCATGCTCCTCGGGGCACAACAAAATAAGATGTCCAGTCTCTTGTTAAAAATATCCAGGGAAGGCCCTTCCCTATCACTAGCTCCTTTCTATTTTTCTCAGCCTGGGGATTGCCTTCCCCCTAGCTTCCTTTATTCATTGCTATTTTATGCATACTTACAGAGCACATTTTTTACTGTAAATAATGGAACTGCAATCTATTCATTCATAATTTATAGGTTCTGTACTCCTGCAGCCTGAGTGCATTTTATGAAGAACCTGTGATACGTAGCCCCTTTTGGAATATAGTCCATGATCTATATTTTTTCTCATTAGTCATTTGTGGAGTCCCACAAAGTCATAACCGGAAGAGAGCTGTGCTGCCTTAAACTGAAGGTGCCTCCAGCTCCGATCCTGCAGACTCATGGGGCACCAGCCCCACAGCAGATGCCTGAGGTGGGAGAATAGGAGAAGCAGGTGAGTGGTGGTACTATAGCAATGCTATACTTTTCTGTTTAGCCATGGAAATTCATCCATTTCAGTCCTAACCAGATGATTCTTACGTTACTTGTTAATAAGTCTTATTTATCTGACATGATTTTATGTCTTTTTTATACTTTTTGCACCAAGGTTTGTACTATGCCTGTTAGGGCTCTCTTCCAACACCCAGTTTTCCCTTCCATTTTTAGATCTTCTTTAGAAACATACATACTTTTGGTCTGGTTTGCTACTTTTATGCATCCTTGGAGTTCATCTAAATCTCTCTCTGTTTCCTACTTGTGGTCAATGTCCTATCTTTTTCGGGTATGCCTACTCCCAAAAAGCCATCTTTCTGGCAAATGGATGAGGAGGAGGTCCTACACATGGGCCATTCCCTTTCATTCTTCCAGGCAGAACCTTCCTACATTTATTTCTCTTCACTAGCACTAAGGCCATTTGGAAACAGCAGTCCCACCACCAGGTGACCTATAAAAGTCTTGTGGATGAACTTTTCTGCTTGGCTGGGTTGCTGCAGGGAGCCATGGAAGCTTCAGTGGGTGAGAAGCTCACCTGAGAGAGCCATAGGTGCCCCTACATGCCAGGAGGAGCCCACAGGATAATCATGCACATGACTCCCCATGCACTAAACTGGGAATTTCCAACTCTTCCCACAGTCCTACTGGATTCCTCTCTGCATCATGTTTTATTTCCAGACTTTTTGAGGAGAGGGAAAGGAGAATAATTTGCCATTGCTATTACAGAATGGTAACGCAGTGCTTCTTTTTGTTGGGTTGCCTTTTACCGAGTAAGTTTTGCTTTTCTTTTTGTCCTTTGCTTCTGCGGTTTGCAAAAGAGCTGAAGGCTTTCTCCACCTTCCCCACTGCCTCCCTCCGCTCTGGGATTCTGCTCACTTGAGATTCCCAGCCAAGGAAGGCATTACGTTAAGTGCTGCACTATCAGCAACAGTCATAGCTACTTTTTTTAAAAAAATATCTTTCCTCTAGTTGAAACTACACAAATACAATTCCTAGAATGGGGAAGGCAGGTCTGTAACAAACAGTAGGACAAACATGCTGAGTTAGCAGGCATTGAGGTAATTCAGAACGAGAAGTAATATCATTATGTCAGTGCAGAGATCTCCAGAACATCACTGTGCTGGTGCTGTGCTGCACCCTCTAATGAACCCTTCAGCCAAGCTATACCTCACTCAGCTACTCAGGTCTGGGAGCTAAATCTCCCTTCTCTGCATGGCTGGTTTGCAGTAGTAAGCTCAGAAATCTCTGTACCTTAATCCATTCTGCAGTGTTTATAACATTATTATTAAGTGTTACTCATATGTGTATGCATTATATGCATGTACGTAGCATGTGTATATGGTATGTGTGGCATATCTTACATCTGGTGTTAAAAGATGTAATGATGCTCGTAAATATAATTTATTAATGCTGACTCCTGTTCAGAAAAACTACCACCACAACACCGGTAAAATGCATTAAAAAACAGTGGAAGAAAAGCAATATTTAAAATCAGATTTGTCTGTGAGACTGACAGCAGAACCAGCCCTGTGGGATGGTGTGGGGAAGACTTCAGTGAGTCAAGCGACCTTCACCTGCGATTCTGTGCTCACCAGTTTAAATGTTAGGTGCTCGCTCTCCACAGAGCTTGCTATATTGATCCCCAGAGGCAGGCTCGAGTCTACACTTAATGAAGACTCAAGCTAACAAATATCACAGCTGGTTGAAAAAAATTTCTGGGCCGGTTGCATTTCAGCTGAGTTACTTTTCATCTGCCTCAGCTTTTACAGCTGCAGAACATAGCCAATACATTACCAGGTACCATGAATACAGACACCTCAGATATAGTTTGACTATTGTGAAAAATGTTTTCCATGATAAAACGAACAGCTTTAACCTTCAGCTGATTTTTTTTGAAGTAACTTTTCTCCAGCTGTACTGTATTTATAGGTGAGTTTATTCGGGAAGCTGGACATTATCTCTAGGAGGCTTTTTGTTAAAGAAATGAAACATTTGGCAGATTAGGATACTGTTCTAGAAATGCCAATTATTTAAAAAATCACAGAAAGAGAAGGCCAAAGATGTGATCTGCTCTAGCTGTACCATACTGTTATCTATTGATGTCGGGTGATTATTGAAAATCACTTCTCAACACTAAAGTTCAAACTGTGAATGGAAACCAGATTGCCTGATATTTCAAAAATATGTGTGAAGCTCAGAGAAAGGATAAAACAGAAATGAATGTTACAAAGCAGTGCAAAGCTTTTTTTAAATAATGCATAAGGGTGGGACAGCTTGGCATATTCAGGGGAGATTTTGGCTTTTAGAAACCCAAGTGTTCTCTCTGATCCCAAGAGGATCTGCCAGACTCCCGTGTATTTTCTAGCTAATGGGCCAGGTTCGCTCAGAACACGGTTCACATTCAGCAACACCAGATTAAACAGCCTGGTCCACCCCCGTACCTCGCCGCGCTCTCGCAAGTGTCCGTGTGCCTCAGCAGCAGGCTGGGCTGGGCACTGATCTGGCTGGAAAGAACAAAGTAAAAATAAAAAGAAAAGCTTCCACCCAAATTGGTTTGCAAGGCTGACTCCCTGTGCAGCTGCACCAACCGGGCCAAGGGCTGGTGCGACGGGGCTGACGGGGGGAGCCCTGTGGTGCGATGGCCACCCAGCAGCAGTGCATTTCAACCACGGCTCAAGCTGGTTTAGGGGCCTGGGAAATGACACCTTCCAGGATTAGCCGGTCTGAGTGCATCGGCTGCTTTGGAGCCACTTAAACATTTTTGATAGTTTCTGGCAGCAGATTGAGCAGAGGGTGCTGCCTTCCCCTGATTACAGCCAACCTACTTTACAGACACGGATGACACCCTTAATCGCTTCTGTGTGTTTCCCCAGCTCTGTCTTCCCTGCTTCTTCACAGGAGGGCTGGGCTGGCTGAAAGATGGTTTATTTTGGGCTGGAAAAGTGTGATTCTCTGTATTCACTGTTTCTGAGTGGAGGCAAAGCAATGCCCTCCTTAACCTAGAATTTCATCTATGGTTTGGGTGAAGGTAGAGAAAAAGAAGGAACAGAGTGGCACACATTGGCCTTTAATCCTGCCCATAAGGACTGCTATCAATACCGCTGCCGGTTCGTGACCCAAGATCTAATGGGAATTCTCTCTGAGGCTGTGAACAGATCAAGGTTAACTGCTTTGTAAAATCTCAGAAAAATAGACCTCTGCAAGTTGTCAACAGCAAGGTCCACCCTACAAACACTGGGTAGCTGCACTGTGGCAGCTCACAAGCAGCTGACTGGTCACCAGTCCCACCACGCTGGCTGTGATGGGGAAGGGCTGTGTAGGCAGAACATGCCCCAGCAGCAGAAGGAAGCAAGGCAGCATCTGCCACAGGCACTGGCATCCCCCTGGAAATCACCGCACACCTAACCCAGCTCCTGCAGGCAATGGAATGATAGGACCTACTGGGTCCTACCATATTCTTTCCCTCCGGCCTTCCTTCTTCCCACTAGACCGAGCAGTGTGTGTCCTGTGACTCATGGCCCAGTGAAAATTTGGCAGCCACCCTGATTTAGACCAGTTGTCAGTGATTTGAGCATAGGGTTGGTCTCAATAGAAGGCAGATCAAAATGAATTTAAAATTACAAGTGTGTTGTTTCCCTTGGGTGATAGCTAGATTTTCTAATGCAATTGGCCTTTTCTTCCCAAATGAAATGGTTTTGATCTTAACATTAAAAAACGGTAATTTCTAGGAGTTTACTGCATGAATATCAGGAAAATTCAACAATGCAGCTACTCATAAAAATTATTGTAACACTGCATAAATATTAAAAGGTTAACTATTTCTTATTGTTACTAAATAAAGTTATGCTGGAAAAATTTTACTCAAGAAAAGATCTAACATGAAATATTCTGAATAATTACACTCTGAATCTAGTTGTCAAGCTGGAATGCAACCTAGGAGGGGTTGTGCCTGAATCTGGCTTTGTGAGTTTTATTTATACAAAGGACAATGTTTAAAAAAAATAAATCAGGAGCTGCCATCAACTATCTGGCACTGGGAGAGTAGTAGCGTAGCTTACTGTAGGAGCCAGTTCGCTCTGCTTTTGGCACAAACTGCTACTATTCACAAAATACGAACAAAATAATTCTTAAGGCTGTTTAATACTAGCTACTACAAACAAGCGGTAAGTTCTGCATGCTCTGTCAAGGGCCTGACTTCTAAGAGAAATAACTTCCATCTTGGTACATGCAACTGTAAGCCTGCCAGAGAGATATGGAATGGCATAGGTAATTTAGTCAAAATTAGGTTTATTGGCAAGGTCTAAAGCAGTTGGTGTTATATTCACTCTCCAGGAACTCTACCATCTCATGGATTTGGAGAACATGAACAGCCATAATCTGTTGCTCAAAAAGATTTAATCTCTTTTAGAAATGGAAGCATGAAACCCACTAATGTTATTGTATGTCGCTAACAGCGTTTTCAAAATCATTGAAAAAAAGGAAGCCAATACTATAAAGCGATGGTGATTATTTTAAAGACTGGAGGTCAAATAAGAGCATTGTGTTGTTCTGCCAGCCTGAAGGCAAATCTAAAGAAATGCAAAGATAATATGATTGAAAAGCCAGAGACTTGGAAGAATGTAAATGAATTTCTTAAACACATAATACAGTAAATTACTAAACTGTAATGCAACTAAAGTAATGTATATGAAAAATGTATAGCTATGCAATAAAATATTTATGAAGCGAGTGGCTATGAATGTAACAAGAAATCCTAATCCCTCTTGTCAGTAACTGAAGTTATGGAGAATCACACATCACCATTAAGGATGGGTCTGACCGACTTTTCAGAGCCATAGTTCAAAGGAAGTCTTGCTGCATCTGCAGATGGAAAACTCAGTGTGAACAAAAGCCTCTGGGCAAAATGCTCCTTTTATTACCTTAATATAGTCTTAAGTTATTTGCAGTAAATGAATGATTGTAACAGTTAACTTCGAAGGAAGCACTCGTTTAAAGCAGTGCTAAGTCCTAGTATGGCTTAAGACACTTCAGTAAAGAGAAAATCTGCTGCATGGCAGAAATTTGCAGTCAGGAACTTGGTGCAGGAGCAAGGGCAGAACGACATCAGACTCTTCTTACTACATTATTCAAGCTTATACTTGTGCTTACAAACCAAAATTTCAAAAGTTCCAAGCAAAGAGTAACCTTATAGTAAAGATGATCCCAAGGTGTGATCTATACCAAGTGCACCTGCCCAACAGCTTGGTTTGCTCCCTGTTACATATTTGGTTCTTAGTCCCTAAACACGGACCCACACTACCACCCATGCTGCTGTGCTCGCTGGCCCCCTTTCCGATGAGCCCATTTGGTATCTTCAAAACGATATTGCTGAGAACTGCTCCTTGCTCTGAGAGATCATATGAACTTCAGGTCAGAAAATGCCAGCAGCAGGTAGAGAAAAAGCACAGAGCTTTGCAGAAATGCTTAGCTCTCCAAAAAGCGTCTGACACAAGCCAGAAAGAGAGGTTTGCAGAGTCAGATGGCTAAAAGAGGGAAAGAATCAACATCTAGCCCTATATTTATTTTGTGACTTCTCCCTTACGCAAGAAGTCCCCAGGCTTATAAATTAATGTTGAGAAATGGAACAAATGGACAAATAAATAAATACGTGCTGCTAGATGCTCTAGGCTTGATATTGCGAGCTGCTTTATGCCTTCAGAGCTTGCTCAAGTCTTGAGGAACTGAGGCACTTACACTGAAAGGGAGTGAATATGTGACAAGATCAGATTGTTGGTACTGCGTCCAGGGAGCATACATTTCTAGAGCATACATTTCTAGAGCAAGAAGTAAACATACATTCTCTCTCTTCTTATTCCTGGCTCCCATTTTGTTTAAGAGACTGGGCAGGTTAAAAAACAAACCTGTACTCATTTCCATAGTACTATATAAAAATAAGGCCGATGAATAATGGAACTGCTTACCCAGCTCTGTAAGACTGTGATGGATAGCACATATCCATTTAGGAGATGTGAGTTGTCGAAAACCAGGCACAAGATAAAACATAATAAAAAGACAGATCACCTTTGAAATACACCTGCTAGCTTTGCCTACAGATAAAGTAGAAAAATAAGGACTATTTCCCCCTTGCCTGTAAAAACATTGAGACATCAGGCGTATTTTGCTTCAGCTGTAAAACTTTTCAGGTGGTTCTCCCAGTTGTCAATACTGTGGAGGAGCAATTCTCATAGACTTCAATGGAGATTACTCATTCTCTTGTATTTCACTTCTACAAACAGATCTTCTTCCAAATCCTCCTGCAATTAAGACCAGGTTTTCAAAAGCCTGCAGCACCCAGCAGCTCTCACTGTACAATATATGGCTGAGTAGAAAGCCACATTAGAGAAGCTGAAGCTGTTTTTACAGGCTCCAGTTGCAGGTGCCAAGTTCATTTGATCACCAGATCCCACATACACATATTTCCAATTGTAAAATAAACCATACTTCCCATGAAGAGGACAGTATAAAGTCGGTATATCAGGTCAATCCCATTAAAATCCCATTAATTCTTGGGATGGCTTATTGATAGATACATTTTTATCCTCCATGACCATGACTATTTATTACTCTTTTAAAGCATACTGCACAATGGGAATTCTAGCACTGATTTCAAAGTGTTCAGAATGCAACCCAGAGTCTCTAAGACAAGATGCATAAAATCTTGAAGCCTGTTGTGCTGTTTAAAAAAACAGTCTGCATTCATGAAGAATACAGCATTTTGTTTGTAGGTAAAGGAATGCAGCTAGAAACACTATTTTTCTTTCACTTCAGCTAAATACATTTCAAGATACAACAATCTGCCTCCTCACTGCAGCAAGATGCTATTTTGATAGAATTAATTTTAAATAAGCTCCCAGCCTTTCATAGTTCAGTGCACTAATTACTTCAACACAAATGCAAGATGACGCTTCTTATACACGGGGTTGTAGGGATGCTAGAGCCAGGGAAACATGGAAAGCAGAGTTAAGACACAGTGTATAATTTGCTCATCTTCTTTTACACACAGAGGTACAAAAGCACATTCAGGCTAAATGCTGAAATGCTAGATACAGACATAAACCCGCAGGAAAGAATTACAGAGAACTAAGGAACTTTTGTTCTCTTAATGTTAGAGTACAGAAGAAATACATAGCTGATTCATATTGTTAGCCAAGAATGTCCTTAAAAGCTAGCAGTGGGCCAACACAGCTAGAATCGTCTGAGATATTTAAGTCACCTGTTTTATCATTAACAGAAAGAATCAAGACAATATTTAGAGATTTTTTTAAAAAGCTTAGTTCAACACTCATTTTTTTAAATGGAAAACTGTTTTTCAAACACACGATTTGTTCATTAGATAAAATAGATTATCCAAGGTTTCTCCACAAATTACCTTTCTACAATTTATTTATTTTTTTTTTTTAAATTATCATAGAATCACAGAATGGTTTGGGTTGGAAGGGACCTTCAAGACCAGCCAGTCCCACCCCCCTGCCATGGGCAGGGCCCCCTCCCCCCAGCCCAGGCTGCTCCCAGCCCCGTCCAGCCTGGCCTTGAGCCCTGCCAGGGATGGGGCACCCACAGCTGCTCTGGACAGCCTGGGCCAGCACCTCGCCATCTCCACAGTAAAGAATTCCTTCCTAATATCGAATCTAAATCTCCCCACTCTCAGTTTAAAGCCATTCCCCCTTGTCCTGTCACCGCAGGCCCTTGCAAAAAGTCCCTCTCCGGCTTCCTTGCAGGTCCCCCTTGTACTGGTTATTTGCATTATTTTGAATTCTTTGCAAGCCATGGGCTGGACATGACAGATGAGGGCAAAATAATTTAAAAATATTTTAAAAATAATTTTCTGTAGAAAAAGCAGGATATACATCCATGGTTTTCTTCAACTTCACTTCTCCTAGCCTCAGGGAAGGGGACAGCTGAGGAGGAGGGCTGCGTCTCAGTCATAAAGCTCTCAAACCCTGGCACTAAGGTTTAAACACTGCAGTGCTCTGTATGTTTAACTGTGTTGGAAATGTTAGTTGGCAGATCCTCTACAAGACCTTATTAACTCCTTATGTTAATTTCAACATTTTGCCCATTAAGCATCTATAAATCAATTCCCAAACTCCTTCTTGTGCTTGTGTAATACGGCTATTTTTTTGATTACTATGCTTAGTATACATCCCAACTACTCAGGAGTATTAAATCAGCTAGCTTGATCTCCAGTCTAAATTTAGAATAATCTGCTACTTATGTGCCCTGCAATGCCCTTCTCTGCCAGTTTAAAGAGTTTTTCCTCTCTTGGGAAACCGTGGTTTGGGAGAAACCTCATCTAGAGTTCTATGTCTAAAAGTTAGGACTCTAAATTAAGCTAGAGTCCTAGGCTGTCTCTGTCGGCAGTATGAAGGCGGGCTTCCTTGGTAGTAACTGGTTTGGGATAGCTTTAATCAGCCTTTGGAAGCAGTTTTCCCTTTGCACCAGCTTTTGAGGGAGTCGTAATTGTGGACCGTGTGCTCCTACCATTGAAGGCAAAAGTCAGGTCAGGTGAATCTGGGTCGTTAGCACCATAATCGGGTATAAACTCACTGTAATTACTTAACAGCCTTTAGAAAAAAAAAAAAAAAAAACACAAACAAACTGTTAGGACCAAGATTTACAGTGACAGATATTCAGCAGGCAGCTTTGCAGCTGGGTGAAAGGGAAGATGAAACGCCTTCAGGTGGTGGTAGCAGGGAAGGCAGGGCTTGTCCTCTAGTTGTATAAATTTTGCAAAACTGAAGTTTTTATTAAAAGAAAGAGAAATAGAAAGAAGAAAGATCCCCGAAATAGCTGGTGCATAGGCTACTCGTTCTAAGTATCCTGGCTGCAAACCCATGTTTACAGCCTGCTCTGCTTGACTTGGACCAGCTACAGAGAAATTTCTACCTTAATGGCATACACTTTTCTCTTTGCCTTGGACTGGAAATTTCATCTTGGACTTGCAAATTATTATTTTTTTTTTCTAACAGGTATATTGCATTTCAAAGAGACTTTTCAAAATTGCTATAGTCCCAACAAGTTCTTATGAGGATACCCCTCTACCCTCTACGTGTGAGTTAATCCAAACCACAGCCTCCCACTGAGCTGTTTCACACCAAAAATCCTAGCTGGCCAAATAAATAATGGGATGTGCACTTCATCTCTTTAAAGTGGGAAGGCAGGGAGGTTCCTCTGCAGAGCAACACAGAACCGTAGAAATTCCCTACAGGCTTTCCCGCTCCCCGCTTGTTCTGAGCTAAATGCTATTAGCATTATCTCATGCTAAATAAATAAAAGCTTTGGCACTTTACATATAAGGATGTCCTGACCTGATGCATCTTTCACGATTTAGGTATCAGACTAAGCAACTAACCAGACACCAAGTCATGCTCCCAAAGATGAGCCAAAGGAATATTTCACATGGAATAGAGCAAAGCCTCAATCTGCTGCTGTCTCACATCTGAAAATTGCCCCGTACTGCACATGCACA
Source organism: Falco naumanni (assembly GCF_017639655.2). Taxonomy (NCBI): domain Eukaryota; kingdom Metazoa; phylum Chordata; class Aves; order Falconiformes; family Falconidae; genus Falco; species Falco naumanni. The sequence goes on along the minus strand of NC_054055.1, from coordinate 8,430,853 downwards.
TCTAACTGGTGGAGAGATTATCACACAAGCAATCCCAAATCCATGGGTGATGGAAATGCCTTTAATATCCCTGAAAGGTGCACATACACATCATACTCTTTGTTCATTTTTAGTTGTATGTTTGAGTAGTTACCTATGTAAACTATGTGGGAGTAAAATCATTAGCGGCTACAAATTAACGTCACAAACAGGTAAAATGCTGCCTTTACCTTCCTTCTGTTAACCAGCATCTACACCACAGAGCCATTTAAGCAAAGCTTTTCAGCTTTATTCTTTTCAGGATAAGGATGTAGTCCTTAAGCTTTGGGTGATTAAACAAAACAAAAATGTTCTATGCAAATGTCTTTACTTCCTCCATGCTTTCCACAAAAAAAATGAACAAACAGTATGCTTTTCAAAAGTGTAAAGGCATCATTTCAATTTCTCTTGATCTTTGGAGAAATATCAAAGCCTTCCTTATTATATTAATCTAGATAATTATATTACAAATGACAAAACAAGGTGCTTGAATGAAGTTTTCTTGTTATTCCTAGAATTATATACTTTGCAAAAATATTTTAGTGGGAAACTGCAAAATTTCATGTCTTCATTCAGTTCACATAAAAGGCCCAGAGATCCCCAGGAGCAGGAATTCTGGATGCCACTAAACTAAACTGAGCAGTGACACCCCTCCACTGGAGCAGAGTCAGGGCTCTATAGATTCTAGTATAGACTTTAGTGTATATAATTTATGCACATAGAGCATATAGACTCAATCTTTTTAACCTGCAGTCTAACCCAGGGGCTCTGCCAACTCCAGATTGAATACCTCACTCCCACTAGCTCTGGAAACTACGGGAAGTACTTTTAAATTGCTGATAACAATTATACAGTATACACTATGCTATGAAATAGTGAAAAAATTAAGGCTTTCTATGAACTTACGTTGCTGCCTCCACTTTCCCTTGCCATCACAAAAGAAAACTGAGAATCAGGGCATTCATTTCAAAGAACAGATAACTGGAACTTCTGAGATCCTCCCCACATCACAATATAAAAGCCTGCAGAAGTCTCAGTTAAGAACGCAAGTAGGAACTGTATATATTAAACAGAACATCTATAAGAAAATAGGCAGGTTGTCAGAATGCCTTCAAAGCAGAAAAATCAGTAGTCTAAAAACCTGCAAATAACTGTAATCCTTGGTCCATAAATCTTGAATTAGGTTCAGCCATGGTGAATTGCATTGCCTTCTGGCACTAAGCCCTGCTAATTACTTCAGTCCTCATTCAGGGAGTGGTGAGATTTAATATTACCATCAAAATACAGCCAGTCAGTCCTGCATCAGCTATACAGAAGCCACAACTAAATTAGACCTTGAAACTAGGCTCTTTGTTCCCTTTTATGCTGCTGGAGTTCTTGTCAACTTAAATTACATGCGAATCAACACAAAGTCTTGAAGACATAGCCGCCAGTAAAAACTTTTCAGCATGAGAGGGATTAATCACAGATAGCAATTATCATTCTAAGAATTAAACGCAACTATAAAATTATATAAATGCTAATAAACAAACTCATTAGTACATATTTTCTTTGTGTTATAAAGATTAATCAAGGGTCATAACACTGGAGGTGACAGGATTCCTGTGATTACAACTCCACTATGCAGTTAACTTACCGTAACACTTTTTTCCATTTTCCTATAGACTGCCATATGGCAGGAAGAACAGGCAATGTCTAAAGATTTTCTTTAACATCAGAGTGATATTCAAGAGCAAAACTCAGCAAAATCTACCTGAAACGAATCTCAGCATTACAGTGAAATCCCAAATTCTGAACTATTTTTGTACTCTTACCAAAAAAAAACCAAAGCAAACAAAACAAAAAAAAAAAAAAAACACAAAACAAAACAACAACAATCTTGTCTGCCCTCTGTGAAATGCTTAATGAAACCAGCTGTTGATTACACCTACATGTATCATCTGTACTAGGAGTGGAGATGAATCCAATGCCATTTCAACCCTCTGCCTTTATGACTTGTGAAGTGCAGTGTGAAAATACCTAAGCTGTTTCCAAGGAAGTTAGCTCGGTCCCGGACATACAGGTGGCTCAGGTATGATGCCACATAAAAAAAGCAAAATAGCTTCCAGAGCCAACCTGGTTATATCTGTGCAGCACTGACCTGCACCTTTGCACCATCTGGACTGCCTGCTCAGGTCAGTGCTAGCTCAGAGCTCTCTGTGCCCCACAGTCAGCAAGGTCATAGACCTTTCTCTCCTCCATTACCTCTTCCTGGCTGGTTCTGATAGCCCGTTTTGTCAATGTTTCACATGAGTTATGATTTTGCTTTCTTTCAGATGATTCTCTCCTCCCAGTTGGGCAGGAGGTGCTACCTTCTTCCATTAATCTTAAACTAGGCTGTAAGTGGGATACATTCTCCCTGTGAAACTCATAATGTGCTGCCCACTGAGTAATATTCCTACTGTGGTGGCACCTGGAGCACACCAGACAGAAGGGAAGACAGTAAAGTAATAGTTCCCGGTGCAGGGAGCCCACGCTGTGGCAGCAGACAAATGATACGGAATTTAGTCCTGGCTGAGGGCTAAACAGCATTTCAAATCTTTTCCAGAAACCACATGTAAAGCTTCTGGGCATAATGCTGTCCTAATGCAGCCAAACACTGATTCGCTCACCAGCAGCCTGAACAAGGGTACGGCAGCATATACATAAGCATACAGACATGCCCTAAGACCTGTATTAAGATCCCTTCCCTGCAATCTGGTGACAGAGCGAATGAGATAAGTAACCAGTTGAGGGCAGAAAATGTCTCCATATGAAGTGAGGAATGCTCTTTTCTTCCTGAAGCCACTGTCTATACTGAAAGGCTAGTCTGACACGGTCTCACCATTCCCCTGTACTTGTAACGCTTGAAGCAAGATAAAGATTGAAATAATCTCCATTTTTGTCTTTCAAAGTATCCGGGAACTCATCTCCTTTTGCTAATCCAAGGGGACTTGAGCCCTTTGTCTGTCGTCCTGAAGATCCCTCTTATGAAGGAAGAACCCCCAACTACTTTCCCGATTAATAATAAACTGTAAAACAGCTGCAGCTGGCAACTGGGCTAGCAGAGATGGAGGAAAAATGCCTTCTAGAAGGCAAAAGATGATTCCTGGGGCTGTGGCCAAGTGAACTAAAATTTTGAGCCTTGTGTGGTATGGTTTCCCTATCAAATCCCTGGATAATGAACAAAAGAAATTTAAACGATCAAAGAGAGAAGTGGAAGAAGCCCAGCCATACCCTGTGCTGTATCAGAAGCAGCCTGGCCAGCAGGCTGAGGGAGGTGGTTCTGCCCCTCTGCTCTGGTGAGACCCCACCTGCAGTGCCGTGCTCAGCTCTGGGGTCCTCAGTAAAGGATAGACATGGACCTGTTGGAGCGAGTCCAGAGGAGGGTCAAAAATATGAATGAAGGGCTGAAGCCCCTCTCCTGTAAGGAGAGGCTGGGAGAGTTGGGGTTGTTCAGCCTGGAGAAGAGAAGGCTCCGGGGAGACCTTATAGCAGCTGCCAGTGCCTAAAGAGGGCTTATAAGAAAGATGGGGACAGACATTTTAGTAGGACCTGTAGCGACAGGACAGGGGGTAATTGTTTTGAACTAAAAGACGATAGATTTAGAATAGATATAAGGAATTTTTTTTTACTGACATGGGTTGCCCAGAGAGGTGGTAGATGCCCCATCTCTGGGAACATTCGAGGTGAGGTTGGATGAGGCTCTAAGCAACCTGGCTGAAGTTTGTTCAAGTTGAAGATGTCCCTGCTCATTGCAGGGGGGTTGAACTATACAGTCCTTAAAGGTCACTTCCAATCCAAACCATTTTATGGTTCTATGATTCTATGTTTCTATGAAAGTAAAGATAGAAACATGTAACAACAGTCAACTTCAAAGCAGTGACCTCTTTCATCAGGTTGTTCTTTCAGTTGGTTTTTCTCCATCCCCTATCATCTTACCTGGCAGCAGCAGACAAAGGGAAACAGGCTGTCATAGATGCCTCTGGATGTCCATCCTAGTTCTTCCTCTTCTCCACCATGGCAAAAGCAGCCCAAATCCTAGTCAAGCTTCACCTTTCATCTCTAGGACTACAGAGTTCAGCTTTGTCGAAAGCATAGAGTATAATTCTACATTATGCTCTTTTCAACAAGAAACAATTTAATCACACAACTAGTTGCTGCTGAAAGGATTAATTGCACTTTTCCTTACTTCTCCAGATCCCTGACACTCCAGGCTTTGATTTGAATATAGTGGTTATGCAGCTTCAGGGTGAGTCAGTCTAATTCATTTTGCTGACTGAAAACAAAACTACCAGATTAGACAAATACATGTTTTCCATGGATCAGTATCATAACATGCCTTCCTACCGGGCTGTGAGTTCAATGTGTAACATCCTGTCACAGGCCTGTCAGTCACAGGCAGAAATGACCAGCCACTGGTGTTCTCACTCTGTCCTCCCCAAGCAGATGTCTAAAGCCATCTGAGCTGCCTTAGGGCAATCTGGTTGACTTGTAGGTGCCACACAGGTCTCTCGTAAGATGTACAAGTGATCTACCAGCTTCTTGCAGGTCATAAGCATGCTAGAGCACCTCAGGTTACACTGAGCAGTCACATAGGTGCAAATGAATCAAGCCTTAGGTGTTTTCTTCAGAGGTGGACAGCATTGACAGTACCAACAAGTTCAACAACAGGAGTTTAGACATCTACAGTGCACGAAGACTCCTAACTCTTCACAGGCCTGTGGACCCCATACGTGAATCCAGCCATTCATTTGGACTGAAGCCCATCACAATGCATTTTAATTGCTGCAGGCCAAGAAAAAGTCTCAGCAGCATAGAAGCACATGCAGAATAGGTTATAATGTTTCCTAGACTGGATTTCTATGTCCAAGCATGCTAACTCTTTTATAACACAGAGTCGGTCAATTTTATTGGAGGCAAACCCTCTATCCAAGTGAATTTACATTCTAATAAGCAGCCCTCAGCCACTGATGGGCCATCTCTGAAATCAGTAACAGAGGAGCACGCACAAATTTGCACACACACATATTTCCACTCTGCTTCAGCAATGCTGTTGAAGCTAGAAATTTCTTATACCTAGCTCTGAGAAAATAGACCCTAAGGCTGTTGTCTGAACTCCTACTCATTTTAAAACACAGTCTGCACAAGCAAGTTCAGGAGATTTACTTTGAAATGAAACTACTGAAAGGCACCTCTTGTATATCAGCAAGGTAAAATAATAATCCACGTAAATGCCTTTTGGAGGTAGGAGAATTGGGAGTTCTTACAATACATTAAAACATTTTACAAATATTTACAATTCAAATACTGTACAAGTACAAATATTGTACAATGCAAATATTATGACTATTTTCAATTTACCACCTTGATGAATTAATACAAGAACTTATCTAAGCCATAGAAATATAGTCAAACTCAATGCTAATGAAGTAACAAATTTAACAGGATAAACTTAACACTTTGCTGTACCCAGACTAAGCTATTTGTTTATCAGTACACTAATGGTTTTTTGGCAGGGTCTCTTAATCCAGGACATTGTGTTGCTAGCCCTGGAAGGCTCTACTTCAGAACACAAATGCCAGATCAGCACAGCCAAATGCCTCTGTGTTGAACAGGATGGGAAGGCAAGCTGTAATTACCTTTAGAGGCATGCTAAAAAAGAAAAAAGGACACCACAAAGGTTAGCATACACAAATGTATATGGTATGTTAGACCACCTTTTGATTTAAGTATATATCTTGAGCTTGGAAAGCCAAAAATACGCATGGAGACACTGTGTTGCCTTGGCTGGAAGAAAAGTGGCTTTGTGGGTACATCTCAGGTAGAAAGTAGAGCTCTTTGCCCTTAACTCAAGAAAGATCCAGGCTCCTGGATAAACCTAATGCAGAATTACGAGGAATGACGAATAGCTAATCCATTGACTCAACCTTAGTATCTTACTGAACTCAGGTGGAAGAAAAGAAACTCACCAACATGAAGCCATGAGGCAAGAAAAAAAATCAGACACATTCTTACAATGTCATCCTGGGAAACACCCTCCTTGGAGAAAGCCTTTATCCCACCCACAAATCATCTGGAAACCTCTAGGTTTAGGAGATACTCCCACCGAGGGAAAAGGAGTAAGGGTTTGAATGAACTTCAGTGACTCAGAAGTGAGAAGTTATACACATAAATGCAGGGCTCTGCCCTACGCAGTCACCTATGAGGATGTGAAAATCATGCTGCTGCCATAATTCTGAAACTCTTGAAACTCATTCCACACACATACAATCACATACATTCTTTATAAGCCCCAAAGAAGAGAAAGCACAGCTAACACAATAGATTGTACATAATCTGAAGATAACTAATTCTATTAATATGTAAATTAGAAGGTCGTTATCTATGCATATAGCTTATTAATCACAAACATACATGGTAAATTGTATTTGGAGTCTCAAGGCTAAATCCAGATAGCACGTTCCCTAGCAGAACATCTAATTTTTTCATGCAGCTGCTCGAAGCTGCCATGAAGCATGCAAAACAGGCACTTAATAAGGATCTAGGTTATTATTACAGCTCAGAGTACTCCATTTATATGTCCTAGTTGGAAAACTGTTCTTCTAGCATACTTCTACTAGTTAAAAGAGGATTTATCCCTGAACAAGCCACACTGTAACATCTGTTACTATAAGCACTGGGGCCCAACTCACCTTTCTTTAGACATTTAACTGGGACACCTTAATTAGAAGACTGCTCTGCTGTTCTGGTAACTGATGGGAAGAGGGAGGAACTTCCATAGGTTGTACCTCCCTCCCTTTTCCATATCTGAGTGGTCTGTGCTCCTAACTCAACTACTTCAGTCAAGTGACCAAAGTCAATCAGGAGAAGTCCAGATCTACGTCTTCTGGGAACAAGCTGTATTTGGATAAATATTTGTTGCTTCAGGAAGACCTTTTAATCATAATGAAAATCAAGTCAGTCTCAGTTTGTCATCAGATGTGTTTGCTATTCAGTTTCAGTATTTTATAGTAGAAATGCCTCAGGCATATACCTGTCTGCACAACTCTGCCCAAGTGCCACAGAGATCCCTGCATTCACACAGACAGGGAGAATTTTCTACCACACCCCCCACACTCTATTCTACTCTCATACTCCAGTTTTCCATATAACAATGAGTCACACAAGAAAAAAGAAGCTAGAAGGTTATATTATCAAACTGCTGGCATGTTACACTTTTCCTGTTTTTAACAGAATTGGATTAAAAAATACACTGCATAGAGAAGGAGAGGTTGGGGCTTCAAAAATGCTGCCCTACTGACAGCAAAATAAGTAACTGCATGAGCTTCACAAAAGTGTCTGTGTAACATGACTATGAGGAGCCTTGTTATTTACTTATTTAATTTGTAAGTATTGCTGTTACACCTAACAGCTTGTGTAGTAATGAAAGGCAGTGGGTTCATCTCGGAATGATTGTCTCTTCTTGAGAAGTAGGGCACAGGACTGTAAGGAAGCAACTTTTCAATCTTTCACTAGCTAAACCAACAACGCCAACCAGAAATATTTTTTTTATTTTTATGGTCATTATCTTTCCATGCTGCTGACAGTGTGCTGGTGTGCTTAATAAAAAATCACGATTTTGTACAAAGATAACATGGGCTGCACTCCCTCAGAAAGAGACAGAGGGATGTGGAACGAAACGTAATTGGGTTCATGGAGAAACAGGGAGTACACACATCTGAAAGGATTCCTCCTGCTGACAGTCCTAATGATACCATTTCAGAGGACTGAAGTGCTGCTGTCTTTTCATACCCAGCTTCTGCCACGGGGAGACTGGACTAGATAATGTTCTAAACCATATCTGAGAACAATCGTGCCTGATCCCAAAGAAGGTGAAGAAGAGGATAAGAGGAAAAAAGAGAGAAAGAATATTTCCCAGAAAAGGAGATTAGGGAAACAATTACCAGATGTATACATCTTTTTCCCTAGGGAAAAAAAAAAATCACAACGTGCTTCTCCAAGAAGCACTTGGAGGCAGATCATGTTTAGGTATTGACTGCAACTTTCCTAGGATGGTCATGAATATGTTTAAATTTACCTGTGACCTTATCTTAAAAATTCAAATTGCCCAGTGTTTCTGAGCTCTTTGTCATCTCTGAACCACATGAATGTAAAGTAAATTAATTTAATAAAAAGTTAAAATAAACCTGTTTGACTTTGCATTGGAGTGAAGTGGAGGAGCAGGCACCAACCCCACACAGGGGGACACTGGCAGCCTCAGAGCTCAGACTCTGCATCAACGCGCGAGACTTTTTCTACCAGCAGGGTAAGCTGCTGGTTTGGCTTTGCACTGGGAAGGAGGAAGAACATATAGGAATAGTCAGGAGAAATGGAGAGATGGTTTAAGGAATTGCTCCTTGGCTCCCATCAGCCTGAGTTTCTTGATGCTCGCTATCATTCCACCCCCATGGAAGCAGATGGGAAGAAACTCTAGTTGATCCAAGAGGATTCGGTATTCTTTAGGCTTCAGCTCCAAATGGTTTCAAGACCTGATAGCTGGACTCTCATAAACCTGGCTTCAAGTTTACGCGTGAAAGCGACTAACTGATTGTCAGATGAAGAGAGGACAGATTGCAGAGCAGGAGGTTGGTTGGCCAAAGTTATGCTAAGGCATATGACAGGCACAACAGCAAAGAAGCGCATATGATGTCTAGCATGAAAACATGGGTTTGGAGTCAGAAATTATGCCAGCAGATGTTTTGGGTAAACGGTATCAGGACTTTTAGGGACCAATGGTACTGGATAATTTATGCATACGCAATGCAGACATATACACAACACAGAGCCTATATAAGAAAGGCAAGAAAATCCTTATGTAATTTAAGAAAAAGAAGTTGACGTATACAGGGGCACATTCAATTCACACATTTGCCTTGTGAAGCCATGTGATGTAATTCTGTTCTCAGTTGTAAGGGTTCAGCAAAATGGCACCGCCTGAGACTAGGGAGACCACAGCTTCTTGCACACTTTGCACTAATGCAAACAGAATTGGTGAATCCAAATGCAAAAAAATAGCGGCATGCAGCAGGCACACATGAGACGTGCCATGCGTTCGCTTTTCAGCTGCGATGTGTCACCAGCCAGCCTGGCACAGCTGCAGTGCAGATGTGCTGCACACCATTCTGATGGCATACATTTCCCCCCCTCTGTAAGATATTGTATTCACTGACACTCAGCTAGGATTCCAGTGAGATAGGGGACAGATGTGATTATTGCCCTGTTCGATGGAAAAATAGAGAGCGCCAAAACTGTCCGTCTTCTCTGGTGGCAGTAGATGACCTCTCCACCCGTGCATGCACATGAGCTGGTCACCAGCTCGAGAATACCTCCTGGATTAATTGCAGCAGAAATGCTTTAATGCCTGGCCATAAAATAAAAACAACCTTTCTCTGCTGCCACCCCTCAATAAAACTCAAAAACCAACCAGGCTTTGCTAGATCTGGTGCTGATAGAACAACCTATTTACTACATAATTTGTTAATCATTTTGCATGCAGTTTACATAGAGAAATTTCACCTTGCGGGTTGTTTACATACTGTTCAATTTAACTGCTCGTTGGGCACTTGCTATTCACAGCATGTAGCTGCTCGCGTGAGGCACATGCACATGGTGTTCTTCCCATTGCCTCACAGGATTTCTGAAGCATTTCGGACAGATTTTGTAGATTTTTTGTTTTCAGGCTAGAAAGGGGGGCTTTATTTAGCATGACCTTTTGCATACCACAGGCCACAAATAATCCATAGCTGACAGAAGACCTTGTCCTAATGCAAATACGGGTATTCATATGAATCCCAAAACACAGCGTGAACAAAACCCTTCTTGCTTTACAAATATAAACGCAATGAATAAGATTACATCAAGAAGCTGCTCATAGTCTGGAAGAGCAGGGTTTGACGCATGCATTATTCAAGCCATTCTCTATTAGACAGGATAGTTCACCCTTTTCCAATGTTCAGTTCCAAAATGCTAGATTCATCAGGCCATGGGTAGTCAGTTGTGAAGCAAAGTGGACCCTTCAAGAACAACCCCAACAATATGCTGCTGTGTCAGTCTTGTTGCAGGTGACAGACCTAAACACGTGATGCATGGGTGCGTTAGAAGGCATTCAACATATGTCTGCATCTTCCTACAGGGCAAAGAAATATTTTAAAAGGATCTGAGAATCATCACCTGGGCTGGTTTTGTCTGCCAGGGGAAAAGCTGTCATTTTGGGTAACTTATCCTGAAAATAATACTTGGAGATTAACAAATGCAAACTATTTCTTCCAGCACAATATTTTGAACAAGGTAGATGTGCCTTACCATAATTGACTTGAAAATTTAAATACCCTGATCATCTTTTAACATGAAGTCCAGAAACCAAAGTCTCCTTGAAATTCAGCAAGGCTTTAGCTCCTACGTGCTTATAGCTAGCGCTTCAGGAAATTCTGCTGATAGATTAGATAATGGGGAGAGGAGGAGATATTCACAAATGTTAACTTGAGCCCAGGGACACAAGTCATTGAAGGGCTGACTGCAGAACCATGTGCTTTCCTGCTGATGATACAGAGAGCCTGGGGACATTAGATTTAATAGATACCCAATCTCCACAGTCCTATTCAAGGTATGGCCCAAGTTCACTCTTGCCATTCAGATGTAATTTTATAATTACACGATGATAACCAAAAAAGGTCTGTAATGCTCCTTTGCAATGGCAAAATGAAACAGATGCACATTGTCTGCCAGGTGCTTGTTGGACCCTGTTGGAAGGGGTCCAAATAATTAGCTACTCACCAGATGGGTAGCAAAGCACAAAAAATCTAATGTGTCTTCTGGGTACCGACAACTCTGACTTTCAGTGATGTAATAACATTAACATGTGACAGCATTTAAGTTGTCAGCATTTTGAGAACTTAATTTGGTAGTCTGCAATCTGCAATGGTTTGATTCTCATAAACCAAACACCTACAGAAAGGAGACCAGGAGTACAGCTGGCAGAGAGAGAAACTCGGCTTTCCAGCAGGACATACATGCTTTGCTTCATTACCAATAAAGGATCTGAGACATTGAAAAACAAACCAGAAAGCATCACCAGCAGGTATGGCAGTTATTTTAAGCATTTTTAGTAATTTTTAAGATTTTCAATGTTCATGACTAATTAAAAAAGAATGGGGAATTTTATTCTCTGCCCCAGAAAATATATGTGAAATATGCAGCGCACCAGAGAGGGTGATTGGTTTATAGTGTTAGCAAGCAATCATTGCAATAACCTTCACAACCCACGTCCAAGCTTCATTGGTACGCAAAGCATGACCTGACAGCTGAAGCTTTCCAGAGAAGAACATTACTTCTGGGAGTTTACTTTTCAGCCTTAGGCCTCCCAGGTTTGCAAGGATGAGGAATTGTGAAGGTTTTTGGTCCAGTGTAAAGACATATTTGAGATGAACAAGAGCAGGCTCCTTAGCTGCTTTTTCTTAAATAAATAATGTGAAGATTTCTACCAGCTGTCCGTACATCCAAGTGGAAGTGGCATATATTTTACCTAGAGCAAAAGTTGTTGAGTCTCAGGCTTTATGACTCATCCGAGCAAAGTTGCCAAGTCTTGCAATTTCCTCACGGTATTAGGTGCTTTTCTTAGAGCCTGAGACCTTTGAGTCATGGATTATATGAGAATTTCAACTTCCCTCTTAATGAATAAATAAAAGCAATTTCCCAGCTCTCCTTGTTATACAGAAATATTTAGAAAATATGAACGTGGCAGCCCAAAAGGCTTCAAAACCAGAAGACAAACACAAGGAATATATCATAACATAACAGGCATAATGACTGATAATTCCTTGCATGATTCCTGGGACCTAATGCTTACTTTCTGAGGATCTGATGCTAGCAAAACTGTCTGTGTAAAACCAAAATCTCAAACACTTTAACTCCACTTCTTGCCCTCCCCAACCCTCTCTGCCGTTTTGGGTCTCAGGAGTTGGAATGCCCAACTGAATCACCATTTGTAACAATCCAGTTTATTATTGTGGAAATAGTTGTCATTCCACAAAAGACTCTGGTGGCAGATGAAGACTCAGAAAAGATCTCGATTTCTATTTCAGTTTTCCTTCATAATAAACCAGTAAAACGTTTACACGAGCAAGACCGGTACTTAGCAGAACCAGATTTGTTCATTATTTTCTAAGCTCTGCTCCAAGTCCTTCAGATTTGGCAAGGGGGGTGGGGGGTTCTGATCTTCTTCCATGAGTTTTGAATCAGACCCTCTGAAGAATCACATTTATAAACATCTGTCTATTAAAATATAAAATCTGGAATATTTACCAAACAGATTTTTCTAATTAATTCTTATTTTTGGCCAATAAAACTATAACATTTGAATCTCTCCAAAGAGATATAAAAAAAATGTTTCATTCTTTTGAAAGAAAAGCAAATTCAAACAAACAACAACAAGGAAAAGAACAAGCAATAATAAATCAAATATATGCCTAAAACATCTGTCAATAAAGCAATCAAACCAGCAACAAAACAACATGTGAATCACTGCATCGGGATAAATAAACGTGGGTAGGGTTTTTTTGAGATATTTTTTGGAGAAGATAAATTCCTTTAAAAATATTTATTGAACTGTATTCATCCAAGAATTTCACTTTAGTATCACCCATGAAGGAGGATGACAAGAGCTTGGGTGAAACAAGACCCCTTATAAAAAATTTCCCCTGAAGCTCTAAGTGTGCCATACTGGATATTTTCCATCTACTTCTTTCCAGGTCTTGGCTTAAACACTAATTTCACTCCTGTTGTTTATCACATGACTATGGATTAATATTAAACAGACATATCTGTGCATATGCTATGCAGACACTGGGTATAAATTTTAATATGTAGTTGTGGGTATGTATGTATAAAATATACATATATTCAAATCATAGGAGTCTTGCTTTTTGAATTGCTGAAGAACTGGAAACTTACATAATCCAAGACTCTACTGAAATTAATTTTAAATGGTGGAAAAATAATTCTGACAAACATCTGCTGAAACATATGGCATGACAGGATATTCAGTATTATGCCATAATAATACACCTTGGGTGCAGTAAGAGCCATGAAGCCAAAAGGCATATTTACAGGCAAAAAAATCTGTACCAGAACAAATTAAATCCCCTGAATTTTGAGATATACAATAATAGTTCCCTGTTCAATTCATCCTCTACATAAAATTAAAGATCCTTACCGACAACAGCAGCATTCAGCTTTATCTATTAGGACCCACTCAGTATTTCAAGAAATCCAGGTTGCTTTCTTAATGAAAACACTCCCATACACTTTTAAACAGTGCCTATGCAAGTGAGGAGCCTCATCTCCATTGTCTTTGAATCACCTGAAAATCAAAGAAAATGTTTATCTGTGGCTCAGAGTTAGACTGAGGCATCACAGGAAGCCATGAACCATGGAAAGATCAATGCCAAAGTGAAAGGGCTTCTGTATATCTTGATTTTTTAGCATCAAGATGCTGTGGAAGGACTGTGTGTTGTGTGTATGAAAGGGGGTAGCAAACTGCATATCAGATAAGACATTTGCCAGGCAGGGAGAAAATTGCAATTAAGCTTCTAATCAAAAAAAGGAGAAAACATTTTGTCATCATTGTAGCAGGCCTTTACCTTTCCCACGTTTTTACATAAGGGGATATTTTCCCTCCTAATTCTGTAACCTATAACAAAATAATCATTTAAAGCAGTGATTCCAGAATATTATCCTTTGTGCAGTCTCAGGAATCACAGTTGTCTTTTCTTCTGTGTCCCTCAGAGCAGGAAGATAATTGGCACCGTTGTGCCAAAATATGTGACTGCTCCGATGTTTTGCAAAGTTAGAAACTTGCGTGGTTACGTGGGGGGCTGCAGAAAGCTTCTGAACAATAGAAAACATTTTAGCAAATACTGAATTACTCAGTTTAAAATAATATCTTTAATACCAACTTCCAGACTGAGATCTTCCCCCACCTACCGATTACTTGACTGTCCCCTGACACACGGTCAGGGGCTGGTAACTCCATCCACCTGACTGGGGACCTAAAGCGGTGACAAAGCAGTTGTCACCAGCTCCTGCATCTGATGTTAGTATGTCAATGGCTGCCAGAGGGAAGAAGGGAATAACAAATCATTATCAGTGTTGACTTAATATAAGACACACATAAGGATAACAAGGCAGCAAGTGAGATCCAAGATTAACCTTAGCTAATTATCCTGATAAGGACACAGAGTCTTGAGGTCTCAATCTCATTACACCAAGAAGCTTACTAATAATATCTGTTTGAAAGAAGATATACTATTTTGTCGAATTTTTTTTCGAATTTATTACTGACTGCTGCAGTGGGAAGGTCTGGATGTGAGCAGGACGGTCTGATTTGGAGTCTATGCATTAGAAAGTAATTTTGTGTTAGCAATACATTGCATGCATTTGTGAGCATGTGTTGGTGTGAACTTGATGAGAAAGTGGGTGAACTGATGAAGAGAGGCCTAATAATAAAATACATACAAAGGCTATGAAAAGCCTACCAAAATAAATAAAGGCAAGGTAAAATATCTGGAATCTGTTTTCACTTTCAAATTAACTGAAGATAAGAGCTGCCCTCCATGTGTGAATTGCTATGAATAGCTTCCTGAGGACAGTTTGAAGCCAAGAAATCAGCAGAGGCACTCAGAGCACAAACACACTGAATAACTAAGCAAGCATCCCTAGTATTTTCGACAAAAGCTATTTAAAATTAAAGGCTAATTAAAATTACTGAAAAGGCATATGACTGATCCAGCAAAGTGTTTTCACGATTCATTCTAGTTTTGTCTTTCATTGCCAAAACCTAGAAATCTATACCATCAAAAAGGTACTTGTTGCCAGTTGCAATAAAAGTGTTTTGGACTGTGCACAGTGAATGAAGTGGTCAAGCCCTGAAATTCCCACCTTAATCAGTCATCAGGGGTTACTGGCTGGGGAAGAAAAAAAATGTGTTAGGACATATCCTTCCCCACCAGCATCCTGTAGCAGCCTAGTTACATTCACATCTTCTTGTTCTCAGCCACACGCTGGACCCATGCAGTCCTGGCCATGAATGGGATGAATGTGGCAGTGCAACACAAAATACACAATGCTAGAAGGCACTCAACTGCTAAAGTAAAAGCAGAGGTTAGAGGACGTCAAGGCTTAACAACTGAATTACACAGTTTAATGTGAATGAAAATAAATATATAAATAGCTGAAACTTTTCTGGCCTGTCTTCCATTTTTATAGATAAAATTTGATTTCTAAGGGAAATAGAAAAAAATCTGAAAAAAAGTAGATTGACATCATTACTGATGAAAGCAAGAAGGCATGATAGATGGTGGAAAATGTTTCAAAACAAAAATAAATTTTGTGCTCTTGTGTTTTCCTTTCGGTATAATAGGGTTATACAGCCCTTCCATTTACAGGAACATGTGTAAATATAGGTTTGAGAGTGGTCAGTACGAGGGATTTTGTCACAGTACAATCACCAAGCCATCTTGTTCTTAGTTTTCTGGGAAAAAAAGGATTCCAGGCAACCACACCCTCTTTGGTTGGCTTTGAGGGAGAATGTGCTCCCATGTTTACTTTTTTCCCCTGTTTTTTTTCATTGCAATGATCAATAATCTGAGGAACTCTATGCAGTGGCTGGATATTTATGTCAAACTTGCCAGATGCTGCTGATAAAGTACAGTTTATTTTGCCCCCATTAAAATACAATAAATACATGCTGTAGCTTCAAGACAAATTTGTGATGAGATACTGTGATTGTGGGTGGCAGCATAAAGGTCCTAAGAAATCAAGTGGTTTAAAAGTCTCAAACATCAGCAGATTCCCAGGGAAAAATGAGCTCGAATTTAAAGTTCTAAAACCACTGGTCTTGACTCATCTCACCAATGCTTTCCAGATGCAAACTACTTAGGCTCTAAATGAATACATGGCCCTTAAAAAAGAAGTAAAAAATTAGTCTTATGTGTCTTCCATGCTCAGCTGCAGACTAACTCGATACAGAGGTTCCTCCAAAGAAAGTTCAGCACAGCTCCACTCAGACCTTGATGTCAGCTGAAAACCCGGGAAAACATAGCACCAAAATGGCTATGGAAACCTTCACGTGTTTAACTACAGGTGGGAGGTCTGCTGTGATATCAGGTCTAGCCCCCTGCTCTGGTCCTCATCGTGACCAGTGAAAACTTATCCCAAGTCACATTTTCTGATGCAGTGACAAGATGGTGTGTGGAAGGCAAAATCAAGTGGATGGTGTAAAAATCAGATTTGAATTAAGAGAGGGTCGGGTCAAATACCACACTAGGTTACTTGTCTTGAGAAGTGGGAAGGCGCAAGCACGGACATGTTTTTATTCGTCTAGTGAAACACCATGGCCTTCATTTTCAGATATGTGAAATGTAGATATCCTCTCATATGTCTCTGAGAGGCCTGGCTGGAGAGTCTAATCTGGTCGAGACTATGAAAGGTGGTACATTTTCATTTTCCCAATGCAGCCAGTACCCAAAGGAAACTTAAAAACAAACACACAAGCACATGGGCTCACAAAGCCACCAAGAACTTGTTCTAGCCCAATTTTCAAATTTTAAGCACATCCCAAAGCAGTTGGATTCAACCAAGCACATCAGCAAGTGCCAACTCACCGATCCAGAACCTCCTTCCCTTGGCAGAAGGAACAGCTCAAATCCTGCCCTCTGTTTCAGGCTTGATCTACTTCATCCTAGCTTACCAAGACTTCTGCATCTGCAGATTTAGACCTCAGCCAGTCCCTTTTCGCTTCCCTGCAAGTTTTCAACAGCTACAGATAAAGTACCGTATGATCTCTAGTATGCCTTTCCCAAACCCATTTATTTCTCATGTGTCTGAAGTGTATCAGTTCCATTGTGCTACTCCAAAGGGAACAGGCATGGCTGAATTACAGCTTATAAGAAGCTCGGGTGCTTCTCACTGAAGGATCTGCAGAAGCATTCATTAAAAATTTCGTGAAAATACTTTTTTATTCAAACCACTCGGTAAGTCAGTAGCTTGTTTTGTCTTCCAAAATAAGATACTTTCACTTCAAGCTCTAAGCTTCTTGTTACATGTTAAGACTGTGATTATGTTTCACCCTGTGAAAGACTCAATTATTCCATGTCAGAAGCTTCTATTTTCTTACAGTTGTTTTCTTGTCATTTTTTCTCAATGCCTTTTCACCAGCTGGTTTGGTGTTTTCCCTTTTTGTATGTATTGTATTCTAATCCACAATCTAGCTAAAGTATTGTAAAAATAATTTTGCAATTCCCTTTGCTTTAGAGAAACTAAGTAGAGTCCCGTGTGTACTGTGCATCTATCAGATATCAGACTGCAGAGAATTTCATGGTAGTTGTGTTTTCTTCAGTTGGTTCAGTAACAATAATCTGACAAAGCAAACTTGTGAGAGAAGATGACCACTGACCTAACCATTACAGAAGTTTGTGAAAATTTAGACTACTCAGTATCACCACTTAGGGCTGTGGTTGGACTGCCAAGTCATGTCTTTGTACGTGCAGTAAAGCAGAATTCACAGTTACTGAGAAAATTTCAGCAAAGGCACCACAGGCACCGATCAGAAACCATACCGGGAATCAGTAGGTGCCCGACTGAAAGTGTCTATAGTATTTAAGCAAAAGTGAATGTGAGATGCACCTCCAAAAGCCAGTGGCCTAAGTTTTACTGACTCGTACTGGCCAGCTCAAACTGACTTGCAGCGTGAGCGCACTGTGCTCTAAGGAAACCTGTAACACAAGATAGCCTCAACAGAAAGCCCATTAGTATTCTTAATGAAAGTATTATACGTTCACCCTGTACTTCTAAGATGGGTCTGGCTCCTTGCAGCCTGCCCTTAGGCAGAGGGACACGTAACGGTGTTTGGCGCAGCGGGTCTCTCTCTTGTTGTTGGCAGCACCAGCTCCTGAATTGGTTGTCACAGGTCGGCAGGAGGCAGGTATCAGAAGTCCTGCTCTGGTTTTCTAGGCTTATCACTTCAAATGCAGTTTGATGAAGCAACTCATGTCTCATTTACAAGGCCAAATACAATTATAAGAATTCTATCTTTAGAATAAATAATACGAGTTTGGGGGTTTAGGCACCCCAAGGTTTGGTAGGCAGGCTTCATTTATTCAGCTGTTGCCTTCAGGAAGATAGGGTGCCCTCTGCCTGCCAGATTTAATTCAGGCTGCTTTAAACGTTAGATAAGCATAAAATAAAGCTGCATTTATTTTATAAGACAAGTAATTAACTTCCTGGTTATAGTACTACGAACAAGGGCTTGGATTTGTCTCACCTAAGTGGGAGAGCTAATCATTGTCAGCTCCATTCATGATCAGTAAAAGAAACGATAATTTCTAGAATGTATTTTATCTGATCTGTTATAGAGGTCTGTCTAGGCACAAAGTGTGTCTGTTTCCTTATGTGGACTGTAAAGGATTCTAGGTTGCTAATTCGAAGACAGATGTCCACACTACTAAAAAAAGCAAAACAAAGTGAGACACAGTCCTGGAGCATGCTTAAAGTTGTGCATTAAGCATGGATGTCTTAAAGTTTTGTTCCTCCTAAGATGCTCTGCCGTCTACTTAGCTTTACCCTCACTTCAGCTTGCCTTGGGGATTTCTTTGTGCATACACTTGAGACCTTTGTAATCTTCATCAGTGTTGATGCATTTATCCCATATGACTTCAGGATCAGCATTTAATCTAGCCATGCACGTGGTGTCTTGGGGTCAGCCCCTTCCCGGCACCCAGTGACTGGACTTTGAGATATGAAATGCAAATAACGTACTCCCTGTACACAGTATTGAATTTTCAATCGTATTTCTAGCCCATAATTAACACATTTCTTCTGGCCTCAGTGGTTTCCTTAGAAGTTACAACATTTTCCTGACTGCTGCAACAGTTGAAAACAACAGATCCAGATCACTGAAGTATCAACTACACATTCCTTTTATTCCCTTTGTTAGTTCCAAGACACTCTCAACTTTCCATAAAGGCTACATATGACATATTAACAATATAATTGACAGATTTGGCCTTTAGAAAGCTTTTCCTGTATTACTCTCCTCAACTCCCACTTTTTATCAGCTTTACCATCACAGCCTCCTTCCTCACAATGGTTTTAGGAACCAAATTTAAAAAATAAAGCAACAGTCAAGCCTGGTGTTCTCCCTGGTTTGATGACTACTCACAGTTCACAACTGCTCTTCAAAAGCCTCTCCCACCTCCCTTCTGTCTGAGTTTGGTATGAAGCCGCCTGCTAAAGCAGGTTGGGATGTTGCAGGCAAACACCAGCCTGTTACATACACATGGCAGGCAGAGACAAACAAGCATCACTTGGCACTCTTCTTTGGATGCATGGTAAGAAAGATGGAGGAGGAGGACACACGGCCAAACCTACCATGCCTCTGTTCAGTTGTTCCCAAGGTGATAGCCATTCTCAAATGTCATGCTAGTGTGCACACTGTAGAACTTTCCAGCCCTTCTTTTTCCCCAGTCTTTACTCCTACTTGCATCATGCAACCGCTAGGTAGGATATTTTGCAGCAGTCCTTACCGCAGACCACATATTTCTGGGCAACCACCTTGTTCCTACCTCATCTATTTCTTACTTACCCTATGAATTCTTGCCTGCCTCCCACCATTATCAATCAGTGTCTCATAGCCATAAAAATAAATAAAATTTATTTTCAAGGGTAATAAATAAAGTTTATTTTATTTTCAAATGGGAGGGAATCTGAATCTAAAGCCAGACTCAAATCCAGGCTTCGGAGCTCTTAAGACTTTTCTATTCCTCTGCTATAGCTTGTAAATTGGGAATAGGTGTAGGAGGCATATCAAAAGGCCATTAAGTGAAAGTGTGTTACATATGTTCCCACCTTCCTACATATACTTGCACCACAATATGAAGATTTGACAGAATGAGCTAAAGCCACATCATTGATTACTGGTGTTTGTTTCTACTGACTATAATGATTTTGATATGTCATTAAGGTGTGATTATTCATTTTGTAGGTACACATGAAATCTAACAGATCTGCAAAGTGCTAATTAAGGAAAATAAAGTATATTCATATAATCATATACATTAGAGATCAATATGACAGGTTGTTTTCCCCATCTCTAGAAAACACTTCAGAATAAAACAAAATAGCTATTTGAAAGATAAATACATGCAACAAGAGATTTAGCACTGTCAATTAGCTTTTAAATCCAGTAGAAAATACAACATTCTGATATATGGTCATGGCAGTATGAGACTGCAGGACTATAATATCACGTCACCCAATAAAATGGAACAAGATTTCTTTCCATTTTAAGTGCATCGGAGAAGCACAGCTAAGTTTATATTAGCACATCACAAATGTGAAACTGGGACACGGACTCAATGTGAAATTGGAACAGCAGCTGGTATCCTGTTAGCAAGTAAAGTGTATTTGCTTGGGGAAAATGCAAAATCAAGCCATGCAAATGAACAGAGAACAATTAGTAAAGGATCTGTGAACTGCACTGCATATCTCAGGTTGCCTCTGTGCTGTGCTATATAAGCCATTTCACAAAAATATACATTTAGCGAGGTCAGATCACGTTCCCTAATCTGAATTATCAAGAAAGTATCTTCCTTGGTAGACAATCTGAAAATTATTGAAATTTAGACTCTGACAGGTTTGGCCATGTTTTTAATTCTATTTTCTTTCCTGCATCACACAGTTCAATGAAGTATGAAATAAAATTATGCGTTCTCCTATAGAACACAGAATAATGCAGTAAGCGGGTAGAATGCACAAAACATTTTAAATTATATTTCACACATAAATGTTCACTATTTATTCATAAAAAAATCCGTATGCCTTTTAACAGCCAAGCAGAGAACAGCAAACTTTTAAAGCCGTGCTTTCTTCTTTGACTTCCTTTCATAACATCCAGTTTGCGACAAGGAAATCAGCCACTTGACTCTCCCACTCTTCCCCCCCCCCTTTCTCCATGTCTGCTTCTCTCCCAGGGAGACAACAGTAACATCTTTCACTCCATCTCCTATCCAGCAAGCTGCAGTACTAACAGAGTGGTGGGGCAGTCCTCGGGGAGGGACACACAGCATTTTGCTCTGACCCTGTGGGTTCTCCGCCTGCACTGCGCAGAATCTTCAGCCGCTCGGTTCTGTGTTTCCTCCGCTACGAACAACAGCTAGGCTCAGCCAATGAATGCTATTTTTATTCACCAAAATACAGCAGCAGGTTACCCAGAGCCAGGCACACCCCCCTGGTTGGCCTCACAAAGCAACACCTTTCAGCAAGACTGTTCTCCGACGCCAAATATCTCCACAGAGACCCACATGTAAAGAGGCTGGCATTCAAGGCAGGAGGTGAGTGTAAATGCTCTTCCAGACCAGCTGGCTGAAGCCACTGAGACAGTTATTGAAGAACTCCTGTTACGCCCTCCCTTTTCAGTTCTTTCCTTTCAAAGTCTTTTTTGAGGAAGGTGCAGTCCCGAGGAGCTGCAGACACAATGACAGATATCTAGCTTAAGCCCTGTGAAGCCCAAGAAAAACTGCTGGAGTCGGCAACCCCATTAATGAGTATTTAAGATATCTATTGCCTAGCAATCTAATGTGCCTTGCCTACACTTCAATATTTATAAAATATTCTGCGTTTAATTGTTTTAGAAAGCATCTCAAACAACGTGAGGTCCTTCAGAATAATACATGGGCAGATGCTTAATTTAAATATTGTCCATAACTTTAGATCTAACCTGCACAGGTAAAGCAACTCCAAAAATACAAGGAAATGGAGGAATGGTTACACAATCCTTGCATGCTCAATGGTAAGGATCATAAAACTGTTCTCACATTCCTGGCACAGGATGGAAATGCAGCATTTACTCTCCTAGCCTGTCCTTGCCGCATTATTTGCCTTTTTGATAAATACCCACTTAAAAGGCTCTTTTTATTTTGCTGTAGTATTATCTCACACAATGTGAACCAAGAAATCAGATTCTAAATAAATCAGATTCCTGTATAGGCTCTCAGCAGCTCTGAGTGACTATCAAGTAGCAGATCCCTCAGCCAGAGGGATGGCTCAGCTCTCCTCCCAGGATGACATGATGATGGCAAGGGAGGGTTAAATTTTTCCACCTGAAGGACTGTTTCTGGGTTTGTGCAATATGAAGACAGGCTGGACTAGGCTGGAACGTGGTCTTTGATGGCCATATTCAGATTGCTTGCTTAGATGCTGTTGCAGCATTTAAGACCAAGAGACCTGCTCTCAAGGCCACAAAACTTGGCTCCTTACACACTTGGTAAGCAAAAGCCAGGAGGCAGGGATGATATTCGAGATAAGTTTCTACAGGAGAAACTCTGGAGGCAATTACATGCCTTCACTGACTCCAGTGACCTGCATAGCCAGTGTCCTTAAGCACACTATTAAAGTTAAATATTACAATAGTTACATCCCAGGCTGCTACTCATTGCCGCCTGAATGCAGACCTGAGTGACTTTGCTTCTTTGGATTTGCTATAGAGTGCTAAAGTCGTGTGTTGCTGTTTTATAAAAACAAAAACTATGAAATCTTAATTGCACCCTGATTCCGTGATTTAATAACATGATGGGTTTAATGCATCTGTTCAACGCTTGTATAAGGCTTTAAAATATCATTACACATTGATAGACTAGCACACTGAAGCCAAAACACCAGTATAAAACCTTTAGTCTCAACAGCCTCATTAACATTAAGCAATACTGGCCAAGCACCACTGCACCACGCAGAATAGTGGGAGTTTTCAATGTCATAAAGACTACAGCTATGCCATCCTTCACCCAAGTTGAAAACATATCAAACTGTTATCATCCTTTTCTAATTTTTTTCAGACAAACAGTACCACTTCCACACTGTCAATAATAACTAAATTACATGCAAAAAGAATATACTGACTACAACCCCACCTATGTATTTTGTCCACACTTTTCATACATAGTTAACTATTGCCTTCCTGGTATATATTTTGATTCCATGTAAATCTCATGGAGAATGGATGGTTTAACTATCACAGAATAGTCATGCCAGTATACCCTTCTAAGCAGCCTCCTTTTCTCTAGATCACTTGATTTGGCTGGTAAGATGTCAAAATGTCAAACTGGAGGATTGCTGTCCAGTTTGAAAGTCAGGAAGTGTGAGTGCAGGTAAAGGCTTCAGGACAGAGTTGAGAACATTTAAAATAACAGTGAGACATCAAATCTTATCTCAGAGGCCTGATCTACAAATTAGAATGGGGAAGAGTGGTCTGCACAACTGACACGTTGTGTTAGCTCAAGAAGAACAAATTGGGCACGCTTGCTGTGTGATTGAAGGTCAACATGCCTGAAAAATGATAAAAAGGCTCTAGACTCAGGAAAAAAAAAAAAAAGATAAAGGCCAAGGATGCATAACTAGCTCAGGTAACAATCAAGCATCTTTAGAATTTATGGTCAGCATCACACTGCCATCCTAAAATGCCTACAGTTCATTTAGAATAAATGTTTGGGTGAAACAGTGGCGCAAAACAGACTATTATGAAACAGAATTTGCCCGAATATAATTGACTTCAAGTGCCTCGGATTGTTGTTGCAGTAGCTTTATTCAATAAAATGTATTTAAAATTTGTACTGAAGGCTTTTGAAAGTAAAAATTGCTGCTAGGTATCCAATACTGCTTTTGCAAAGCTCCTCCAGTT
The DNA here is from genome assembly GCF_017639655.2 of Falco naumanni. Lineage (NCBI taxonomy): Eukaryota > Metazoa > Chordata > Aves > Falconiformes > Falconidae > Falco > Falco naumanni. The sequence continues at coordinate 8,407,050 of NC_054055.1, read as the reverse complement.
TCTACATTAGCAGGCTGAGCCATTCCTAATTGTGCTAGTAGAACAGAACTAATTTAAGTACAAACAACTTAGCAGGAGCACATGAGGTTACTTGAACCGTGTCCTGAACTGTTACAGTGTTTTCTTGCAGCTGTGCTGGGTGACCTTAGACCATTCCAGCTGTGATGCTCTCCCACGGCTGAGTCCACGGTTCCTGGCACTGTTCCCAGAGGCACCAGGTTTGGATAGTTTTTATAAGACTCACAGTGACCTGAGATACCGCCACAGGAAAACTGCTTAAAGCTTTTGTGCTCCTGTAGTCTTATCTTCATCCACATGAAGATTTAAGACTAAGATTAAACCTGTCCATAGCAAGATAAGGTAGCCAAAGGAACCACCAGAGTGCTTCCATGTGGAGGCAGGAGTGGGACAAACATTGCAAAGAACAGGATCACTGGAGCAAGGCGCTTGCTTGTCATACAGCTCTCAAGAAAATAACAGAAAAACAATTTTTACGTATGTCTGCTCTACAGCTTTGTGTTTTCCTTCATTTTCAGAGCTTGCGCTTACAAGAGGGATCAGACTGAGTGCTTCATGAATACATAAGCCTGTGCATCATGAGCTAAAAGGAGAGGTCCTAGAGTGAGGAAGGGCTGCTGTAGGTCAAGGTTAGTTCCTAAATCAAATCCTCTCTTTTTACAGCACTGCTGCTCCAGTTCCTAAATCCAGCATGAAATTTACCATCACAGGGGAAACACTGGAAACTTCACGTCTGAGAAGTGGCCAGTGGTGTGTTGGAAGGAGATGGTATGGCTTTAGACTCTCAAGACTAGCCATCAATCTCCTCCTCAGTGTGGCTAGGCACCGCTGGTATGCTCTCAGACAGCAATGAGAATTGTTGCAAATATCTGGGCAGCACGCACAATCCAATCTATTGCCCTAGCAGTTCAAATTAAGGCTTCTAACATTTTCAATCTACTTCAGCATTCAGCCTGCTTCTTGAGTTAGAAGTCATGGAGTAGGTTAGGGAAAGATTAAGTCGCAGCACGATGTCCATGTTTTTCCAATTAATTTAAGTACCAAATTATATTTTTTCTGCATTTTTATATTCTTCCTTTTTCAGTTTCTTGATGGCATTCAGGATCACTACATAGCTTGGAATGCAAAATAACTTGTCTTCTATACCATTAAGTTTCCTAAGAGCTTTACTATTTCAGTGCCATTTGGATTCATTCCCTCTGGCAATCCTTTCTCAACGTAAATGCTCCAAACTGTTCTCACTCTAACATGCTGCACTACAGAAATTCACTGTAGACAGAGGATACTCAAAAGGATAATTTATCAATAGAATTTAAGCTCACTTCAAGTAAACAAAAAGAAAGATCAGCACAACCCTGTGAAAGTGCTTATTTTCTATGTTTTAGCAGAAACGTAAAACTCACTGACAAGAACCAACAGGGTTTTTTTCTTCCATTTTGTCCCATCTGAAACAAAACATTCCTCATACTTCATATGCTGTCAATTCTTGTTTTGTATCTTCAAAGGCAGCTAGTTGAGAACACAGAATGGCAACTGACACAATTTATGTATATGCACTATCTATGCATACTTATTTAGTTGAATTTAATTGCCTATAGCATGCTGTCCTTTTTGCAACAATAAATAATAATCCTATGTTTCTGAAAGCCTGTCAGAAAGCAGCAGCATTAAAAAACTATTGCTTATATATCTATTTCATCTTGAAACAGAACTACATGCAATCATGCAAATAATTGAGGAAAAGATGGTTGACATATTTTAAAGTGTACAGATGAAAGCAATACAGCTCCACAAAAAAACCTTCCTTGAAAATCTGAGCAGTGGAATTTAAGACTATGTTTGACTCGAGAACAGTCAGTGAGGAAATGAGCTGATGATCTGAATTATGAAACAGCCACGCTGAAATGCACTGCCTCGTTTGCTTCCCTTAATGGGGATATGAACCTACATGATCAGATAGCTAGATAAAAAAGTATTCAGTATTCAGATGTATTTTAATATACCTTATATGGAGATGATTTTTAGATCATTTTAATGTGTAATCATATGGTAAATGGAGATTCTTTGATACGTTTTCTCACCTCACTGCACATACAACCTCTCCCCAATTCTGGCAGTAAATCTTAACTTCACTTAGGTACGCCTGCTTTGGGTAGAAAAACTCCTTTTGGAACAGCCATAGACCTTCATCTTTAACCTACCAATGAGATGTAAAAAGAAACTACTGACTTCTGAATGCCATAGAAGTGTTGTTAGTTAATAAAAATATAAATATTACACTGAAAAGATGGGTTAAGAATACAGTAAGGCTGCACAATCAAATACTCAGATACTAGATGATTACCGAATCCATGTTTCCATGCAAGCAACTGTTTCCATGCAGAATGTTAGCCCACTTGCAAACCTCCTCTCAGGAAGGACAATACCGTCCTCACTGGTACATTCACTAACACTGAAATTTTATTTCAGGCATTCAGCACGGGAAGTATTGGAGTAAAATCAACTGGCGACACAGTCTTATAATGGGAAGACCTTGGGAGCACTTTAAGGTTAGGATTCATTCCTGCAAATATTCCTATAATACTTTAGGGCTTCAAAATTCACCCAAAACTAAGAAATGTTAGAGCTGTAACTTACAAAGAACTACTAAGACTTGGGATTCATAAGCAGTTAGGACTTGAACCTTGGTATCCTTACTTGCACTGAAAAGCTGACATTTTCGTCATCGTGTCTTTAACATTTTTTGCAACGGAGCATTTGCAGAACATCAGTGACAGTAACTGTGATAGAAGTGTCAATTTGTAGGGATATAACAAGATGACAGAAATTTTTCCCAAGAGATAACAGCTATTTATAGTAAACTCTTGTTCCCTGTCCCTCTAGCCTCTTTCTACCATTTCTTTTCTAATTTTCAGCCTTTTTCTGCCAACTACCACTTTTCTGCCCTTTCCATTCCCTGCCTTCACCAATTTCATGATGCTTTTTATAATGTCTTGTCCTTTTCTACCAATCTGCACTTTAATTTTTTTCATAATTCCAGCATAGCCTAGGGCAGGAATGACTCATCCCTTCACTCTTAGCCCTGAACCAACCTGTTACACTTTCATGTTACACCATTTGCAATAATCACCTTTTAAACTGTGTTTCAAGGGGGTACTTCAATGAAATACGGTAACAATTGGCTTTAAAACTGCTCAGGTCTAACAAAAGGATTCCAAGAACAAAGTATATTTCCTCAATTAGCTGAATATACTAGACACAAACCTACCTTAAATTTCAATTTCAGAAGCAAATTAAACTTCGTAGGTTGCAGTGACTGGAGTAGGTCTACTAGCTTGCAAGGTCACTTCCCCATTGCTTTGTCTAATATATATATTTCTACTTAAATATGTATACACAAAATAATGGCTGCCACTCATGTGCTGTTCCTGTGATGTTCTACAGAGAAGATGAAAGAAACCCCAGGTGTATGCTTTTTTACTGTTTACAGTAACACACTGAGTCTGAAGTTAGTAGGAAGAAGTCTTTCCTACCTTTGGCAAGCCTATTTTACCCACAACAGATGTTTTACATTTTTAAAAATGAAATGTTCATGTTGTCAAGTCATACAAGTTTGATTAATAAAAGACAGCTTGTTGTGTAAAAGTTTTTCAGCCTCACTTTAGAACACTCTTCTACCTATACAACTTTTACTCATGTGGTAAGTCAGGACAGATGGCCCCATGGAAAATCACAACCATTTTGCTGGTGCAGAGCGAACCGGCTCAGATGTCCCAAGGGAACCATACTCTGAATGACCCTAACAAGAACTAAGGCCAGAAGGTAACGTTCTGATCTAAATGAAGACAAAGAAAATATTGCCATTTGTTGCAGCCAGGACAAGATTATCCATGGCCACCTGCAATGCACTTTATGCAAATGTTCATCATCCTGTTCTCAGGGTACTGAAAAAGAAGCTGCTTGAGTCTTCCCTACTCACCAAACACCACAACACGGTAAGGGTCTGTCAGCCTGTGACCCTGTCTTCAAACCTGAACCCTCCTGTAACACCCTGGCTGTCCAGGTGGACTGCAGAAAGTTTTAAAATCACATCACATGGTGTTGCAACTCATTGCACTATAACACAGAGTGGGACTATGAATAAGAACCTTCTATCTGGATCACAGTCAACCCTTACAGTAACTGCTGATCTGCATTACTTACTGGTATAGAAACAAAAATAATGCCTGTCAAACACTGACATTTAATATCTTCTGTCTGGGAAATGGAAGAAAAATGTAGTATCTGGAATAGGATATAGCCCAGAGTCACCGTGTGAGTGGTGGGTATTTTTTGCTTCTAAACTAATGAGCAAATGGCATTCCCTTTCATTAAAATTCAAGCACAGATAAATAATTTATAGATCTACTGATACTATTTTGAGTTGCTTTGGGTTTTACTTTTGCCACTCTTCTCTTATGGATGCTTATATAGTGGGAGAGGTGCCTTACAGATACCTGTGAAAAAGGAAGTGCTTGGTGACACTCAGCATTGCCACGACCTCAGACCATTGCCTCAGACCCTGGAGTTCTCAAACCTAGGATCAGACACCCAATCCACAAGCTGTGATGAGGACAAGTGAAGCACCTGAGGCTGGGAACCACAGCAACCAGGACGCTAAGCAAGAGGAAACCAGAAAGGACAATATGCCCTATAAATGCTGTGTTCAAGCTCTTGCACTCCTTGAGATTTAAGCTTCTCCTAGAAGTCTAACCTAGACTGAGATTCATAGCTAGCATCTCCTTTCCTTGAACTTGTGCCTGAAGAATTCCTTTCTATATGCTCACCTTGACTGACCCTTTATTTTCAATTTTTAAGATGTCTAGAAGAAAAACCAGCAGGGTTTCTTCTCATATGGTACCTAAAAATCAGAGTCAAAGAGCTGGCTTTGTTTGCCACAGCAGCACACCATTCCCTCATACTGTGGTCCATCAGGACCCCCAGGTCACTTCCCAGAGAGCTGCTCCCCAGCCAGGTAGATCCCAGCCAGTGCTGCACTCCTGGGTTATGTTTTCCCAGGTGCAAGCAAGGTTTTTTTGTCGTAGAAGGTGGTCAGGTTGGTCAAGCACGATTTGCCCTTAGTGATTTTTTCTTGGGTGAACTTCATAAAATTCTTGTTAGCCTCCTGTTCCAGCCTATCCAGGTCTTGCTGCAGGGTGACTCTCCCTTCCAAAGTGCCCACTTCCCCCCTCAGTTTGGTATCATCGGCCACCTTCATCAGGGTACACTTGATCCCACCATCCAGATCACTTATGGAGATATGAAATGGGATCAGGCTCAATACTGATCCCTGGGGGATGCCACTTGCGACAGGTTGCCAGTTTGAACTGGAGCGATTTACCACCACCCCCTGGTGCAGCCTGTCAGCCCGTTCCCCACCCACCACATGGACCACTTGTCTAGAACAAAATGCATGAGTTTCTTTAGGAGGAAGCTGTGGGAAACCTTACCTTGGAGAAATCCAGGTAGACAATGTCCACCACCTGCCCCACATCAACTAAGCAGATTATTTTGTTGTAGGTGGTCAGGTTGGTCAAGCACAATTTGCCCTTGGTGAATTCATCCTGGTTTTTCCCAGTCACATGTTTCATTTGACTTGTGATAGCCCCCAGGAGAATTCCACAGCTTTCCCAGGGACTGAAATAAGACTGATGGGCCCGTAATTTACTAGATCCTCCTTTAAGTCCTTCTTGTAGATGGGGGTGACATTAGCCTTCTTCCAGTCTTCAGGGATGTCCCCCAGTCTCCACAACTTCTCAAAGATTATGGAGGTCGGTCCCACCGTGATGTCAGCCAGCGCTCTGAGCACCCTCGGGTGGATATAGTCAGGGCCCATCGATTTGTGGGGGTTGAGCTCCTACAACAGTTCACATACCAGCTAGTCCTTCACTGACGGTGGGTCTGTATGTATATCAACCCGACTTTTGGGGGGATTAACACCACATCTCCAAGCCTCCAGGAAAATACTCTGCTCTCAGGTTATGGGCTAGCGATAACAATGCTCCCTCTACCATCTCCCTCCTCCTGCTCTGCTAACAGCTACAGAACATGCCTGATGAAGCTGTACTGAGTTATAAGGGCACTTCTTTGTATCACGGAAATCCTGGCGATGATTTCCTTCTCTAAACCCTGCCTATCCCATTTTCAAGAAAAGCTTGCTGAAGACATCTTTGGGAGATGATGAGGAATGCTGTAGTGAAGGAAACTCCAGATAACGTGTGTTTTGGGCTCTGGATGGCAACCCATATTCTACATGGCTGCCAGCCAATACAGGCACTTCTGCGCTAATCAGAATGGAACAGGCATGAAAGCCTATATATAAGAACTTTTTCAAATCCTTTGTTTCACAATGACTATGATCACAAATGCAGATTAATACATGTGCATGTTAACAAAGAGCAGCGACATGAAGATCCCAAGTCTCCAACCCCACCTCTGAGTGAGAGGCTATGCTCCTGAAAAACTTAATGAACCTAACAGTATCTTCCCATGGAAAAAAATAGGGCACATGCACTGCCTGCTTCCTATTGACAGGAACAGCATTGTGAGTTTATTGTCAAACATTTCTTCCTCTTCATATGTTTAGGAAAATGTCTGTCCTCTTCTCTGATAGGTTATAAAAGACCAGAGAGCACTTCCCAGACCGAAAAGAGAGGCAAAACTTTTACAGAGAGTAGTAACGACTATGCAGGAAATTCAAATTAATAAGGTTAGCCACATCTGGTTTACTATTTTAAAAGACTGTTTTGATAGTCTTTGGGAGAAAAGGTAAAGAGGGTGAATAAAGTTTTATTTTACTTCCAGTCTCAAATACACTCTTGGCTTTTCATTTCCTATTTCCCGGCTAGTGATAAGCGAGCTCTCATCTTTCGATCCCTTTCAAACTCCCTGCTTTGTTTTCCCTGGCAGAAGTTAGCATTCTGCAGTCCCCGGAGAGGCTTTGAAACCCAGAGTGGCTCCTTAATAAGTTATGGAAGAGTGGGACAGAACGTGTACTTGGCTGGCTCTTCAAGGGTCATGGTACATTAAATGGCTAATCTAAAGTTTGGAAAACTTCAATTAGTTTACTTTCATGAGAATGAGTAGAACTCCTGAAACAATTTCACCCACAGAGAGGTTAGGCAAACTTGGAAAGGACTCTGTAAGGGTTCAACAGCCTGATGTCCTTAAGGAAGAGTGGTTTGGGGTATTTAAGCATGGAAATGAGACCCAGGAGCCAATAGGTCTTTTCCTGCCTCTACCAACATGTATGGGTTTCACTTAAAGTAGCCTTGTCCTATATGCATGTATCAAGTTTTTTACAAGAGGTATTTACAATGTCTCCTGTGTGACCTGCAGGCAAGATGTAAAGCGTATTACTGCCATTCCAGGAAATGTTGATTAAAATATTCCATTAATAATGAAAAGACCTTTTCTGTCTCTCAAATAACTTTTGCTACGTTTACATGTCTTAGATTTCTTGCAACCTCTTCAAGATCCATAGACTAGGCTGTCGATGTGCCCATGCCAGCATATTCATCCGTATTCCAGGGCTTGATATTTCTTAAGACATTGAATAAACCAGTTAAAGGGAATTTGTAGTACATTTCCATACATAACCTACACATAGGATTACCTATTTAGTGGTTAATCTGTGCAGACCACCACAAGACTGCTGTGTCCTTCGCTATAAAATGAATAGAATCTGACCATTAAAGCTGAAATGTGCTGCAATAATATTTTCCTCAACATTTTATAGTTATGATGCCACCTTTCAGAGAAAACCTTCATATCCACAATACTGTTTACATATAGATGTAACTGTGAAACACTGATATAAAATGAATAACACAATTTGGACTGAGTACTCACAGTACACGTTTTTTGGACTGTCACCAAAAAGTGACAGCCTTCTTCACACAGGCAGCAGGTGAGATCCAAGCATCCAACATTCCCAAAAGATGTTACCAATTTTACAAGAAGCCTAACAAATGAAGCACAAATAAGCTAAATGCTCAATGTGATTATTTTCTGGAGAAATACCACAAGGAAGAAATAAGTAAATAAATAAAAATATACTTCTTTCTAAAGCACTCTCCTTCATGCAAAAGCATGAGGCGACCAACAGATATAACCCATTCTGTCATTAATAACACCACCTCCTAAGTTCATTGCCCACCAGGAACAAAAAAAAAAAACAAACAACAAAAAAAAGGAGAACGCCACATTCACATATGCATGCAGATTTATCTCTGTACAACATTTAAATAAGGATTAACAGATATAATTATCAGCTACCTGGAATGTATAGAATATATGGAACGCATACAGTAGGGGTTCAGGAACCAGGCAAGGAGAAACATTGGCTGAATAACTGGGGGACATGTTGGCTGAGTAACAGAGCTGTCAGGCTAGTGATGAACATCAGAATCAGGAATGGATTCCAAAACAAAACCCACCATTAGATAAATCTGAAAAAGTAGTTTTACCTAAGGTTTCAATATTAGTAACGATATTGGTTAAGCATGCAACTGTGCACATTTCAGAAAACAGAAATAGTGAAGAACTGCTCACTCATATGAATGCTGGAAGTTAACAGTTTTTGGTCATTTCTTACTTTTGCCATTTTATCTAACAAGCTTTTGAGTGGTAATAGAACTGACTGTGGGACTATTCTCAATTACTTCAGCAATGATGCTTTTATTTCTTGCTCTTTTATTTGCCATTGAGAAGGTGTTCTCTGCAAATAAATGGACCAGAAAAAGTTTCCTTGGCACACTTTACCCCAGCCTCATTCTAGGACAGACCCAGTATTTGATCTGTACATCACTAGCAAATCTGAGTGATATTTCTGTGAATTTTGATCATTAATAACTCCACATAGATAAATTTATTTCTGTATAAGGAGTCTTCAGGTGCAAAAGAGCTCCAAATCTTTACTAATGCACCAATACTTCACATCCGTAAACAGCAACATTTCCTGTTGGCATTCTATTTTGAGTCAATATATATATAGTTCAAATAGCAGTAACTCCACAGTTAGTATCTGTTTTAGATCGTCTTGTACCTCCATATTACTTACAGAAAAGACTCTTAATGTAAAACTGACTTCAGGGAAGCCAAATCACTTTAGCAGTTCCGTTGTCCATATGCAATAGACCAGCTGAATGCCCTGCAAATGGGTATGTTTAACATTGCTGGGCATGTTAACAGCCACATCCTTCTCATTAAAGGATGAAAAACTGTCTGAATGAAAAAGAACCACGACTACTTTTAATGACCTTTCCCAGATCAAACTGTGAAGCAAGTGGAAATGTCAGTGAGAGGCTAGGACAATAAACTCTAAGGTAAAATATAGTCTTTACATAGTCATTAAACTGTCTAATACTTGTTAAGCTGTAGACGCGGTCAGCATCAAATAACAGGAGCAGGCTTACACATCATACCCTCTTTCTGTTTTCTTCCTCCCTATTATAGCTCCTCCTTCTTTATGATCTTCCTGTCTTTCCTCCTTTCCTGCTTCTGCATCTTTTTCACCTTAGGAGTCTGATGAATTCTGCCTTCAGTGAAGCAAAGCATCTTTGAAACAGTTAACGGAGACTTTCAAACTACACTCATCTCCTTTTTCATTAGGTCAGCCAGAGTACAGGATAACAGTGCGGCTCACACCTACTAAATTTAAGGCATGGGACTGCCTAGGTAAACAGAAACAAAATCCTTTTTTTAGTTGAAAAGTTCATGTATAACCTGTACAAACATAAAGGCAGAAATGTAACAGCTGAAGTCATCATAAAGCCTTCTCTACCGCTATCCCTTCTCTTGTCTCTATACCTACAGGCAAAACTGGGCTTTATGCGTTCACCTCAACCTTCTGTGTAGAAGTAACAGTTTCAAAGAGTTTCAAGAATGATGCTATAACTTCAACATATATTGGCCTAACACACGTGTACATTTTGCATCAAGCACTCAGCACATGAATAGATCAAAAAAATTATACTCTCTTACAAGGTGGGTATAAGTTGTATACATCGAAGTGGAGAGGTTCAAAGGGGTTTCAGGACCCCAAGAGTGTAAGAGTAACTCAATGAATGCCTAGGTGTGCAAATTGTATGTGTAGCTCTCATGCTTCATGATGTTGTTTCTCAATAAAAGATACAATCATGGAAAGGAATGAAAAATTAAAGTTTTTCTAGCATAACAGAGCATTCACTAAAAAAAACCACAGTAGAATTTAATTGTGCTTTCATCATCCTTGAGATACGGATATTTGCAATTAACCCTGGTGGACTTGAACATGCACATCAACACCAAACAGCAGAATCTGGACATCAGCATCTATACTACAAATGCTATCATCTGTCATAACTTTACACTCTCTTCTTTGATCTTCTACAGCCTTTAATTCCATCTGTTGGCAGTTCATTACTTCTTTTTATTTATCTTCCTATACATTCTCCAAGGATTATTCTGATTTCAGTTATGTGCCTGGCTATTTTTTTTTTCATGTTGACCTTTATCCATTTCAATAAGACAAAAAACTATTCAAACTTTTATTATTACAAAATCCCCACATATTTTTGTAATCTCTTCTTTCATAAGTGTCCAATACTGATCATCTGTGATGAGGATTAATGTTTTTCCAAAACTCTTCAGTCCCTGTTCCATATTTCTTTACATGTCACAGTTAAGAAGAACTACCCTAAACTGAAGTACTGGTAGTAAAGATTTTAGGACACATCCATAAAATGGGTAGTAGCAAATCATGCAAGCCATCATATTCATCCAAAAGTTTTGAAGAAACTTAAATATGACACCATGAAGCATTAACTGTGGAGTAACAACTTGCAAATTGATGCTGTGGCATCAGTTTTTAAAAGGGCTTTGGACAGACCTAAGGAAATACAGGGTAGACAATCTGTGTTCTCTTCTGGCAAAAATGATAGAAACTATACAAAAGAATAAATTAGTGGATGGAGTAAAAAGATGTGGCAAAACAGAGACAAATCAGGCTGTATTTAATGTATGGAAGACATTGTTCATAGACTTTTGAAGTCTCTTGCTTCAAAGGAAACAGTCAAGGTTGGTTATTCTGCTTGGATTTCCAAAAAAACCTAAAATGATCCTTCACCAAAGTCTCTTAAAGAAATTACACTCTCAGGACAGATCCTGTAATGAATTAACAGACTGACAAGAATTGAAAATAAAGGCTAGGAATAAAAGACACCTTTTATCTTAGAAGAAAACTTTCAGTGAAGCCTGTTAAGAATCTCTACTTGCACCTATGTAATTCCAAACCACCTGAAAAAGAAGATTACGAAGGGCTGACAGTGTTTGATGGGGATATGGAGCTATCCACAGTAGCAAAAATAGAAGTAAACTGCATAAAGCTACACAAGGATCTTGCGCTGCTGAGTAATTTGCCAATAAAGGGGGGGATTCACCTGCTTAATCATGTGTGGCTTGTGTCATTTTCCATGATTTCAGGTACCCTTCCTCACCCCAAGTTGTGTCTCTGGAAGCAAGCTACATACCATGTCCCCTGAGCCCTCCTCTGTGGATGTCTCAGACACAGGTCTACCCACAGTGAAATTAAATGTTGATTAATGCAAAGTAACAGAACCATAGTAATGCAATCCTGGCAATAGGTCTACAATAACGGACTTTAAATTAACGATGACTCATCAAGAAATAGCTCCACATAAGATTATTTTTAACTTATAAGTAAGCCTGGTTTATGTCCAGTATGTGCCTCTCTTTTCTTTTTTTTTTTTTTTTTTTTTTTTTTATTTAATGTACACAGATTGAAAATATTTACTTGCAATTTATCCTGTCAGGCCAATTTTTAAGCCAATACAGATTTTGCTGGATGGCTTAGATTTACATCTATTATCTCAATGACTGGTAGATGATAAATGCAATCTTCAAACTTCAGCTTGTTAAGAAGATGATACTAATAGCGAAGATTAATTTATTTTGACTCAATGATGCTTTAAAAGAAAACTTTACATTGCTCTCCCCCTCCAAAGGCTCTTTAACTTTCCCTTAACATGGAGAATAAGACACCTAACTCGATATCTGAATTTATTGAAGTTCAGCCTTAAAGGTGTTTCATGGTCTTTTATTTTCTTTGCCATTAAATCATTTTAAGTTGTGGTATTGTTCCTGTTCCCACTGATCTCAATTCACACTGACTCCATTAAGTTAATGATTTCATCCACTTTAATTCTACCAAAATTAGGATGCTATAGGAGCCACAGCCTAAATATTGTGGGGGTTTGGGGGGGGGTTGTTGTTGGTTGTTTTTTTTTAATTATCTCCTACATAGCTGCTGATTTTGCCATGGTTCTTACAAACACCTCTCTTTTTGCCCTTAACTCCCGGACAGTTGTCAAGCAGTAAAGCCCAACTCCTGATGCATTTACATAAAACTTTCTTCACTAGTCACTCATTCAGTAGTCATTTGTCTCTTACCATCATCATTCAAGGGCTTTCTACTTCCACCACCCCATTCCCTATATTGCCACTGTGAGTATATCTGATTGATTGGTCCCAGTTCAGTCCTATAGCCCTCTTCCATACAATTCCTGTTTCTCTCTAGAACATCCAAGAACCACCTCCTGTCTATGTCCTTTTCATCTTTCCCTCAGCCTTGACCACTGGCTGTCTGACAACATCTGTTTTGAATCAGATATCATTAACTTCAGCCAAATTCACTTCTTCCCATTTCCTTTAACTGTGCTATCTCCCTTCCTTTCTGGTTCCTCTTAAAAATATCCACTATGATTCAGCTTTTCTCCAGTGGAACAGATTCAATGCCTGCCACCTTTGGAGAGCTTTCAGTTATACAGTGGCAGAAAAAGTGTCCATATTTAGTTCCAAGGAGTTCTGACAGGTGAAATGAGCTACTTGATTTGCATTTACTTGTGCAAATTACTGGCTTCTCTTCAATCTCCCAGTAGAAAAGATCTGGTTTAGAATGGTGTGTTATTAGATATGAGTGCTATTATTTTCTTTCTTTGATCTAGCTGCATTAATGATCCCTAAATTTTCTTCAGTCCACAGAGTAACCAGATGATTTGAAATAATTCAGAAAAATAATCAGAATTTTTGGAGCACCACTGTCAAAAGAGTCAATAAATCTCTTATTCTTGTCTAGGTGGTATCTGGAATTTTCCACAGAAACTATCTAAGAACTGTTGTTATCATGAGAAGTTTTACTTCAGTGGGGTTTTTTTTTGTTGTTGTTGTTTTGCAGGGTATTGACAAGGTATTTCAGAGGAAGTCTTTGTTCTACAGTACCATGTTATCATATTCATACTCATGGCTTACTGAATTTTTGGCCTTTACATTTCATTGACATGCTGCTTTGAGCCTAACTTCTCAGTCATTAATGAAAATTTAAAGCAAGTCTGCATATAATATTGGTTCTGGAAGCAGTGCCAACATCTCTCTGCAACGCGGTATACATCCATCTGGGCACAGTCACTCCCGGGGGTCTAAAAAGTCATGTAGCAAGAATAAACTCCAAGCCAATTAACATGAACTTTTCTTTAAAACTTCAGGAGATAATGTAGCAAGCTCTTAAAAACAGCAGGGGTTGGGCACCTAACTGCTCTTGATGATTTTGAAAGTCTATCTCTAAAAAATGTAAGCACCAGCTAATAATTTAGTAATTCTATCAAAACAAGCAATTAAGTGTGTCTTGCATGATTTGTTTGCTATAAAAATCATGCTGCTTGTTTACTCAAACTTCTATTACCCTCTAGATTTTACTGATTTCATCTCCGGATATTTATTCAATTATTTTATAAGGAATTGAAATCTAATTCATGAGCTACTCACAGTGACACCTAAATCTTTTCTCACAGCCGATCTGTCAAATGAAGAGATGATCAGTCAGTACAAGACAGACTATTTTTGCCAGTGTATATTACTATACTTAGAAAGTAAAAACTAACTGAGCTAGAGTTCAGTTACATTCCATGTTAAGGGTCTGTAGAGCCTCCCAAATTCTATTACCTAGCTTTTCTAACTGTTCTGCACTCATTTGACTAAGCAACAGAATTTAACTGTTAGTTCGTGACTCCTTCCTTCCACAAATTAGCATAGAAATGTCCATCTGCAAAGGCTTTGAATCATAGAATCATAGACTGGTTTGGGTTGGAAGAGACCTTAAAGATCACCCAGTCCCAACCCCCTGCCATGGGCAGGGACCTTCCACCAGCCCAGGCTGCTCCCAGCCCCGTCCAGCCTGGCCTTGAGCCCTGCCAGGGATGGGGCACCCACAGCTGCTCTGGGCAGCCTGGGCCAGTGCCTTGTCACACTCACAGGGAAGAATTTCCTCCTAATAGCTAATCTAAATCTCCCCTCTTTCAGTCTAAAGCCATTCCCCCTTGTCCTGGCACTACCTGTCCTTGTAGAAAGCCCCTCTCCGGCGTCCTTGTCGGCCCCTTTAGGCACTGGCAGCTGCTCTAAGGTCTCCCCGGAGCCTTCTCTGCTCCAGGCTGAACAACCCCAACTCTCCCAGCCTGTCTCCACAGCAGAGGGGCTCCAGCCCTCTGAGCATCTTCACAGCCTCCTCTGGACTCACTCCAACAGGTCCATGTCCTTCTCCTGTTGGGGGCTCCAGAGCTGACTGGACTGATCAGCATTAGGCTCCACCACAACTCAGTTTGTTGATGGTCACCCATTTTGTAGTTGCAGGTGGAGTTTGCTCCTTATTTTTGTATGTAATGTATCTCAGAAGAAAACCTAGCAAATACATTCAGAAAACAATGGCATCTTCAGCCTATAAGTACTAACCCCGTCTACTATTTTATTACATTCTTCCAAAAACAAAAAAAAGTTCCACACCACACTTCTCCAGCTATCAGTATATGCTATTTGCTTACAGATGCTCTGTCATGTTGACATGATGCACCTCTCTGGACTTAATTAAAAATCTAAGCAATTTTCAGTGGAATTTCTGATTTACTTTCCAGTGGCTCTGGGCCCTGTTCTGAATAAAGTCACTAAGTCAGGGTGTTTCTGGTGCCTGTAAGGTGACACTGCATATTGTCATCAACATTTCTGCCACGCTTTGAGAAGAGCACAATACAATTAGCTGCAGATCCAAAAAGCGTGGTGACACTAAGAGCTGCCTGATCTGGCCTTTAGGTACTGGTTCCTGCAATGCAGTTCATGAAAATTACTCATGATAAATTCAGAAAAGGCAGCATGTTGGCTAGAAGGGGGGGTGTGGGTGGGGTGGAATTCCAGTAAGAAGGGAATTAAAAGGATATTCCCTGTCTCCTACAGGAGATGCCTGCCTGACCTGTGCACTTAAAAGAGATTATGACTAATTGCCTAAAATTCTCAATCCTAATTGCATACCAAAATTTCCCCTTTGGGTAGAGAATATTGTTTCATTTTTTCCCCTCAAAAGCTGCATGGAGCATAAGATGCTCTTAGGATAATTGCATTTTCGTGAACCAAAGTTCAGAGCTCAGCACAAGCGTCACTCTGGAGGTCAAATCCACATTTCCACCTCCCAGGGGAGTGCTATGACCAGCAGCAACAAGTTTCCATCCTACCTGCAAAAGGTGGCCAGTTGTACACAGAGAAATGAAAGAAACTTCAGCATGAAGGATGGGAAACATACTTCTGAAAAGTCTGGTGTCTGAAATCCAGGGGACAATAAGCAGGGAGAAGGGGATGGATGGGAAGGGGCATGGGATTTACAAATTGCCTATTTGGACTTGGAAACTTAAATTTTGTCTAAGCCACATTTCAGCCACTAAATTGCTTATATGGAGCCAGGGCTTCATAGCCCTGTGATGCATCCTTGCCTGCTAGACTGGCAGTTAGAGGGTGTTTCATGGTATCTCATCCTGCTTCGAGGATAGCGGCAAGAACAAGTGGCTATTTGTTATTAGCCAGCCTTTTCAATTCTGTGACAGTTGGGGTCTTCTGGATCCTTTTCAGAAAACAAGATAAATTCAAGGCTTCTGCAGCTGTGACAGTGTGTTTAGCCAGCGATGAATAAACAGAAAAAATAAGTTAAGAACAAAGATATAAAGATTGCAGTAGTAAACAACTGAATAAAAGACTGAGTAAAAGGCTATAGAACATCTGTTTTAAAAAAAGCCCTAACATTTACTTTTCTATGCTTTTGAGCCACATTGTTTAAAAAAAAAAGTTTAAACCACCTTGAATATTCATAGCTTCAACCTGCATCTGTGATGCATAGGTTCCTGAAACATTCTCTTTTCTAAAATTAGTTTACAATATATGTCATTATGCCAATGTTTTGCTTTTACACCCTAAAAATGCAGCCTCAAAATAAAAAATTCTTTTTCCCACCTCCTGTCTTGCCCATAATAATAATAATTTTAAAAAAAGTTAAAAATGTCAGGTGCTCTGTAATACAATCAAGTGTGGTTTTCAATAAGTTTTCCTTTCATCCTCAGTTGCAAGGTAAAAGGGTTCTAATGCTGACCCTGGAAAATTAAATGTGCAATCTGAAATCATATCACACTCTTGTGCAGTACTGTACACATTAATAGATCTCAAAGAAATTTAGCAAAGCAGCAATATTTCTGTATCTAGCTTGGCATAAACCGAGGGACAGACAGGGTGATTTTTCTTAGGGTGGGTTGACAGCAAGCCAGAACTCAGAAGTTCCTTTGGAATAATTCCTAGATCCTTTATCCTAATCCCATTCTGTCTCAGATCAGCCATGATGCTGTGCATTTTATGTAAATTCACCAGTAATAAGGACTCAGAAATTAGCTGACAATTCCGTTAATTACCTATGAACCAGAACACAAAACAGCTCACTCTCCCACAGAGCTGTAGTGATTCTGTAGATTATCAATACTAAACAAAGTAAAACTAAAAAATAGTATCCAACCTCCATGTCCAAAATACCATTTAGGGGTGGTAACATAATCAGATGTGAATGAATAAAGATGTTGAGCTTGGTTTAGTAAATAGACCATTTAATAAGCTCCCCTTTCTGGGAGTTTACTACTTACCAGCAGTTAAGCACATCTAAGAACCCAATAAACATGCAATATGCTAGACTACTACTGTGAATACTATGAGTTCACAAACCTAATTCATTATTATTTTTTTCATTTTCAGAGGTGATAAACTGAGGAGATCCTTCTGCTTTCATTTCAAAATCAATTTTTTATTGACTCCACTGAAACAATAGACAGTCTTCTACAAGGATCTACTGTTAATTGGAGAAGAAATACTGTGAATAACTTCAAAAGAAGAGCTCCACAACTTTTAACAAATAATGTAACAAGCCACAATGTAACAAATACTATTCAAAAAGCAACAGAAAATAAATGACAAAAATTGAAAGATCTGCTCAGTAACATTTTTTTATTGTGGAGGATGCTGAGTTTCCATGGAACTGATTTTGCAGAAAGTTAGTGGCAAATTGAATTTCATTACAGATGGCCAGAAAAATCATTAATTAACCCCCTAAATCTCTAAAAGCACTCTTCATGAACATATTCAAAGGGGAGAAAATGCATAGTTAATCAGATTATATTCTAGTAGAACAAGCCTTAACCTGCATACTACACTAGAAAATGGATAGACATATACCTGATAGGTAAAAGCTTCTTTAATATACTTAAGAATCAATAAAGTAGATGCCAAGATTTTATTATCAAACCAGTTCTTTATTAAAAAAAAAATAAATAGTCCAGGACAGAATTCAAACTTTCAAAGCTTAATCACTTGTACTAACAAAAGAGAACATGAGCAACCAAACCCTGACCTGTTACACTAGCACAAATAAAGATTTACTTTACCATATCAGCAGAACTTTCTTCCGTTTACCTAATTCTTATTTTAATGAGTCCCAGCCTATCAAAAGTAACTGCCTATCCATATCCTCAAACTTAAGAAACCTCTAAACTCCTGATGGCTGGAAGCAGGAAAGATAGCAGCAAGGGAGATATCACTCAATGTCTTGCCACACTTTATCCTAAGCATCAAACGTGGCCTTCTATCGGCTGCAGAGCTACAGGGGTCCTTTGGGACTTTTGTTCTATCTGCTACGGTGGGTCTAAAGTTTTGCAAACCATCTAAAGAGACTCAGTCTGCTAATGTCAACTCTGACATCAACTGGCTTGCCAGCAGGCAGGGCTAGACCGAGCTCTGAACCAAAGGCGTCGCCGCGTCTGGGACGTGCAATTCTGGTTTACAGTAGGGGGGCCAACCCTGGCAGGCTGCACGTTCCCAGGTGAGGCAGTCCCCTGGCTTCTTTACTGAGACTAGTCTTCAAGCAGTAGCTCTTTGTTCTTCTTGCTTTATCTTGTCATATTTATGCCATAGCAGAGAGCAACACAGGATCACGGGGGAGGTTAAAGGTGTGTGACGGTGAATCATTTCCACATTCTTAAGTGAGGTTCAACATGACAGTGTTTCTTGTAACAACAAATGACTGGGTTCAATCTCCCAAGGTTTATCCCCCGTCCTTCAGTCCAGTATTGCCATTCTGCTGCTGTCATGGCATTTAAATATTTCTAGGTGGCTATCCAATGTTAGAAATCACTGCTCGTCACTCATTACTTTTTTTTTTTTTTAAATTATTACCTATTCCACAATGATAAACACTTTTAAGATAATAACTGTTTATCCAAATAGAAATATCCCTCCCTAAGTACCTCAGAAGTAAGGACACAGCAGGGAAGAAGAAAATGTGAGAGTTATTCTGTGAATGAAGAGAACACCAAAATAAGGAAGAGCCCTTCCTTAGCCCTCCTTACACCCCCAAAATAACTCAAGACCCAGCCTTTGCTCAGGAAATCCCAGCCTGGTGACAGCAAAGGGAGCACCACAGCATTCAGGCTGAGAGGCAGGTGGCACAGCAAAAAAGGACAGGAGCTGAACACCACCATGTTTGGATTAGCTGGAGACGGGGCCGGGGTGTTATTTACACAGCAGAGATCAGTACAGCTGGGGTAAAGTCAGGAGCTGGTGCCAGAGGCATGAAGAAGGAGGTACTGAAGCATTTGTATAAAAATACATATATATAGTATGTATTTGTGGGAGGAAAAGCTTCAGCTCAGAAGTGGTTTTGCTTTTTCTTTAATTATACAGCATCCTACTTTAAATGCTTCCACCATACATTATAAACAATTCAGAGGAATATGGAATGTGTAGCCTCTAAATGTAGCTGCCCCTGCAAGCCAGCTCCCAGCAGAGGCAGTGACAGCAGAGCAGATTGCGGATCTGATGGCTCCTACACACTCAGCTCGTCCCATCGCTCTACAGCTAAAGCACAGCTCACAAACCGAGGGTAAATCACCAAGCAAAGGGATGGCGCACGCTGCCAAAACAACACATCAAAGCCCTCTCCTGAAGTTACTCCATTACCTATGATGGTATTTGTAAAAACAGGCCCTCCCTTTCCACAAAAGAATAACGCCCTGTTCTGTTCCCCACTGCTTTGTTACAAAGCCTCAGGGGTGTTTCAAGAGCTGACCAGTTGCACGGCACAGTAAAATACAAAGATGTGGTATCATGCTTGGACTATTAGCTTTATCATGGGTTAATTACCTTGAGGTGCAGCACCCACCCCAGAACTGTCATGCTTGTTCTATCTCTACATAACGTGGTCATGTTCTCCACCTCTCTGCTTCTCCCCCTTATTTGTAAAATGGGGATAACAGCTTTTCCCAACTCCTTCACAAGGGTCTTGTGACAACAAATCAATACCCCAAGACACTCAGACACTAAGGAAATACAGCAAAGTACCCAATGTAAGAGAGAAGAGATGGGCCTACCATGGGTTAGATAAATAGGTACTGTCAGAATGGCTGACAGGATGCATCTGAATCCATGATTAATGTTAAACACCTCAAACAAATATTTATACCTGTGACTTCATATAAGATGGTGATACTTGATGCAGAAAAGGCAGATGCCCACCCAGAAAACTTCCCTCGGGGACACCGGCCTGTAGAGATGTACATACAAGCTTCGTTCAGACATGGTGCAAGAGTCGTCAACAGAGCTGAGCTTGCATCCTTGGGTTTTGGCAAGGTTCAGACCCCAGGATGGGATGACACAACCTAGCTCTGCTTGCATGGACAGTTGAAGCTCTAGTTTCAAAGCCCCTGAAAACATAGGATATTCATACCTGTAATTCATAGTCTTCCTGGGACATAAAACATTTTATTAATTATACCGTTTACAGGCACTTTCCCATTTATATTTCTTGCTTCCTTAGAGCACCCAAAACAAAGCAAACAAATCCTAATTTGCATGACTGTTCCCAAGTGTAAAAAAAAACAACAAACAAACAAACAACAAAAAAAAAAAACAGCAAAGAAATGAGTGTTCCACAGGAAAAAGTAATTTAGTAATTTCTATCAGCCTTGGAATAAGCTTTTTATATTAATTTCTTCAGAAATGCCTGTGCAATGTCTCCCTGACATATAGGTTGCCCCAGTCCCAGGGCAGGATTCCCTGCTCATTTATAGCGGCATATGAGTGATACCAACAGGGTCAAGGGAGGTCCCCCAGGAACTTCATAGGAGACGTTCGGAACTTTTCAGGAATAAATCTTTGGAGAACACATTCACTAAGATGGCTGTTCACAGACATTTACGTGATAAAGAGAGACCTTTAGGTTTCTATAGCCTTGTAAGTGTAAATGACATCATACAGTATCTATGTGCTGAAGGAATAACAGGATTTGCAATCTAGAAGTACAAATGGAAATGTCACTAAAACATATGGTCCTTTATGGTTAAATAGATTTTTTTCAAAGTATTAAGGAAAAGGGTGGTTGGTATAATACACAGTTATGTGAGATGCTTGTAGTACCTCTATGGCTTGGGCTGTCCCCAGATCCAATCCCGTATTCATTTGCATTTTGCCTGGAGGTCAGTGGCCGCTCTGCCTATCTGCACAAGGATGGCGATGATAAACTGCTTGGTTTGGGGAGCCTAGAAGGAAATTCTCGTAGCTGCTCTCTGACGTAGGTCAGCACTTTTCCACAGACCTGTGCGACGCTGAGAGAATCCCCTGGTGCGGGATACATCTCGGATTCACACACATGTATCAGAGGCGGTTGTCGAGGCCTCCTTTACTATTAATCAAGAGAAATGCACCCTTCAATAACCCAATCATACTGTAAAGATCAGTCTAAAGACAAACCACACCTCGAAAGTGTTTATAGCACTCCAATGACATAAACCTGGACAGATTAATTTCCCTTTCAGCATTTCTATCAACACTGCCAAACAAGGCGTAGTTCCTATCTTTTGTCTTCCACAACTGCTTCAGCCACAGTTTCTTCTATAGATTTTTAGTGTCAGGCACAAGTCTCCTTACTCACGTGCAGTTTCTAGATATCATCGTGGCATGAGTTACCGAACCGTGAGTCACAGTCCTACTCTCCCACTTGAGTCCCACTTCACCTGTTGGTTACGTGCACATATACTTTTTTAATTTATACGATGAATGTGTTCAATTTCTTAAAAAAATTAAGTCACTGCCTCATTTTATGCTGCACCACATCTAAGAGAAAAATAATGGAAACAGCTTAGCCTACCTTACTGGGGACTAGAAATACTTCTAAGCAGTCATAAGAATCGTATTAGCTGGTTATTGCAGGGTGTAAATACAGAATGGAGCTAACTTTGTTCTTGTGTATGTCACCATAAAGTCAGAATGTTCTAATTGCTGGTATTTGACCTTAGCATGGAATTTCCCATGTCAGGAAAGTGTGGCTTTTGGGTAGCAACATCCCCAAGACATAACTCTCAAGCTATGTAGATGTTATCAGAAAGACTGTACTCCAACAGTGCTTTTCCTCTGGGAACAATAAAAAAATTAATGAATACTGTAGAATTTGGATGTGCACACTGTTTTTAAACTTCAGGGACACTGTCAAAATGTTGCCTGCTAAATCAGCACTCAAAATGGAATTTTAAAATAGTGTCCAGAAGAGTATTAAGTTTTGTTTAAAATTTTCACTCATAAAACTCATGAGCTGCAATGATTTTAAGTAGTTGAATCTAGATTTGTTTTTCTATAAAAGTTTACCTTGAAGTAATTGGTGTCATAAAGATTAATACCAAGCTTCAACTTAAAGAAAATTTCTATAACCAAGTTAGAAATATTTTAAGTTATGCACTGCTACACTTCTGTGACTGGGACTGCTTTAGAATCATCCTGGTGATTTCCATAAAACAAATAAAGCAATAAAGACAGCAAATATCCTATACATAATGTCTGCTTAATAAGATTACTCACTGTAAATAACTCATGCCAAACATTTCCTGATGATGTCAAGCAGCTACGTGGGTCAATCTGCAGGTGATGGGTTTGTACAACTTAATGTTTATCATACTAATTTTTTACTTGAATTGTCACCTTACCTTAAGGTTTTTTGAGCTGGTTTTGCAATTGTGAAACCCCTCCCTTGTTTCAGTGGGATCACATGAACTGAAACAGGAGGAAGGACCGCATATGTCATAAAATAAGTATATAACTATATATAGATATATATATCATTGTCAAGGGTCTATTAGCATTTTAAAAAATCTTCTCCCCCCTTTCTTCCCTACTCTTTGATGAAACAGTGGAGTAACTGGCTTCTTTTGCCCTATTTCTCTCAAAATTTGCTCCTGAGCCCTGCTGTTAACACACACTCTGCTAGCCTCTGCCTCTGTCTATCCAAGCATGAAGCGTTTGCTGCCCTGCTGGGATGTGCTGTGGTTTGCTGCTAATCCAACACTACCTTAGTCTAGCTGGAACTTTCCCCACTGAATCCTTAAATCAGATTACAGGAGAGATGTTGCAGCTCTCCGGCACCTTGAGCTACAGCCAACAGCAATAGGAACAGCATGTCTTTCCCCAGGGAAGGCTGGGGAGGGGTGGTGTAAGTGAGAAGGAAGCATCAGAGAGCTGTCCGAAGGGAAGGGGGATTTACGTGGCTGTTCTAAAAAGCAGCTCCGTAGCTGGCAGTCGGTGGCAGGCTCAGCAGCACAGGGTGCAGGCAGCCTTTTTAAAAGCTAAAGATGTGGAGAGTCAACTGTCTTGAGTGCTGGGCAAGGAGGGGTACGGGAGGCTTTGGAATGAAGACCTGCAGGAATATAGCAACCCAGCAGAAACATGCAAGGCGTTACTTTAATACCTCCTTTAAAAATAAAGCTGAGGTTTAGCATTAAAAATTTTCCATTACCATCAGCACCAAGGTGAAAGATAGAAGAACAGAGCATTGTATTAATAGCTCAGTTTTCAAATATTTCACGTTAGCCACAAAAAAACATTCCCCACCACCCGGATTGTCTGTGGAATTTATTAGCCAACCAGGTTTTAACAGAAAAAGACTTAAAGCTTAGAAAAAGAGAGAAAGAGCCCCTGCAAAAGGCACTTTCTGGAGTGCAGAGCTATTTTTTTATTTTATAGAGCACATCCACACAGGAGAGGAAGGGACATCGTTACCAGGCACAAAGCAAAGTCCTGGGAGAGAGCGGAGTCTAGCCAAACAGAGCCATTTATTTGGTTTGTGTTTAAAGAGAGCAAGATTTATTTCAGAAACAATTCTTCCAGGCTCATAGCCTTTAAACACAAAGCAGAATATGCATGTTTCAATGTGTTTCTGCCTGTCTCCACTGCACAAAATCATGTCAGAACATTCTTGCATAAAGAACAACCACCAGAACTAACATGCAGTCATTTTCCAAAAGTATGGATTTCTTTAAAACAGCTGCAAAGTGAGTCTGAATACCAAAACCTTGATTAGTTTGAACCAGGAATGTTTATGGGTTCGCTCCCAGATCAAACTAAATTCAGATATTGTGCAGGGCATTAGTGCATTCCTGTCCTTCCAGTGTTCCAAATGAACTGGGAAAAGAGAAAGCCAGAGTAACTTTATCATCTATGCACTGATGTATCCCACATAAACAGAGCGATAATATCCTGCACGTGTATGTAGGTTCAAAGAGGAGTGACTTTTGCTCTTTTTGTGTTATGGATGTAGGTAAATCGAGGGGCAGAAAGACTGAAGGGTCAGCTGCAAAGCAGGCTGGCAGCCAAAACTTGCACTAAATTTCCACAGAACGTGGCACCTATGTAAAGGTGTAGCCTGTGAGCTATTGCAGCATGCACAGCTGCTGGATCTCCCCTGTGAGGACCCTTGCTTAGGTTCTCCTACCCTTGAAGTCACTGTCCCCTTCTTCACATCGCGGGGACAGCTGAGGCTGAATGAGGCTCTGCTCAGGGCACGCACCACATCCTTTTGCCTTTTGTGCCCATGCCCTTTACTACTCTCTCTTGCTGCTTCTCAGCTGCAGATGACTCCCCAAAAGGGGATCTTTCAGTGGAAGGGGCCCAGGACAGCGGGCCTAGGAGCTCCGCTGAGATTGCAGCAGGGAAAAGCAGAGGGATCCCATTAATGCTGCAGGGTGAGATAAGGTGAATGTTTGTGCTGAATGCCAAGCTCAAGAAAAGCTGTCAACGGTGCCGGAAGAAAAGACAGCCCCAAATGTTTTTGCAACGCAGGTGCAGCCTCTGATACTTCATTATCTTTGCATAATGGGGATCTAGCTAGTGAGCCACCCCAGCGACAGGAAGGTTTAGTATGCTAAAAAGCAGTACAGTGAACTCCTTTTGGAGTATTTTATAAGCAAACACTACAAATCCTTCGGAAGACATGACTAAAAGTGCAAGTGCAGACAAAGCCACCCTTAGGTAATTCCCTTGATTAAAACTCTCAGACTTCAAATGAATCTAATTAAGGACATTGTGAAGGCAGTATTCACTTATGTCCTCTTTTGCAGATGGTGAGTTGCCAAACAGAATTGAGAATCTTAATTGCAAGAATCATCAGCAAATTCAAAAAGGATGGTAAATTAGGGACTGCAAAAGTCAGACTGTTACATAACAGCCATGCTGCCAGCGCTCCTGGTTCTTGCATTAGATGGGAAAGGCACACCCAAGAGAGGACACCGTGCTTTTTCTAAAAACTGCTGGGAAGGGAGAGTAAAACCTAGCCCAGACTCATGCCATCCCGAGTGAGAGCCAGCAAAACTGATGAAAGAGGATATCCTTTCTCCCAGATTGTTTTTCCTTTAGTATTTGACAGTGTTTCCTATGTCACTGTTTAGAGGCATCTGAATGCCCGCTATGATCACCTAATAGAGTTGTCACAACTGGCCACATCCCTGCTCTTTTTTTTTTTAATCTTTCAAGCTTTTCATAGCAGGCAATATGCTTTGATGCATCACTGGAAATTTTCATCTCATTAATCAGCTATCAAAATGCTGACATTTCACAGATATTCTTCTCAGATAAAAGCAAGGCAGTTAAAAGATACTTCTGAAATCAGATGGAGAAAAACATTGACTACCTAGATGTTCATTTCCGTCTGTTTTAATTTCCCCCAACTGTCTGCATTAGTCTCCCAAGAAAAGAAATCTACTGAAGTAGGGTAAAAAATGCTTATAAATATCTGATAGATAGAGTAGGCAGAAAAATCTGTTTGGCTGCATAGAAAATGGTTTGATAAAAAGAAGCAGGAGGTACTTGGGAATTACAACTTATTTGTTTGGTAGTGCTGAGCTCCTTCACTATGTTCAACTTTTATAATCAAGCAAAATATAGATGGAAGCAAGCTCCAAGCAGGCAATTACCTCAAGGACCACATATTATACTCTACAATCAAAAAACATAGCAGCTAAGTGTACAGCTGAACTGTATTCTAATGGTAAGTTGGGTTTTTTTTCTCCATGGAATCATCAAATGGGTCGGGTTGGAAAAGACCTTTAAACATCTGCTCTGCCATGGGCAGGGACACTTTCCACTAGATCAGGTGGTTCAAAGCCTCATCTAACCTGACCTTGAACATTTCCAGTGATGGGACATCTACAGCTTCTCTGGGCAACCTGTGCCAGTGTTTCACCACCCTCATCATAAAAAAATTTCTTCCTTCTGTCCAACGTAAACCTACCATCTTTCAGTTTAAAACCATTACCCCTTGTCCTATTGTAGCTGGTCCTATTAAAAAGTCTCTCTCCATCTTTCTCATAAGCTCCCTTTAAATATTGAAAGGCTGCAGTAAGATCTCCCTGGAGCCTTCTCTTCTCCAGGGTGGATAACCCCAACTCTCTCAGCCTGTCTTCACAGGAGAGGTGCTCCACCCCTCTGATCATTTTTGTGTCGCTCCTCTGGATCCACTCCAACAGGTCCATGTCCTTCCTGCACTGAGAACTCCAGAGCTGAATGCAGTACTCCAGGTGGGGTCTCACCAGAGCAGAGTAGAGGGGCACAATCACCTTTCTCAGCCTGCTGGCCAGGCTTCTTTAGATGCATCACAGGATACAGTTGCCTCTCTGGTCTGCATGTGCATATTGCCATCTCATGTCCAATTTTTTATCCACCAGTATCTCCAAGCCTTTCTCCTCAGGGATGCTCTTAATCCATTCATCCCACAGTCTGTACTGATAGTGGTGATTCTCTTGACCCAGGTGCCAAACCTTGCACTTGGCCTTGTTGAACTTCATGAGGTTCACACAAGCTCACTCCTCCAGCCTCTTAAGGTCCCCTCTAGATAACTCCCTTTCCCTTTAGTGTATCAACCACACCACTCAGCTTGGTGGCATCCGAAAATTTGCTGAGGGTGCAGGCAGTCCCACTACGCTGTTGGTTAAGATATTAACTAGTATTAGTCCCAGAACCAGTTTCCACTCTAACAGTTTAAAAATTACACTTCTTGCAGTTATTCTGACTTTAGACCAATTCTAGTCCTAACAAAGACAACAAAGCTCCATCCTCAGTTTACCATTTTTTGAGACAAGACAGAAGTTTGCAAGATAGCAGGTCTATAGATATTACCTATGCATGCATAACCTGGCATAACAAGAGACAAATAATGCTCACGCCAAATGCTTTTATTTTTGTTGGTTTAAGAAACAGATATCCTAAAACATTAAAGCCACTATCTGAAAATTCAGGTCTTGGTGTTAGTGGAAATCATTGAGTGCAACTCTTTGTGACTCACTACAAATGCCCAGCACACTTCCATTTCTCAAAGTACCACACTACCGTGTTTGTGCTCATGCTGCAACACCTTTTAATATAAACAAAAACCAAGACTACATCGCAATGTCAATCCAAAGGCTCTGAGAACGGAAACTAATAATTAAGAAGAGTTAGTTACTGGATTAGATCCTCACCCGGCAAAAAACTGTTTAGCTCAACTGTTCAATCAATACTTGTAAATGAGTCTATTTTAATACAGACCAACAATGATATAATTAATTTTAGCATATTATAAGGACAACCAAAACCACAGTGTTTACAATCACTTGCAAGATTAACAGGAGACCAAGGGAGAGTGAAAACTTGAATTTGTTTCTCATTCATATACTCATAAAAGGTGACAAGTTGATAGCTGTGGACCAAC
This sequence comes from Falco naumanni, assembly GCF_017639655.2. Taxonomy (NCBI): domain Eukaryota; kingdom Metazoa; phylum Chordata; class Aves; order Falconiformes; family Falconidae; genus Falco; species Falco naumanni. The sequence continues at coordinate 8,379,590 of NC_054055.1, read as the reverse complement.
ATCATGCTGTGGTCCAGAGCCACATAAAATGTCAACTCAATCCTGCCAGCTCCTCAGCTGAGATAAATCATCACAGCTCTATTTTTCAGCCCTCTTAACTTCCAGCATCCAAGGATTTGGCTCTATCCACAATGTATGTTCAGACAAGTTATAAATCAATGCATTGTCAACTTGACCGCAGTTTCTTTTTTCTCTTCAAATATTACTATGTCTTTGATAGTTAAAAGCAAATCTCACTGAAGTCATCTAATTGGCAAGAGGAAGAAAGCATTTACAAAGGTCATTTCCTATAAACACAGCAGATTAAAGTTCACTCGCTGCCCATCATCCCAAACGTTGCCGTTACCTACACCGGGCAAATTTTCCCAGATATGGAATCATCAATCTTTCTTTCTTCCTGAGAATGTGAAAAAGAAAGATGCCTCTCCTCCTCACTGTGTCACCACCTGGGTCTGGGAACAGCCTGGTGCTTTAAGCATCAGCTGTTTCTGGCAGACCCTGCAGCAGCTTATGAATGAATTTCCATAAACTGTGTCCACGACCAGGCAAAACTAGCAGGCTCCAGTCATCGCACTCAGCGGGAGCCCAGAGTTACAGCCATCGACAGCAGCTCCAGACTTCTCTGAGCTGGACACCACCAAGAACCAGACCATGCTTGCCACTTATCCCCATTGCCCCATGTGGAATGAAATACATTCCTGAAGAGCCTGAACTTCTGCAGAAGCCCTGCTAAGCCACTACCCAACATTTCAACAGCTCCTGATTCCCAAGGAGTTTGGTCTGACCTTAGGACTCATTCCTGTTCTTTCCCAAGTGCACCGAGTATGGAAATTCTACCAACAGGGCTGCTCCAAACACAGAGACCTACCATTCAGTCTCTAAAATCTTTGTATTAAAAGGCTCAAACTTACAGTAGAGTGCTGAATGGGTATCCAGGCAGGTGTTTCGACTGAGCATTTGTGGGATGGGCATCTGCCATGGCTTTGCTGCAAATAAGTGAAAATTGCATTATACACAACACAGTACGCGCTGCAGTCGCTACGCACAGCAGGCTCCATTCCAGATGGAGCACCTAGGAGTTTGCTAGTGTTCATTACACCTCACAAAGTCATTTTCCACTGCCACATATGAAAAAAAAATATCTGCACTTCTCAGGACCAGAAGGCCTCAACAGTTACCCATTAATTTTGCTTTGAAGTTCTTAGTTATGTGGGTGAACATATCCTTCATCTGCTCTGAACCCCAAGCACATGCCATCTGGCTTTCCCCCATCCTGGAGTATTCAGAGAATAGCAGAGCTTTAGGCAGGAGGTAGAGATTGGCTTCCTCCACCACCACCACCACCCCCCCCCCCATTTCACGACAGGCTGCATTTTTCCATTATGTCCTCTTTGAACCAGTGATAGCTGCAGCCTGGATCACCCCAGGGCTATTTTCCAGAAGTCTTTCCCAAATTTGTAGGGTATGTTTCTTTGCTGAGCTGAACACTCTGCTTGCTCTCCAGGATTGGCCAGATGTGGAGCAAGTACCCAAGGCTCCTGCAGTTCCCTGAAACTTTGTTCCACGTGGCAGTGCAAGATGCAATCATCAGGCCTTCGGGCTGATCTTCCTGCAATTGCCCTCGAATTTGTGGTGATTCAATTACATTTTAGCAAAGGTTTGGAGCCCATCAGAGTGAATTGCACAGCAGATTGGGTCAGAGTCCCTGAAGAAGAGTTCAGAATAAATTCTGGTGTCTGCCACCGTTACTCTCAGCATTTCATGTAAGAGTCAAACGATTATTTAGCTCCTTGAATTGGAGGGCTCTTGTAATCATGCCTGTTCCCAAAGCTGGAAATAATGTGGAGGGAAAAAAAAAAAAAAAAAGCTTCCTACCTTTTATTTTCATTTAAGCCAGATATATCAGAACCAACTGCATTACACCTTTCTTTTCCCCATGCTGAGAGCAAAGGAGAGCAACCTCTGCAAACACTAGTGATCAAGGCTTCACACAATTTTCAATTTTGAGTCTGATTTAGGAATATTAACTAACAAAGTGCTATTAGTGCTTTGTTCTTTATCTCCAAAATGTAAATATTTGTAAAGCATTGCAATACTAAATACTTTTGTAAGTTAAAAAAAAAAAAAAAAAAAGGAAAAACTGTGTATATCCGTTTCAGCTTTATATTCCCCAGACCTTAAAAAACTGGTTATCTTTTATATTTTCACTTAGACAGCTTTAAGGAATATTCAGAAAAACAGCTAGCAAGCAAGAAGCATTGTACCTTTAGATGAAAGTTTAGAAAGTCTTGCTTAAAAGGATTTGAAAAAGTCACTGCTATCATGGCAGCGATATCCTGTGGTTGTGTGTTACCTCCTGTAAGGAAGGGATGAATGCAACAGCAAACTATGTAATCCTATCAGAATAAAAAAAAAAAAAAAAAAACAAACCAAAAACTATAAATTGATTTTGATCAAAAGACTGCAGTGGTAATTATTTTTTCCTTTCTTTAACAATTGTATGTCTTCAGTCTTTAATCCCAGGCAAGATAAAGGCAAGAAAATGACCAATTTGCTTTGAATAGGAAACATTTTCCTGACTGAAAAGCCTGATCTTACAAACTCAGGTAACCATGTATAACACGTTTGTCAGGAGGCTCCTCAAGAAGACTCCTCACTTTCTTAAAAATGATATATCTCCAACGTAAAAGCTCCAGATCTCATAGCAGGAGGGGCTAACCCTCTGCAAGTATTCTTGACTTTGAGATTCACACCAAAACTGCCCCAAGGCCCAGGATCATGTGAGACACGCTGCATATTCCAAGGCTGGAAAGATGGAGGTAATTTTTATTTAATTACTCCATAATTAAATTGCTTGTAGGCAGCAGTTCTCCAGAGATCCCAATTTCTCAGCACAAGGGCTGGGCTGATCATGCATCTGGGCTGTAGGGTGACTGGCAGCTTGGACCTTCACAGCTGGATAGTTGAATTACTGCGCTGATAATACGACATTGCACCGATACTGTCTGAGAAGTACATGTAGTTCAAGGGCAAGGACTGAACACTTTTGTCCTACAGGTTTTTGGGGATTTGGGGTCGGATTTATTTTTCTTTTTAATTACAGTTGATTTCTTATTTGAATGATCGCTACTTTTTGCACTGTTGTATAAAATGCAACATTTTTCATACCTGTCATAACTTACACCTTCACCTAGCTGAAACAGTTCTAAGAAATAAGGTTGTATATCAACTGCTGGTAATGCTTTTCTTTATAAAAGATTCTTTTTTTTGAAAAAAAAAAAATCAGCCAAAAACTCCAACAAGTTGCACCTAGAGACATCAACTAAAAAAAAAAAATCACCTAAAAGGTCAACACTACATAAAGTATTCTGCAAGCACTGACAATACTAGTAAGCATTGGACTGTAAAAGGAATTAATTCCATTTGATTATTACTGCTAACATTTTCCCCAGCTTAGAAGTTTGGTGAGCTTAAGGACTGTAGACCCTGCTCCACCACTACACTGAAAAGTGATGGAAATCTATCATTTGAAATCATCTTTCTTCAGACAGCCTTCAAGGGAGGACAGAATTACCTGTAGTTTACTTTTCATGTTTACTAATGTTTATATGCAAAAAGAACATGTCTTGCCTTACTCTTTGCAAGAATATGTTCCAATAAGCATTGTCCATCTGAAATGGAAACAGAGAGGCTGTTTTTCCTTAGCTTATGAATGAGTGATTTCCACAGCCTTGTTTTACTCCCTTTCCTTGAGGATGCCCAGCCTCCTGCACTAAGCTTCACCCTTGAGGCAGCTCCAATGTAGTGATAGACACAGCTATCCAGGCGTAGGCTTTATCACAGCTTCATGCAATCAAAGCCTTCAAAATATGCAATAAGATCTTCAGCTTGTGTAATTTTGGTATAAGGAGACCTTGGGACAAAAAAAAAAAAAAATAATGCCATCCTCAGCGCTGAATTCAGCACCAGTCACAGCTTCTTTTCTGGGTTGATGCTTTTAGTCCTTCAGAAATTGCATAACAATAATACAGTCAGGAAGCAATGAAGCGATGACCAAAGTCACAGAGTTGCTAACCTCCTAGTCAGTTAGAGAGAGTTCAATTCGTTCTCTGGAGGCACTGTTACGTGTAATCTCCAAACCAATAGGTTTATCAAGCATCAAGAAATGCGGACCTCATAGGTAACCAGGAAACAGAGAAGCACCAACTTCAGAAGTCAAAACCAAGGCTGCCAGCCCTTCAGAGTCTTTGCACAACATCTACCTTCCCAGCATGCAACCTTTAAGCCAGCTTCTTTCCTGCCTGCTTTTCTCAGTCAGGTATTGAAATAACTGACTGCTATTAGCCCTGGTTAGAAGCATCAGTATAAGGTATCCTGCAGATACGTTAATATTATGCAGAGCAGTAGCATCAATGTCCACTGCAATATTGCAGTGGGAAATACTGCACCTTGAATATTGAATGAGAAGGTGAGAGCTTTGTGGCATTGCACAAGAGAGGATTCAGGTGGCAGAGACACAGCTGCACATCAGCACGCTCTGGGTAAGACTGCAAGGAAGGACTCCTCTTTTGTGTTGTGTGGTCAACCATAGTGACTGCTAAGGGTGTTTGGAGGACTTTAAGTGTGAGTACGTATAGCTTATTGCCATTTTCTCATAGGCAGGGAGAGATTATATATGTATATATATATATTCAATACCAAATTTGGATGGCCAAATATTGTCTGAAGTGACTGTGGCTGCAGACACACTTGGAGGCAGATTTTAGCTCTGCAGGAAGATGGCACAAAATCCAGAGAGGCTGTTTAGGAATATTTTATCTGCTAAAGGTTCAGGGCTCACTGAATTGGAGCACTCTTTCAGATCTGCCTTAATATTCTTTCTCAGAGAAGATATTGGTGATCAGTGTCAAAAGCAGTTACAGGTGGGATTCCATTTGTATCCTTTAGAACGGCCAAGAGGGCGGCTTGCAAATTATATACAAGTCCTTGCATGAGGTTTCCAGTAGCAAAAGAGTTGGCTGAAGTCCATATTTACGTATGTATGTATGTAAGTATGAAGAACATACTTAGCTACTCCTACACTTCCTTGCAATTTATCTTCTCTGAGGCAGACAATTCTCTGGAGAAATGAAAATTATATATCTCAACTAGAGGTCTCAGGCTGGGTAAAATATAATCATGTACTGGCCATACCTGTGACCTAATGATTCATTCATAAATGACCATCCCCTTCTTCTCGACTGCACACATCCTCTCATTTTGCAGAAGTCTTGCATCAGGTGAAGGGGGACAGAAGAAAATTTGTGTGGTAGTAGCAAACAGACTAACCCACCAAAGAAATACATGTTTATGTTGAGGCTGCATGCCAGGAGACACATCATTTGCACTTTTAGGGGCCTATGGGACCTTGCAAATAATCCGTCAGGTCGGCTCTGGTTATGTGAAATGTATAAAAATGCAGGTCACCTTGGCACTAGGAAATTATCCTCACACCTCCAACCAGGCCCCTTGAATATTGGAGAAGGGTCCTGCTAAGGATGTATAGCTCTGCCATCATTCAGCAGCACTATCATTAAGTGAGCCAGGATCAGGCTCTCTGGTTTTCTTTTTCTGGCTGAGTATCTTCCACCTTTCCTTACATCTGCAGCTCTCCACTGCTGCGCACTAGTATTAAGCCCCAACCATATCTGCCTGAGCAGTTAATTGAACATTTTCTCAGTTTATAGAGCTGTTCATAGATTTATGAAACAAATCACCCTTCTCCTTTCACAGTTAAAACCAACCTCCATAAAGACATCTCCCTAAGATCAGCAAATTATAATCTAATGAAATCTATTGAAAATTTCAGTTGCACTAAACAAGGTCAATGCTTGGAAGAAACGAAACGTCACTCAGAAATGGAGATCAAAGTAATTCTTTTCCGCTCCTGCTGCTGCCATAGAGACCAAGGGAGGGGGACGAGGGGGAAGAAGAGATTTAACAGACTTAATTCTTCCTGAAATTTATAATTAACTACAAGGGAAAAGGGACAATTACCATATTTCTAAAGAATAAAGGAGAAAAAAGTTGAGCTTTTGACAAGATATAATTACAAGACATTACATATGCAGCGCGCATTGGTTTGTTCTGTGTAATTTTCTTGAGACTCCCCCCCACAAATGTTTTTTTTTTTCCAGAAAAGACAACATGTGTCTCATCAGTTTACATTCATAATGTTTGAAATCCAAAAGCTAGAGGCTTACAATAATTGTTCCAAAATTTAACATTGGTAAATAAAGATTTGAAATAAATACTTAGATACACTCCCCATCTGTCAAACATCTCTAAGTATGTTCTCCAGCTAAGAGAAATGGGAATCAATGAAAAGGATCTTCCCACTCTTCTAAGACTGTGCAGTTTAGCTAGCGGCCAGCCCATAGTCATCGAAGATGTCCTCAAGTACCACTTCAGAAGAGAGTTTACTAAATCACATGTAAATTGCATGGATTCAGCACTATTACACTTTTAGGGTCTGGCAGGAAAACACCACAGTTTGAAGTGCTCATCAGCACCTAATAATGACTATAGAAAAAAAGATCTTGATTTTAGCTAAATGTGAATCTCTGGAGGGAAAATCATTATGTTTCCTTTGTCTCAGGTTTGTTATAGCCAGGAAATTCAGCACAAAAAATGTAGCTATGCAGTTTATGATTTCAAACTGTAATGATTCAAAGCCTGAAGTCTTGCAAAGAAAAAACAACAAATGCTGCCCAGATCTATTAACAACGTGTGGGCACATAGAAATGTGGTTATTTTTTTTTTTTGTTTCAAATCCAGCTAAATTTAAATCGGGTCCTCATGTAGCATAGCTCTCTACAGCTCTGCTGGTTTTAGGAAGGCTATAATAGTCTACAACACCTGAGGCATGGGTTCAACCTCAATATTTATACCTAGCTTTATAATTTCCTTATTTTGAGACTGACTTTACAGCCCCCCAGACACATACAGCTGATCTTGTGTCCCACAAAACAAATTGAACCTCATTCTCTGAGTAGATAACTTCTTAAAACTCTATATTGAGGTTTTTTTCAGATTAACACAATATAAGGGGGGATGGGACAATAAAGACCCATTTTCTTCAGTAAAGCCTATTATTTCAGCATAAATAAGTATTTTAAGTGTGACCTATTTGCACTGGCATCAGGCCACCGTAATCAATAATCCAACTTAACTTCATAGTGGATTCACCTCTGCAAAGTAAGACCAACAGCTGGCATACAGTGTGCAGACCTGGTCACCCCCTGCAGCCGATGACCTGATCTGATTTACCACCCTGCCCTTCTGAGAGCATCTTGGGACTGGTTTTGCTGCTGCTCTAAATTAGAGAGGCTGGAACAGTAAGGTCACTCCAGTGGTGCCACTTCCACATTTTTCTATTCTTCAGCCAGATTCTAAAACCACCCTTGAAATCAGGGTTGGCACTGAGAGCCAGCTGTGTTGGCTAAATACTGAATGAGGGTCTCCCTCTCGCTTGAGGAATCCACAGTATCCTACTGGGACACAAGGCCAGCCCCTACCTTTCCCAAGGATGGCACACTATCGAGAGGGATTTATAACGGTACGCTTAATGTGGACTGGTAGTTTCAAAGTCAACTAGCCAAGCCACAGCTACTCCTCACTCACAATCCCAGAGATGCTACTGAGGAGGGTGAGCTCTGAATTTTGCCTTGTCTTCCATGTTGGGACTGTGGGAAAAGGAGAGCTAATGCTGACAAAAGAACAAGGTGCAAATTTTACAGCTCTTCTCTGCTTTAGTTAGTCTTAACTTCATGCTGCAAAGTGGCATGATAGTGTGTGGAGTGGGAGAGACCTACAGAAGAGTCACACCACACCCAGGGGTCTAAGCCAGATGTTGGTCCCGCACTTGACCACAGTGGCTTCTCATTTTCCATGATCGCTGCACATATTGAGACTTCTGCTTACGCATCTGTCATAGTTTTGCCTTAAGTGCATACAGTGGTGTCCCCTGCACCAAATATACTGCCAGATGAGCAGAAGAAAATAGGATAGACAGATGGTACTGGCTCCTGGCAAACTTGCCAGTCAGAATTGTACACGTTCAGCCTTGGTATGGGCTAACAGCATGAACAAGCACATCATCCTGCTTCCCAGCGCCATTACAAACCAGGTGCTTTTTTTTTCCCTTCCATCTTTATTTCATTCTTTTAAACACTTGAACTAAATCTTTAGAAAAGGTGCTGGACAGACAGCCATGAAATGTGAGATATTGTTAATTTACCAAACTTGACTAACACATACTTAAATAAATAAAAAGCTAAAACCAAAACACCAAACTTCTTCACTAATGGAATGAACTGAGTCTTTCATTAACTCTAAAAAAAACCCACCACCAAAACACAAACAAACAAGCTACATCTACAAGATCATTTTTCCCATTCACATGAATAATCATATTTACATTTAACTGTCTCTTCCTACATTGGCCAGCGGCAATGGAACCTGGGTAGTGAGTGATCTGGCTTAAACCACTACAGAGTTAAGTGGAAGCTGGCAACAAGAATCTCTAAGAAGGAACAACTGTTGCAGAATTTTCAATATTTTGATTTTGATGGACATTTATTTTTGTAGCTAACAAAACTTAAGAGACCAAGCTGGGCATTCTCCCTGGGTCTGAGGGTGGCCAGTTCTCTGGTTTACAAGCTGGAGGACACTGAACTTGGGAGCCCTGCAAATAACGGCAGGTGGGTTAGGTTTGGTGAATAAATGAGGATTATTTCATTTGGTGTCAAGTCTTTGTGTATTTCTTTGCAAGCTCTTCTCAGAACACAGAAGCTTTCAGGTGATAGAACCCGGGATTTAAAGCAAATCTCAAAATATCGCTTCCAAACAGAAGAAGAGGTGACGCCAGGGGCAAACAACATGGACAGTTCTTAGGGCCATAACAAATGTTAAGGATAATAAAACATTAGACTGGATTGCTCAGGAAGTTTTAAAATCTTTATTCAAGGAGAAGGTCTTTAGCTAGCCCTGCTTGTGACAGAGGTACCACATTTAAAAGAGGGAGATTAAAATATATTTAAAAAAAAAGAAAAAGGAAAAGAAAAACTGATTTTAATTTCCCTTCATTGGTCTTGTGGGTTTTAAAACTTTAGAGTTTCCACTGCTGAGCTCTCCTTTGTAGCAACAAGGGCCAGAAAGCTTTTGAGTTGGTCTGGTGGTTTTGGGGTTTTTTTTCTAGGAAAAGCTGATCATCTTTTCTAAGCCACCTGACACCAAGAACTCAGGGTTTCAGTGAAGCAGCCCCTGTTATATTGAGCCTTGTCAGGCAACACAGAGCTATCTATTTTCTTTTTCAGCAGAAGCAGCTACTGTTGTATTCATAATTCTGTAAAAGGCAGAAGGATGGAAGAAGAGCCCACAGCTAGGGGAGAGGACAGCATGTGGCCTCTGACTCTTGGGAGGCACAGTGGGAATGTTCTTCCTTTTCAAAAACTCCTGGTGCTCCCGCTGAGGTGGAGTCTTGACCTAAGCTTTTATTTATACTGAATTCTTCCTAATGATAAAATAATTCCACAAATAACATGTTTTATGTGACAGTAAAAGAAAGAAGCTATGCTGGAAACATGATCGATCAAAATAAACTAGGAGACCATAAGTAGTCCTCCTTGACTGATTCAGCGTTTCCCAAGTCCTGGGTTCAGAAATGCATGGAAACATCGAGGAAATAAAAAAGGAGAGGAAGAATTTGTACAAATTAATGCCTTAAATCTTTCTAAAACATAGCTTACATTTTGGCTGAAAAAATAATGTCAGTAGCATTTAAGATTTGGCAAGGTACATCGGAAATTAATTTTATTAGATGGCATCTTTCACCATACAGATCCAAAGCAGGGTCTTCAGATCCATTGTACGTAATCTACAAGGGCATATTCACTCCACCACCACATCTATGTCATTTTCTACGGACTGGAAATACTGAAAATTCAAGAGTAAATTTAATGACTACATGTTAAAAATGTCAACTTTTTTAAATGTTCACATTTTGTAGTTTAAATAGCATTCATCTTTTCCTCCCTTTTGACTTTTTATAAGATCTGAAGAATAAAACTGATGTATTTACTCGCTCTTGACATTAAGATCCACTTTTCCAAGAATGACAATGGCAATTATTTGAGCAAATCAGACAAATGGATATTCAAATAAGGATAATTATCACATCTTAGGGCAAAACTGATCATACGCTGCTCTGCAGAATTCATACTTATTGAAATTAATTTTTGAAAATCTCAGATGTTCTGAAAAAAGTCTGCTTTTATTGTATTGGTGACAATTGGCATAAACAGATGCTATAAAATTTTTTTAAGTTTAAAGGGAGTAGATTTACTCCAATGCATAATAAAGCATGTAAGAGTAGATCAATCAATACAATAAAACATCACTGGTGCAGCTGGTTAAATATGGTACCAAACAAGATGAGGAAATCAGCTGTAGTTCATCTGGCTTCAAGCCTTTGCAAGATGAAAGTGTTCTGAAACTAGATTTTTGCCATTATTCAGCTCAATTACATATGATGATATGGTCTTCCCATACGCATCCAAATAGCAGGTCACCTACAATTGACAATCCTATCTCATTGCAACATCAAAGTTGGCAGGAAAGACTGAATATCTGGAGCTGAATATCTGAAGCTCATACGCTTGACTTTCCGATCATTTCAGCCATTTAGCGGTGGATTCAAGAGACAGAAAAGCTGGAAGGAAAAATACTGCGTGTCGATGGCGTTGAGAGCCCTGCTCAGAGCAACAGCAGTGAGGTGATGGTGAGCCTACATTTGTCATTGCCCAGAAGGCCCTGGGAAAAGGTTACAGTGGAAACTTCCATCACCATTGCATAAAATAAATAAAGCAGTGTCTCCAGATATATATATAAAAAAGCACCGGGCCATGTTCTTCTCCCAGTTGTACCATCTTAAAAGTAGACTTACTCCGCTGTCCCATCCGGTTACTACACACCTCCTTGCCAAACTCTCACCGCCAAGGATGGCTGCAGTTGCAGGTCCCCACTGCACCACCGGACATCCAGAAGTAAGTCTGACTGCAGCTTTGTTATTCAACCTTCCTGCTTATTTTCAATTGGAAAGCAACATCTGGGAGTGTGAATCAGATGTTTAGCATGATCCTGCAGCTTTGTTCAGCGGTGCTGCACCACCGCTTATAAGCGCTTTGCATTGACATTGCATCAATGGGCACCCGCAGGCACCTCTGCGCTGCTCCAGGGCAGGTTAAGGATGTAGTCTCAGATTCAGCATGGTTTGTGGGAGCAGAAGGACCTGAAAAGAACAGGAGGTAAATGAGGCCACAGAATCTGTGGCCTCATTCACCTCCTGTTCTTTCCCCATATGGGTTTCTCCACCAGCAAGATGGGAACGACAGCTCACATCTGTTTCTGCAGCTCCACTGCGCTCCCTGCTCTTTTGCGGCAGCCACCCACCACCCTTTGCTCAGCCCATGGGTGCCTGGGGGTTCTCCTTCTGCCCTTCTCTGTATCATGAAGGGGGGACCTCATTTTGCATGGCCCTGACACAAAAAAAACAGCAGTGCTAACCATTGGTTTGCCTTACCATTTACGCAGCCATCAGGTGTTGTGGCTACCCCAGACATTTTGCAAGTCCCATGGAAATGCTGCAAGTCATCAACAATAAACCAGAACAGAAAGCAACTGTGCTGAACCCCAATGCCTGAGCTTCCCCTAATAACTGCTTCTTATAAATATTATCACCATGTGCAAACGCAGTTGGAAACACGCAGTGAGCCGCCTGCCCTGTAGCAACAGGGAGGGAGTTCCCCAATTATCTCCCTGTCATCTAACATTAAGTTGGTTTGCTAAGTTTGAGGACATCTCAAGGAATTGTTCAGTTTATCCCTAACCTAGATCTTTAAGCCGGGAAGCGTTCTTAACCCTAAATCCTGCCGGTGGTGTTGTGAGTAAAAAAATGTTTACATGCACGTTTGGAAAGAATTATTGAGAAGCACCGTTCCCAAACAGCCAGGATAGATCTAACACCAGGACAAGAGTGCTGAATTGGGACCAAAGTATTCTTATTTTTTCAGGCCTAGAGATGCAAAAGTAAGCTATGTTTTTCCCCCCAAAAAGCCACAATAAGCCACAAGAAACTTGCATCTCTCCAATCAGAAACATCATGACTACCTAAACTACATCTGATTGGCCTCTTTAAAATCCCAGGACCCATATAATGCCCCCTTTTTTTTCATATTCTTTAGTTTACAGAATAAACTGATAAACTGAGAAAATATGTGCATTATACCACGTATTCTGGAAGTGCTCTAGTAGCTAGAGATATTAATAGACACAAGCATAGGCTAAGATAAAATATGAAATAATTTTCCTTTTGCTAGTAAAAATAAGTAAATTACATATCATTTAGGAAGTGATATAGAGACGAACTGCATAATCCACAGAAAAAGAGAACAAAATGCTCATTGAAGCAAAGCTTATTTATCACTTTATCTTGCAACATGACACAGTACATGCTCAAATCTATTTAATTACAGGAACAGAAAAATAGCAGAGAAATATGTACACATAACAGCAACGTTTCCAGTCCTACCTTGGTCGTGACAATGCACAGACAATCCATTCTGTAAATCTCCACAGGAATGTATGTAAATCATAAAAACAAATCAGCAAGGGTGAGGAAAGGCTTTTGAACAGCATGAACAGAACCGGAGGCTTGAATCTGCACAGCCTGCTTTTCCAAGTGGGGCCCTCATAAGAAACTCGAGTCCTCCTCCACAATGCTAAAGGCAGTCATGATGCTCACAGGGATCAGTAAACCCACTAGAAATCGTCTCAAGCAAAACTTCCAGGTGGCTTATCAGGCTTGATTGCTGCATTGTTCAATCTGTGATCAAAATATTCTGTTGAATGGTATACAGCCTTCTAAAGGGGAAGATGAGAACCACAACAAGCACAAAAGAGCAAAAAGCATCACATTTCAGCCCTGGCTCTGGTTTCACAATTCTGATCTGCTGTTTCAGTATACCCATAAGATTTCCTTTGCCAAGTCTCTCTCTCTCCTCTCCCCCCCCCTCCTTCTCTCTCAGTCTCTCTCCCTCTCGCTCTCTCCTTCCCTGTCTTTTTTTTTTCCTCTCCCCCCTTTCGCTCGCTGTCTCCCTCCTCTTTTCTACTAACTCCAAGCAAGCACAACACACACAACTATCAGGCCCATCTATCAAAGCGCTGTCACTTCCCTGCCAAAACAACTGCTTTGGCTTGTAAGGATTTTTATTAAGAGCATGATTCCTACAAACACTTATTGCTTGAAGTGCATGATTGAAACATTAAGGTGTGCGCGAGAGCTCATGCGTCACATTTACAATCCCTCAGAATTGCCAGGTCACATTCGGATTCAGGAAGTGAATATGAATAACAGCTGGATAAGGCGAACTTTCAGAAAGTGTAACAGAAAATAATCAGTCGGGGGAAAAAAAGGGAATTGCATATTTACACATGCACGCAGGTCTGTGAAGCACAACAGTGATATAATTAGTTTACCATCCACAGAAAAAATACAAACAAACCACATTATATGCATTATTCAAAGCTGCAGAGGGGCATCTTTTTCCCCCCATTTATGAAAAATACATCAAAGTTTTAGCTAAAAGAAAGCACCTTCAACAACGGAGCTTAAAAACTCCTTAAGTTCTCTCCCAAACTTTCTCTGCATCTTTGACTGATCCACAGACTTAATCAATTTATCCCGTGTTCTACAGACTAGCCCCCAAAGCCCTACCTTTCTTGCAGTGATGCTGGTGCAGAGCTTGCCTTTCAGGTGTCTTACATGAATCATTCTGAGTTAGAAAGCTCGCTGTCAGCTCTTAAAGTCTTCCCTCTCTTACAGATAGAGGAAGAGAGAGCGAGAGAAGAAAGAGGGAGGGAGAAAGAAAGAGACACAGAAGGGGAATGATATGTAAAATGAAAGCTCTGGCCAAAGAGAGAGGAAAATCAATGCTCCTATTCACTGGAAAAAAAAAATACAGCCAACTGGACTGTTGACAGCAACAAGAGGAAACGTCTAGACACCCATACATTACAATTCACCTTTTCAACACACTGGACAGCACAATTCCCCCTGGGTGCTTTGCTGAGGATCCCTCATTCTCACTTAGAGCTAAAATATGTTTTCAATAAAATAAGACTTTCCAAGAAAATAAAAGGATATTTAAAGTCATCTCTCTTCCATAAATTACTCAGGTTATAACCCTAATATTCTTGTGATTGCTAAAGCAGCAAGAGGCTCAGTAAATGACACACATGATTTTGCCAAAATGAGGTCACTGCTACCAAAGTTACAAAATCCATAGTGAATCAGATATGTGGTCAGAGAGCAACCAACCCTCCCCCAACTGTTAAAGTCTTGGTGGATACAACATGTTAAAGAGAAAGTCTCCAGAGCACTTACGACTGCATCTAAAACTAACTCACTCTGAGCAACCACATGTGCACAAAACAAACCTGATTTGTGTTTACAGGCTGCACTGGGACCTGCACATTTTCTCCCTGCTGAGGTTTAGTCCAGTAGCCAAGCAGTCAGACAAGTACATTAAACTATAAATTATCTGAAACAGAAAACTTTCAAACATCCTCGAAGCAAGAACCAATTAACCATCTTCTTAAGAGCAATTAACCCATTCAGGTTGTCTAACCTAAGTCACACTTGTGTTCTAAGCACAGTAGGGTAAAAGGGAATTCAGTCAGCTCTAAAATCAGGAGATATTTTAACACTTGGATGTAAAGCATCCAACACTTTGCTCCCTTCCAATTGGTAGATTCAAGCTGATCTAGTAAGGTGTGAAATATTTCCATACATATAATTACCTAATGACTTGGCTGTAAAATTTCATACCATACTTGAAACTGGCATATGGAGATGTATTTTGAAATTGGGCTCCAAGCGCATGATCTGTAAATGCTTTTACTTACAAGTAACTATACTCCTGTGAGACGGTCCCACTGAATTCAGGATCGTCTTAACAGCTTATATGAAAAACAGAGGGTCTGACCCCTTTGAGGCCCTTTATGTGAACAACATAACTCATGTGTGTGTCTCACAAAATCAGGCTCCATCAGTGTACATGAAAGTTCCTTCTGCACTCCTCCAACTTTTGACTGTCACCTCCTTCCATAAAATGCAACAACGAGCCTGGAACAGGGCAGGATTGGCACGTGTGCTCCCCAAGCTTAGTGCATCGCTGAGCAGCATGCTCCCTGAAATAACACCGCCTACTTCTTACTCTCAGGATCTCTTGTAGCCCCAGACAGAGGAGACCCATGCTCCTGGGGACACGGGGCACAGCTCCATCCTTCTAGGTACTTGTTTTGGTTTCCAGTGCTCCTAGTCTTGCCTTCTAACACACATTGATCGATGACTTGACAAAGGCAAGGCTGCAGCATTGGGACAGATGACTCCCAATGGGTCTCCAGTGTTTCTCCAAAGGATACAGTTCCTCATTTTCATTACAAACGACTCATCCCAAACCCAAACAAGGATAGAATTCCTCATTTTCATTACAACTCATCCCAAACCCAAAAGAGAGACTGGGCTGCTTCATTTTGTTCCTCCAAAGAGATACTTTTTCCATTCATTTTTTATCTGCAAGTATAAGATTTTCAAATCCTCGGTCTGCTTCATTAGCAGAATCTCCTTCTGCTCTAATTTCTGCAGGTCATATTGCTGCTTAGTTCTATTTTTTTCCTCTGCTCTTCCAGCCTTCGTGTTATCTGTACATATGATCATGACTGAAATCAACTATAGAAAGACTTGACCCAAAAACCAAACAAATTGACAGGCAGCCACCTGGGGTGAAAAGGGATGGTTTGTAGTTGCTTGTAGTTGATTTAGATGGTCAAAAATAACCTCAGTGATGAGCTTTCACTCTTGGGAAGCCTTAATACTGGAAGAATAACAACTAGATACCAGTGGCTCTGTGGACCACCATGTGAAAACCAATTACCCAGGTAACTGCTTCCTTCTCCTCTAACTTTACCAAGGTGTCTGGTTTCAAGCCATATGAAAACAAACAATATGAGGCGAGTGGGTGAAATATGATGGTGTGTATATATATATATATACACACACACATAATGCACTAGTTTAGACTGGGCAATTTAGTGCTCCTTTCTGGCATTAAAACCTTCACTGTATCCAGGTACTTCCACTTGGATAACAAAAGCATAGGGTTTAATTAGGCAGTTATATTTAGAACCAGAGCCTGCAACATCCAGCTGAACTCAGTCTTTGTAAAAGCAAGCTTCTGTAAAACCTGAAAGCAATAGGAAGCATTCTCTGATTTTTTTAACTCTTTCATAACTCTTTCATGACACAGCCTTTTAAACATTTCTTAAGTTGTCTTGAAACCCAAATATTATAGAGCAAAAACTGTAAAGAGAAGCTGATTTTTTTAAAAAAATAAAAATAATGCACAATTGGCTTCATTATTATCTCTAATTTAAACAGTAGAAATTAAGAAAAACAAGAGTACTAGATCTCCAAGTTTTGGAGTAGACACTAAGAAGGGAGGCATCTACCATACTGCTAACACAGCATTAGTAATGTCAACATCTTACAAAATGTAGCCAGTCAGTATTTAGAGCTCTGTGCACCTACACAGAGAACACAAACACACACATCCCCTTACAAACGTGGAGAAAGATTTATGTGCATCTTAAATTGTGTACTATGGAGCACTTGTTGATGGCATTAAATTGCCAGTCTTTCACATGGTGTTATATTCCCTTTCTTCTTTTCAGGTCTTATATTGCACCCAAACAAGATACAACTAAATAATTTCCTGATTACATCTCTTCCAAAAGGGCAATTGATGTAGCCATGAACTTATGTCTTTATGATCGAAGCTCGTTTTTACCACTTGAGCCCAGTTCCAGCTAGGCTGCTGTGCACCACAATTGGTTGGTTAGTAGGCTAACACCAGGATACAAGTTATTTGAGTAATTAAGTGCCAGAAGTGAAAATCTCATGATATAGCCTCTTTATTACGACTGTTTTGTGCTACACATACACACACGCAAAAAAAAAAAAAAAAAAAAAAAAAAAAAAAAAAAAAAAAGAGAGAGAGAATCTAGTCATCTTGCAGATCCTGGATATGCACTTAAGAGCTATATTACAGATGAGATGTCAGAATAAATCCTGCTTCAGCCAGGAAGAGAAGTTAATACAAATTTCAGAAGGCATGAAGTTCTGTATACTTTAGTCACTGAGAATTTTAATGCAGTTCCCAGGCTGAACCAGAAGCCCTTGAGTGCTGGTGTTAATTTAAAGATCAACAAATTAGCAGTTCTGCCCCTCCTGACTGCAGCAGCTCTGCAGCTGGCCTCGGGCCCACGAGAGTCTCGGGCAGAAGCTACAACAAGAACCATTCCCTTCTCCTTGCATGGCAAATTTCACTGCTATTTAGCACAATCAATGTTTGAATCCTGACCAGCTTATCTGGCTGGTAGCTTTCTCAATGAAAAGAAAAAGATAATTTTCTTTTCCATAGGGAAGCACAGACCTTGCCGCTGAGAGCCCTGCAGGTAGATGGTAAAACGGGCATGGGGAGAAGTAAAGGCTGGGCAGATAGCTCCGCTCCTTCATCACAAGGACTCTGCGCCCAAGTGGCCACGGTGGCCCCAGGCTCAACAGCCGCAGAAAAAGGTTTGTTTTCTGCTTCACAGCTGTGGAAAGGATTTCATGTCTTCCTGCCCCAAGTCCATGCCCGGTTTACCACCCTTTTGTTATATGGGAGCTCACACCACTTTAGCCCAGCGCTGTCCCAGCATTCAATCACAAGGGAAAAAAGCTACTTTTGGGTTTTTAATAGACAACGTGCACTTTGCTCATGCTGTTTGCTGAGGGCCTTGTTCTAGCACCTGGCCCTGGGCTGCTGCACCCAGTGGTGTGTAAAGTCATTGGCCTCCAAGGGTGCTCAGTGGGACAGCAGGGTGGTTGCTTCCCTTCCTCTCCGGGAGTCAAGGCAGTCAAAGGAATATGAGATAAGTGACAATGGAAAGGACCTGAGCAGGTCCTTCATTCCAACTTCCTGCTCAGAGTAGGTCCAGCAGTAACGTCTGCTCAGGTTATCCCAGGCCCTTATCCAGTCTGATCTTGAAAATCTCCAAAGATGAAGACAGTGCAGCCTCCCTAGTAGTCTCATTCCCACAAACTCACCAGTTTAGGGGCTTATGAGAAGACAGTGAGACAAGCTGTGAAGTGAGTATGACTTGCAGCGTTGTAGGGAACGCACATTTATAGTCACAGGGTGTGGAGCAGAGGATAGGGAAAGGTCCCTGATCCATCCCACAGCTCTGAAGGGCCTTGGATAAGCTACCCTTTTGAAAGCTCTGCAACCTTCATTAATTTCAAAATTATACTTAATATTTTATGATCTATTATTTCCCATTCAAAGCCATAATTGTTTTCCCTGGCTTCCCACAAATCCCTTATTCAGAACGAAACAGAAGTGCTTCAGTTACAAATGCTCCGCCAGCTTTGTGTGGGCTGCAATGCTCTGCAATAGAAACACGGTACGCAAGGGCAATATGTCCTGAAGTGGCTCTCAGCTCTCAAGATCCATGGTGAATGAAGAGTTCATTTTAATTCTTGAGAGTTCTGCCTGGAGAAGTAAATCTAACAATCAATTGATCATCAGCAACCAAAAAGCTCTGGTGCATATGTTTAAGCATGTAGCCAGTCGTAAATAGCAATGTGTCACTGTCATAGCACCGGGCCACTGACACTCGAGCACAGTCACTTGAAAAAGAAATCAGATGAAACGACTCCCTCAAATGAACTGACATACTAAACCTCAAGCTCCAGGAAATGAAAACAAAACATCTGCTATCCCATGGTACTGGGAACTGAAGAAAATACCACTCACAGCTCCGAATGCCTTAAGAGTTTGGCAACAGAATTGGCAGGTTTTGGAGTTTACTTTCATGTACGCTTTGTACTGGGAGAGCTACAAACAGTATGAAAATGTAGACTTAGAATTGCTGATGGAGAGACATTGAGACCAGGAGTTCACAATCTCTCTAAGCAGGGAGGATGGTGCATTGTTCAGTTGGGCATACATACTGGAAATGATGCTGTGAAATTGGGTTGACATCCACTACATCCCTTGATTTCTACAACATCCTCACAGACACAACGTATTTAGGGGATTTGATAATTCCTTGCTTTGGGGAAATCATTTCTTCCATAAATATAGAGATAAATTTTGATGAGTATACGTGTTCTTGTATTTCAGCTCTCAAGCAGCACCATGGTCCTAATATGGTACACATTTTTTTCTGATCAGCTGGGAACACAGCAACACAACAAACTCAGAAAGTCATGCTAGACCATTAGTTCTTTAGATCTTGAATAGCTAACAAGCAGAGAAATCAATCCAGGAATGTAAACAAAGCCCATGGTAAAGCCTTAGACAATAGGAATAATCTGCACGTTTCCACTGTTAGAAACAACTTTCACTCTAGTCTACAAAGATAGTAATACAAGGATCATAAGCATGCCAACTCAGTTAATGTCTGTTTTCTTCTCATCATGTTTCCAGTTTATTAACTTCAAAAGAAAACTTAGTAATTTTCTTTCACTTAGAAAAGATAAAATACACAACGATTTCAAGGCTGAAAGTCTACATAATATCTAAGCCCAAGAGAATTGTTCCAGCCAAGTTGTGAACCTATGAAAATAACAGCAATATTATAATGAAACACAACTTCATCATTGCATGCACCAAGACTGTCACAAAGAGAAGTGTAACACACCCCCTTAGCACAACCATGAAGTCACATTGCTTGGCTTATTATTCAGCCAAGTTTTATGGTAGGTATCATTAGACTGCCCACACAAAAATCATCACTTAACTGACATTCATATTCTTCCACGCTGACTCCAGACCAAAAATAAACTACAACACACAGAGACTGAAAACACCTTGAATAAAATTTACTAACTGCACAACACCTTGGACTTCAAAAATACACTGAAATGACAACACCTTGAGAGCAGCAATCCTGTAGAACCAATGCAGATATTAACAACATTTTCACGCAAAAATAAAAAGTAAATCCTGCCTAGGACAGCATAAAATGCACCGGGATAGTAGCATACAGCAATAAATTGCAGCCATAAGCTTCATTTGAATGCGATAATGTACATGCAGTCATTAAGCAGCAAAAAAAGGACGACGGGAGCTCAGGTTCAATATATTCTACACTATTCACCTCCAACAAAACTTGACTAAATAAAGATTTCATTCTCCATCACAAAAGGGTGGACCATACCTTTGTCTTCATGTCTACCACATAATTTTCCAAAGTCTGGTTCTCTTTATTGTGTTCACCGCCTTGTCCAGATCCTTCCGATCCATTGGAAGCTGCAGACTGAAGAGGGGGTGGAAAAAATTAGATAAACTAGCTGAGATGTGCACTGTAATTCTATTACACTTAAATGTAAAGATTAGCAAGCACATACAAAAGGTAGCCTGAATTCAGATAAATATCAGGTGGCGCTCACACAAGATTTTCACCTCGGTGTTTTGTCATGCAAAAATTTCTGAGTTTAATCTTATAGCCACTCTGTGAAATCTGTTTAATCTTATGGCACTCTGTGAAAATCTTAATAGGCTAAGTCTACAAGATGATGCTTATCATAATCTCTGGTTGAATTCAGAAGGCATTCAAGGTGCTTTGCAGCTCTCAACATTGAACACGGATGTAGGGAAGGAATCAGTGCCCTCCCAAAAAAGGCCCATGGGTGGTGACGGGGTCTTCGGCTGGAGCAGCTGCAGGAATAGATCTCCTTACAGCACCAACTGAATGACCTGGTTTGTTTTCTTATTTCTAATTCATTACATTCTCTTAAGCATCGTATTTTCGAAAGGGTTTCATGCTTGTGTAGTAGCCATATTTGCAAATCTTTTAAATTCAAATGTTGTGGGTTTTCTGTTACCTTTCCTTCATTTACACAGATTTCAGTCTTCAATTACTTACAGAAAACCCTCAAAAAACACATGGTATTTTTTTCAAATACCTTTAATAAAAGATGCAGTAAAAGGCTGTATTTGTTTTTTCAATTTTCCTGCTGGAAACCTAATACATTATTGTAGGTTTTGCATTAAGACAATAAATATTATAAATGACATCTATGTTTACAATGCTCTGCCCTGCAAAAATGTGCTTGAAGAATTAGCCCTTGAATGAAACACAATGGCTGCCAGGAACTCGGATCTCAGAAAATTTCTGGGCACTTTGCAAGAGCACGAACAGGAAAGCAGAGTGAACTTAAACAGAGCACGGTGTCTTGCTTCTGTCAGTGCTGAGCATCACAGACACCACGAGTGATGTGGACCCAACCTTTTTTTAGCCTGTGCACCAGCAGCGCAGTCAATTTTAACACAACAGGCAAGGAATTGTTAGCATTTTAAATAGTCCAGCTATTGCCAACACAACTTAGAAAACAACAAGCCAGTGCCACAGAAGCAGCCAAATCACATCCACATGTGCAAATGTTTTCTCCTCTGATACTAGATTGTTTACTTAGGGCTCCGTCCAGCAAAAGACTGAACGTTGGCCCCAATCCAGGCAACTACTTAGACACGTGCTTTTAACTTCACTGGAACCAATGGCATTAGCCTCATGCTCCAGTAAAGAATGTGTTTGAATTTTGGATCAGGCCCAGCAGCTCAGCACCACATGGGGCTGAACACACAGGACTCCATGTAGGTCCTCTCTAAAGTTGTATCTTCTTGAACACGCTCTCAATCGTGCAGAACCATGCATTCCTTTGGCTTGTTTCTCATCACCAAAGCATGGTGCATATCCCCCATTTTTGATCTGGAGGGGTGGAAGATATAGCAAGGCAATCAGGGTAATGTTATACAGGGCAGCAAGGAACTGAACCCAGGTCTTGCATCTTGCCTCAGACCCTACAGAAAATCCAAGCAACTCCCTAACTGTTTCTTTCAGGAAGGGAAAACTGGTCTTGCATGGAGCTAAAAAGCATGCATTAAAAGTTTCATTTCGTCTTTGCTTTCTTTGAATACCTGACATAACCGTTTTCTATTGTTATTATTTACAAGCAACAGTATAAACTGTGCAAATCAATACCTTATTTGCTCTAATCATCAAGCCCAAACTCTGCCTGATCCTAAAGAAGCTAAGCTTTTGCAGCTTCCTAAAAGAGGTCTGACAATTTCCAGCAGAAACTATGTACTGTATGGTAGCATTTATCAAATGAGTGCAGCTGCAAAATTGGATAAAGAAATTCAGTTTGTTTATATTTTACACATTTTTTTTCCTCAAATTTTTCACCATTAGCTGACTCCAATATTTTGAAAGAAGATAAAACAATGGCATAAGATGCAATAAAATGTTTCATTTATTTTCCTTAGGGAAATGGGTCACAGATTAATTGTAAAGAGCAGAAAACCAAAGACATCGGGAGGGTACAGATAGCTCAAGTAATTGTAATAAATACCGAACATTTCTCTGTTCTAGTGTATTAAGGTTCAATAAATATTAGCAGAGTAATATGTGGTTCCCAAACCTGAACAAAGTATGTGTTAGCAATCCATCTGGAAAGCAACAGTCATTTAACTTTGTGTTATGAAATAAAGGGGACTGTATAATGCAAGAGGCTGGGTGTTGTGATAGATTTATTAGAAACTAGTATTCTTGGATCTGACTCTTTTCTTATTCTTGATTACATACAATCCTCCCTTTAGAGGCTAACCGAAAGCCTACGCTGTATAAAATTATTTATACATTTTATATCCAAAAGCTGCCTTCTCATGCAAAAGAAGTATTTTAACACCACCTCATTATTCCTGAGCTGCACAGGTCACCGTGAGAAGCAGAACTGGCAGCCCCAGGGTGACACAGTATGAATGCACTGGAGAACGTGCACCATGCTCATACATCCTTGTAGGAGGTTCTCGAAATGATGACTTCACGCTTGAATTAAAAATACTGACAAAAGTCTAAACTTATCAGACCCCTGTATCTAGAAGGCTGGTAGTTGGAACAACTCTATCTTCCTCTTCACAGAGGAAACTATTATCTTATTCTTTTCAAGCTGGTCCGAGAAAGAGATGAGATTTCACTAGCAAATATTGCAAAAGCAGATTAATACTTCATTCGGTAACTTTGCTCACACAGGTAGTTACCATAAGAATCGTTGATCACTCCAAAAGCAAACTTCCAATTTTGTGTATAATTAATACAAATCTATTTAGATTATAATTAACAGGGACTGTTCAGACCATGATCCCTTCAGAGCAATGTCTCTGTCATTGTGCAAACTCACAGCATTACTTAAATGTTTATTAATAATATAGTAATCACATTAACTACCTTGTTAATTTTGTTTAATTTTAACAGTGCTCAGCAAAGCTTTTCTGTGCTTATAACACATTCTTCCAGTAGCTTATTAGGACACGCACACTTGTCACAGTAAAATATCAACAAAATTCTTACTGATTTTTTTTTTTTTTCCAAAGTACACAGTTATGAATTATGAAAGACTTGTCACTGGTTCCACTTTCAGCAGGCAGCATGCTCCAGTTCACATCTGAGCCAGCAACCAGCCAGAAGGAGCATCTGCCCTCACAGGCATTTATGGCATATGAGGTTTCCAAGGGTCTTCACGCAGTAGCCAAACCCTGTAACAGTGGATGAATTCTCCAGTCTATTGTATGGCTCCAGAACCATCCACAATAGTTACACATCACACGTTGACTTCTCAGAGTGAGGGCCAACATTGGAATATGTTATTATATATTATATATATTATTATAAATATATATTATATATATTATATGTTATTATAAATATATATCTATAAAAATATTAAAAAGTAAGAAACATGCATGCAAACATTATTCTGCTCTTCCATGCTCTTGGGTGTTGCTGCCAAGACTGAATTTTTCATGCATACACCCGTATGGGATATTTTCTAGGGCACATATACTGTTTTTTGGCTAGAAGATGCTGATCAGCTTTGCAAAGGGACCAGGAATGCCAGTGGGAGTACGGGGGAGCTACAGCCCACGAGCCTAAATAAATCTGCAACTGCCTTAGGGTTCAGAGAACTAATGCACCTTCTCCTACAGCCGGCAGCTTAGGGAATGCTCTCCTGTGTGCTTTTAGAGACAAAAATTCAAAATAGAAGCTGATCTGAGACCCCTTTTGGTGTTTTGTATCACGAAT
The DNA here is from genome assembly GCF_017639655.2 of Falco naumanni. Lineage (NCBI taxonomy): Eukaryota > Metazoa > Chordata > Aves > Falconiformes > Falconidae > Falco > Falco naumanni. The sequence goes on along the minus strand of NC_054055.1, from coordinate 8,355,302 downwards.
TGGTAGCTCTGCTCCAGTCCCACGGGAGCCTGTAGATAAATGCCAGCTTGCCCCAAATGATCTGCATTAAGAAAGGCATAAAAAACCCCAGTGATCTGTTAACTTTTGGATGCTAATGTCTGTCAGGAAATCTATCATCTTGGTAACCAAATGCTCCCAGGAACATATACTGCTGAGAGAGACTGGTTTTATTTAATTAACTTTTTCAAAAGTAAGCATTTTAAAAAATCATAACATTTAAAAAGCTAGAGGGGGAAAGTAAAATGCAACATAACATATGCCAGAATTATCCATTTTACAGGACATTGATGTAAATTAATTCACTTAGCAGCTATGCTAGAGTAGGAAGCAACCTGAGCTAAACTGAGGTGCACAGCAGGATACTGGTATGAGCAATGCACACAGCACCCCTCTACGCCAGGGTACACCCAACCCTGCTCAAGCCATGTGTGAACTGAAACTGGACCCCAGTCAACTTCACCCCTTACAACACGCCAGAAACAGCAAGAACACCTTCTGTGTTCCTCCACCAAGGGCTGCACCTTCCTGCCATACCCAGGCAGAGCTGACAGCTCTCCTGAATATATTGTGAGCATCTCAGTTTCGGTTCCTGTTGCTGACTATCTTGGACCACACAGACAAAAAAAAATAAAAATATACCTATATAAATTGTTGCACATCTTGGAGGGTTTATGGGAGACACAGCATCATTTGGAACTTGAAGAGTTTTTCCTGCAATGCCAGGCAGAGAAATAATCCTAGAGACCTAGTTTTCCTTTTTCTGTATCTTGCTAGTCCGATTTCCATGCCTCTTATAGCCCGTATTACAGGAAGAAGTGTCATTCAGCAAATTTTTTGGCAGGAATTAACTTTCACCAGTATCACAGATGACTGAAAACTCAGACAGACCCAGAGAAAGCCATGCTAGAAACTAAAACCAGAAAGACAATCCCACAGAAGTGTTTCATTCGCCTCAGCTGAGCCTAAATTTCAGTCCAGAAGTAATACAGCAGAGCTCTCTTCTTCTCCACAAAATCCTTTTAAAAATATGATGCTTAATTGTTTCTGAAGCCCTTTAGGAAAGCATGGTTTGGTATCTCTGGTCAAGTGGTTTAGTCATCAGAAAGGATTTTGTTTCTATTTCCATGTCAGTGTTTCTGGTTCGTTGTTTGAAAACGTCAAGGTTTGCTCCACATCACATCGCATTAGCTGAGTCTTTGCAGCTGTCTCAAGTCAGGGTGATGTTGAAGATTGCTGCGAGGTCTCATGGCTAAGCCCTGTAAGAACATCCCCGCAGTCCCTTCTGCACCAGTCTTCCCAATATGAGCAGTTAATGTGAATGGAGAAAAGAAATATACACATTTGGGCATGGATTCTACTGTACAAATCGCACCACAAGTGTTTGAATTTTTTTAAAAGTTATTTGGAAGTGAGCATAAATATTGCAATAATATTTATTTTACCCTGAGATTTTTACGATTCCACTTTAGCTAATATGGATTCAACCTTTCAGAAGATTTTATGACAGACTTAAAGAGTGTTCGAGCTCAGGAACAATTATGTGGCTGCGGGCTCATGTTTCAGAAAGGTCATAATCTGATTTAATGCTGCTCCACCCTCCCAAAAGCAAGCCTTGCTCTCAGCGTGCTCCTGGGTGTCAGAATGTCACCAGCGAACTTTGCATTTGCTTGTCCTCAATACGGATTTGACCACCCGTCTAAAAGCTGTCGTCCAAGCTATCAGTTACTCAGTAGTCTCTTTGGCTGGGCTAACACGAAGCCTATACTCAAACTCCATCTCCCTGATTACCCGTATCACATAATTATCCTGTTGCACTGTGACTCTGGTGTGGGGCAGGACAACTGACTTCCCAGGCTGGAAAGAGACACTAGCTCATGCTTCAGCTTTTCTCCTCCCAGACAGAGCTCAGATGAAGTTGGCTGGAGTCAGCTGGCCTCACAAACTCCAACCTTGTGACTGACTAGAAGACACACCCAGGAGCTTCATCTTGCTGATCCAGGCTCCATCTCCAGTGTCACTCACCCAGGGCCTTCTTTTCAGGTTGGGGTACAAACCAAGGCACCCGTGTGCCTCCTTTCCCAGTGAGCAGCGTGTCACCAAGCTCACACAGCGGGGGACTCTGCCAAATGCAATGGCTCAGACAGTGGGGAGGGACCACGGCACTGCGCAGGAACCACAGTCCTCGCAAATGCAAGCCTTGCAAGGGTTCTTGCTTAGGCACAGCATCTCCCCTGCTGGGACCTGGCGCACCAAATACTGGTGGCTGGAAGGGTGTGCTGACCTGCTGCATGTGGAAAACTGAGCAAAAAAAAAAGCATTGCAAAGATGAACCCTGTGGCAAGGATGAAGAGATAAATGATTCACAGTTCAGCTGCAAGAAAATGAGATTCAAAGTACGAGACTGGACAGACGGGTTACAGTTTTTGGGCAAACACCCACCCTTGCTGTAGCTCCATGCCAGGCAGTTATCCACTTAAGAAATGGAGACAATTAACTTATATATGGCAGAATTTACACCCTGATAAGACTATTTTCCAAAACACTCTCAGCAACCATGTTACCAAACAAAGTAGGGCAAATTCAGATGCCTCTGAACATGAGAATGAATGGGATGAAAACTTGAAACAAATAAATGCATTTTCCTCAGCTCACTGGGATTCAGTCAGATTCTGATGCTCATTCTTCCCATTCCTCACCTTTCAGCCATTGGCCTGCACTTTGCTGGGCATAAAGATGAAATATGGAGAGTAATTTGGGATATTAAAGATCTATTTCTTTCAAATAAAGCAGAAGCTATTACTGAATTCTCCTGAAGGCTGGAGGAAAAGGACTAGAAAAATTAAAAGGCCGAACATAATTAATGAATGCTCATTTAGAATTGGCTATCATGCAATGTCTTGGAAGCTAAATTTACAGCTGAAGAAGGCAGGCTGTATGCAGAAACAGGCTCTGGGAGGAGCTCCATGTGCACTCTGTCAAGCTGGGGGGAAGATAGGGTGCTGTGGTTGCAGGCAGGTCCCTTCAAGCATGGAGCTGTGACACCTGCCAAAAGCCCCTCCGAGCAGAAAGTTCAGCTGCAATAAGACCGTGTTAAAGCACATGGTTTGATTCCAGTTGTGCCCATCTGCATACGTTTTATTCATTAGCTTCAGTGAAGTCCCTCCACACTTAAGCCTGTATTAGCGGAATGAGAATCTTGCCCTGAAAATACAGGCAGACCACAGCTGGAAGCAAATTCAAACACTTCGAAATAGAAAACAGAACGTAAGTCATTAATTGTAAGAAAAAAATGACTAATGATTTTAAATTAAATAATATCTGCATGATATTTTAATTAGCAAGGATAATGTTTATTTTACTTACATAGAAGTTCTGGATACATAAATTCCAACCTACATATTTCAGTTGCCATAACAACTTGATACATTTATTCTCTTGTGTCATTTTTCATTGCATCAGTACAGCTGGTTTTTATTTTTTTAAACAAAAAAAAAAAATCCAACTGCTTTGGTTGCTACGATAACACAATATTTTTTAATTGTTCTTTTCACATCTAATTCTTCTTGAAACTAATATACTTTCCCTCCAAAGATGTTCACAGCACATCATGGGAATTTCACTACCAATTCCAGGGCTCAGTGCTGGGTTTGCCAGAAATCCCAAGGATATGTACAGCCCTTAGCTCAAATCACTAGTTCAGTAGTCCCCCTTAGAACACTACTCATATGGCTTGAGGTCAAGTTTTAACATAAGACCTATACAATAACAGCCCCCAGTTGGTACATTTCCCCTGAAAACCAGAAATAAATCAAAGGAGTGCTAGACTCTTCAGAAAGGTGCATAGCTATAGTCAATTTGAGGCAGCAGTGGCAGCAAACATAGCTGCGGAGATGCAAAACATTGAACGACTGCAGTGCTCTCTAGACCAGGAGGATATTACAGAGCAGTTCCCACATTTCATACACACTGTTGTAGCACACAATGAGCTTGACTTTGAATTTATCCAGGAGCAGAACCGATTCCTAAAATCTTGGGGTCTCCAAGGAGCTGGCCTAAACCTTTTTTACAAATCAAGACCATCAAATGGTGTCATGACGGGAGGAGCAGAGAGGATGAGGGTGGCCTTTCTCCCCCCACCTCCAGCTAGCTGGGCAACTCAGCAGAGCCTGCTGTTGCCTGTTAACCCTTCCCAGCTCTGCACTGCCACAAACCGAAACCCTATTTCAATTAAATTGCAGTTACTCAGCTGCCAACGTTGCATATTGGTCTGGCTCCCTGTAATAACTGTAATGAGAGAGACCGTATTAATTCATAATAATTATATTAAGATGCAAGATGAGGAACTGCTTGGTAACCACTGTTCCATACAGCCGGCATAGAGTGACCTCAGATTAAAGAATAGCGCATTTATGAATATAAGGTTAGAGGTTTTGATGGAAAAGAACTAGTGCAATGGCTCCTGTGGACTGTCTTGGCCTTTGGGGGCAGCTCTTCATTTACTACTAACTTTAATAGCCTCTTCAGTCAGGAGGGCTATGACGATGGCTTTCAGAGGACTGTATCCCTCATCATTCTCAGGAGAACATGAGCATACATGTGTGTTACCACACAGTTTAGGACAAGCTCTAGCACTGTATTTTTACTGTGACAAGCATCGTAACTCTTTTTGCTCCTGATCATACTATTCCTCATTATAAAAATGATACATAATGTGTTAGGGTAAATTAAAAAAAAAAAAAAAATAGAATCATAACAACTCCAAAGAGGAGAAACACCCAATGGTGCTAGGTACCACATGATAACCTTGTAGGAAACACACTTAATAAGAAGTCACTCAGATAACGTGACTGAATCGATTTATTTCATGATGCACTGCAGGTCCATAGCAAATCCAAGAACAGAATCCAGCCTCCTGTCTCCACCACTGACCCACACTGTCTCTTGCTATTTACACACACCTCCAGAGAAATCACAGAGGAGCAAACACCACATTTCACTTGAGATTCAACTTTGTGCCCATTCTTGCCAGAAATGGTGAATTTACTCAATAGCAGTAATAAAACCAGTCCTATTTCAAGTACAGGACTGATATGTCATAAAGCGATACCCAGGAAAACCAAAGGTGTTTTACACTAACGCGAGGATATAAAGCCTGAACTAAAAAAAAAGACAAAACCAGGAAAACCACAAAATCAAAACCCGGGAGAATATTGTAATGACTTTTTCTTCTCAACATAGTTTTGCTTCAAGCATCCTAAACCTTGGTATAGCAGAGTATTTGTTTCAGCTATAGCCACAGGGAGGGGAAGTAAGCAGTGGCTGTCATTACAGCAGCAGGCTGCCTTGCTAAGGCATGGCTGCTGAGCTGCACAACCCTATGTACTCATGCTGACACGCAAAAATACTGTGGCTAAACAAAACCTTCGGCAAAACACAGTGCCACCTCCCTTCATTCAGCTTCCCTCCTATAGAGCATTACAAAATGCTTTGCCCTTATATATGTAAAAGGAAAAGGACTCAAAAGGTAAGTCAAGTAGAATGACTCAGGTCATTAAAATGCAGAATATGTCATCACGCTCCCTAAATATCAACAAGCAGACAACGATGTGAAGTGAAAGGGAAAACAAACTTTCCCTAAACACTTTGAAGAAGGCTGGGGTTCCACAGAGCTACCAGACAATTTCCTTTGTGACAACTGCCGTGAGCTACATGCTGGGTAATAACCTGCCACTGCCTAATGGAGAGATGGCAGAAACCACTGCTTTCATATGAGGACTCCAACTATCAACACCAACCACTGACCAAGGCTGTTAAACCATTATGGACCACACAGGGATTTCGGCTTCTGTGAGCTCGCAGTTCTAGAAGCACAGAAATGTGAGGGCAGCTGTAACTCCATTAAACAAACATCAGTGTCAACTGCATCATGAGAAAAGGAGCAAATGCCTCATGTACCAGGCAATGCCAAGGGTGGTGGAAGGGAAGTGTCCTAGTCCATGTAATGCTCCTTCCGCGCATACTACCTTACACAGCCTGTCTGATTCCTACAAAGACCAGGAAACCTCCAGCAGTGCCAGCTGAAGCTGATAGTCCTTTACATGAAAAACTGCCTTTGTCACAGTCCACTGACACCAAGGTCCAGCTCACATGATCAGAAGGGGAGCCTGGATGAGGCGATAAATCCAGTCTCTTGAAAACAGTTTCTGACTCTGCAACACCTCACACTAAAGCTGTCTGCAGCTTTATGCATTTGGAATGTGTCTAGGCAGTTTAGATAATTCCTTCTCCTTTTTGTTGGGATGTATCTAACATCAAGGTGGCTGGCTCAGGTAGAGATGTACCTACAGGCTTGGAGGAATGCCAGATGGAAAACTTAATCAAAAATATCTGAAAATATTTTTATTGTTGATTAATATTTGCTTGAAACATCCCGGATCACCTTTACGTACTAGCTACTCTACAAGCTCACTTCTCATTAGCAAGGTCTCAAATTCCAATTCAGGTTGTATTCAGAAGCCTCATAAAAACATCGGTGTTTGTTAATGTCAACAGCACACCACTGTGTGATATTCTTTATATGGAGCTGTCCTGGTTTTGGCTGGGACAGCATTAATTTTCTCCCTAGTAGCTGGTACAGTGCTGTGTTTTGGATTTAGGATGAGAATACTGTTGATAACAGACCGATGTTTTAGTTGTTGCTAAGCAGTATTTACACTAAGTCAGGAAGTTTTCAGCTCCTCACCCCACCCCATCAGCAAAGGGGCTGGAGGGGGCACAAGAAGGTGGAAGGGGACACAGCAGGGACAGCTGACCCAAACTGGCCAAAGGGATGTTCTATACCATACAATGTCAGGCTCAGTATATAAACGAGGCGAAAAGGTGGCCAGGGGCTACTGCTTGGGAACCGGCGGGGCATCAGTCAGCTGTGGTGAGCAGTTGCAGTGTGCACCACTTAGTTTGTATACATAAAAGAATTAGAATCATTATCTTCCTTTCCATTAAACTGGCTTTAATTCAATCCTCAAATTCTTCTTCTTTCCCAGTTCTCTCCCCCATCCCTCTGTTGGAAGGAGGGAGCAAGTGGCTGTGTGGTGTTCAGCTACCTGCCGTGTTAAACCATAACAGTAGCCCACCGTTCGCAAGCTATTGCTTTTTTACTATCAGGACAACTTTACATCTCACTAGCTTAAAAACTAAACGTCAGACTGGCGTTTCACTAGCTTAAAAAGCTAAGCAAGATCATCTTCTTGACACTTTTTGTGCAGTAATTAGTAAAACAGGGTTCACAAGAGGTGCCCCTGTAAGAGATGACCAGTTTTAACATTGCATTTTTAAGGGCTACCGGCAAAAATGCGGTTTCTACTATTAAGACAAATACCTGCAAACAGTGATGTAATTTTACAGTTTGGAAACATCGCAATGCTTGTTTTCTTAGCTATGGTTAACTAGGAATCCTCCACACATTTGTGACCAACTACCTGCTCACAAGGCACAAAGCCAAGCCAAGCCTCCCCCGTCTTTTGGCTGGGCTGCAACAAAGCACTGTGAAGCTGGACACAGAGTCTCTTGGTTTTCCAAGTTCACTACGATATGAACACGCTGCTCAGCACTGAGCAAGGACATCCGATCAGTCCTCTGCTCTCCGTGATGGCTCTCCATAGAGCAGAGCCACGATATAAAAAAGGTCTGTGGTCCTTGTTCAAGGGTAAGACTATCATCACAATTTGTAAGTGAAGAGCAATAAATGACAATTCTAATCCTCAAAAGTAACAGAAGTGCCCACTGTGGGTGCAAAGACGTGTGTGTGTGTGTCAGGCACATTCCCCAGGCAGAAACAAAAGCAAGGAAGCTAAGAAATAAAAGTTGTAATGAGTTAAGAAACAGCATTAAGATGTACACAGATAACTGCAGAAGATGGACTGCATCAGGCAACAGCACAGCCAGCATCCTGAATACTGGAAACTCTTGTTACAGGCTTGCTGCTGACCTAGCAAAGATACCAATGGGTACCCTGGAAACATTTACTGTCAAAAAAGTACAAGATAACTCAAAAAAAGACTAGCGATTATGTAAGTGGAGGCATATGTCCGTTATGAATCTTCCTACTCCTTGGGAAGAGACAAAACTGTCTGTTTTGTTGCCTCTGGTTTTCTACAAACTACACCACTAAAAAAATGTGTGAGAGAAGACACCAGTCTGACGTAACAAGTGACCTGAAATCTCTCTGCGGTTCCTTTCAGTCCTTCTCACTGTAATTAAATTCCAAAACATACAGATCAAACTTGTTGTAGTGGTTCATTAAAACAATAACAATTTAAAAGTAACCAATCGCTGTTTCCACCGGAGTTTCAAAAGCTTTCTGCTGAGAAAGTGGACTTCAGATCCGCTACATCTGTTAGTCCTAATTGTATATTTTTTTACCAGCTTGCACAGCACCTGTTTGCCTTATCTCTTCTCAGAAAGAGACACCTTGACTACCTGAAAGTGCTGAGCTAAAAAAAATATATACAGTGACAGAGCACAGCATTTCAACAAACCAGATAGGCTCCCCTACACATCTGCAAAGCACTGGAGGGTCTGGGAAACCTTCATCGCTTTGGTCAGTCCTTTCAGCCAAGCAATTTATGCAGCTTCAACAGTGAACTTGACACCACTACCAGGGCTATAACTATATAGTCACAAGGCTGACGTGCTGACAAAAAAGCAGAAGCAGCCATACGTATCAGCCAAAGCAACGGCTGGAATGCTGAAATCATTCCCAGGCACAGGGAGCCATTAGCCGGTTCAACCATTTTCCCCCATCAGCATCGTGTAGGTCTACGCAGGCTGATGAAAGCGTGAGATTCAGCTAACATGACATTTTTTAAACATGAGCTATTTGAAGCTGTATTAAAAATTCAGTTTCAGAACTCATACGTTAAACTAGTTTTCTGAGTGTGGAGGGAATAAGCACCTTGCAGAGACACGAGGCTGCAGATACACAGCCACACTTTCCATCTCCTTTGTGCTGCTGCAGGGGGCTTTCTGCTCCATCAAACTGTCCATTTCTGTTCAAGACAACAGAAATTGGAGAAATGTGAGCAAGCTGTGGGGCAATATTGATCAACAGGAAGAGAACGGCATTACCAGGAATGATTGCTATGACTGCAACCACCTCTTCTGGGACAAAAGACAATTTTAAGGATGAAATGAGATAGTCTCACAGCTCTTTCTGAAAAGCTTCTGCACACTGGAAGTGCCAACACCATGAAAGCTCCTCACTGAATATATGTCACGAAGAGATGAGGATGGAGACGTGGAGGTCAGTCGCTAGAGAGGTACAGAAATAGACCTGCAGAGAGAAGACAGGCCATGACAGACCTTAAAAGAAAGACAAATGGAGTGGTGTTGATACGGTGGAAAGGTGGAAGGCAACAGAGGCTTCCAACAGCAAGGAAAACATGGTTAGAGAAACCAGCCCAGGAAGTGATCCCTATACTTGGATGGGTAAATAGATCAAGATTACATGGAAAAAGAAACACGTTCCTGAAGGCTCTTTTCAAGGAGGAGGAGAATGGCCAAGGGTGAAATTCACTCCTTCACAGCACACAAAGGTCTAGAGAAATGCTTTGTTCATGGTCAACCTAAATATTACAATGGCAAATAAGCAGTAAATTGACTCATCTCTAAACCAGGAACAGTTTTCACTGTAACTCATGACACATTAAAGTGGTACAGGTGATAGTTAAGCACAGCGGTAGGGGTGATAGTTAAGCACAGTCAAGTGTGTAAAATGTACAAGCTGAAAATGCTTAGTCCTGTGGTTCTAGTCATAGAATATTTGTAACTATATTATACATTAAAAATGTGGAGAGAAAGGATATTTTCAAGTTGACATCTTCCCTTTAACTTCCCAGGTTGTTACATTTGGGATTGTATTTACTATTTGTTAAAACCTGCAAGTACTTGTCCCAGTTTATAAAAAAAAAACCAAGCAAAGCAGGGATGATATTTTCTCTTTCATATATATTTATCTCAGCGAGCAAAGATATATGCACCTATCCAAGAAATCGCTCCCACGGTGATCTTTATACAATCCAGAAGTCTTGGGGTGATATCTTTCTTTATTCTTGGAAACTATTTAAGAAGCATTTTAATAAAGAAGTATTGGTAGACTGCAGAAATATATAATGGGCTCTTAGACCTCTCTACAGAGACCTGTGTCCTTTGCACATGGAGGGCAGTGAATTCTCCTGCTTAGTTGCTCAGATTAGTGAATGATCAGAGTTAATAAACGTGTGAGTGAGACAAATTGCTCTGAAATATTTTTAGAGTGAAAGTTAACTAGAGTACTTTCATCCCTGAATATCAATTTTACAGAACCCTCACAGTTTTATAGGGCAAAGAACGATATTTTTATGAGTTGATGTATTTGTTTTGGTAGGTGGTTCACATATAACTTCTCAAAATCTTATTAGAAACAATGAATTATATCACACACACTTCAGAGGAACTGCTGGCTTGTGGTAGAAGCCTGTTGGCACATTCTGATATTTTTACATAGGTATTTTTTCGGATTACTCTGATATGCCCTTGTTAAAACCTATCATGTTTCAGAAAAATTATTTTAGAAAAGAATATGTTAAAATTGCAAAGCTTTTTGTTAAGTGGTAGATCTAGTAGCTAAAGATACTATGAAAATATCATTTTTGACCTTGGTACACAGAAGTGGAATTTACACAATAGTCTGACCTCAGTGCTTACCACAACAGAGACCCATTGCTTAATTAAAAGTTTGGCTAATTCTGTATACTGGTTAATATTCAGGCACATTTTTATTGGGGTAAATTATTGTTTCTGGACCCTAGCAGCTGCTCTGGCCTGCTCCCAATCCTTTGCAGATGTAATAACAAATCCCAGATCAGAAAACTGCCTAGAGGTTGTTTGACAGGCATATTATAGGAATGTTAAAAAGAAAAAATAAAAACAAATAAACCTGCTGTGGTGGATGTGACTCTTCCATCACTGCTGATCTGGTTTAGTTTGTTTAATGCTGAGATCCCAGTTCTGTTCCCCCTCCCACCAACGTCAGTAGAAAATAATTGTTAAGCTAAACAAACAATTGTTCAATTAAATCAAATATCTCTGTCAGAAAGGAATTATCAGACCAGTAAGCCCTCGAAACTCCCATGCAAGGCACAGCAACATGAGGGTGATGTTAAAATAAGAGTGAGAGGCAACAGAGGAAAAGGCTTTTCCTAGGAGCGCATCTTTTGCCATCTCCTTGTGTCTGCGTGGATTTCGAAGAACAATGTCTAGTTCCAAGATTTGCCCAGCAGGACAGAGATTTTCTGTTTAGAGAGCGGCACGACATGCATGCTGCCCTGCTCTGTGTCATGACTCCATCGGAAAACTCTCCTGTAGGGATTCAGGTTACTGGGGGCAGAACACGACATTCTGGAGCATTTCGGTCCACAGGATGAGACTGTTCTTGGTTTAGAACAAAGACATTGGCCTGACCACATAAAAACACACTCAGAAGCAGCTCTGAAGCGATATTTAACAGACGTGCTGGCACTCGAGTTATTGACAAGCTACAGAACAAATAACAAATTTATAAATAGAGACCCATAGCTGCAGTTAGTTATAAATAAGGTTTTTAATAACACAGTGACTTTGCAGTTACCCATTTCTAGTTAGTTAAACCATTTGAGGAGGCAAGCATATAAAATAATCTCTGCAAGTAAAACCTTATTAATGCATAAAAAAAAAATACAACTGCAAAGGTAATTTATATTAACAAAAATACATTCAACCAAGCTTCAGCATTGCTGTTAAACAATGATCTAGTTATGGTTGTTACACATCCTTGGCGCTGAAGGAACACAACTAGCAAAACATAAACCAGGATGTCACTTATACAGTACCCCTTAAAAAGACTGCTGCCTTCCTGAAGGAGAACTTAGTGCCAAACAGAATTACATGGGAATTGGCTCTGGTACAAAATCAACCCACAGACACAAACTGCATTTGATCAGATAAATGTATACTGTAGGAGCTAAATCTAGTGGAGAAACAGACACATAAAACTGAACGTTTTGAACACTTCTAATACAGCATTATGGTTGACTCTTGCATATTAAGTATAATCACTTAAACAGAATCATATTTGGCTCCTGGGGGTAAACCAAACCATACAAATTAAGCTGTACCCAGTTATAAACAAAGAACACAAAAAATCCGTAGAAGAAACTGAATTTTTAGAGGCACATCTAGAAGGGTCTTGCAGGTCCACATTTTTTTAGACAATCTGTTAGTGTGAAACAGATTAATGGTTTGATAATTGCTCCAGGCAGAAGACTTTTAAGTAAGAGGTTTACTACTGGAACTTTTAACAAGCCAGCACTTAAAGGACAGAGAAGCAATTACAATGTTTATAACAGCTGGGTATAAGGATAGCAGGCATTCCTGAAGCAAGCAGAAATAGGATTCATTTTGCATGCCGCAATTGACTGTCTTGGCAAAATGAGCCTCTAGCACAAGAAATGCATGGAACAACAGGAATTAAATGGAGAACTGGAATCTTTGGGGACCATCTCAAAGCAATGATAATATCACACTGTGCTGAATGGAGATTGCGCACGTGAGATTGTTGTGTGATGACCAGACTTGCACAGTAATTGCAAATGATTCTCGTTCAATATGCTGGAAGTATCTGCACCGTATGCCCTATAAGTAAATAGTCTTTTCATGCTACGATGATAAAGGGACAAGCAGACCTTCAGCTACCAGATTTATATACAAGAGCAACAGCAGTGTTCCTTCACCTCAATTTTCCATCTGAATAAAGGTCAAAACATTGCTGACCAGAAATAAGTAGCACTGGAGACCAAACTAATGAAAACAGAGGTTGAAACAAGGGTAAATTTATGTCTTCTAATGAGCTTCTGGAGCTGAGCACAAGCCTGTAGCTTCAAGCAGTGTTAATATTGTCATAGCTAAAGAGCAATTCAATTTTTGTTTTACCAGATGGATACCTCCATCTAGGTACTTTTATGTTCTTCATTATTGTATTTTCTGAGCATCTCACAGTTTTAATTCTGTCTATCTGCACATTTAAGCGAGAGGCATCCTTTACCTAGTGACTGTTTAACGCAATGCAGAGAGTCCTTGGAGAGAAAAATACTTTTTCCCAGGCAAGTGACCATTTGCTAAGCTGAGGAGCCAGGCTCAGACCTGCACACCCGCTCTCAGTCCCCAGTCACCCACTAACTGCTGCACAATTGCAAAGGTTTGACAGCAGAGATGGACAACACCTTTCCCCAGCCTTACCTGGAACTGGGTAGGGCAAGAGCACTCCTTCAACAGTGGAAAACCTGAATTTAAACAGCTTCCAGCTGAATCCCTATCTCACATTTCCTAGGAGTGAAATCGGTCTTCTCTATCCAGCAGGGACAATTTAAGAGCCCTAATTTTAAGAAAACACTTTCAAGCTGTGAATGCTGGTCTTATAAAGCTTAGTCCAAAGTAGCAATGAAGCTCTTTGGAGGAGGCAAAATCACAAAGAAACGCTGTCTTCATGATTTTCAGCAGCAGATCGGGCACTTCCCCAGCCAGTACGCTAGCTGCGGTGAATAGCATGCTGAATGTTTATAAAATAAGGTAATGCTGAGTTTCCCTGCACTGAGTGCTTTCTGTGCTTCTAGTCCAAACAAATTAAGATTAGACTTGCAAAACAGCTGAAGCGCCCATTATACAGGCTCGCCCTTTTCTTACTCTTCCTGTAGCATCTGCTCCTGGCCCCTGCTAGAAGCCAGATACCAGGGTACATATGCAAGGCAATTGTTGTTTAGTTTAAGCCAATGCAGATGCTTTATTACTGCAACTTGAAGTGACTCAGCTTAAAAGTAGCGAGATCCTCAGAACTCAGGAGGCACGTTATGGTTGTAGTGTCAGCTCTCCACAGCCGTGTCCTCAAGGGTAGCTACCTGGCATTTGTTTGTTCCCAAAACAAGCTTGGCTGCGCCATATCAATCAGCTCAATGTCTAAGCACTCTCAGCATCCACAAACTACGTGTTCCTGGCACACCTTCACAGCCTGCTCAGTTAGGTGATCTCCAAACACACTTCCTCCCATATGTTCCACCAACCCTCCTGCTGAACCCAGCATCCCGCATGCCCTAAATGCAGTTTGAGAGAGATGAACGTATGGGCCCTGTGACAGTGCCTCACATACTAGGCACGTGGAGTGAGTTTCTTAATCTTTTCTGTTAAATTATCCCACTTCAATTTGAATATATGTGGTGGTGACAATGGGGAGATGGAGAAGAGCTAACAGGGAGAAGGACTTTGCATCTATGACTCTTCAACACTGATGTTTGGGTACCTGGTGGGGATGGAGGATTCCACCCTTGGGTATGCTGAAGATGACAAAACATGCTGTAACTTTAATACTCATCAGAGCAGTAATAATTATAAACTCCAGGCTATAGAGTCATGTGTCAGCACTCTGTCCTAATAAATATTTAATTATTCCATATAAATTGGCAACACTCCAACAAGATAAAGCAAAATAATACCAGCTGGCATAATGCATAGCACACTCTCATGGGTGAGAACAGAAGCACTACCAGCTCTGCTCAAGAAGGGAGATGAATATGGATTTCTGCATCCCTGGAAAAAGTTCCAGCCAAACAGCTTCTTCATAAGGAAAAATGCATCAACAGTGCCTTTACACACATTGCAAGAGGAGTCTAGCTATGGTCTTATTTACAAAAAAAGAGATCATGATTCTGAACCTCAATTAGGATAAAGTATCAGTGTCGTAATGAAGCAGATTTTAAGGGAATAACACCTTGCCCCATTTTTTGAATTCTTTACTTGTTAGTTTATAGGTGTGTCCTGGGTTTTGTGGACCTTAATTTTTTAATTTTTTTTTTAAAACCTTCTTTTCTTCCCACCATGCAGTGCACCACAGGATATGGTCCTTAGCTGATACCTGGACATGGTGAGATGCCTCAAACACTGTAATTACCAGTTCCTTTTTGTGACTAAGTTCTTAAGTCCTTCTCTCAAACCTCACATACAGCCCTTCAGGAAGTACCCAGAACAGCAAGGAATTAAAACCTGCAGTTCCCAAATCCTGAGTTAGCATTTTTGTTAATATACAAATCTTGCAGAGTAGTTTCCAGGATCTTTTTATATATACATGGAGACACAGAGACATATATAATGCCTGTGCTGTCAAGACCCATTGCCTTCCACAGTGCCCACACTGCTCTTTGTTTTGGAAAATAAAATATTTCATAACTCTAACAGCTCCTTTGAGAAGAGTCTGAGCCAACTAAATATTTTCTTTCCCATAAGACCCGATTTTTCATCAGGACCCAGCATTTGTTGCTACATGGGCATGTTAGCTAAAATCACAACACTGCTGAGGAAAATCAGGTCACAAAGGTCATTTTAAAAGACTGGGGGAAAGAAAAGCAGAGAACTTAGAAGCTCCTGTTATTATATATGATTAGTTAAACATATGTTTAAGTGCTTTATGGAACAGCCCTGAATAAATTGTTCTCCAAGCCTACTGTGAATTGGATAAAAACTAATGGGTTCTAATTGCAGTTAGAGAAACTCGTTTGTCATCAGGAAAGACTTTCTATCGGTGAGGAAATAAGTTACCTGGAGAAGTCGTTGACTCTCCACCATGGGAGGTTTAAAAGAACAGATTAGACAAACATGTCAGGAACTGATCAAACAGTTGACCTGCCCTAGGGCAAGAGAATGGACAACAAGAATTTTTAGGTCTTCCTCAGGACTGTATTCTTGACTTCTTAGACCATAACTAACAGGTTGCACTTCCTTAATTTATTACCCAACATGCCACATTCCCTGCTTGCTGTATGAACATACGAAACAAGTAAGAGCCTTCACAAGTAGAGCCTAGTAAACGTTTTTAGTGAATACTGAACCTGCCTCAAACAAAGTTTCATTCATTCTGAAGCTATCCACCAATTTAAATTGATTTTGTCAAGTTGGATTTATAGGAGGGAAAACAACAGGTATAGATTCACACCAAAAAAATATCAATCGTATATGTCCTTTCTTCCTTACTCACTAGCACTCACCCAGTGAAATTATTTTGGTCTATGAAATTTAATTCTCTGCCAGACACATTGCCACATATATTGAGTTGCTATACAGGGTGAAATGGAATAATAAAATGATGATAGATAATATTGCATTTTGCATCTGGAAACATTGATGTCACCTATCATTTGAATAGCCAACAAAGCTGTTAACAGTGGAGTTAACAGTTCAAAAAGGATGTGGTCTGAAGGCATAGGCCATACCAAAACATTTACCAATTTCATGAGGACCAGGAGCTCCTTCAGGGTCAATACCTGAACAGCAGAGTTCAGGTTTTACCAGAGTTTAACAAAAAGCTTGCAATTAAAAAAAAAAAAAAAAAAAAAAAAACAAAACAGAAACACAAACAACCACACAACACTGGAAAGGAAAAAAAAAGGAAAAAGCAGCAAACCCCAATACATTTTGTTAATTCCGTTGTTTGTAGCCATGGGGTGCTGGGGGGGGGGGGGGTCATTCACGCTAAAAATATGGATGCAACTGTTTCTGGCACATATGGTGAACTAACATATTCCCCTGACTTTTCTCCTGCTTTTGCAAGGGCCACTCAGAATTAGAGTCTCCAAGTCTGGGAGATGTCTCTCTTTCGAGACATTCCCCAAGAATGATGGGAGATTACAGGATGGATCGTGACCACCCTTTCATCCCTCTTAATTGCTGAAGATCCAGTCCCAATATGTAAGATACAGCATCAGTTTGTTACAAACCTCTATGGTAATCACAGATGCCAGGTGCAAAAGCATAGAGACCAGCCACCCCTGTATTGCGAACTTGTATTGTATTGCAAACAACAATCTAAAAACTTTTCTGTTACCTGAAAGTCTACACTTTCAGAAAAGCAAATACATCAATGCAAAGGAGGCGTCACAGGATGCTTGACCTGGATAGAGAAAGCTGCTTTCCTTTTTTATCAACAATTAAGACTGGAATAAAAATACAGAAAAAGAACAAATGTATATAGAAAAACAATATATAGACAGCCAAGTCAAGTGAAAGGCATGAAAGGCCTCTGGACTGAATGACCACACTTGGGCTTTTATTGCAGAAGAACGCTGCATGGAAGAGGGGAGTGTAATTTGGGACATGTAATTGAGGATGGAAAAGGAAAGTACAAAACCAGTGTTTCCCATAAGGAACAGACCATGAATAAGAATTTATGTGATGTATAAGATTATCCAGTTACATTTTCATAAGGCAATTTCTCATAGAAAGCAAAGTACTGTATTGGATTTGTACAGCAGCTGGCACATTCAGCATGTGCTAATCAGTTCTGACTCGGAACTGCTGATAGTTTGGTGTGCTGTTGGAAGGAAAAAAAAAAAAACAAACCACAAAAGCCCATACTTCCAGTCCATTTTGCCTGTGGTTGGACCCTTAAAACACATACAGGTGTGATTTTTAAAGGGACTAAACGTTCTGTGCTGCCATTACACTGATGAAATTTATGGATAGACAGAAAACTTGAAAATGACAATACCCTGACTGCCAGGGGTACAGACTCCAACCCTGGCTTGAAATGGCTATTCCAGTTTCTAACCAAGTTTCCTATTGCTTTGCTTGAAATCAGAACCTCATTTTCAATAAGAGAAGCAAAATTTGGAGTTAGTCCTATATATTCTATTATTCTCAGCATAGAATTTGCAGTTTACATCCCCCTAGTCAAGTCCAGCAGCACACCCCTCAGACAGCAACGAGGTTAAGGAAGACGGGGTTGAGGGTCAGATACTTTGAGGAGGCTGGAATAACAAGAGTGTCTGTGATCCGCTGTCTTTGTCAGGTGTTTCAAGAGATAACACACTGGAATACACTTTCACCATTGTAAAGCATATAGCTTTGTGCAAAGAAAGGCAGAGATTAGCTAGCAGTGTCTTTAAGCTGAGACTCAAATGTTAAATCATTCATGAGATATATATATAGTACATTAATGTTAAGACTCATTTGTTCTGATTTCACTCAAAATCAGAATGCTTGTTCTCATTAATTCTGCAAGCTTCTTTTGCTAATTAATTTTTACAATAAAGTTCTTCATGTCTTCAGAGAGTTTTGTTCTAGCTGCCTGCAATTCCGATTTATCATTTTAAAGAATCACATATAAAATGGCACATAGAACTACAATTTGCTTCTGGTTTGGGTTTTTTTTGGTTTTCGTTTTTTTTTTTTTTTTTTTTTTTTTTTTAAGAGGAAAGCTCTGTAAAATAGTCATGCCTATGGAAAGTGCTTTGGAAAAACATGTAAAACTTGAAATTCCTTTCTTACCATAACAACAATGGGAATTTTTATACAGTTCCTTCATCTTTGATTTTGGCCTGGATATTTGCAGTTTGCAGTCTATGCCCACTCTATTTCTGTCTCTGTGTTTAAGAACAAAGCAATTCATTGCTCGGTTCTGTGGATTTTTGGTTTGTCTTTGAAGTGCAAACGTGGTGGGAGGCAATTACTTCAGATTGCTAATTTAGTTCATAATAATCTGCAGGCAGGCAGAGGCAGATTAGAGCCAGCGGTGACAACACGGTTTTGAATCTTTCCACTGGCTACAGAAGAAAAGCCAATCTATAGAACTTTCTTCTCTGTATCTGTTCCTCACACAGAGATTGGTTTGGTTGATAACTCTGTGCACTCGAGCTATGGAAAAGTTCTGCCCAATGTCAGTCCCATGAAATATGAAAAGCCCTATTGAGATTTTTTTTACACAGGATACAATTGCTGGAGTATTAATAACCTCAGCGGTGATTAGCAAGTGGAAGAAATAAGATTTCTTTTGGGGGTAATCACACCAAGCATCAGGTAAAGTACACCAAGGAGGAGAAAAAGAAAGGGGTTTTTTACTTCCCCTTTGACAGACGGCAACTGAAAGGATGAAGAAGTTATCAACATACTCAAGGTCAGAGGGATACCACTATGTATCTTCCATATCCTAATCTAATTCCTTAATTAAAGCCATTCTTTCAATCTTATAAATCACTGTGTGGCCTTTCTCAGGCTTGAGACATCTCACTCATATATATATTTTATTTCTTAATCTGTTAAATTACCTCTTGGTTTTTCTGCAGATTTTCATGGTCTGTAGCAGGTGTTGTCTTCTCCCATTTCTCTGCAACTTGATTTGCTTCTTCTATTTTTTGCTCATAGCTTTTCTGGGAATTTAACAGTGTCACTTCATAAAATTCTTGAATATCTGTTTGTAAAAAGGAACAAGTAAAAGACATTATTTGACATGCTGGCTTTTGAATCCCTGGTGTTTTTCTTTGGTTAATATATATACTTACACATTATCATAATGATGAGCATGTATTACATTTCTAGCAGAAAGCACCAACAAGCAAATTTGTTTTCTAAAATGTCAATGAGACTATTGAAGTATATTCTCATTTTAAAAAGGCCTCTACAAATAATTTCAAAGTGAAGGAATAGTATTTATAAGGGATTCAAAGAAAATTTTTACATGCACACCTGAACAATATAGGTAAAACAGACCCTTAGACAGGGAGAAGTCAGTCACAGACTGTTTTAACTGATAAACTAGAAATTTGCAGATGCAAGATACCCTAAGAGAAGCTTTTTGTCAGGTACCCACCCCAGGCACCAACACCACTCCCAGCGCCAACTGCAGGTGCATTTGGGAATTATTTTGTTTTAAGTGGGATTCAGAACTTGAAGAAAGACTTTGTGGATTCATCATTTCAACCCGTTATCACTCTGGAGGGGCTAGTTAATGTTTGGTTTCAACCAAGAGTAAGCAACAAGCCAGGTCTTAATATCCTGTTCAGATATTTCTATCACATGTACATCAGTTCATACCCCATGGAAATCAAAGATCCAGCAGTGAAAACAC
The DNA here is from genome assembly GCF_017639655.2 of Falco naumanni. NCBI lineage: Eukaryota > Metazoa > Chordata > Aves > Falconiformes > Falconidae > Falco > Falco naumanni. The sequence goes on along the minus strand of NC_054055.1, from coordinate 8,335,324 downwards.
TTCCACTGAAACCTGCGCGTATAATAAATGGGGGGGGGGGGGGGGGGGGGGGGGGGGGGGCGGAAGTGTTTCCCTTCCTTAAAGCAAGAACTTTTTACTCAGACGGTCACATACACAAAGTGACACATTGTCTAACAGAGATATTTGGCTCACCAAAGAAGAAAAACCATTGCATTATTTTAATTAAGAACAATGGACAGGCTTTCTCCTGGATAAGAAAGAAAGAAAAACATTTCTGGGAGAAAGATCACGTCTACCTGGATACACCCCTGGGACTGTTTAGAAAAACGACCACGCTTTCAATAAGTGGTTCTCTAACGAGTGCTGCCTAAGGCAGAAAGAACATGGGAAAGCATGACCCTTAACAGGTAGGTGTCTGGAAAGGCAGAGGTGGGGACAGAGAATCCTTTCTGGTATCAGGTGAACTAGCTATAGAGAAAAATCAAGCTTATTGTACTTACACAATGCCTTCCATAAGCATTTGTGACTGTGGGTTTTATTCTCTATTTTGTGAAGAAATGTTCTGTTTACACGTTACTATACATTGGACTGAATTAATAGCAGTCCCAAGGTAACCAGACAACATTTCTGAACAGAAGCTGTGATAAACCTGTACCCGACAGTATCACAAGCCCAAACACCCCAGGATGCTCCAGCATGTCTAAAAATAAGAGTATGTTCCTCGGGAATGCTTCTTCAACTAGAAAGAAAAAAATAAATTAAAATCTTGCAATATTAGCCACAGAGCTTGTCTGGCAACGAGGAAAATACTGGGGTCGTGCTTGAACTTCAGAGGCAGCTGGTAATTTTGTCATACAGGGTCAGATCCCAGATCTGGGAGGAAGACATTGGTTCTAACCATAATAAATAACCCACCATGGAGGTAAATCTGCATTTTCTGTTACATGCAGTCTCACACGAGAGGAGATGGAACGGGATTGCAAGTGACAGGCAGAACTGAAGGAGCAGGAGGCAGCAGAGAGAGGCACCCTGAGTTTCTGCACCTTTCCAAGGCCAGTAACAAACTGGGTCCATGCTCATCCTTGCATTAAGTCTCAGCTAGATGTCTATGAACTGCTCTTCCCTCCTTAGTGACAACTGAAATTGAACTTTTCTTCTACCTCTTTTTAGAACTTTACAACTCATTATGTACTCTTATTTCTCATGTACAATGGGAAAAAATTAATCAGAAATTTAATTTTAATAACTGTGATCCATAGGAAGCAGATACCAGTCTCTATTTCACAGATATATGTGTAAGAATTTATATTTCACATTGCTAAGAATATTTAATTCCACCATTAAAACTAGGACCTACTTTTAAAATTAAAAGCCATAGGACAGCTGCAATGAGAATGGAAGTTTCTCTGTTCTAGATGTGGGGAATTTTTTGGAACGCTCATGGTATAATTGCAAACATTTGTAATATATGGTTTGATGCCAGGTCAATTTGTATTACAACTGCAAGTAAAACATATCAGGTTAATATGTAATTATCTCTAGATAAATACTTTGCAGAAATAAACTAGAAAATTGCCCTCTGGCAGTGGCGTTCAGCTGGCATAGCTGTCATTATCAGAGTATTAAATGGGTTGACACTAGTCAGTCAAGGAAGAGCAGAAGAGCTCTTCCACTCTAACTTTAAAGACCGCCTTGCGCTAGTGTTTTCATTTAAAATAACGTATGAGCCGCATTTGCATGTGCATGCACACGGGCAAAATAAATATTAAAACCCTGATCTCTTTGTAAAGGTCCTTATCTATTCTGAGGAGGCTGTGGGTTGCTTTCACTAGAATAATGATCACTGGTGTGCAGAGAAGAGCATTTCAGTGTACTTCTACGGTTACAGAAGAAAGCACAGACAATTCGCTTAGTTGGTTGCTTTGTTATTCCATAAGCTAAAATTGCCATTTCTATGGAACAAGGGCAGCCAGCAACTTGCAGTCAATCAAGGTTAGCAGAAAATAGGATCTGTAATTTGCTCTGAGTAAAACCCGCTCTATCTCCATTATGTGAGAGCTGCAATCATACCAGGAGGTGAAAATGGCTGAATGCTACTGAGGATGGGAAAAGAGGTGTGAAGGAGGTAATGGGACCAAGCAGCTGTAGAATCAAGCTTGAAGCCAAGGTCATAAAAGGTAGTTGTGAGAGCATGGTAATTGGTATGTAAAATGACCAAAGGACAACCTGTCTCCTGCTGCGGGCTTACAGGAAGAGAATTCAACCAGGAGACTTAAAGTCTTACACAAATGAAGTCTACCAAGTAGTTCTTGGCACTATGTTTCCTCCCTTCCATGAAAACCAGTAGAGATTACATCTAGAAATAGTAATATTACTATTGACGAACTCCACAAGCACAAGACCTCCCTTCAGATGAGCTGTTCAAATCTCTGTACCATTCCAAACATTTTGTTAAGCAATGAATTCATATTTGTTTAAAGTGTCTGTGAATCTCACTGGATTTTCAGTCCAACTGAATTTGTTCATTTACTTCTTAAGAGATTACTTACTCTACTTAATAAACTCTGCTTGCTCTTCCTTTAGCCTAGCCCAAATGTTTTGTCAGTTTTGCTAGATAAAGATAAATTGCATACAAGAAATTATATTTATTCTAATATGAGGTAAACCTAAAGATACCGTGATATATTTTATTTTGGATAACTCCAGCACTGGGGAAGTGGGAAAACAAATTTTCTTTACAACAGCATGGTAGAGAACACATCAGTATCACTTTACAAATGTCTGTGGACAAGTATATCATACATCACTGCATCTATGCTCTGCAGGCAGACTCCAAGGACCTCCCTTCTCCCTTCTTACAGACCTGTGCAAGAGCAAACATGGTCAAACCTCTACACAACTGCCAGGGAGCACCCTCTCTTACTAAAGGTGGACCCACTTCTCAGGGATAAGTCTTGTTTTCTTCAGTTTAAAAAAAATATATTAGCTATTTATGCTCACATTAGAGTTGTGCTCACTCTTACCTCTTTTTTTTTCTTCTTTTTAAGAAACTTTAAACAAAAATTATTTGGACAAAGAATAAGAACTGGAGGAAACACAATGCCCTAATCAGATACAAGAGCGACCTTTCAGACAGAAGCTACATAGAAAGGAAAACGTGATCAGACAAAGCCAAACAGGCTGCCTAAACCCTGCCATTTTCTGACTTTTGAGTGGTTGGTCCTGCAGCCCTATGGCCATTATTCCAGTGCAATTTCTGTTCCAACTTATATGCATCACAATATCCAGTCATTATAGGAACACTTTACAAGTCTCATAGCAAAGGGGTTAAATAATACGAGAAGACAGAATCGGTGAATAGCCTAAACAACTCTCTGGCTTCTGTGACCACAGGCTTTCGCCAGCATTCTAATGAGGAAAAAATAAGATAAAGCAATACAATTCCTCATTCATCTGTAAGCAGTTCAGCACCAGAAAGATAGAAGTAAATTGAAGGAAATTCAGACAAAGACAGATGATTAAAGGTCTGAGAGGACTAACTTTTAAGTCAAGATTAAAGGAAGAGAATAATAATAATGTACACTTTCATACTTCCTTTCATTTCAAAGTAAAACAAACATTAAGAACCATATAGCATCAGCTGAGAAAATTGCACAAGGCCTCAAAAAGAAGCAAACCAGCAGGGCTGAGCTGCAGAGGCCCCAAAAATGAGCACACCAGGTGTGTCCATCCCTTTGTGGTCCATAACACACTTACAGTGGCTTCAGAATCACCGGTGATTCCAAACAGCATTGCTCCATTTTGTACAACGCTTCTGCAGGGAAGGCTAGATAGAGCTGCACAAGCAAGTCCGGAAAGATCCCCCGGTGCTCTAGGAATGAGGCAGGAGCCACTCGCTCCTGCAAGCTTTCTCCTTTATTCAAGATACTAGCGTGACTTCAAGTCAGAAGGGAAAGGTGGTCAGGATTTGCTCCTATTTATGCACTTTGGTGGCCTCCCTACTACTGAACTATCTTCAGCTGTGTAAATCAACGTAATCCAGCTGGTAGCCCCAAGGCTGGATGAAGCATATGAGATAGCTTTGGCATCTGTATGATTTTCACCTACCCAGAGAAGCACTGGCAGGTGCATCTCAGTACTTTCACAGACACATTCAGAAATTTAACCATCAAGGCACAAGTGTCCCAATGCACCGAGCAGGTGGGATTACCCCAGCATAGCTCTTTAATGCCATCTGACCTATAGCTGCACTTTGCATGTACCTAATTGATGCAAAGGGTTAGGAAGTGAGAATATCCAAAGATGGGGTTTCCAAGGTAATAAGGTGCAAAATGCAGAGGCTCAACTCGAGCTGGTACTGGTTTACAGTACAGCAATACAGTGAGGACAGATTTCCATGGTACCAAACTCAGGATTCAGAAGACAGGGGTCATAAAGAAAACCAGAGCAGGAGTGGAAAGAAAAACCTCTCGTACCTCTTTTGCATTTAAAAAAATAAGGGGAGGAAGAGGAAAGTCTGCATTCCAGTAACAAACAAGCCGATACGGGGCTTTCTGATACCATCTATATTTTATAGAACACAAACAATTAAGCTTAAAAGGATAATCTTGTACGTTGCTTAGCCTGAAGTTGTACTGCATGTGTCAGCAAATGCTGCCTTCCAGGTGACTTGACAGTACATGTGGCCACTTGTAACACAGCAGGGCAAACTATTCCATGCACCGAACCTTACCCAAAGCCCACTGAACTTGCAGACACCTACCCACCACAGCGTGCTTTGACCTCCAGGAAGGGAGTACGCTGTGCTGACAGCTGTTCCAAAAGCTGTTCCCTTCATTTGTGCTTAGCAAGGAGAGAGGATTTCTTCGCGACATACATATTGCTACTGTCCCTCTTCACTTTATGTCTTGAGACAATTTAGAAATGGCACCAATATTCTGGTACCTGCAGTAATTTTCTGTTGCTTTTGCAGATAGACGTACATTTTTGCAATTAACTATAACAACATTCACGATGAAGAATCCCATTACGCAAGAAACGAGTGCTCTGTGCATCATATTTCTACAGACTTGAACTGGGAAATGGAACAAATACTCTGCAGGATAAAAAGCAAAGGTGGTTTTTTTCCTCCTCCTTCTAGAGGTCCTTAGCCATGGAATTCATTTTTCCTATGCTGTGCCAGTGCCCTGACTTGCTTTGCGGTATAACTCCCATCTGTTTTTCCAGGGCATTCAGGGACAAGGTGGAATCGGGGTCTAAGGCAACAAGCAAACACAAGCTGTTTCCTTTCCAGGAAATTTGGGGCAGTCTTTTTGTCTGTGTAGGATAGTGTCTGATATGTACCTTTTAATGTTGTGTAACCCAGCACAAATGGTTACTGTCTGGCAGAACACTGCGAATCAAAATAAAGTCAATTGTTACAGGCTCTTGCTGCAAGTCCTTTTTTTAACGAAGGGAACATTACAGTGTACGTCTAAATGGCATCATTTATATCCTGGGGACTAGATTATGCTGGGTCAGCTTCAGCCATCTGGTCTGAATTATTAGGTAGGAGTAAGGAGGATTGTGCAGGATGTTGTTCAAGAAGGAAAACTGATTCATGCGGTAGAAGTAGCAGGGAAGTGATCAGAGATGATACCAGCCTGCTAGTAAAGAGCTTTAAAGGCCTTGCCCGTGGAAGCAGTCCAAAGAGAGGTTAAATAACATACCTCACCAAATGTGGCTATGTTTTGTGTTGGTTGTTTTTACAAGTAAAATGTTTCCATATTGAGTAAAATAGCCACTACGAGAAAGAGAAAATAAAAAGCAAGAGAAGAAGAAAGCTGAACTTGAAATTGGGTGTTTTCAACTAAAGCAGGACTATAGCACAGACTGGATGTGAGAAATGGCGTATCTCCAGTTATCAAGCTGGTATGTAGCTTTATGTCACGGTGAGCTCAAACTGGGCCCCATTAGCATCCCTCCGTGCAGCTGCAGTCAAAAATGCCTTTCCCTTTTCAGCTGTATCTCATTCCCAGGGCTCCACACATATTTGCCTTGGGTCCGCGCTAATAAAGGTGGTGTGACATGCAACAAAAGAGGAAAAGCTCAAGGCTTGTTTCTTTGCAATTGGCAGGGGTAACACCAAGATATGTCAAGTCAAAATGAAAGTTAGGAGCCCAGTGGCAAGGTTTACAAACATGAGCTTTTGGCGCCCGAGAAACATAGATGCCAACCCAACAGCACGAGTTACTGCAGAAGGAGAGAACAGGTTCTCTGTGCCATGCAGGCAGCGAAACGGTGCAGTGCAAGCCAGGGAAGTAGTCTTCTGCCAAATGCCTACAGTTGATAAATGTTCCTAAATCTATTAAAAGCAGCATACTGTGGTAGAACATGTACCAAAGTAGGCAGCAAGAAATACAAGAAATGCAGTTTCTGTTATTAACCTGTCTTTATTCTTGAGCTTCAGCAAATTGCTTCTGTTTGGCCTTGATAACTTTTTGAGGTCCCTTCCAACCTGAATTATCCTATGAACTTTTGCGCATCTAGATTGTAAGCTCTTTGAGGCAGAAACCATTATTAAGCAGGTACATACCTGACCAAAACTGTATCTTATCAAAAAAGCTCTGAAGCATTCTACGTGTTGTAGTAAGTAACTAAATGGTTATCAATAAATGGCCTTTGCAACAGTTATTTAGATGTATGGGGAAAAAAATATGGTTTTGAGTACTTCTGGCTTAGCTGTACAATAGTATCATGATTGGGTTTTGTAATATATCCAAGATACAACCAGAACTCTCCTGAAATTCTCAGCTAGGAATATCTGCCTCAAAGGCAGCTGTCCAAAATCCAGGGAGAATAAAATTTTCCACACAGATTGCTGTACACAGAGAAGACAAAATAATTGCTGCAGCCCTCTCTATGTTAGCAAAGTTCATGTTAACAAGTGAGAACTAGAAAGTGACCTCAGACAGTAAAGTCAGTATTTAAGGCTGTTCAGTGACGATATTGAGTATACTACTACAGTTTCACCCATATATTCTAACATCTTATCATAAATAAGCACCACAGCCTCGATTTGAGCATTTGCCACTGACAGTATGTTATGGTTAACATCTACGGTTGCTAATTGTGTTTTCAGTGGAACAAGAGAAGAAACTGTAAGGCAGGTTCATTAAAGCACAGCAACACAGTTGCAAGTGGGCACAGTAGATTAAATTAGTAAGTGTCGCACTCAGTTCTGCTCATTCTGTTTCTAAAGCTTAAACTGCAGAAAAGCAGAGCAGCAAATCCCAGATCCTGTGGCGAGGTTTCATCTTAAACATGCCAGCCAGGGCCTGCAGATCAATGCACAATCTGCAAGAGCCAGAGTAGGATCACAAGCACATGCTGGATGCTTTGCACTTCCGGACAACCAGGAATATAATTGAACCGGTTCCAGGATTTTTTTGCAATAGAAAATGATGTAAACAGAATGTGCTCTTAATCTTAAAAAGTGTTCACAAGTGACAGCTAAGGAAGCACTAAAAGGCCAAGGCAAGGTTTCCTGTGCTTCAGGATAGACCCTTCATAAAATGAGTTTCCTTTGAAAAATGATGATTTGTATCAAGTTCTTTTCCTACAAGCTCAAATACATTTAGCTTTTTTTCAGCACTGTGTACCGCCCTGCATGTAGCACAGAATCACAGTATCGTTTAGATTGGAAGAGACCTTTAAGATCATCAAGTCCAACTGTTAACCCAGCACTGATAAATCCACCACTAAACCACGTCCCCAAGAACCACATCTATACCTCTTTTAAATCCCTCCAGGGGTGGGGACACAACCACCTCCCTGGGCAGCCTGTTCCCACTCCTGACAACAATAACATGTACCTTTGGGAAGAGGCTTTTTTCATTGTGTGGTGAGTTGGATGCAAAGCCGTTACTGGAGAGATTTCCCCTTGTTTCTGTGCTGCAGTTATGGGATAACGTGCATCCCTGGATCCTGCTGGAGGATCATGCAGCCCCAGTGTGTGTCACAGAAGTTATGAGCAGACTTTCATTTGAACGGTTCCACCGTGCACTTAAAACAACTGTAATAGAGTTCAACACCAGGAAACTGTTCAGTTATATCATTTGTTTCTTGTGTGATTTTGTTTGTTCCTCAAGTGCTCGAGATATGATTTCTTTAAATAGGGATAATTTGACTGTAAAATACAATATAAAAACTGCAGGTATATTTTCATCTCTGAGGCAAAAGTAATAGGAAAAAAAATCAGATTATGTGTTTCCTCATCCTTTTTTTTAATCTTGGAAAGGATCCAGCTGCAAAGCCAATTTCCCACAGAATATGAAGGGAAATACTGTATATCGGACCAGAACCAGAAAAGGATGCATCAGTCTGTAATCCTTTCTAAGTCAGATTAATTTTATATAGGCTTTTCCACTGCAGATGAGCATAAATAGGTTGGGAGTAGGTAAGGTGAATGAAAGATCTAGTGCTCAGAGCACATATCTGGGGACCTGCAGGCTTTGGGGTACTGCTGGTACTCAGCAGTCCAGCCAGGGGCCACCCCTATCAGACACCCCCCAGTAGCACCTGGTTTGCTGAAACTCTACAAATCAGAAAGATTTGGCTAGCCATCCTGCCCTCTCAGGCATTTTGCTCCAAGGCATGAGGCAGTACAAGCAGCCAGGGCTGTGCAGAAGTCAAAAGGGTCAACTGATGGCATTTGACCAGAGCTGCAGCCCCCAGGTGCCACCACACAACACATCACCTCTGCCAGCAGCTCCTCCAGGAGAGCTGAGTCAGCCTAAGGGCAAGCACAGAAATCCTGGGGGCAGTTAAGGATGGAGCGATGCAGTCACTTCAGAATTAATCACGCAGGTTCAGCTCACTGACTATAATCCCTCCTATGCATTCCTAACATTTTCTGGTGAAAGCAATTTTTTTTAAAAAAAGAACTCAAGCATTATCTTCTGAACAGGAAAAGAGAAGGGGAGCATGGAATGCGTGTGTGTGTATATATATATATATGTCTCTTCTGATCAGGCATTGCTATTGCCAGAACCCAGAGATGACTTTGCCCTTGCAGCAGAGCGTTCAGACACGCAGCAATGCAGTACCAGCATGTCCCACTCCATATGGTGGAGAAAGACCACCACAGCTCCAATGCAGGAATGAGGTACCAATAGCTTGGCAGGAGCCCAAGAGGCTCCTTCACAGCAAACAGTTCAAAACGTAGCTGATGTTGTAAAGGCCCTCAAAACCACATGGCAATGACATCCCTCCAGCCTACCTGACATAGTGCCCTACCTGCCCTCAAAGGAGAGGAGAAGGCCAGGAAGCAAGTGGCTTGCCTAATGTACATTGTTCACCATTTATATGCCAAGGATCTGATCTTTTGACAGGTGCTTGCATATTTTACTGTCCCACACTTGCAGCCACGTGGCAACCTACAGCTTTGCTGTTGTAGCACACCTGATAAACTCAGCACAGAAACTTCTGCAGCAGCCTCTACACTGTGGATTTCTGCCTTCCCATTTACCATGGATTGTTAATATCATTCTTCCTTTCCCCAAACCAATCTGAAACCCCATACCATGCAGAACATGTCATCAGGAAGCAGATACCAGCACAGGGTTTGTACTATAGCTTGTATATTAATATTTTTCCAACTACTTCCAAAGGAAAGACACTTGTGTAATTGATGCCGTCCATGCTGAGAATAGGCTGGACACGTAGTATGTCATGACGAACTGATATGACCTCCAAGCACAGGAAATGCCACATGTTATCCTCATGCCTTTCCCAACGTTTTCTCTCATCTCACTGAATCTGTCACTGAGTCGTGTGACAACTTCAGTTGCCCAGCCCTTTACTTAAGGAAATGCTGGTAAGCCATACCTGAAAAATGCGGTAAAGGTAAATTTGTTTATTCTTGCATAAAGCTTCAGTGAGTGGTCCATTAGGGATCCCAAGAGCAAGAAATCCAAATCAAATGCCCTTTCCCAAGGTAATGTAAGAGCAATTTTAGGAAAACCCCATGGCAATCTGTAAGGAATTAGCAATAATTACTTCCTGGCCTTTTTCTTTACAAAGAAGCAGCTTCATACCCAGCCACTTTTGAACATAATTTTATATTTAAAGCTAAGACAAAGCATTAAAACATGACCTTTCTTCCCAGTTCTTTCACATGCCAGAGCGACCCTTTAGCTTCTTCAACCTCTTCAAGTTCTCACCTTGGAACATCTCCCCCTCTGCATCTCTCTTAGGCTTTCACTGCAAACCCTCAGTCTCCTTTTAGTGGAACAGTTCCCATCTGCTCAGCACAGGGCTCTGCTTTTTAGCAGGGCACCGCCTTCCATCCTCAAGAAACAACTTCATTCTGATACCAAAGTGCACAACCCCAGTTTCTCTAATGCATGGTATCGTATGCCTGTCAGGTATATGATAGAGATAGAGGCACTAACCCACCATTCAGTCCTTGGTTTTGGTGAGGTGCTTGGAAAAGACCAACATACGTGCCTACGGGGCTGCAGTCCCCATCTCCACCTCCCACCCACACTCCTGGTGCAGCTGGCTGCCTGCCCAGGAGCCAGGCTAAGCAAGGGCAAAGAGCACACCGGAGGACCATGCCCATGCAGTGGGCAAACACAGAGCATCACATGAGCTGCAGGGGATGGAGGCTGACTGTGTCAAGTTACATGCCTGAAACTCCAGAGGGTTGCCTCTTACTGTCCAGCTATATTTTATTCTGAAGACGTCAAGTATTTCAGCGTTTGCACTTAAAGCATGCAAAAGGTAGATGGAGAAGGAATAAAGTTCCAAATAATTTAAAACCAACCTACCCCTTTGAGATGTGCCTGACCTGCAGAAAAAAAGCAAGAACACGTGTAGAAAACTGGGTTAACTATATTCTAAGTCTCACCACTTCAGTTGCCTCTTTCTTCCCCTTCATTTTACTAGTGGGAAGTGTAATGTAAGTGGTAAAAACAGGGAAATGAGAACTTCAGACCGCGGATTCTATTTGCAGTTTTTCCACTGACTTGCTGTGTGACCTCAGGCAAATCAATCTCTGCACTTCAGCTTAACCTTCTGTAAAATTGAGATACGAATGCTTTGACTTACCCATAGGCTCACAGTGGGGAGTTACACAGCTTAATTAATTAATGTTTGTTAAACACTTCTAATGAATGTTTCTATACAAGTTTAAATTATTGCGGGTTGTACTTTTATAAACTCTGGCTTATGACACTTGAACATATTTGCCACAGTGTCTAGGGCAATCCTGAAGATTGCTCTCCTGATGTAATAAATTACACTTTAAATGAACCCTTTCACTGGAGTCACTGTGACTTTAGTTGTCTACACTTAACATTTACAGTCATTGCACTAATTGGTCTAACCTTGTATTGCAGGTTTCCATGAACATCAAAAGACTTCATTGGTCATGCTTGAATTTGTTCCACTTTATGTTCTCATGGGTTTAGTAACAGCTAAGAGACTTCATGCAAATTCATTGACATTTGCTGGTCTCCACTGGAATAAGAAAACCTTGTATCCCTTACACAAGTCCTTGCAGGTCTAGAATCTCTTTACTGTTCTCATTATCTTCATTCTCATGTAATTGATTGGTTTATGGACATGATCCAAGTTCTTTTTAACTTCAGTAATTTAGGTTTTCACTCGGCATGAACTTAACGTATTTATTCATGAATTCTGAAATCATGAACCTTTAAAGATGAGCTAGTGCAACTGCCCTGCCATGGGCAGGGACAAAATAATTTTGCAAATTTTTTTTCAGACTCTTCCAGGGAAGTAATTCCATGATGTGTCCTGAAGAGGGGCCTCCCACCCTCCTAAAAGCTTACATTAGGCATGAGGGTAGCAGGAGGAAATGTTTCACAAAAAAATTATGTTGCCAAATTCACCATTTTTTTGCAATACGTTTGATCTTTATCACAGTGAAATTAATGTTACGAGCATAGTACTGTGCTCATTAACAAAATCTAATTTTTCAAGAGAAATCTTTCACGAGGTTTTACTGCAGCACCTTTAAAAACATCTGACAGCAAAACCTAAGGAGGAAGAAAGGGATATGTTAATTTAAAAGGCATTGCATAAATGTTAATGAAGTGACCCACAGCCCATGAATCGGCATCTCAAATGCCCCAGCATCTTGCCACAGAAACCAAATTAAATAATGGTACAGCTCCATATAATGGTGGGCCACTGACAGGGGAAGATCCCATCTTAACTTAAGGTATAGCAGGAGCTCACAGCAACCACCTGAGACACAGAAATGCCAAATCAAGCTGGCTTTGGCAGGGACAGACAGGGCTAACACTGTCAACCTACTGACACTAAACCAGCTGAAGAATTAAATATAGATCGCAACCTTTAGGGATTCCTGTCAAGCCTTTCTATGAATTGAGATGACTTCCGGAGATCAAGTAAGTTTGTCACATCTGCTGCAAAGGCTGGGCTGGATGCTGACAACTGGAGGAGGAGAGACTGGTTTGCAGCTGTATGTGCTAAACCCAGAGGGTTGGCAGATACACCACAGACCTTACAGGGATCTGGGCCTTTCTGGAGATAGGAATAAAGGTTGGGCAGGTATCTAAGATGACATGAGATTCTTGACTTACATGGAGGGTAGAGGGTGAACCAGCTGTCTCCAGGAACACAGCCACTTCAGATGCTCTGACAACTGTGTTGACTCAACCTCTGTTTATGACAATGGGAGCTGACAGTGCATGTGTTAACACCTAAAGGCAGGTGTCCTAACCTGGAATGACATCCCAATCTGAGCATCTTTCACGTAAGAAAGCAATACTGAAATCCTAGCGGGCTCCAGGGATTTTGATGGCACATCTTTCCTTGCAGTCAGAACTTGTTCTTGGGCAAAGGTCTAGTAGTTGTCTTTGCATTACTTTTCTTATTTTTATTGGTTCGTTTTCTCTGTTAGTAGACAAAGATGTCAGACCAATTTAGGTGTTGTAAGTCTTGTCTTTCCATAGTTCTGTAGTAATACAGGATCAGCTTTTAAAAAACATGCATTGTTAATCAGCCTTCTGAAAACACCAACTCCTTAGTAAAGATGGTTGAACAAAATTAGTTTTGCAAGTTTTATTTCAAAACAGGTTTGGCAGACAACTCCTGAATGAATAATTTGAAGTCTGAGAACAGGACAGAAAGACAGTGCATGCACACCTACAGAAGCCTGCTGCTAACTCTTTTTGTTGTTAAAACAATCTTGAATTGTGGAGTGGAACATGAAAAACACTCATAAAACCTGAAAGACAATGCATTTCCCTCAAGTATTGTTTCTAGCACAATGGAAATTTTGATACGAAAAATATTGATACAAAAAATACTTTTTGTCCCTCCAAAAATCCAGGCAGACAGATATCAGGGAAACAGTGCCTTAACAATGATTCCACTACTAACTCGCTCTGTTGCCCTTGGTAATTCACTCAATGTGTTCTAAGTACTTATTTAGTGCACATTAAGGTTGTGACGATCAGTTTGTTAGTATTTCTGTCATGCTTTGATGAAATCAAACATGATAGGCTAAGCTGTCTTATTATATTCCTTTTGCTATGCTTGCTGTAAGAAAAGCCCAGCATTGTTCTAACAAGATAATGATATTCTATCAGTTCTTGGAATGATAAATCATGTCAGAAAGTACAATTCAATTCATTACTTAAAATCAAGTCAGGAAGTGAACTTCATTTTTTAAAATTAAGAGGAAAGATTTCAAATTATATCTTGGATGTAAGAACAGAATTAATAAATACTAATTATTTGAAAGAAATTACGGAAAAGTTCTCTGAAGGCAGACAAACGTAACAAGGACTTGCAAACCTGTCTCCAGAGAGCAACTTTGGATTCACTACGTGTGGATTACCAATTTTAAAAGTAACACCAGATTTTTGTCTCCTTTGTTGACACTGGCAGAGGTAGACCTTCCAGACCTACAGCACCACACATTTCCCAGAAGTATAGAGACAGGGCTGGGAAAGTGGTGTAAAACACATACAAAAGCCTACAGAGAAACATACAGACACTGCCCACTGCTAAGACAGTCCTAGCTCCACGCAGCCAAGTTCAATGTTTGGTGGTCACCTCTGCGGTGTTGAGTGCCCTTCATGCCTTGAAAGATCACTCAGAGGGGTGGAGGACAGAATTACTCATCTTCAGCTGCTGTGCTAACACTGAGTGTATTCTTTGGGAGATGAATTCAGGTTTAGATGTTCCTGCAAGGCACAAGACCTCATCGCTTTCTGTTACTGGATGCATTGGTGAAGTCTTTCCAGCATCTCCCTACAAGATTCCCTCCTGAAACTGTTTGTAGCCTGGAAATCAAGAGCTTCTCACCAGTGGCAGTAATACATGTCTGAACCCGCTGAAGCTTTAACTTGTATTTCACCTCCTCTTGCCTGGGTGAGTGCTCTTTTGAGAGAAGAAAGGCTAAATGTACCACCATTGACTGGGGATGCTATTGCCCCACGGGCTGTTACTCTCACAGGTTGTGTTAGGCATGCTCAAACCTCCTTGCACACGCAGGCACTTCACGAGATCTTACTGGGTAATACGTGAGCCCTGCCAACGTGGAGGCAGTTTTTTGCACCACAAATTGGGTAAAAATCCTAGGGTAGACACTGAAGTCCTTTTTTGTACTGCAGTGTCTCAAGAAGGGAACGTCACAAAGGTATACTGTGCAGATACATGGTGGAAGATTATGAGGGAAAGCTCTAGTAATAGGACCTAGTTTAGAGTTAATTCACTTGGTTATGGTGTGATGGCTTGCCATTTTAACTCGAAGGTCTGTCATAACCAATGAAGATGGGGCTTGTCACATGAAACCAGCCTTTAAAGGTGAGTTATGCTAGAATAGTGCAGACGTGGTGTTGCCAGGAGGTCTGCAGGTGCTAATCAATACTGCAGTGATAAAGGCCGAATGAACACAAAGATGAGGAGAGGAGGAAAGGAGATTGAGATCATTCTGATTACCACCCACTCATGCACAGGAACACCTGTCCTTGGTGTTGTGAGAAGCTGGCTTCTCCCTGTGAGGCTCTGTCAAATTGCAGGATAATGATTCATGCAGCAAAAAATCCAAAGACACATTTAGAAACCCAGGACAGAGCAAGTTAGACAACTGAAGAAAACTTACTGCTCTAACAAGAGATCCAGCAGCGGCTTTGGCTGCAAACAACAAAGCTGAAAGATGGCATTATGCCTGTATATTTAATTTACTTATAATTTCTCTTACTGTTCTGCATTGCAAACAAAGTAGCTGCACAGTGGTAGGAAAGAACATGCCAGGTGGTTATGGTCTCAGAATTACCATTTTGTATATATTATCTACTTACAAATGTAACGTTAATTAAGGTTCAGACGCGGCAACTGACAAATAGTGGTCTGCGAGTGTACAAGTTCTTCCGAGTAAAGAGAATTTCTTGCACCAAGTAAAAATGCGATAGCGTTGTGTTCAATATGGAATTCTGGGACTCCATTCAATGAACACATGCAGAGCACACCACTGTTAATTGACAAGATGTAATTAAAGTACCCACAAGCCACCAGCATGTGGGGACACCTAATGGACATTACGGAAAGCAGTGCATTATGTTGGACTGCTCTTCACAGCAGTTTGTTTCCCCCCCAAAAAATGCAGCTGAAAGCTGATGCTTGTGAGCCAAATGCTGAGTAACATAATCCCAGTCATTAAGTCATAGGAACAAGCTCGCTCGACTGATCAATCAGCAAAACCCACATGGCTGCTCAGGAGCCTTGACCAACGGTGACCGAAAAGCGAAGTAGCTGCTAAGCAAGTTTCCCAGCCTGAAGGCAATGCGTACAAAGTCTGGCTGAAAACCCCACACCTTCCAGGATGAGCCAGGGAAGATCTACAGAAAGAGGTCAAAGGGGCTGCCAGCTCTGTTTGCTTGCCCACAAGAAACAGATCCCACCCTGCTGCCCCACGGGCGTTCATCAGAAGGTAGGAACCTCTGGGCAAGACGAGGAGGACATGCCTGCAGGGTGTAACTATTTCATTTACACCAGTTCTAGCTGCCTACACAGGGCAAAGCCCCGAGAAATGTTGACAGAGGCCAAACTGGAGAGCTTGCTCTATGGGACCTTTGATGCTGATAAGGAACCACTTCAGCCCCCTACAAATATTAGCAGGGTTATATGGCTGGTGAAACAGCCAAGGGCAGCGGGAGAATGGTCTGACACAGAGCACACGATGGGGGGGCTCAGGTTGCTGAATGATTAATGAAGTGATGCTAAGAGGAGGGAATAGCCTGTGGTCCTTAACGGTGAGAAATTTTAGACTGATAAAAGAAGGAAGGTAGGGTTTGGTTTAAGCAAGTCATGACACGACCAGGGTCCCTTGCTTCTGCAGTATATTTATGAACTGCACCACAGGAGACAGACGTAAAAAGTAACATGAATAACAGAAACTTTTGCATTTGATTAACGTAATATTATCTTAGGGCTCAGTTATAACAGATATTTGTGCATGTAAGCAATATTATCAGCCTAAACTAATTTTCACGAGATTAAATCCTTAAGACATTTTCTATCAGCTGAAGCAAACTAACCTATGGCTTTAGTCATAAATTTTAAGATTATGGGAGCTCCTCTGAACTATATTCATTATTCATGCAAAGGGCTCATGATGCTTAAACTTATAAAAATAGATAAGTAAATCTTGATTTCTTCTCTGATCAGAATCTTGTTTCACTCTGGCAGAACCCGCTGTGTTGGGGATCTATATGGATAAGACAGTGGTGTCTGGGTAAAACCACAGAGAATCTCTATATTATGCCCTTAGGCAAACACACACAGCACTGCATTTATATGCATAGGGGATGCAGCTAACCCTGCCACTTGTTAATGGGTCGCAAAGCTGTTCTACTTAGATTAAAAACAAAAGTAAATAGTCAGTACTACGTACATTCAGCATGGAAGAATTCACCTACAGAGGAGCAAGAGTGAAAAAATGAAGCATCCACAATGGATTGAAAGAATTTGGGCAGGAAGGGGTTGTAACTGAGTATGGGAACAGCAATTATTTAATTAACACTGGCTTGTGCTTTTCCAAATTGAACTTGAAGTGTCATGGCTACAGCAGCAGCCACAGAAGCCCAAGAATCTTTGGAATAGAGCTAAGAGAATTAAATCAAGCACTAACAAGAAATGCATAGAGTCAACTGAGGGGATAAGTGGACACTTCCCCCCCACCTTGCTGTTCATACTGCAGACACTTCCCCCCCACCTTGCTGTTCATACTGCAGATCTGCATTTATTCCATGTCTACCTTGATCCTGCATAGAACAAGCAAAGAACATGGCCCTTTAATGACCTGTCTAGGACCAGGGAAAAGTGTTTATTAAAAAAAAGGAGTGTGCTATAACACTTCATTTCCTTCCTTAGTCATTATTTAAGACTCGATTTAAAATCTCCAAAACTCCTGGTGTTATCATGCCTTTAATATTTCAAATCATGTTCATTATAAATAAGCTTCTTCTAGAATAATTTCATCTAAAAGACAAGCTGTCAAAAATCTTTGTTAAATATAAACTGGCAACATTGGAAACATGTTCAGCTAAAAAATAGCAAAGTTTATGTACAAGGTATTATTAACAGTTCATGATATTTCACATACACTGTTCATTTATTAGAAACCATGGCCTGAAAGCTGCCGTCACCTCATGTTTAAAAAGAGATTTTTCTTTAGCAGCTTTTTCTAAATGCCGTGTCAGTGACTGTCCGTAACTCAGCTAGCACTCTGCCATGTAATGGAAGTATTCAACAAGATGATTCAACTTCACATGATATTGTTTTATTAAGAAATACCTGTAAAAAGCTCTCATTCTCCCCAAAATCACATGAATCTTTTCGGGAACCAATGGAGGCAGATCTTGTTCTGTTTTTTTGCCAACGCATCTTCTAATTATGAGTCCTGAGCTGTTAGAGGGGCGGGTTTTTTTCAGTTTAGTTTGGCGAATGTATTCGTCTTTAATGAGCCAAAAACCAGACATTTGAAATAAGAGTTTTACAGATGTTTCCAAAATATTTTCCCAAAGACAGACCACAAATACAGCCTCCGAGAGCCAATCACAGACTGAGCTGTCTGGAAAAATGGAAATCCATCATCAAATGTAATGTTTTCTCACCACAAGTGGCACCAAAAATCTGACTGCCAGAATAATGCTGGGAGTAGGAGAAAAATCAAAATGTAAAGGATCAAAATGTAATTTTTTGGCTTCTCTTCTGTCCTGCAGGTGGGATGCGCAACTCCCTGAGGTCCCTTGATGCCTCTTTGGCAGGATGGCAGGAACCATATAGCAAACAAGCTGCTTGCCAATTAACCAGACCAGGGAAACAGGGAAACCAGAAACCTGCCAGGTACCAGCTGTTGCCCAGCACACTTTTAAGTGGAAGATAAGGAAAGGAATAAATGCATATGTAGGTGCTGCTTAAGCTGAAAAAAGTTAAGGTCAGATCCCATGCAAGCACCTGGCTCAGCTGGAACCTCTCATACTAGTATTTTCTACAAGAAAAAACTTTCCTTCCTGAAAATTCCTGGTAAGTCTGCTTTCTACTATTGAACTCTCCTCAAAATTTTTTCTCTCTGTAAGAATAAGACCTTCCATCTTAGTGCTGTGAACACATTTACATAAAACTGTGCACAAAAAAACCTTGAATTAAAAATATGACTAAATAGTCTTTTTGTTGTTTTATAGTTTTGCAGTGATAATTGGACTTTTTAATTTCTCAGTGTTAGAAATCATATCCCCGAAACACTCTGATACAAACTGATTAGTGTATGGTATAAACCCATACATAATCTTTTTTCTTTCCCAGAAGCTGTTTTCTCTAACATCTATTATCTTTCTTGCTTAATTTATTTCAAGTTCAGTAGTTAAAAGCCTAACTCAGATTTTAAAACTTATCTCACACACACACGTACACCCCCAACAGTCTGACACCGGGGGTACAGCCACAGAAATTGAAGATCACATCTAAGATGAGTGGTGAATAAGAAAAGGAGCAGTAAAAACTCCCAAGCAACTGGAGCTCTCCAGAAACACAGGAGGAACAGAAAAGTTAAAGCAAGAGTTTGGCAAGCACAGATAAGAACAAGATTTTCTTTGGATTACTGCAATCGCAGATGTACTAGATTTGTACATCAGCCTGTGACTGAGGAAGAGAAAATCGTTTATCAGAACGTGCAGCACAAACATAAATATTGAGCTCCTAGACACAAATGAAGCTAGAGAGACACATTTCATAAGAGAACTCAGAGGAAAGAGGAAATAGTTGAATAATTTATAACAGATTTGATACTGTTGAGGCAAACATGCAATTTTGAAGGGCTTGTGAAATTCTGAATTCTGGAGATCAGATTGTATTGGGAATAAAAGCCCCAGACTGGGGGATGGGGGGGGTGGAGGGATGGTGTAGAATGTGAGGAATTCCTTATCCAAACTCCATTAAAAAAGAGAGAAGTTTTCCAAGATTTCAGACCACAAAAAAAAAAAACGCAAGTGCAGGTTTTGGAAAGAAAAGACAACAAAGCAGACAAGATTAGAAAAATCTTTCCGGAGGAGTCTGCAGACTGCAAATAGGAGGAATCTGCAAAACCAGAGTGGAAGGCTGAACCAGAACAGACCAAAACCAGTTCTAAGCTCTAACTGTCACCTTTGGAAAGACCTTCCGTATTTGCGACAAACAGAAGCCAAAATGTACTAAAAAGAAGCCAATTTCTACCATGGCATCGTTGAAGAGGCATTTGCACCTTATGCCCTCAGTGAGTTTTTACTGATCGTTTGACCATGGCTGGGCAGCTTGATGTGACAGCTGAAGTTCCAGGGAACCACCTGCAGGGAAAGCACACTTGCATTCAAGGCAGACAAGTAACCACAGATAAGGCTGTGGAGAACTGATTCCCATTGTAGGTCTATATGGGTTCGACATAAGGATAAAGGACAATCTTGAAAAGATAAGACCTGTAATTGTTTCAGGGAAAGAGCATATCGATTCAAGGTCTGAAAACATGCAGATGCTCAGGCTCATTGTGAGAGCTCATGCTGTAGGACAGACGCCGATGAAGGTAGAAAATCAATTCTATGATGTCTTTAATGGCATTGGAAAGCTGTCAACAGACTATAAGATAAGGATGATGAAACTTAATTGTCCTGTCATAAGCGTTCCTAGAAACACCCCTGCAGTGCTCAGACACAAAATGTCACCGAGTGAAACAAACACCTGAGTCTGATGCATGCACGTATACCTGGTCAAGGAAACTTCGCTATTGCGGGTGCTTTTGCCTGCCAGTGCTACAGTACGAGCTGAGACTTCCCAAAAATAATACCAGATATTGACACCTTATTTGATAAATTATAGTAAAAATCCCTTTGATAATATTCAAAGAATGTCATGATGCAGGTAGTATTTTATTCAGAAATATTGGATTGATGCGGAACTTGAAAAAAAAAAAGGAAAACAATCTGACAATACATTCCATGATGATAAATCAAGAAATTGCAGATCTATGTAGATATTAAGACGTTTGTCAATGCCAGAAATGTTCATGCACCGATTTGAAATGACTATTCCCACTATATAGAAATAGCACTATTAGAAAATATGAAAATACAACCCCTAGCTTTGTGTATGCACATATGCATGTAAAAGACTTTACATAAAAATCCTGGACTTGGCATACCAGATGTGCTAATGATAAATAATGGGTCACAATTTGATTGTTCTCAGTTTAAATGCTTTGCAAATACTTAAGCACTTTATCTTGCACACAGATTATCCACAGTCTAGTGGTTTAGTGGAAAAAGCTATCAAAATTGTTTAAAGGATGCTTTAAAAAAGCACCTATGGATTGAAATTTAGATTTCCACTTCGCACACCTAAATTAAAAAGCAGTGTCTTCGGTTCTGGGCCTCAGAAGTACAAGCCATGTGGAGACAGGGCCAAAGACAAAACAATTTGCTCGGAAAGAGACTCACAGAAAAGGCAGAGGAGGAACTGAAATTCAGGACCTCTTGGTTAAGTCCTTGTCTTTGTATCCCACTTCTCAGAAACAGAAAATATAGATCAGAGAACGTTGTTATTTAGAGTATTTTTTCTGAGTATAATGTTTGGTTAAATAGAGCAATAAGCGAATTCATGACACTAAAAGTTTAAGATCATTGTGTGTTGCTGTTTATCTGCAGAAGAGGGCTGTCCTGACACCCAGCCAAAAATGATAAATAATTTACATATACTTCAAATCTGCTTTATTAATTTATGCTACAGGAAAAAAATTTCAGCACTCTGTTAAAGCAGCTTCACATCACATTCGGGATTTCTTGTTTAATCATTCACAGGGACAGTATTCGACCACCAAGCTGCAAGCCCAGCCCTGACTCTGCAGGATCTGACTGTGACCAGGGAGCGCCTCATTAGGGAGAAGCATAAGAACTTCTTGATGGGCAGATGGAGCATAGTCTGTACCCACCTGTGTCCCTGCTGCTGGCACGTTCGAGTCATGACACATGAAATTTCAGATCCTTCCCCTCAGTAATAACTCTCAATAATTTTGATGCACACAAAATATGCAATCTCTTTTTGTTGTTGTTGTTTGTTGTTTACTTTATTTGGCTTAGATTTTTTACCGTGGCTTCCATACTTTCATGATTTTCAGTTCTTAATTATGTAAAATAGCCTATTCTGTGCCAAAAGGAAAAAAAAAAGGATCCAACTTTTCTTGTTGTTTTGGATCCTTTTATCCATTTCACTTTCATTTGTCTCTTTCCTAAATGAAAACTCTCAATTCATTCAATCCCTTTTCATATCAGAATGTTTCACTTCATCCAGCTCTATCATACTCCTTGAGCTCTGATATCTTTTTGCAATAAAATAGCCAGTCCTGAACAGTATTAAAATATGCTTCACCACCTGATTTATGTAAAAGGCTTTATAAAAACCTTTGTGTTGTTTACCATCCCATTCTTTAGGAAATCTCACAACCTGTCAACTTTTATTACAAATGTGCATGGAGCAGAAGTCTTCATTGTACCTTCCGCAATAATGCCATGTCCATGCCTATTAAAGGTATACCAGTTGTGACATTTATTTTCTTTTTATTGTGACATAGATAATAGTATTCAAATGCATTACATACATCCACAACACCAAGGTTCAGCTGAAATACTCCCTGGAGAAGGGAAAATGAGCTGTCAGCAAGGGACCTTATAAAGAACAGAAGCAAATAAAATTACCAAGGGGGGTAGGGAATATATGGGAAGAAATAAAGCAAGCAAGAAAATAGATTAACAAAGTAGAGCTCAAAACATTTCTTAAACTGTCTTTACTTTTCCAACAAAGAACTAAAAGGATTGTAAATTTTAATTCTTCCTCAACATATAGACAAGTATATTTCATTTTTAGATCACTGTTTTCTATTCCAATTCGTTAAGAGGGATATCTAGCCAGCATCACCTCTTAGCTGTTGGAAGTCTCCATAACATGGGTGGACAAATCTGCATCCAAGATACTGTGAAAAAATAGACATAAAAGCTTCTGCTGGCAATCCCAATGCTGGAACCAAGGACCGATAAAATTCATCTTGTCTTGTGATAGCCAAAAAATTAGGAAACAGTACAACGTTATTTAAACAATGGTTAGGTAAATTTGAAAATTTTGAATCTGTATTAATGTCTTATGTTCAGCTACTGAGTTTAATTGAAACAGTAAAAACTTTCTAACTAAACCTGTTCCTGAGATGTTTTTAAGGTTATGACAAAAACTCAGGCAAATGCACAGAAGTTGAACTTCACACATGTTGAGAGTCATGTTAAAGACTAATGGATCACTCAGTTTTGATTTAAGCACAATGGTACATCCCTGCAAAATTGAGTCAAAATGTGAAACTCCCATTAACTTGAAAAAACATACTTTGACAAGCCTGAATAACACTGTTAGCCTGACAATTTATACTGAAAAGAAACAAAAACCCCTAGCAAATGCACTAAAGAGAGATTATAAATATTAATTTGACAATTCTACGAACAGAAATAAAGAAAAGCTACAAAGTATTTATAATAACAGGAGATGCTTGTGTGTTCTGTATCTTACACATTGTGGGGTTTGGTTAGTGTTTTTCCGTTGTTTATACTTCCAGTCCAATTTGCTGTCCAAAGCATGCTGCTTCTTACTGGGAACCTAAGCATGAATTTCAATGCTTTTTCACTTCAAAAAGGTAGATGAGAGAAGTAGATAGGGGACCTGTCTGTTTACTTGCCATTTGAAATGCAGATAGAAGTCATGCAGTTGCAGATAAAAAAAAAAATGTCCCTCCTTGTCATACCAAGTAGCAGTGGTTAATTGTGATGCATCATGAAGCATAGGCATTGTCAAGAAACAGACACATTAATCTTGGGAAATGTCATCAGGCAGATCAACACACACTGGTCAATAAAACCTAAATGGCTTTGTCACTCCAGAGATAAAAAAAAAGAAAAAAAGAGAGGACTTAATTTTAAGAAGGCAAGAGAATGTACAGTTCAGTTTCAATAGCATTTCCCTTTAATTTCAAAATTTAGACTCTTCCCTACTGACTTCAGTCAGAATTCATGTGCTCTATTCCTGTACCAATTTCAGAGCTATTTCCCTCTAATTCCTTCGCTCAAACAACCTAATCAAGGTGTCCCTCCTTCTTTCACATCCTCTATAAAACCAACGTTTAGAAACTTGACACGCTGATATGCATCCCCAGAGCTTTTATGATCAGCACCTTTATGAGACAGCCACAGCTATGGCACTCATCAGCATGCAGCTGGACCAATGCTCCGAGTACGGCATCAAGCTGAGGGCATCTGCCTTGAAATGGGGGTCTGCTGCAAGATTCTCATGGACAGATCCACCACTGGCTAGAGCTACCCAAGGGGAAAAACTCATTGAATCGTACCTAAGGAAAAAACACAAGGGTTTTATATTTATTATATTCTTCTGTGAAGAACAGAAAGGGATTCTGGTCCTGCAATAAACCTTTCAAGGTGCGTGCCATCTATCTGCCTCACGCTCATACTGTTCTGCTTGTCTGGGACAATTACAGACTTTCTGAAAAGAATCTTATTTCTCAGGCTGCACAGAATATCCCCAGTGCTCAGGTTCTATACTCCTGCATTTGGAAGGCAAGAAGATGAAGGTACTTGTGAAAACTACCTCTGCAGGAACCAGTCCCACATAAGTCATTTTTTGTAACTAGTTAAGCCACGACGATTTCTTCACTGCTGTACAAAACCCATCTTTTACTACCATCTGGCTTGAGTCCAACAGAAACAATGGCAAACAGTAAAGCAAAATGTATTGCTTACCATTAGGTGATGCCCAAGTTGCTAGTTTCTAGGAGACATGGCCTAATGTTGGTTATTTCACCAATATTATGAAGCAGAGATAAACAGAGTTGTAGTGTGGGTGTGGTGGAAGAGGAAAGGAGAAAGAGTGGCACAGGCTTGAGACAGGTCTTTGTCCATGCCTAGAGTGAAGCAAAGTCTATTTCAGTGCCACTCAGACCATGGACCAGGGCCCTGCTGAGATAGGTGACTCAAAAAGAGCATCCCTGTTTGAAATGGAAAACATCTGAGGCTCCCAGACAGCCAGGGAATACAAGAAATACCATTCAGCCTGAAAAGGATCTGCCTTGGCACACTATCAACTTGTCAAGGTCTCTGTAAGGCATCACAGGGAAAAAAAAGACTTCTAAAATTACTTGAAAGTTGCTTTGTTGCTGTTTCAGAGAGCTCCTTCCAAACATGAGGGTAAGCATGGGAAAGGTGACAATTTGAAGATGTAAAAACAAGAGGAAGAGAGCTGGCATCACCAGCCCATCAAAGATGGAAGCTGACATTTAAGAACGAACAAGAGATGACAAGCCATGTGGGGATGAGACAAGAAGGTTGTTCAAAATGAAAATGAGATTATGTTGTATAAACAGAGACAGAGGAACTAATAGAAGAATGCAGGAAGGAGGTGATACTGTCAATGTACCGGGGTAAGAAAATGCCTCTGCATGTGAATCTTGTATTAATTTAAATGGGGGAAAGCTGGAGAAAGGAATCTTGCAGTATGTGAGATTCTTTTAATAAGTAAGTGTAAGAGCCCAGATAAGACTTTTAGCTGTCTTACAGTTACAAAAAGACCACATCCTTAAAAGCAGGTATGCAGAAGGATCTGGAAGATACAACCAAACTGGATACAGAAAAGCTCACTTTCATGATTTTGCCCTCAAAAAGAGACGTCAATGGAAAATATTAGCAATAGCCATTGGTAGCTTGAATTAATACCTTGATGTCAGTCAGACCTGTCAGAAAAGCCACCCCAGACCACTGTTCGGACAGATTAAAAATGGCCTGGAGTAAGCAGGCAAGTCTGTGACCCATCAGCATAGGCATGATACAATCTGTTTGTATCTGTGGATGATAGTACCACAGAACAAGGAGAAAAGGAGTAAAGGAAAATTAAAGGCAGATCTTTGTGACATCCTCACAGAAAGCTGGAGGAGGGTCAGAAGATGACAAAATGTGATTCAAAATGTGACAAAGTGTAACAAATGTGATACAAAATGTGACAACATCACACAATGTGATTCAAAAGATGTTGAAACATCACTAAAGGGGAAGAACATCCTGGGAAAAGGGTATAGTTAGCAGCATCAAGAGCAGCTGAAGGTCAACGAGGGCAAAGGTGCATACAGAGGCTTGGCTTGGTAAGAGCCACTGCTGACTTGGTTGAAGGCAGGTAAGGAATGCCAGATGGACTGAAGAAAGTCTAAATCAGAATCAGAAGAGAAAGTTTTATTTTAAGACAAAATCCCTCACTTCATCTGTTCTGTATTCTTTCATGTTTTGGCTTCACACGCTTCCAATTTCCTACTTACGTAATTCCTAGGAAGTGTACAGATGGAGAATAATTATTGGAATTGTGGTCCCATGGCTGGATAAATGCTACCAGACAGTTGCCACATGCCCACCACCACTTGGGATTCCTTATAGACACACTGTGGCCAAAGCAGCCAGCCCATGGCACTGCCCTTCCCCCCACCCCCACCCCAGGGGGAGCGCACTGCCAAGGCAAGGCTTATCTTCGCAGAGGGGAGGGTTGAGAGCTTGTGTAATTCCCTGCTTCTGCACTATGGAGTCAGGCACAGCAAGCTGGCAATCTCTTCTGCTCGTGTGATAGCAGCTCTTGCTTTCAACTCCAGCTCCTCGGTTCGATCTGCAAGGTGTCCTTCAAACCCAGAGGCTGTCACCATTGCGGTGCTGCTCCTCTGTGCAGCGTTGCCTCACTGAACAGACTTCATTTTCTACAGCGGTGGAAATGGCACCTTTTAGAAGAAACCAGCTTTTGAAAATTTGTAATAAAACCAAAGATTGGCTTTAATAGCTAAATATTTGTGCTGGCATTGAACTTCATTTGTAAGATTATTCTTCTATTTCTCTACTACTCCCACTTTCTTAATGGATTTCTCTAGCGTTGATGGGCTTTCTTAATTGAATATACTTAGGATCACAGTTTGAGCAAATTATTTAGTGAGGAAGGAAACCTTTACCTCGCTCAGCTGATGAGCAGAGCTTCAGTTACAGTGAAATAACCAACACACCCTCATTAAACTGGCATTTAACCCAATGTCTCAATAGGCGTACTTCCCATTAACAATCATTCAAATGAATAGAGCTGCAAGCTCTGGACCAGTTAATGATGGATGCTAATTAGCAGCAGTTGAACAGAAGAAGCCATCTTAACTAAACAGACAAATCTCTGCACTAAAAAAACCATCAAGCTCCCACTTATAATGAGGTTAATTTAAACCCACTGTTGAGCAAAACCAGGCCTCCAGCCTGAAGGAGATGCTCATCTTCCTTATCCTCACTGCAAAAGGGAAAAGAAGCTGAAAACTTCCAGTTCTGAACTTGTAAAGCAACTCTATGGGCCCCATGCTTCTCTCTCTGTGCAGCAGCAGAAGTCACCCTGGCTCAGCTGCTCTAGGGTTAGCCCACATTGCTAAGGATAAGCCCACCAACAAACATCGATGTACACTCCGTGTCAGAGAAACTGGAATCCTCAGTAAACACTGCAGCTCCAGTGGTGGCGTTTCACCCAGACCATCTGCTCCTGTTCTGTAGCTTTCAGCTATGCTACCACATCATTCTTCTCCAAAATCTAATTTTAATGAAAGGTCAAATGCTCTATTAGACATAATACTACAAAATTTGGTATGTGTTCCCATTTCTCCCCTAAAACATGATCATCTTCTCCAGCCCTCTGGGCTTTCAACCTTGCCCATTTTATTCCATTTTTTACTCCGCTTCAGCCTCACCCAACAAGCTCCTGCAAAACTTCACATGTATAGCAGTCACTGCCTGCTGTGAGATCACTTCATGTGTTTATTCAGCTCCATCTCTGTCCTCCTTCATTTTGCTTTTCACAACTTGGTACCACTGGTTTTAAAGTCAGCCCTGAAACTCCGTGCACAGTCCGAATGAGGCTGCATCCCTTCCATAATAACACCTCTGACCAGGGTTAAAAGGTCTTAGAGCAACAAGGTCAGTGATGCCATCAAGGTCTACTTCCAGATGCAATGCTTGGCCTCACACCTGACACTTAGTGAAATATTCCATTAACAGCAAATGGAAAAGACTAGAACCCAGCTCCCTCCCTCCAAGTGTTCCCAGCTCGGCAGGATCCCTAAAACAAAAAGATAGTGGCATTACAATTGGCAGATATGACTCAACATACAAAAACTGTAACTATGAAGAACGGTTGCTGGCTGATTTTTTCCCCCCTCAGACTTTTCTGAGTATAGTCATGCCTTTTAAAGTGACATGGATCCATCCCCGTCAGCAGAGACCATTAGGATTAATGGTTAATACAGACAGACCTCCAGTGAGAAGATTTTCCATATTTATCAGATCCATTAGTTCCCTGTTTCTTGGCATTAGTCCATTTTTTCAGAGGAAAGAAGGACGGGCTGTTTTGCTTTATAGGATCTGCAAACACAAGTGGGGAAGGTAGGAGCTTCCTATTACTGTCTGAAAAGACCACAGCTGTGAAGCAATACGGAGCATCACCTCATTAACGTTAAATCTATATCATTTCTTGGACTCTCCGCTGACAATTTGCCATGCTAAAAGCAAACGTAGCTCAACCGAAGTGAACAATATTGTGCTTATTCACAACTGCATTCACAACTAGCAATTGCCTGTCACAGCAAGATGAAGTTAATGTCAGATGTTACTAATGCAACTGAAAATAAAGTTCTAGAATGAAAACAGTAACATCTCATTTGGGAAAATCTATAAAAGCAGCCAAATTCTCAGATGTTGGAAACTAACACAAGTCTGTTTGCATCAGCTCAGAGTCCAGCCCCGTATCTCTATTTCAGAGGTTCAAACTGAAAATCAAAATTACAAACTGATAACTTAGAGGAATGCATATCAAATGAGGAATGTAAATCAAAGGTTAATAAATTTTGCCAGAGGTTACTCTTGTATTAAAGAAGCTCCCAAAACATTTAAACAAACTTGGAAGTCTTTGAAATACCTGAACATGACTTCTAGCTTTAACAGCTTACTTTGTACCTATTCAGGAACCTGTACAATGGAGCATGTTTGACACTGGGAGCAGGGAATTGGAAGAGCTGTGTTTCCACTTGATGACAGCAAATAGGGGCCTACAAGAAAAAAAATAAACCGGAAGAAAAAAAGAAAAAAGAAAGCACTGGGACCCCTGCTTGTGAAATTCATCCTTAAGATCAGTTAGAATTAAATGATAAATTTTGTTAAAAAATGAAATATATGGGTTTCTATAAGCATAAACTCAAATTTTTCCCCAGACATTCCTAGACAGATTACAGAAGTAGTTTTTAAGCTAATAAATAGGCACTCTTCTCAATACCAGTGAGTTTAGCTTCCCTGTGCTCCTGAGAATATCTAGTCAAAGAGAACTGCCTAATTTATATTTTCTAAGTAGAAGATAAAGCTAATTATTTTTAAGTGGAACAATAATTGCCATCAGAAATTAATTCCAGTAGTAGACAAAATCCCAGGCACCAATTTATAAAAAGAGAGATGTCTCAGTCTTCTATTTATTTACAGATAACTTAGTGATTTGATCAACAATGAGGAGGAAACAGCCGTTTGCTTGGTTACAAATGCCCAGCAAATCTGGAAGACCTTTTTTCTCACAGAGAAAAACCTTCAAGCCCTTCTAGAAAGGGTAAATAGAAAAGAAACTATGAGGAGAAAGAATAATTAATACTGATGGAAACAACTGGGGTGGAGTGGACCTGGAGAAAGGAGGAGCTGGGATTAGAGGCTCACAAATGGACTGGTGGGAAACCAGAGGACAGATGAGATAAAGCACCGCCTGTTCCTTGAAGGTCTCCAAGGAGCTGGTGGCCCATGGTGTGCTGCCCAGGGCCATGAGAGGACAAGGCAAAGCAGCAGACCTCGCAGTCAGGTCTCCCCATCCGGCTTCTCCTGGTGGCATTAGACCCCACAAAGCCCTCTGAAGACTACAGATGCTTGGAGGGTCATGCTGGAAGGAGGTCACAACCCAACTGCTCTTTGTGCACCTCCACTGCAGTCTTGGCTCTTTTCTCATCATTCTGCTGCATTTGCTTGTTCACCTGTGATCAACTTAAAACTACCATAAGCTCCATCTCTTCACTGAATGGACTTCGTTTGTGGCAAACTTGCCATTAGCCCATACGGAAAAGCCCTAAGGTCTAATGCTGCTGTTGCCAACTTATGGCCTGCGCTAGGAGGAAGAAAACCCTCTTTGAAGCAACTTCTGCGCCGGTATCATTTTCCTTGGAGCTCAACATACTTCAGATTTCTATATAATAGTTTTACAGCCAACCTCTGCCTGAGATATCTGGATATTATTTGAAGTGCAAGAGCCTCCAAAATCCATTGTCAAGAGAAAAACTACCTTCTGAGTTTCATTTTGCTCGCACCTGTTGTTGACACAGAAAAAACCCACACATTCTAAACCTTCCCCAGCTGGTCTCTCTCTTCCCAAACCATTTGAGGACTGTTTGAATTTTCCAGTGCTCTATTGTTCCACTCAGCGTATCTCCTTCACTTGCTTTGCTCCTGATAAAATAATGAAAGCTTACAATCTCTCTCCTTTGCCTCAGCAGCACTACTCAAATGACTGCAGTACACAGAAATTATTTTCTTCCCATCCCCAGCCCAAACCACACACTTATCAGCAAAGGTTTAGGACTTCAGTTTGTAAGGACATAAAGAAGCTTTAACAGAGAAAAAAGTCACTATAGCAACACATGTTAAAAATGAGAAATCATATTTTGCAGTGAGAATGAAAGTGGATAATATTAAAAAAACATGGGTCTCAGCCTGTAAGCTTGTGTATTTTAAACACATGAATGTTCTCATCTGGGGATACTCACACTGTCATTGCACACCACAGATTTCAGGTTTCTGGGCTTTTTTCTACATTGCATTTGTTTGCAAACCTTTTCTTTGCACTCAGGAGGACAAGTATCCTACCTTTTGTTCCACATGAAACTTAACGTCCTTTTGCTGTTTTGTCTGACTGCAGTAGCTGAAGGAGAGTTTACACAAAATCTCAAAACATTTTAAAGTGTTACACTGCACACTCACTTTTAAATACACAGCAGGATCACAGTCCAGTTTGTTCATGTTTTCTGCCTTAAAATAATAATACTGCGCTGCCAATCTATTCATGGCTTTCCTCCAGATACTATAGTTACCTAGGCAAGTATTTTGGTCACATTGTCTTTGCATTTCTCCGCCTGCTGCTGCTATTGATTAAAGCCACTGGCAGAGCTGCAAGCATGTCAGAGTCTTCCCAAGTGCACACACAGCTGCTTGCAGTCAGCTGCATGCATTCCTGTCCGGGGAGGTATGGAACAGAGCCAGGCAGCCAGCCACCTGTTACAACACATTTTAATAACTAAGGTTGACTCGTATTTTCTATAGAAACAGAAAATCTTAGTTATGGTTTATTATCAGAACACCCCAGAGTTTAGTAGATGGCACTCTGTTGCTTCTCTAGGTAGACCAGATAGACAGAGGTCATCCGTCCTGGATTAAATGACAAGCAATGGGAAAAGAGTGAAAAGTTAAGTTTGAGATCAAGCTTTCATGAACTTCATTTTCTCAACTGCAAAAAGCCTTTGAACAAACCACATAATGTTTCTTTCTGTTTCCCATATGTAAGATGATGACCTTACCACAGTGTGCTTCTGCAGCTGCAGAGTGAGGACCTGAGCATTAGTATGGACAGCACTGTTAGGTCCATACCACAGGGGAAGGAAAATTTCCTCCCTGATGCCATAGATGCGAGGCTATACTCATTTCCAAGGCTCAGATAAACATCAAGGACAATTTCCCTGCTGCCTCTGACTGCTCTTGGAATATAACTTAAAATAAAACCTCAGACTTATTGAAATTCAAAGAATAATGTTAAATTTTGAGTGTGAGTCAGCCAAATTGATTTCCAGACTGATCTGCATTCATGCATAATTAAAGCTGGTTTTGTTCAAGCGGTTCATACATTTACCAATTATCAGCAGTACAGAAACCATAGTCACTTCTACTGGAAAACACCTCCTGAGTCATACGAACAATTCGTCTTTGGGTGCATACACCCTGAGAGACAGACAGGCACTTTGAGCAAGAACCTCACCCACATGAGTCAGCTTATAGTTCCCCTCACTTTGCTGCTTTACAACACATTTAGGGTGTTTCCACTCTGATGCACCACTGTTTGTATGGAAATCTGAATTTCTTCCTAGAAATTCAGAAAATCTACTTACAACTACTTTTCTATAATGTAATTTTAAAGATGTCAATGTAAAAGGAAAACAAACTTTTAGTACTTTTCTTTATAAGTACATCAACATCTCTTATCTCTTTGACTCAACAAGTGACTATTCAGTCATATCAAAATTTATACTTTTTTATACAGTAAAATAGTACATACATAAGAAGTTGTCAGGATGTAAGCACATTCCAGTCTCTCAAGTTTCACGCTTTGTAAAGAAACAGGAAGGCTCACAAAGGCATTGGATTGTTTTCTACCAAAACTAAAGGTTTAAGACCCTCAACAATCCCACAGTTCTTTTCCTGACTTATTTTGTTCGTGCCATTGCAGATTCAAGGAGCAACTGCTCAATGAAAGCTTCACCCATAACTTCAGGCAGGAGGTATGGAAAAGCAATCACTGAATGCCCTGACTGATTAAAATCACATTATCAAAAACATGTTTCAGAGTTAGTTTTGTCTCTGTTTAGTATTCTATTTTAAATACAGTTAGAAAGTAAATTAAGCCACTTACAGTGAACCAAAACTTCCCTTGTTTCCATGGAAATGTTTAGAAGGCTGATCTGAAGTTAACCAGGCTGGTAAATACAAATGCTTGTTACCAGCCAGCTTAATCCCCACGGCTGCCTCTCATGCACAGCATCACACCCAGGAACCTTTCACACTGTGAAACGCTCCTTAATGACAGCTGATTTCTAATCCAGTGCACAGACTGAGCAAGATCCTCTCAAATATGTGTCACACTGATGGGGGCAGGGGGAGCCACCAAGCCTGCACACTCATTATCCAAAAATTTCCAGTCCACAATTGACCCTTTTAATATTCTACAGTTCCAAAGATGATCTGGTGCCTTATTATTTTAATTACTCTCTGCCATTCCCAGTTTTCATCTAACTCCAGCAATTTTACACTGGTGCAATGCTTGTATCCAGCAAAATTACTTCTGCTGCATCCCAGGGTAAGCAAGATAAGAATGAGATCATTTGTGCTTTCTTTGGTGGAGAGATGTGATGAATTGCTATTCAAATACTCATATTGATGCTTGCTACAGAAAGACCCTATGTAATAAATCAGTAACGCACAGCAAGAGTCTTGCCTGTAGGTCTGGTTGCAGGGGAAGGCTGACTGTGTCTTCAGAGGTTTCGTAAGAAAAAGAAAGTTGTATGAATACCTCTACAAAACAACTAATAAAACTCAGTCATTTGTGTCTGCCTGAAACTACAGTCTTCATGCACGTATCAATTTTTTGGCCCATTCAAGGCAGAAATGTGGCAAAACAGAAAATGAGAGGCAAGTTCTGCTTGGCCAGAGTTTGAGTGCAAGCCAACCTAACATCTTGCTGCTACCCAAAGGAGTGGACCTGCTCCTCCATCCCACCTTTCCACACACACTTCTTTGCCCCCACGCCAGACACCTTTTTCAGCTTCATTCCTTCCACCAGTTTTTGTGCTTGTGAGGCATTTTTCTGAGGTAATTCAAATCATTAGTTCGGCAGAAAATTATACACTTAGGGGGGGTGGGGGCAGTACTTTTCTTGTAGCTCAGCAAGTCAAATCACCCCAACGAATGCCAAAGCCAACATGCATGGACAGAAATGAGTGACCACCTCTAGAGCTGAGAGCCTCAGCTGTATATCTGAAATATACCTTAACTCATTAAAGCACTCTTATCACACAAGACCACATTTAGCCTCGGTTTGTGCCTACAAATACCTGCAGAGTCAACTTCTTCAGCAAGCAAAGAGATTGAAAAACAAAACTTGCAGCTCTACCCAGCACTGGAGACTCTCCGATTTTTGCAAGTGCTTTTAACACATGGGAAACTCCCCCCGTTGCAACTGCCTTTAGTCATTGAGTTTGGTCTGGAATTAACTTGATTAAATGGACTGTGTGAGACATTCAATGTGCCTTGTGCTCCCAAGTCCCTTAGGTGCTGTGGGAAGCACATGTTTCTGTTTAGGAAAATACAAGATTTCTATGTATTATTTCTAGCCGTGCATATGGTATTTGGCACTATCATTTTTTATTCAATATAGCAGGTCTTTTTCTCTGTCCTAGAAGGCCACCATGAGCAGTACAGAATATATGAGTATTCATTTATTTAACCAAAGTGCTACCTTTCTGTACATACAGATAAATATATCCTTCCATATAAAAGCCTGAAAAACCCAAAGAAAGCATCATGAACAGTGATTGTTTTTGCAGCTACCTTGTTCCCAGCTCAAAGGGAACTAGCAGCCACAGCATTCATTTCACCAAACAATAAGGAAAAGTAGTAGCAAAATATCTCAGTTCAGCTGTGGATGAGATGTTGATCCATCGCCTTGTTGCAGCAGTATATATGACTCCCAAGAAAAATAAGATTCAGTAAATAAAAGACAACTCTGTGGGGGTGGGGGGAGAACAGAGAATAAATGCTTGTGTGTACAAGCCCTGAAAGTAGGTAAGAATTTTAAGCTCTTGGCCAGAGGGATTCATGTCAGTGTGAACATATCTGGAGAGAATGGCTTATCAAATGTTTTCAGGAGGGAAAAAGTGCAATATCTGAAAGTGAATCATAGTAGCAACTCAGATATTTCTTCTCTGTCACATGAGGTCAAGCCTTTTAACATTTGTCAAGCTAGAAATCAGCAAAACTTGAACTATCTTTTACTGTGACCAGAGTCAGAACAGAGCCTAGCCCTGAAAGCAGATGCACAAGAAACAGCTGGCAAAGATCTAACATTCCTAAGCAGCCTCATTTCTTCAGATTATCAGTCTCAAGTTTTTAGTTGGAAATTAAAAAAAAGTAAATAAATAACAGAAACTGAAAGCAATTTCTTTCCCAATTAGTCTTCTGAACAGCATAAACAGGAGAAATGCTCATCTTCCTAGGATACTGTATCTGCTACTCTATGCAGAATAGAGTAGTGGTTCTTTTAAAATACTTGGCAGAAAAAAGAAAACCAAACTTAAAGACTGGGAAGGGCATATGATTTAAGAATTTAAATTTTTAAATTTAACAAATGAAAAAATGTAAATCAGTGTTGCTGATGTTAATTCTGGGAAAACAGAGGTACTGAGTTAATCAGAAACCTTCAACAAACCCAAAGGTTTTCCCTGAAGCACAGCGGAGAGTCTGAAGTCTGGCTTATGGAAGAGCTCTGAAGTAAGTTTCCCTACAAGGACAGACTGAAAGAATCAGGTTTGTTCAGCCTTAAAAAAAAAAGCTAAAAAGGTCTCTCATTGCTGCCTTCAACAACTTAATTGGAGGGTATAAAGAGGATGGATCAAGTCTCTTCTCAGACACGCACAGTGAAAGCACAACAGGCAACGTGGTAAATGCCTGCTTAGTGTAAGGGGGGAAATCACCATGATGGTTGTCAAATATACAAAGAATGCAGAGGAATGAAGGCAGTGGGTTGATTAGCATTGTTAACATAGGGTTTATTTCTCTGTCCACATCTGATTGTTCTAGCGAATCTATGATCAATCTCCATGCTGTTGATAAAGCTGTGGCAATTTTGTCTCCCCTCGAGGCAGCCTCAAAAAGTACCTTTCCAATGCTTTGCCATGTCTGAACGCTGAAAATCTTTTTCACTGTAACTGGCAAATCATACTTTTTACACCACACTAGCAGAATTCTTATTGCTGTTTTGTCATATTTTACACCTCTTTTTTCAAATATATCCATAAGCATTGCAAATATAGAATTTGTCTCCCTGTCCACACTTAATTGTTCTAGTAGGTCTAAGACTAATCTCCATGTTGTTAGTGATGCTGTTGCAATTTTATCACCCTTCAAGGCAGCCTCAAAAAGAAGTTTTCCAGCATTTTACCATGCCTGAACACTAGAGACATTTTTCGGCATAACTAGCACATCATTTACTTTGCACCATCCTAGCAAAGTTCTTATTGCCTTCTTGTTATACTTTACACTTCTTTTTTCAAATATATCTATAAGCATTGTTAAAGTGGAAATTTCTTCTTCTGTACCCATATCAATTAGTCTCCATCTACATTGGGTACCAAAAGCTGCAATTTGGGTCAAGATGGACAACAAATATTGCAATACACCCATATTGATTAGCTGCAACAGCTCACCTCTCACGGTGTTTGTTATGGGTTGCAGGTTCTCCCGCTTGTCTCAGCTACGTTGGGTACCAGTTGTTGTAGTTTGAGTCCAACTCAGTTTGCATCACATGAGGCATTAATTGTTGCAGCACAAACACTAATCAGCTGCAACATGGCTTTACCATTGGTCGGATTCTACTGTCTGTGCTGTATCTCCTTACACCAAAGAACAGACCACACTGCTACCCCTCCCCCATCCAACCCCTTCTCCCCCCATCCTCAGGGCTATTTAACCACTTAGCAGGAACGAGCTACAGCTGCACATCATCCATGTCAATCAACCCACTGCCTCTGAGGCAAGGCCACAGCTGCATGTTATCAATGCTAATCAGCCCACTGCCTTCATTCCTCTACACAAGAAGGGGACCAGAGAGGCTGCAAAATCTCCAGCTAATAAGGTCCTGAGCAACCTGATCTAAGTTGGCCCTGCTCTGAGAAAACCATTGGACCAGAGCCCTTCAAAGGTTTCTTCCAACCTAAATTATTGTGTGGTTCTACCTCATCAAAGTGGGCAGAGAAAACTGTGTCCTTCTACCCACCGGTTTCCAGGATGGTTAGTATGCATGTTTGGGAACCACCTGTGTTAAATAACAGCCTTCTGAGAAGATATGCCTGAGAAAAGGTTCCTGGTTTGTCACAGCAGCCACTCCAGAAAAGAAGGGAGATTGCACTACAGTAGTCTGAAGCTGATCATGCAAAGCTTAAATTTTGTATTCAGAGTACGTCTGAGAGATGCCTGGACTGGCACCATTAGCACCAGGGCTTCCAGTGGAGAAAATAGCCAGCTCAATAAAAAGCCTACCTCCTTCCCTATACATTAATGAATAAAGTCAAGTCCAACTCTGAAGACTTCGTTAGAAGTTAGGAAACTAGGTGACACAAGTTGAATGCAGCCTGGGGCACTGCTTTTGCCATGAGCCCCTACCCCAGCTGAAACCAGGACACTTGCTGCACGGAATTTCACCACCAGCTTGCCTCCCTGAAAACACACTTTCATGTCACAGTTAACCTAACCAACAGTCCTTTTGCAAAAGGGACAATCCTCTTTCTCAGTCACAGTCAAATATTTCTGCTGTTTTCCTAGTGCCAGCCTTGGCACAGGTCTAACACTAAGGTGAGCTGACAAGGACCTATGTCGTTGCAGCAGAAGTGAATATTTTTCTGACTACAACTTGTCTGACTGCGGACCCAGCTGAGCAGCAGCGCTGGCGAAGAGCAGAAGGGCAGGAGAAGACAACCATACCGCCAGGGATTCAGGGATGAGTTGAGTTACGATTTGAAACTGCAGCTTGTGACGCAAATACCGCTCAGAGCCAAGCAGCGATGTCAAGAGCAGCCCCTCTCAGCAGCACAGAGGGGCTCTGCTCAGCAGAGTACAAGACATAGCTGGCAGTCCCGTGCCAGGGAGCTGCCAGGAATTGGCAGCTGAGAAGTAAAAACCAAGGGCAGTGATCCCATGGAGTGAACTTTCTAGTTTAGCAGGATTTGGATGCTATTTAGCCTCAGCTAAATGTGTCTCCATTATCCAGCACTTCAGAGGTTCCCAACAAAGTTTGTTGTACTTTTCATTTTAGCATTAACTGCCCACATCAATATCCTGCTCTAAATGATGCAAATGGGAGTTGCACCACAGAGTTCAGGAGGGCAGGGACAGACAAATATAGCAACGTGTGGGAACACCAGGAGTCTGTCTGGCTTCTGGCACACAGCCGAGCAATTCGTGTATCCAGAAGAGACCATTAGATCATTTAGCCTGACCTGCTGTATATCACAGACCATTATATTTCACCATCTCGTCCTTGCACTCAATCCAACAAATATGGATCAGGTACAATAAACTGTTATTCCCTGTACATCTGCCAGCCTGAATAAACGAGATATTTTTTTTCTGAAAAGGTACCAAGTCATTTCCAGTATCCTACAGTCTGTGGTACAAGACTGCTTTGAATAATCCATGAAAGGGAGGGGAAATCTTCTGACCAGTGAAGGCTGGTAAAAACCGCTTTTTATAGGACCAATATATTTGATTAAATCAGCATCTTATTGCAAGGAAATATTCAGCTGCCAGTAGGAAAGTAGGAATGCTGAGACAAGTATTTTCCAGAATCCAGGGTATGGCTCATGATTCAGTGTGTGGTGCCTGCTTAGATTAATTAAAATTTAATTTAAAATGCTCAATTAGTATTGCAGTTTTATGCAAGCAGTGGTGATATGGTGACGTATGGTGGACTTCAAGATCCCTTATAGCAGAGATGTCAAGATTGCTGTGCTCCTTCTCCAGCCACCCTCCCAGCTCGCCCACATGTCTCATCCTCAGCCAAGATCCATTTACCTGCCCTCTGCCATCCCATGGCTTAGCTCTCTAACACAGGCATCAAGGACAGTGCTTGAGTGTTCCAAGTATAAGTAATATAAAATTTGTAGAATTCATGACTAAATGAGAGTGCCTTCATTTAAGCAAAAGACATGAGCCTTTTCAGGATATGAACGTTGCAACTGTTCACTGAAAGTCCATCTTAATCCTTCATTATTTATCTCACTGTCCCTGCAAAGTGACAGAAATCAGTACATCCCAAAGAACGGTTGTGCAGTCAAGAGTGACCTACTGTTCATGCATTTTGCTCAGGTGTAAGACTGTGATATTGCAATATCACAACTTATATCAGTTACCAACCCTTGCCCACAACAATTAAGGCTGGGAATTATCTCACCTAACTAGAAATACAGTGTAGACAGAAACAATTGAATGTGTTGCTTTCATAATCAGTATAGAGAAATGGTCTCTCCGGGACACAAAGCATCTCATCCTAAGGTAGACAGCTGAAAGAGAAAGACAAATAGCAGTCTGGAAGTACCTATTTTTCTCCACTGGCTGCAAAAGGAATGAAGTGTCCCATTCAGATGCGTATGAGAGTCCTGAAGTTTGAAGAGAAGAATCCCACGCAGTATGATTGGAAACTGGGTCTTGCTTAGGTCTAGACTTTCACTTGGATTTGTGTGTCCAATTCAGGCTCCCCAGCACAGGAGACATTGATATATTGGAGGGAATCCAGGAAAGGTCATGAAGATAGTCATGGGGCTGAAGGACATGGGATACAAAAAGAGCCTGAGGGAACTTTATTTACTTGGTCTTAAGAAGAAAAGATGGAAGGAAGGAGGAAATCTCACTGCTGTCTACAGCTACTTTATGTAGTTGAGGGTGTAAAAAAGACAGAGCCAGATTCTTTTTAAAGGTGTAAAGGGATAGGATGAGAGGCAACCGCTGCAGCAAGGGAAATTTCAGCTTGGTGTAAGGAAATAAAGAGCACCATGAGGGTTGTCAAAATACTGCAACAAAGGACCAAAGCAGTTATGAAATCTCGTGTCTCAGAGGTACTCAAAACTCGCCTGGACAAGTTCCTGGGAAATCTGATCTAGCTGATACTCCTTCAGGCAGGAGGTTTTACTAGATGACCTTCAGATGTCTCCTCCAACCAAAATTTTTCTGTGATTCGTGAAGACAACTAGAGATTTTCCAACCTGGTTTTATATGTGTCCATACTAGTTTGCAAGCCACAACACAGATATACCCACCACATGTTGGTTGTTTTGGGTTTTTTCTGTGGATAACACATCATGTGCTCTAACTTCATGGGTTCCTCCCAGTGATGTCCACTAACTGACTCCCCTTCTGAACAGAACTGTCTTCTCTTGCTGCCAGTTATTTGACAGCTGGCATATGGTGCATTGAAAGTGTGCCTAAAAACTTGAAAAAATAACCCCCTTTTTCAGGATGTGGAGGATCTACCAATAGAGAAGCTCAATATTTACAAAGCTGAGGTGCAAAAGAAGTGCAGTCAGTTAGCAGATCTTAGAAGAGGTCCATTTGAGAGCACAGCGACCTTTATAGGTCTTGAGTATTAATTTTTCACAGCAAGGTCTAGAGGCGGAATGAGAATGGGAATATCATTTTACATGGTATGAAAAAAAATAAAAACAAAATTACAGGCATCACATTTTGTTGAATATTCAGTATTCCCACTCACAAAACCTGACTATATTCTATGTTTATAATAACTTGAAGCTAACGAAGCACAGCTGCTTTATATGCTTCAGAAGTAGATTAAGACACAACAGGATGTTCAGTAACTATGTTAAAAATGCAAATTCCTTAATATAACTATATCAGTTCATCTACAGAAAAAAAAACCTGCATGCCGAAACTGGCTCCGTACTCGCTATTCTTGTAATTCCTTTGCATTAATGCATTCTTTTACACTGAATTAAAAAAAGTAAAAGCAAAGATGATGGCAATTAAATCTTGACCCAAACCCTGTCCTGAGCTGCCTGTATGAATGTGTGCTGAGTCTGAATTTGCATCCTTTCTTATGTAAAACTCACATTTTAAAAGTGCTGAGAAAATTGACCTCAACAGCAGCTACACAGTTATCTAAAGTACTGCTACCTATTTAGATTATGTTTGTTTAAAGTCAATGTTGAAAACTGAAGCTGTAGTTGTTAAAAAAAAAAAAAAAAGACAAAATATGAGTGTTTTGCCAAAGTTTTCCAAACAGCTTTAATTTAC
This sequence comes from Falco naumanni, assembly GCF_017639655.2. Classification (NCBI taxonomy): domain Eukaryota; kingdom Metazoa; phylum Chordata; class Aves; order Falconiformes; family Falconidae; genus Falco; species Falco naumanni. Next base: position 8,294,834 of record NC_054055.1, on the reverse strand, counting down.
ACCTCTTTTTTCACATATCAGTGTGGTGTACAATGTTTCCCAAAACTAACACATTTGTAAGTTAAAGTGGAAAATAGTAATAGAAAGTTACACAACTTTTGTAAATACTAAGAGGAAAGTATTTATTGGCTCATATTATCACCTAAAACAGCTGGACTGTAGACATTTCTGACATTTGAGTTTTTCTTTGACCTTTGCAGCTAAGAAACTTCTTTTTAAAATACTTCATGCTAACTTCTAATCACTTTTTAAATTGCCTTTAGGCAAACATTTTTGATGTGCTTCACCTCTTTCTCAGATTAGGTCAAACCCTGCTCTAGCTCTGGCAGTGTAAATCTGGTACAGGTGACCCCATTTAAAATTACTACAGACTTGCACCGGAGCTTGGATCCCTTGGTATATTCAGTACCGCTTTTAAATAGCACTCTTCTACAGTCTTAACAACTTGGAGATTTAATTGTGTGTTATATTTTACTGAAACACTGAGAATTATCTCCCAGTCCAACATAAATAGAGCTTTACTTTAGCTGGTTTTCTATTAATATTCCATACATTTGCCATGGTACGGATGTTGCTGGCAATGATGTAAAACTAGAGAAGATCCAGTGAAGTCACTGGAGAAATGCATATGTAAAAAGGACAATAGAGAGCAGAATGAATCCCAGTGTAACACATCTACCATGCTCATACATACACAGGCCCACCTGTTACTATTATCTATGCATATTTAATGCAAGAATCAGCTGCTTAATTTGTAAGACATTATTAGGGATAATGAATCAGGACGCTTAGATCCTAAGGAGATGCAAAGGTAGCAAGTGTTTGGTATGCAGATACACTGAACAGAGGACTGTGATGATTTTTAAAAAAGCTCAAGATGAAAATTGTAAAGACTCTTGCTTATGACCACAGGTAGATAGAGATGGGGTGGCAAAATGGACAACAGGTCCCTTCCTTCCCCTACACGTTAGAATCACAGAAACATAGAATCATTTAGGTTGGAAAAGACCCTCAAAATCATCAAGTCCAATTGTAAACCTAACATTGCCAAGTCCACCACTAAACCACGCCCCTATGCTTCATGCCTGCGTGACTTTTAAATACCTCCAGGAATGGGGACTCAACCACTCCTCTGAGCAGCCTGTTCGAATGCTTGACCACCCTGTCAGTGAAGAAATTTTTCCTCATATCCAGTCTAAACCTCCCCGGCACAACTTCAGGCTGTTTCCTCTTGTCCTATCACTTGTTGCTTGGGAGCAGAGACTGACACCCACCTCGCTACAAAATCCTTTTGGGTAGTTGTAGAGAATTAAAGTCCCTTTAAGGAGCAGACGGCCAGAAACAGTATGGATATCTTCCGCTCAGGCCCCTCGCTTTATAGTTGAGCATTAATGCAAACTCTATGCGGGGCTAGAGTCTGCAGTTGATATATTCCATTCATAGGTATGTCCCATTCAGGCATTCCTCCAGCAACTGCAGCCTGGAGGTAGGAATGATACAGCATCCTACCTGCACCTGAGAGGATCATGAATCAGAGCCCCTGGGACTGCTTTGATCCAGCAGGAACACAATGCAATCCTACAATCACGTTCTCGTCATGACAGTTTAATGGTTCACAGAAATAAGTGTTCACTTCACTACACTCTTAAAGCAGCGTGGGCACTCACAGCAGACAGAAACAAATCTATTTCTGAGAAAGAAAAAATGAAATATTAAAGGAAAAAATATTGCAAGAACAAATAGGCAATTAAAAGTTATTTCTTAAATCTGACAAGCCTTTAGCTTAGACAGCCGTGCTATAATAAAACTCTAAAAGACTCATAAAGTGGCTATGTGAACTTCTATCAGATAGATAGGAGATTTCATTGACAAAAGAACAAGAGCCCACAGACGAATAAAGCACAATGCCACAACATTTATAAAGTTTTTTAAAGTTTAATGTACTTTATAAAAAGCTAAATATTACTACCAAAACAAGGGAGCCAAATCTCACGTGTATCTCCATTTACAGGAGTGGTCAGAAGGGTATCCAGGAAATCAATTTCTCAGATGCTAGTAATGGAGAAATGGAAAAATTTCACAAGAAACAAAATAATGTTTGCAAATGCTCTGTTTTAATCTCAGTAGCCATGCCAGTATCTCCTCATCCCCTTCCGTTGCTTTCTGTCCTTTCCTTTTCCAAACAGGATTACAGCACTGGAACTTCAATGGCTTGGAGGGATATATGTAGAAAACCATTAGCAAAGGCTTCCTGGAAGCACTAAGCTGAGCTCGTTGCTCCAGTTCCTTCTGCTCTATCCCCCTGCACAGAGCTATCCATAATTTCCATGTCACCCTCAGGTATTCCCTGCATAATAGATTTGACACTATATATGTGTCAATATATGTGCAATGTATCCAATTTATTAGGAAATGGAACAGAAATTCCTTCAAGGAAAACAAGACGACTTTCCCTTGCTTCAGAGAGATAAGAACTCCTCATTTACTTACCAACCAGGGGAAGCAGCAACAGAAAACAGTTGCAATGGAGTGTTAGAAAGAGTCAGGAGGACACGTAGTATCTTTGTTCAGCTCAAACTGCCATTTGTCAAGTCTTTTAGTACAAAAGGAAGCACTAAACTTGTTCGCTGCCCCACATGTTGCATATTTCTGTGATTTTCTAGCATGTCTCACCATATACCATTATGAAGGACTACCAATTTATTAGTTGCTCCTCACTCAGAAAGACGACCATTCCTCTTTATCATTAAAACAGCTAAAGGCAGAAAGGGAGCAGCCACTCTCTACAGTCCACCAGGAGGGTGTACAGGGGGTAACCACCACCTCTGACATTGAGTCAGGGCCACAGGCAGAAGAGATGCACACAGGAAACTGAACAAGTCATGGTTAGGAGATGGGGAGAAAAGTCTAAGAAAGATGAGAAAGTGGTGAAAGGCTGCAGGCAGTGGTGATGAGGCTGGGAGCCAGAGCAGCTCAGAGAAAAACCTTTTAGCCCTGGAAGGAGAAGGTAAATGGAGTCATCACAAGTGTCCAAAAGGAAAGAGGAACGTGGCTGTATCAGTACTCCAGGCTGGATGTGACCCTTAAAATTTCAAACTCTATTGGGACAGGCAGTTTCCCCTGTAAAGGCTTGGGAACAAGAACTGAAAGTAAAACATTACGCACGTTTACAGTATTAGAACATCAAGGAGTGCTGGGGATCTGATTCATATTTTGAACACGTAATGATGGCAATATTGTGACACTAACAGCTCCAATTTACTATAATGGAATCCTCACGGTACACGTGTTGGAAGAACACAGCTGCAAACACTTTCATGGGGAATGTTATATGTTTCTTTATTATTTAGGTTGGTTTAATGGCTCAGTTCTCTTTCAGATGAAGATAATGGGAAGAAAAATCCCATTTACTTGATGATTGTATACCCAGGCATTATTGGAATCCACAATAAAAGGTATTATTAGTCACTTTTATTACTGATCAACATTTTCAAACTGGAGCCTGGAGTAAGATCCAAATCGATATTAAGGGGTTTTAAGCACATCTGGCCCAATTTGACACAGTTGCTTTTGATTTTTATATAAGCAGCCATTAAACATTTAAAAGGTTTCTCCAAAATTTGATCAAAATCACAAAAGAGATCCAGTGCTTGGTGTAGAACAATTTCTGTAACCAGATATTAGAAATTAAGCAGGATGATCTTCAGCTGCAAGTTCGGTTCCAATACAGGTCTCAGCTTCCTCAAAAGCTACAGAATTTAGGATCATTTGGAGATTCAGGGGAAAGACTTCATGGTGTGAAGCTGTGGATGGAATTTAAACTGAAGTTATTTATATCCTGGTTTATTTTATGCCAACCTTTAATGTTACTCCATAAAGCAAATCCTAACATAAATGTAAACGTGCCAGCATTGCATAAGCAGTGTCAGTGCATTTGTCCCTATGTAGATGTAGTTGCTGAAGGATCCCTACCAATGTCACTCTTTCCATGCTAATCTATGTACCATGGACCCAACATAATATGGTGTTTGTATCCAGAACTCCTCTATCAGCAACAGACAAAATATCTCTAAAATAATACCCAGCTCTCGTGGAGCCCAAAGGATGGTTAAGAAAAGGTAAGAAACAGCTGGGAACTAACAGCCCCTGAATATAAAGGCTGTAGGAAGCTGAGTCCATCCTGCCCGTTGCTTTGACAGCTGTAATCTTTACTGAACCCTTTTACCACTTTGGACACAGGGATGCCACTAATAATACCTTTTAAATAATTCCTCCTGTTAGCTCTGCTTTACAGTGCTTATTTATTAAATTACTGCCTATCCTTTCTTCTATCTGTTTTCAAAATGGAGGAACACACTGGTAGGATTTATCAAAGCAAAAAAATAGGTGATGGGGTCAGCTGCTGAAGGCTACATTGTAAACTAAACAAAAAGACTGCTAAGCTGCCTGTCACCAAAATCATCCTAGCAGTACAAGTGCACTTGATGGTACAAAAAATCATGTCACTGAGAAAATATTTGCTCTTCCAATGCAAATGCCACTACTGACATAATCAAATTTTATCTTTGCTCATTACAGATCCAAGCTTTTAAACCTTTTGTTCTTTAAAATACACAACATCCCGCTTTTAAAGATCAAGAATCTGTCTCATGTTTTCCAGAAAATATCCAACTCCAACCACTCTTACCCTCCTCTTCGTTAATCAAATGTTATATACTCTGCATACAAGCCTGAAGCAGGCCGCACGCATTTTCCCTGGAGGAGATCTTGGCGAATGGCAGTGGGCACACAGGGAACCCCTGGCAGCACCTCCTTGGCCCGCAAGGCTGCTCCTGAGGGTCTCTGCTTGTACTCGGGCAGCGTTTGCTCTGCAGCAGGTCTTCCACTGCTTCCCACGCCCCACTGCTCTCCCATTGCTGGGCCACTAGTGATACCGTGGGGCTGCGTATTCTTAAGGAATTACTTTTTATCTCCAGTTTTATGATTTCCAGCCTTTGCAACACACACGTCACGTTTCAGCAAGTCTCTGATATGCACTAATATTAATAACAAAACAAAACAAAACAAAAACCCAAAACACCACCACCAAACAAAGTTGTAAGCAATTTGTAATGAATCCCACCAGGCTGACTGAAGGTGATGTACCATGTCATCACAGGATTCCGGGCCTGCCCTGCTGCTGGCCTTATGGTGATTGTACCCCCAAAACACTTCTGCTCTTCACAGCTCTGTTGGGTCCCCGTGCCCGGGCGCGGGCAGGGGCCGGGTGTCGGTGCCGCGGGCAGCTCCCCCCGGCCGGCAGAGCCGCTGCCCCCCGGCTCCAGGCCGGGCCCGCCGCTGGCCGAAGCCGAGCCCCGCAGCCGCGGGGGCAGCGCCGCGGGGAGAAGGGGCTGAGAAGGGGAAAAACCCCCGCGGGGGGGAACAGCGGCGGCAGCGAGGGGGCCGGGAGGGGCGAGCGGCAGCCCCGCAGCCCCCCGGGGCAGGGCCGGGCCGGGCCGGGCCGGAGGAGGCCGGGGGGGCTCCGGGCGCCGCAGCAGAGGCTCCCCGGCAGCCCGCGGGGAAGGGCAGGGCAGGGCAGGGCAGGGCAGCCCCCGGCGGGGCAGGCTGTGCCCCTCAGCCCACGGAGCCCGCGGGGGAGCAGCTCCCCCCCGCAGCCCGGGGCAGGGGGTGCCCGCAGGGGGCTGTGACCCGCGGGGGCCGCGCCGGAGCCGGCTCCGGGCAGGGCCCGTGGCCCCGCGGGGAGGAGCCCGGGCCGGGGCCGGGCTGCGGGCAGGGCCGGTGCCCCCGGGGGGGCTGGAGCCGGCTGGGCCTGAGGGGCTGCGCCCCGCGGGGGGCCCCGCGCTGGGGCCGGGCAGGGGGTGAGGACCCTCCCCCGGCGGGGCAGCAGCGGCCGGGACAGCCCGGCACAAGGGCTTGTTCCCCACGTGCCGCAGAGAAACGCCGCGTTGCTCGTTCAAGCCCGGAGCCGCACGTTAAAGACAGCGGCAGCAGCTGCCGTGCCCCGCTCGAGCTGTCACGATCCCAGCGCCACGCACGGCCCCTGGCCGCTGCTGAAGGCGCTGCCGCACCGCCTGGGCCGTTTCCGTGATCGGATGAGGTGGATCTGACCTTCCCACCTCCCCAGTGCCTCCTCAAGCTACGCCAGAGGCTCCTTTGTGGCCAGCTTACAGGGGACATCCTGGTGACACGTGTCACGCCCCCATCTCATCTCTGTACATCCACAACCTGCTGCAGCGTTACCGGTCCATGCTTTGCTGAGAAAGCAGGAAGAACTGGAGTTTAAATGTACAAAAATAGAGGAAGGGGAAGACAGGACTGGTTTTTTTTTTGACTCTCTGGTCTTCAGCATTTAATGCTTTAAAGTAATTGTATTGTTCATTTGTGCTTTACAGCATGTGTCACACGGCTAGAATCTAACTGACAAATTCCACCCTGCGGATTCTGTGAGGGAAATGGTCTGTTTGGTAGTGGCTAGGCAACGCATTCTGAAACAAACATTACATGTACCCCAGACGTATTATATTTTTTTTCTGTTGAGAAACATCTTCTGACCATTTCCTAGCTCATACTTGCCTATAGTCAAAAGCCACTCCATCACTGCCACTAGTGAGCACACAGGGCGTTGGGGTGCTGCATTCGGGTTTGGGGTGCAGTTTCTTTTGAAGTGGGGCTATATGTGCTTTCAGGGGCTGAGCCCCCCACCCCACCTAATGCTTCTGAGAAACTGGACACATCACCATAAACAGCTTTTAGCTCAGAGCCCGCCCCCCCCCCCCCCCCCCCCCCAAACCTCACATCCCAAGTCAAATCCTTGTTTGGGTGGCGGGTTGGGTTGTTCGTTTTGTTCATTTGTTTGTTTATAAAATAAAACTAAAGAAGCAGGGAAGGAACAGAGCCAAAAAAATATGTACTCATAAACATGGGTGGCTTGCCATTCATTGATAAACAGTACGCTAAAGTACATGTGATATTTATTTGCTCATCCCCCTAGTGATACTCTACTGTTCTTTGTAGTTTTGGTCTCAGTCTGAAATACCAATTGCAGAATAATACAAAGGTCCCTACACAACTATCAAACGTTAATGACCTCCACTTCCTGCGCTACGCTGGAGCTCAACCACTGAGCTGCAGTGAAAGTCCACACACTCTTACTAATCCCCCTATAAAAGTTACAATCAAAGAAGGCATCATAGTCTCCATAGAAACAACTGAAAAAAAAAATCCATAGATATCACAAATAACTGAAAGGGCTCTGGTTGGAAATCTTGAACTGCAGGTGCAGCCCAGGGCCCTTCCCATGGCCCAGGACCCCCTTCCAGCCCAGCCTGAGTCCACCCAGCCCTGCTCCAGCAATGCTGTAGGATAGCCTGTCTCCAGCTCCACCCCAGCAGTAAGGCCGGTGCAAAGGAGATGCGAATTTGTGCAGTGGTGCTAAACACACACCCTGCAGATCCCTGCAGTGCTTCTGAGAACAGAAATATCACAGAAGCATCAGTGCAGGGAAAACAGCCCTGAGCGGCATAATCAGGTCCTTACGCTCATGCTTGGTTTTGAGGATGCAGAAGGGGAAAAGGCACCACTCTCATCAGGGCAAAGACCTAGTCTGCTATTCTACTTGTTTATTCTGGAAAGAGAAGACCAGCAATGTGGCACGAAAACCAGGGAACCTCTGTGGGCTTTAGTATGACCAGGAGACGGAGCATAAGCGAAAGAGGGAAGGATTGCTCTCTGTAGCAGCGGAAGAGGGGTCACGTCAGGCACAACTCAGCAAGGGATCTGAACCTGACCCAGGAGTAAAGAGAAGGGAGCTGACATGTAGCTTTGGCAGGAGGACACCCTTGTCCTCTATGTCCTCTTACAAATCAGGCTTCCTCTGGAGGACACTGAAGAGAGGTAGATACTTGCGTAAGGAAGCATGAATGGGTAAGAAAAGTCATACCTGGAAGATGTTTAGGGGCAGAGCCCCGTTAGGGGCCAAAGAATACATCTGTTGCCCACCAACAGAGATGTCTTGCTTGGAGATACCTGCTTGGAGCTCTGTGCTGCTGGGCCAGTCTTGCTGCGGCATCCGAGTTACGCTGGGTACCTCTGCATGCTCCTGGTGACACTGAAATGTGCCCATCGTGGGCATCTATCACTTCCCTCTTAGGGCCATTTCACAATCATATATGTCAGTCTTGATTTTTTTCTTGTCTGTGTTTTCCTTATCTTTACCCTTTATACATATGCCTACTCTGCTACCCTACATGTATTTTTCCCCTCCTTACTATTTACTGCCTTCAGGTTTTTGTAAAATGTTATTCTTTCCAACTTGAATCAGCTCCAAGCCATATGAAATACATTTTTAATCTTTCTTGTATAAAAAAATCTCCTTTTCGTTTCAAAGATGCTTTTCTCTAAATTCTCTCCAATTCATCCATGTCAGTCTGGCACTGATAAACCGAGCCAGAGATACTGTTACACCTGTGCCATATACAGCTGGATCATCACCTCCCTGGAAGATAATGTTTTTGCCTCTGTGTGTAGCCCCAAAATCATACTCTTTAGTGCCAATACAAGCCCACGTCTAATTGGTTTCCCACTGCTATCTCTAGGAGATTTTTTTCTTTTCTAGTGGTCTCTAAGTATCTCCCTCCTGCAGAACAGCTGAGTCTCTGATTATCTTTCCCCAGATGTATGAGACTGCATTTTCCAAGCTGGATCTTTTCTTTTACTATTATTCCCTATTTCTAATTTTTACCTTCCCTTACCACTTCCACTCTTGTTAATCTTCCCAGCTCCTTGCAAGGCAGCATCCTCTGCTCCTTTAGGCATGCAGTATGTCCTGAGCAGAAAGCAAACCTAGGAACACACTGTGCCTTGAATTTGACAATTTGTTCCCTCGTGAGAGGCATCTGTTAACATCTATAGATAAATGGCAAATTATTTTTACCTCTATCCTTGTTCCTTGCTTCTGCTTGGCATGCTGGAGAGATACAGAGGGCTAAAGCTGGGGGTCCCCCTTCCACCCCTTACTCCCCACAGCTGCTAACCCATTGGTGTGACAGAAACAGAGCTGCCCACAGAAGCTAATCCTCCTCCTCCTAACTACAGATGCTAACTCCTGGCATCCGCATGGGAGAAGGGATGATCTTGCCTCCCTCGTGCTGCTTACGGTTCCTTACAGTTCACCAGGGAAGCAATTCCACAAAAACAAAACACAAAACCCAGCAGCCTCTCCCCAGGACTCCTTCCTATTTATCATTTCTCCCTCCGTTTATCACCTTCCTTGCCAGTCTCAGGCAGCGTAAAAGTACTTACAGCCAAAAAAGAACTCCTAAACTTGGTTTTGTGATTCAATGAATCAAAAGCTCTCCTTTGTGAGACAGGGTTGGTTTGGGGTTTTTTTGAGAAATACTCACTATTTCTATACAAACTCCCACTGGAGTCAACGAGGGCATAGATTTTTCTGATCTTCCTCTGGGCAGCTAACTCCCCTCAGCGCTGATGGTCAGTGCTTCGGTAGGCAGGCTGGATGGACCGATTCAAGTGCTATTCGGATGGTTTTATTCTCTTGCTTTGTATGTTCCCTAGCCAGGGAACAGAGATTTTTCTTACCAGCTGCTCTCAAGATGGATCAGACAGCATTGTATTCAGAACAATATAAATAAAGAGGCGGAGAAGAAAAGTTATAAAGTTTAAGTCCTTGAAGTACAATGTTGATTTCAACTAACAGGTATTAAACTTCTATCATTTTTTTAAATCTCACACCATCCTAGAGCAGAAGCAGATGACCATCCCCATGCTGCTGTTGAGGAGAGCAGCACACAGAAGCACAAGGCATGTCAAAGCTCCCTTTTGAAGGGACCTTTGAAGTTCTGCTGCCCCCAGAAGCTGCCAGGGTTATTTCTCAATTTTGCCCCCCCAAAAAAATTAACAAAAAATTTTTTCTAGAACTGAATGCGAGAGTTCTTCAAACCTGACATGAAAGACTACAGTGGTTTTCTAACCTATGGTTCCTGTAGGAGCCGTTACAGACCTCAGCTTCCAAAATTACCCCCAAGGCATTTGATCGGGTCATGTAAGAGGGGATGCCACTGGACACAAATATATCTTTGTGGGTGCCACTGCCAGTATTCTTGATGAGAAAGAAGGGAGAGCAGGTCCACTGCAATGCTGGCAGCAACTCCTGTAACTGAAGGAGTGAGGAGAGGTCAGAGCAAAGCTTGGAGAACTTGGAGGAAAGAAGGGAAAAAGCTGAAATAAAGAAATGTGCTTGGGCAGCAAAATACCTCACTACGGCACTGCAGGCTCAGACCATCTACCTCCACATTTCTTCCTCTGAATTACAGGTGTTTCTGGGTCCTTCTTCCAGGCACAAATGCTGCTCTGAAATGAGAGCTAACAGCATAAGACTCCTTGAAGGGCTACAGCTCTGAAGAGAAATAGCCAGCTACTTCTGCAGCCAAATGTGATGGATGAATGCTTCTAGCATCAGGTCTTTGGAACTGCTTTTCCTACCCCTGGGGAAAAAGAGAATGTAAATTGCCAGTGAAACCCTCAGGTGTCAGGCATATGAGGATAATAAGTGTGCTATAAATGCCCTAAGAAAGCAACATAACATAAAATATTCCCTTTTTCATGACAGTAATGTGAAGCAAAATATACATATATATGCTGTGTATACATTTTTGCCTATACAAAATACCAGACACTACTTTAATCGTTTGTTTTTATAATAACAGAAAGTGAGATATAATAATAAAAAAGGGAAGGTTAATGAAATCTGCAAGTATCAGTTGGAAAGTGGATGCAAAGAGAGAGAACAGTGGGCATTTATCTCTTTTTCCTGATGTCATGAAGTAAAAGATTAACAGAAGGTAGAAGCAAAATCTATGAGGTCAGCTTTGATTGCTTATTTGTTGCTGTGTTATGTCTGATATGCCAAATGAAAATCAATGCACCTTAACATCAGTGCTGGGCAGAAATAAAAGATTTGCACTCTAAAAGGAGGAGAGAGAGAGAACAGTAGTAATTCAGATGGAGATTGTGAGTCAGGGCAGAATTCATTTTGCCAGATACAGACATCGAAAGTATGGATGTGTCCAAGACATGCACTTCAAAGGCACAACTCCTCTTACTCTGAAGTCTACATCTGAAACAGTGGATGGTTCTTACCTTGAAAATGCCTCTTTCTCTATACTGACAATAAAAGGTTTCCCATTCAATATGTTGATCTATACTGCAGATGTCTAAAGTTACTCAGAATTGATACAGACCTCATATAATTCATTGATGACACATGGACCCATCAGCAGAGCAGGGGATTTGCCCCTGGATCATTCAGGACTCACCGCAGTAGTACCATTTTGTGATTAGCAGCCAGTTATTGGGCAGGCGTAAGGGAGCACAGGCATGAGGCTGGGAGCTGGCAGGGATGAGAAGTTGAGAATCAAGCAGGAGACTTTTTCCAACCCCATATCTGTATTAGCCGCAAGAAAGCAGAAGGAAGGGAAGAGAGAATACTCATATAAATGCTGTCTTTCAGCTGTGGGCTACAGCAGATTTAAGCAGGCAATGTATGAACTGCATCATTAAAGCCTGAGAACGTCTCAGGATCTCTAAGACAGGAGAGACAGCCCTTTGGATGCCATACCCATTTGTATTACATACCCTGAATACCACCAAAGGTGTTATAGTGCCCTTACATAAATCACTGTTACCCTCTTTTCTGGAACATGTATACAACTCTGATCATTTTTCTCAAGAGGAACATAGCAGAACCAGAGAAGGGAATAGTCAAAGGGCAGCAAGGCTGGTGAGGGTGAAAATACTTGGACTGTGCATCCCTGCGGGAAAAGAAACAAGAAAAGACATGAAGAAATACATAAGATAATGACTGAGATGGAGAATTGGGTCACTTTATCCATTTCAGTTCATACACTATGTCTAAGATAATGATTGTTGGTGAGCCAGCCTGTGGAAGTGAGGACTACAGAAGTGGATTTCATGGACATCCCTTCCCTCTTCCCTTTTCCCTGCCCCTTCCTTTATCCCTTCCTTGATTACCTTTCTGCTGGGCTGGGGGCCAGACCACAGCTACCCAGGCTCACCTGCCAACAGGAGAGGGGCCATGAAATGTGGGCTGAAATTGTGCAGCCCCCCAGCCCAGCAACAGCGTGTGTTAAGGTTGGCTGAGTCAGTCATGGCCTCCCATCTCAGCTTCTCCAGAACAGAGACAATAAATTTAGCCAATATAATTTCCCTAAACTGTTTGGTTCTCAAAAAAAGAATCAGAATTGAGAACAACTACATCTTCCTCCTAGCAGATTGTGAAAAGCCAGAACTATCGGTTTGACTCCAAAAAGGGAATATTCCACAGAGGAACCAATTTTCCAGCTTCACAGTTTCAGGGAAGGGAACCCTCTGCCACTGATGCAGTTCTTCAAGGCAAAGCTGTAAGCACTGAGGGCAGCAGTCATACAAGTGTTGTTGGTTCATGTATTTGCAAGTTCCCAGGTTCCTCTGGAAACTTCACAGAAATTAAAACCGTGTCTCCTTGGCTGTGGACAAAGCCACTGCTGGATTCTCATGACTCACATGAACCTGTCACAGGTGCAGTCCGTGCAACTGGAAGTGGGTACTTCCACAATGGAGGGAAAAAAATTTCAAAATAGTGCAGAAATGGGCTGTGAAACCCATTGCTACATCATCTAGATCTTAGCACTGACCATCAAAGCAAAGCACAAGATTTTTTGTTTAAAACAAATCCTTCTAGAACGTTATTTGTTTGATTTTTAAGTACTGGACTAAACCGCATAGGACATTGCACTGCCTCAGCATGGCAGCTCTTGTGTTCATGTATGAGATGACAAATACAATTCCTGGGCAGAAGTACCTCATCGTTAGATCAGCAGGATAAACTTTGGTTTCCAAGAACAAGTTTCCTCAGCAACCTGTGTTCATATTGAAGCATACATAATCATCCCAGTATCTTGCCAACAGCATCACTCTTGCATTTGAAGTCATTGATATAGAATGAAGCAAAATAATATGAAATCTATTTTAAATTAAATAGAAAATGGCAAATTAGCCAACTTTTTTTTAAAAAAATCCTTATTAATTCATTTGATGCTGAAAGAAATATGTCTAAATATTTCAGTTCATCTCTCACAGATAGTAAGTTATACTTCCCATCATTCCTGATTTCCTGTTTGCTTTGCTTATCTCTGCAGTTTTCCTGTATTACTCTCTTAAACCTGTGCAAATGGTATTATTTTCCACATTTATTTTTGCTCACTTCACTTATTTCAAGAATTGTTGCTACGTTAACCATTAAATTTCCTCCCATCTGTGATTTCTCTTTTTCAGGAGATAAATCATTTTTATTTGTAATAGCTTATGATTAGTAATTCTGTTCTTCTGAGGAAAGTCTGAGTTAATTTATAGGTGAAAGCCATTTATGTTATGAACAGCAGGACCAAGGACTAAAAAGGCTAAAATGATCCTTCCTGAAATACCTGAATCACTCAATCCCACATTGAGTTGCATTGATTTTAATGTATTCCCACCTGGGAAGAAAATGATGTGATAATTTCATGCTACATCCCAGATGCATTAACAAAGATTTCCTGAACAAACATACTCAGAGGCTGGTGTCATAGACTCAAGAGAAATAAAGAGAGCTGGAATGGTGATGTTTAAGCAGCGTGGCCATGAGAAGCAGAAGGCAACTCAGTCTGGGTGGATATGCTAAATCATTATCCAATTCTCAGCAAACCCATTGCCTTGTCTTTGGAGGAATGCAACAGAAAACTGTCTAAAGTGTGCAAAGTTCAGGGAACTCAGAAGAGGAAAAGTGAAATGTTCTTCTCTGAGAATTCCACTCCCATGTGTAAGATAGTAGAAGATTTAGACTTTTTTCTTCTGCAAACGGGACTTCTAGCTGTGCAGCTGAAAGTACCCAAAAGTTTTACATCATGTTGGATATTCCATAGGCAAAGGAGCATCCATGGGTGGATTAATCTAACTCTCATGGGTAGGGTAGATTACTCATGTTTGCTAGCATAACCACTGACCATCAAAGAAATGCCTCACTGAGGGGCATTTGAAGTGTTTGTTTATTTAAATAATCGTGCTTCTAAGCCCTGCCTTTTCTTTAGCAAGGTACATGGTGTTGATAATGTAGGTCTTAATTTATTTATATATTATATATATAACAAACAATAATTAATATAAATTAATTCTAATTTACCAAAGGCATAACAAGAAGCAATGCCTGGAAGTTGTAACTGGGCAACTTCAAATCAGAAATAAGCCATACCTTTTAACCAGGAAAGTAATTAACCAATAAATTAATGAGACAGACTACTGTGAAGGTTTCTGATTCTTCCTACCTTGATGTATTGAAGCCAAGACCAAATGCCTTTTTAGCAAACACACTTTATCCAAACATAAAAACTGCTGGGCTTGGTAAAGGGTACTGCATAAAGTGAAATTGCTTGTGCTATATGGCAATCAGGCCAGATGAGCTAATGGTCCCTGGTGAGCCCCTGCTTTATAAATCTATTAATTAGAATTTGGGATTTATAGAGTAGTGGGCCAGAAGGAGCAACTGTGATTGAGGTTGTGCAATCAATTCCCATGGACTTTATCATGTTCCTTTTGGAATTGTTGGCAAAAATCCCGTCGTACAGGCAATACTTGCCACAAATCACAAAAGGAAAAGGCTTTTATAAATGAGGGTGAGAAGGCTGAGAGGGGAGAAACAGCATTTGTTAGTTGTTAAATCTATAAATATTTAGGCATTTGTTTCTTTGTTAGCATCTAGAGAATTTAGACTCAATGGCAGTTGCCAGGATGGAAACAAGATACCTTCGTAACAACCTGCTGAGAAATAACAAGAAATATGCTAATCACTGCATAAGCTTAAACTCTGACAAATTTAAACCCACTTTCCATTTGCTATTCCATTTCTAACAAAACCAAACAACATGAAATTTGACATGTCGCATGTTATTTTACAGAACATTTTATTTGGAAAGCTTAGCCTAATCAAAGGGAAATCACTCTCAGGACTGCACTGCTGACCCATCAATTACCCTTACTGTAAAATATATATATTTTTTAATGTCCTAACATTTCCTTTAATACCAACTCTCAGAGTGAATTTACTTATAAACTTCAATTTTCCTTTAGTGCTTAAAATGCAGCAGACATAAAGAAACAGCCCACAGGCCTGGGTGCCTGTGAAAAAACCTGACCACAGTAGTAAACTGAAAGCAAAGTCCAAGTTCTAGATGTTTAGAGCTCTCACGTGAATATCATCATATGTGTATCGTGTAATATTACTGTTTAACAGGCTTCAAAATACCGACTGTGCGTTCTCCATGCTCACCCACGTCTAACAGCAGCAAGAGTTATGGCAGTGCTACCACTGATCTCCTGTTATGTTTTCAAGGTCTGCGTTGTGCCCTGGACACCTTGAAAATAGATGTATGTCACTCTTCTAGATGTCTAAGAAAAGGAGATGACAGGTTTCAGCAAGGTGGACAATAGGTCCAGCCTGGAAATAGAAGAAATAAAGACAGATGGGGAACATGGGAAAGAAAACCAATGTGCAGAGGTGGGAGAGCATCTAGGGATGAATTAAAAGCATCCTCAGCTTGGTTCAGAGATGAGTGTTAATACTGAGGGATACTTCTCACTGCAGCAGTTGAACAGAGCCACTCCCTGGGGGTTCCCCGTGTTACAACCCATGAGCTCCCAGCGCTGTGGACACAGAGCTATCAGGATCTGGTTTCCTACTGAGGTGTCCAGCAACCAACAGCTCCAGCTGCCACCCCGCATCTTTACCATTTTTTTCCCCTCTAGCAATGCTTGTGCTCCATCATATCCCCAAACTACTGGCAGGGAAAGAAGCTGTAGCTATGGATGTGCTGTTGGGCTGTGGTAATTGGGTAGCAATAGGATGAACAGTTTGGAGAAGTGTAGAGCTCCCACTTTTCCGGGAATGGGAGGTGGTGGGGTGGAGGGGAACTAATCTATCTCTCACCTCTACCCAGCCACCAAACCTCACAGAGCTTGTAGGTATTTTTGACGGGTCAAAACCTTTGGCAGATCTGGAAAAAATTGGGCAATGAGAGGGAAATGTGGGTGGGGGGTGGGGGGGAGGAAGTGACTGACAAATGCAGAGAGATGACAGACAAGTGTCCTTCAGCCCAACAAGACAACCCATTCCTCCCGAAAATACTTCTCTGGGGCATGGCCTTTGCTACAAAACTCCTGGCTCTTGTTCTCTAATGAAAGGACAGATTTATCCTAAGCTCCCAGAGTTTTAATTCACCCATAACTCTCTAGTCCCGTACTAATACGATATTAACAATTTTTAGCAACAGGCCTGTAGCTTTGTATTGAGCTTTCAAGGCCTCAGGACTGAGCTTTGTTTCCTTTTCTGACTGAACTTTTCTTGGCTTGCCTGCAGTTTTATTTTAATTTGATTTAGCTAACACAGCAATTTCTTTAATTGACCAGGTGTCTACGCGTGATTTGTTTTACTTATGTTTATCTTCATGTGCTACAACTATAGTTTTATATAGGCAGAAATAACAAGCAAGTAGTCCACGTAGAGCGAGATATTTATGACTAACACAATGATGTGGTATAGAGAAATACAAGCCTGGCACAACAGCAGAGGCTTTCAGAAAGGGAGACACGGGACATGGCATAGAGGATTACAGGCAGGGGATGCTACAAGATGGGGCACAGGCTGGCACTGGAGACTTCATCACTATAAATAACTCACCCATGGTCAATTAAAGCAAATGTAGACCTGAAGCTGGAAAAAAATTGGGTTTAGAGGTAACAAAGAGAACAAAGAATTAATATCTAACATACAAAAAAGGCACCAAATATAGAATATTTGGTTGTAACTTGGAGCTGCAGACTAGCAAAGAATGAGCAAAGGCATAGAAGTGTGTTAGAAAACACAAAAATAGCCCAAAGTGGATCTTAGAGGGAAGAAGAAGAAACCTTCAGCACAAACATCATATTCCTCCCAGCAAACAATTGGAGATGCTGATGATTTGTCGTAAGATCCCAAGATCCCGCACTCTGCAGCACAACTACCAGACTGAAACTACCAACCCTAGGACCTAGAGCAGCAGTGGAAGAGTGAGCACAACACAAGAAATAGGGTAGAAGCAAAAACGTGTGAGCATAACTATTGTAACTGATTTTTTGTTTCCTGAACCAGTTAAATCTAGCCTAATGACGGTTAGACTCTTAAGATTTCAGTTGTACTTACAATGGCCTTACCGACACCTAACGTGTGCTTACTCTTGGCCCACAAAGAAGATTTTGAGCGCAATAACCCAAGTAACAGTGACTGCTTCCCTCCAGTCCCTTCCTTTGGGAGAAAACAGGTATTAGGAATCTGCATCCTCTGTTGCAGAGGCCCACTGAGGCTAAAGGACTGAGCCTGCCTAATAGGTGGACAGGGTTGTCTGAGGTATCCTACTGTTCTAAGGAGCAGATTTAAGACCAGCTAGATTAGTCACATTAATTATTTCAACATTAATACTCAGTAACAAATGGCTTTTGTCTACACATTATGATTTATCATCTTAGGGATGCTGTACCTAAAGACAAGGTCCCTTCACACATCGGATCTTGACCGGCAAGGACTAATGGAACATCCCTGTAAGAAGCAAAGCAAATTATCATCTCATGGTCCTATCTCTGATACTTGCTGGTTTTCCAAGCATCCACAAGGATTCAAACGTACTCACCAGCCCCAAGGACCACAGCTACAGGGAGAAAAGTCTCATTTCATTGCCTCTACTGTAAAGCTATCAGGATTTCCATATATTCAGCAAGGGGCTAATAAAGACAGAAACTATCTTTATGATTAAGGGTCCTGACTGTCTTGGACTAATTGCCTTGCTACGAATTCAGAACAGGCCATTTTAGGGTCTATATAAAGGTTATTACATAAGTCAAGATATAGATAATTAGCTGCTGTACATTGTCATCATGCATACCTTCATTTGGGGGGGGACAGAGAAGAAGGTTAAACCCACATTTTTTTTAAATAGTCTCTTCTTCCTCTAATGAACCATCCCCAAAGCCTAGCTCTTATACAGATGTTACAGCACTGACCCTCCTCTAGTTAAAATGGACGTAAACAATGGTGCTATTTTACCAAAGCTTTTTACACTGGGTAGTTTCTGAATTCTCTCCCTCCTTCATTGTGATAAAGAAAACAGTTGCTATGGCACGAGGTGAAACCAAGTAGCTCCCTTTCTCTAGGGAAAGCAGAACAGCCTACCTCACCAAGTGTAGCAGCTTGTGACAGGTCTTTCCCTCAGATCTGAGTGAAAATAAAGCAAGTTTCATTTCTAAGCTTTGAATTCCCCTATGAAAACCTGAATAGAAATATAGGGAATACACACTGCTGAGTGGCAAAGATACAAAAATGATTCTTCTAGGCCTGTAGGTTATTAAGACAACCTGCTCACAAAAACCCCTGGCTATCAGTAAATGAATCATTAAATCTCAACCAGGAGATAAATAGCCATTTTAGGGAAGTAATTGTGATCTCAAGAACCTCGTACTTACTTTGCAGCACAGGTGAATTGGGCATTGGAAGAAATAATACTACCACCTTCAGCAGAAAAATCCCAAAGCAGTGCATAAACATGACCGGATGAAATCCCACAGTGTGCTAATAAGATAGATGCTCTCCACCTCTTATGGCAGACTGGAAGAAAGCACACAGCAGTTAACATGCCCTGCTGAGGTCTCAAAATAAGTCAGCAGGGGCTCAGAACTGAACCTAGGGCTTACAGACTCCTGCTCGAGCTGCTGCAACACCAGGAACAACGAAGGATGGAAGTTTCAGAGTTATCCTGTGGACACAAAGGTAACAGCAGGCCAGTTTTCCTGCTAGTGTGAGAACATAGGCATGTGTGTAATAGTTATATACAGAGTCCCCTACATTTCAGACAGGACTTTTCACTTGGAATACGTTAGATATACGCAAACAAGCTCAAAGCATCCATTCATCTACAGTGCAAATCACTTCCTCGGGCTTGTGATTAAAGATATTTGTCTTCCAAGAGAACACCATATCAGTTCCCTCTCTGGTGTCTGTCAGAAAAGAATTCATACACAAAATTGTCACTTTTTTTTTTTAACAAAAATCAATTTTAATAATAAATGTTCAACATGAGAAAATTACACTTTAACTCAAAAATCATTAATTTTTTCACAAACTCTCGGAGATTGGGGTGTCAACAATATAGAATATTTCTTCATTTAAGATGGAATAGCTGATAGATAAAATGATTTGTGACTTGCAGGACTGTGCATTCAAGACTGCAAGTTCATAAACCTACAAACAAACAGAATTATTTCTTCAGTAAAGTGGGAAATCATAAATTGCATGGAACATTAGATTCCTGCATGCCCCCATACCGGTCCCCTAAAAATGAGGAATGTTGCTTTGATGCCTTCACAGAAATTCATTGGCTACACTGTCTCCAATTTTCACTCCAGAAGAAATATGCAACTTAGAATTTAGGACTGGGAAAGCTCATGCACATGCTGAGCGAGTCCCTAAAAAATATGGCCTACTAAGAGAACAGTGGTGACTTAGGGAAGATGGAAGTGACTTCTTGAAGAATGTCTATTTGGTACTCTGTCACATGTCAACTACATCATATCAATATCTGCTTCTATATAGCTCCGTGATTCAAACGAATAACGTTCAAGCAGCATGTCTTTCCTTCACTTCAGGATGTTGGGTTTTTTTTCTCCTGCTGATGCTTTTAAATTCTGTTTCAGGACCTTATCCAATAGTACACAGCTTTTTCCTCCAGTAGAAGTAATTCAGGGACACAAACATGCAGGCTGGTCTTTATGTCCACATTCTTTATAGCAGAATTGTTGAGTTCTCCTAGATGTTGAAAAGTGCCATGGTGCAAATGATGCAGCAAACTGGAGTGGTCGATAACGGTCCTGCGGTGCAGGCTGATGACTGAAGCTGAACTGTGAAAAATACCAGAGTAGAAGAACCTGTCAAAGAATAAATATGATAAATACATTCACAATCAAGCATCATAATTTTTTTTTATGTAAATAAAAGCCATTCATTAGGAATTGAACATATAAAAATTGCTAAATAGGGGACCTTGTCAAACCCATGCACACTCTGTACTTACTAGTGGCAACTAAACCTCACAAGGTACTAAGATGATCTTGCCCAGTGCTATTGTGACCTTCTATATCCTACTAGCTCCAATAGGATTTAATGGTGCCTAAGAGTCCCAGGAACAACCACTTCCTTTTGAAACAGTTGCCTTGACTTATGCAGCCAAAGAATATTTGCTTTCTCACTAAACTTCCCTTGCTACTTTCTTTGAGCTGGGTTGGAAACACTACAGCTAGATTCTACCATCCCACCTTCCCAAGAACTCACACTAGATAAGTTTTCCTCTATACAAACTTGGGAAAACAGCATCTCAAAAAAATTAAAAATAAAAATAAAAAAAATTCATGTGATACTGTGGCACTTCCCTATTTGGAACAAAACTATGGCAGTGCAGCACGTGAGAAGGAGAAAGAAAATTGGTAACATGATCATCCTTTCTGAAAACTGACTGGATAAATGTCTTAAGTCTGCTTCAAAGATGACTTTATAGACTATTGAAGCAGTTGTCCATCCCTCCATACCGGCCACATCCAAAACTATTCAATTAAAGTAGGAAACTTGACTGAGGGAAACAATGTCATATTTTAATAGATGACTAATGCTCATAAGTTAGTAAAGGGAGACTTTTACCATTGTAAAACAGCTCTAATGAGAAGCATATCCTTCCTCCTTCAAAGACCTTCAGCAATCATTTGGAAAACAATATACATTTTTCTACATATTCTCCTCTAACCAATAGACCTTAAAATCAATGACACCAGCAGAACAGATGTAGGGGAATGAAGCTGGGTTAATTATCATTGATAACATACAGCTGTGGGCTGGCTTCAGGGCGGTGGGTTGGCCGTTGTAGATAAGGTGCAGCTGTGGCTGGTTAAGTGAAGAGGTTGGGCAGCCAAGGAAGAAAGGAGGAAGAAGCAGAGAGAAGAGAGAGCATGCCCTGGGTGAGGAGAGACTAGGAGAAGGCAGCAGAGGGACTGGCATGAAGAGTATGTTGGTGTGAGGTGGTAAAAGACTTTGTTGCAGCCAGCTAGTTTGGAGAGTGCTGTGACAAACAGAGACAACACCCTTATTTTTTTGTTGTTGCTAGTGAAAGTTCTTCCCATTTAGATTGTTTATTTCTCATCCTCAAATAAAAAGAAAAGTTGAGACAGTAACTTCTAAGCCCACTGCCACGCTGAAGCACCAGATGATCTGGCAAGCACGCACCCTCAAGAATGAGACTAAGTGCTGGGATGCTCCTGCAAGGCTGTGAGAGAATAGGACTGCAGCCACTGCTTTTGCCCATTCTGCCTGTACCCCCTTTAATGGTGGAGAGAGATTACCAACCTTATCTTTTCTCTGCCTCCTGAAGTGGAGTTTCACTTCACAAGTCATGGGCTAGAGGTATCTGCATGGCACCCATGCGGGCTATGGAAAAGAGGTGCTTCTGCTCTAAGAAAGGCAAGTCCACTGATGGAGGAGGGAAGACGTTCTGCCTCTCTGAGCTTGTAAGAGTTTAAGCAGCCTGCTCTGAGACTGAGTGTATCTGACCCAAGATGAATGGAAGGTCCTGTGCAATGTTGTTTCACATGCCTGTAGCCATCCCATCTTGCAAACCCAACACCCACTTTGCGAAAATTATAAGTCTTAGAAAGGAGGAGAAGATTGGGTGATGCCAGCATGGCTGCCTTCTGGAAAAACTGTCAAACCAACCTGTACAAGAACACTTTCTCTCTAAGACTACAGTCACATACACACAGTACATACAACCATCTTCTTCCAAGAACAACTCTTCTGAGCAGAGCTTCTTCCTACAATGCCATAGAAACAGCCAGACCTCTGCTGTTCTTATGGGGTTTATGAAGAAACCTTGGCCAAATTAACGTCAAAAGGAGTTTTACAATAACATCATTAACACCCTGTTGCTGACAAATTAATTAGCATTGAGCGTGCTCAGATACTATATTGACATGCTCCAACCAAATAACCTGGTAACACCCACAAGTAAAATGTCTAAAATGCCAAATAAACGTCTCAGTGCACCACAGAAGAAAGCTTAACAATTGTAAGACTGTGTGTTAAAAGGAAGCTTTTTCCCCCTAAAGGTTTATCATTCTACTAAGAACACTAAGAACTGAATTCAAGGTTTAAAAGCTAATCAAACCAGTGAGACAAAGCAAGTCATTTTCCTATCCAGATTACAGTGAATAACAAGTCTTCCCTGAGCAACAACACCTAAAATCAAGCACCGGCAAGTAACAGAAGGGTGGGGTTTTTTCCAAGAATCCTTTTCTGCTGCTCTTTCCCACAGCAGGAGGGTGCCTAAAACACTCCACCTCGTTTGCCGCTGTCTCTGTGTTTCTCATTACCCCACTGTTCTTCTCCCATGATACAAATGCATGCTAAGAATCAAGGACAAATTATACTATTAATCTCATTTCGCCATAGAATAAATCAGAGAGTAAGTGTATTAAATTTTCATATCCTGCCTTGTTGATGTCTGTTAGCATTGATTAAAAGGAAAAGATTTGGAACAGTAGATCACTTCATAAGACAATTTCATCTTTGGTTGCTCTGGTGCATTTGCCCAATTATTGCCAGTTTTGATTCAGTGGTGCAGACATCAAACCATTAAAAATTACAAATCGGTCGCTGGAAAGCCAACATATGGTGGTGCCTTTGATTAGCAGTCATGAGACCATGATTTTTTTAAAGGTGCCTGTGAAAGTTTTGTCAAATGCCCCTGAAGGAGCATACCTTACCTTCTTTTTTTTCTTCAGTGCCATAGGAAGACTTACATTTGGCAGACTTGTAAACCCTATTCCAGTTCCAGTAAGTCTTCAAGAATTGTAGCAAAATGTCAGACCAGTAGGCAAACAATAAGTGACAAAATGAAAGAATAATGTTTCCTGGATCAGGTTCTTCCAATTCTATGAAGATTAAAATATCATGTGAACTCTAAGTGAATAGGATGTCATCTAAGTGGGACGTACCCCTGCCTCTTACAGAGTTGCATATGAATTCCTGAAAAATAATAATCTGATTTTGAAGGGAGGGAGGGTAAAAGAAGACCCAGAATTAACAGCTTTTATTGAATGAATGTAAAAGACAATCACCTAGAAGGTGAATTTCAAAACAAATACCTAAGGGAAGAGTATAGTGTGCAATTTCTATCAGAAAAAACAAAAAGAAAGAAAAAGCAAATGACACTCTAGGAAGGGAATAACCACAAGGCTTTATGTGTGCACTGTCTGGATGATAAGAAACATTGATGGCACAAACAATCACAAGATAATCCCATACCTGAACTGTTCGTACCGAACACTTAATGCAACTTGTTTAGAAGGGACACTGCAGGGCACACATTAGTAAGTTAGCCTGAGGGACCAAGACAAAAAATGCATGTTTCCAGTCTGCTTTGAGACAGGAAGAAAGTAAAGATTAAAAGCTGCCAAGAGTGAGACATAAAAGTAAAAAAAAATGTAAGGCTTGACACTTCTGACTTGTGAAAAGACTGCAGTTGCAAAAATACCTCTGGGTAACACACCAACACCCTCTGACCCATGTATGTTTTGATGATCACTGCTCTAGAAAGTCCGAATAAGCAATTTAGCTTAACCAAGAAGCAATAGCAAAGAATAATGCAGAGCTCAAGGGAGTGAAAAAATGAATTTATAGCAATATAGCTTTCACTAAAGTATCTTTTATTAATCACTGCCAAACTGGTAACTGTAATAAACAGGAGCTAACACAGATATTTAAATCAATTATTCTTCATAGATCATAAATAAGAGAAGGAAAACAGGGTTTCTTCCTGGGAAAAAACTAGCAACGCATTATCACTAAAATACAGTGGGAGCAGTGAAAGTGGCTCTGTAAGAAGGTAACACAGAACTGCTTTGAGTTCATGCTTCCTGTTGGTATCAAGAAAAAATATTTAAGCTGCACTCACTGAACATAATTACAGATGCTTTCAAAGATCTTTAAATATTTAACTTCTTAATCTTCACAATATCTCTATTAAATAGATGTTTCTGTGTACCACCAATTTACATAAGAGAAACATCTTTTAAAGCTTGTTTTTAAAAGTGGTTTTCTTTCTTTCATGTGGTGCTGGGAACTGCAAAAGAAATGCTGTATAAATACCTTCACAGGTGCAGCTTTGTAGATGCAGACACAAATTTCAGCTCTTTGATTATTGCTGCCAGTCAAGCCAATATTCGCTACAGGCTTCAAAACATGGATGCAATTACGTAAAAGGACAAAACCGTATCTGCAAATTTTGAGTCCAGCCTGAGGCTCCTTCAAAGTTCCGCATGGAGAAAGGGCCCTCCTCGAGACTGCACACCACTGGCACTTGGCTGTGCCAAGAGCAGACTTTGCGAGCTCTTGGCACTTCACCTCCAGCTCAATCTATTGACGGATGCTGCTTTTCTGAGCCAAATTTCCAAGGCAGAGGGAAGGAAAGGAAGGCAGTGGGCTTATTTTAAACTTGACATTTCTGCAGAGAAAATATATAGAATAATTGGAAAGACTTGCAGCAAGCATATAGAATTTACCCATAGATTTTGACCAAAGAATTACTGGTTGATCTAACACTAGATTGAAAAGCTCTGTACAAAAGAACATAAAAATGTATAACTAGATGAATGAACTCGGATGTTCCTAGGGCATACTGTTTTTTCATCGATGATCTGAAAGATGTCACCTGTGCCTTAATTAAATTTTCAGAAGTTACCAAATGATGAGCAGCTGCCAAACAGTGAGAGAGAACAAAAGGAGAATATTGGGGCTTCTGCTCCCAAAGTACATGCACACAACTCCGCTTAGTCTTATCAGATATTCTGTTTGAGCATCTGATGGCAGAAGCTGAATCTTAAATGGGATAACATTTAATCAGATTTATTTTCATTTAAAAAAGAAACAACTCAGAATCAGAAAAAATAAAGCCTAACGTTGTTTCATTTTAAGCCTAACACTACCTAGCAATAGAACAGGACCATTGAGAGCCAGAGAAACACAGAGCACACACACACACAGGCACGCACGCCTGCAGAAGAGTCCTCCATGCTGCTATATATTTTATATAAATATATATAAAAACACTAAAAGCACAGTGTGGTGCAGGCCTCACGGCAAGGGGAACAGTTATATTGGTTTGCCGAGTTGTATACAGGGCAGGCTCAGCACAGCATTGAAACAGGATAAAAGTTAACTGGAAAATGCAAAAAAACAGGCAATAACTCTCATGTAATAAAGTAATACACAGTGATTAAGAACATGGGAATGAGACTTTACAGAATGATATGCAATGCTGCATTAATACTAGTGAAAGTAATTTAATACATACAAAATTGTAATTCTGCAAGTATTTGACAATAACAATGAAAATCCAGGAAAGGAAATGTTTGCCATAGTTGTTAACAGCATCACAGTTACAGAGGAAAAGATTAAACAGAGCCTGGATATTTCCTTCACAACACTGATCCTCCGCAGCCAGGAAATTTAGAAAAAGGGGGCAGTGGATGAAAACATGGGATAAGTTTGTCCAGGACAGGACCAATTCTTCCAACAGCTCCGCTGAAGGCTTTAAAGTAGTGCTTACTTTGCTTAGGAATCTCATGACCAGTGGCATCACTTCTGGTCAAAGAGAATTATGATGTCCTCACTATCTGCTCCCCACCTGGACCACTGACTGGTTGCCCACTGCTACAATACCTGTGTAGTGAGTGACAGGCACTATTATATTAAATTCACAGATACTTCTCCCAGAAGTAGCATTTTTCACTTACTTTGTACTCACATGATTAGTGCAGATAATGCCCCAGCTTTTTTGCACTTCCAAAAACTTTCAACAGTCGTAAAAACATCTTGACTGGCTGATTAAATTGTATTTAAAGCTGTTTTCTTTGTTAGTATCTTTAAGCAGCCAAATCATAGTTATGAATGAATAAAAGCTGGCCTGCTTTGTACTGATGCAAATGATGACCTGAGTCACGAGGCTGAACGTGGTCTGGTATCTGCTTGTGGAACGAAGTGGAGGACTTAGTGGTATTTACTGTTCTATATACATGCATAGAAATATCTGTATGAAGAGATTTATGGCCCTTGCTACACCAGAAATCCTTGGGCCAGATTTTTGAAGGCACATAAATAAGCAAGTGATATGGCTAGTGGGATTTACCAAAGCATACGTAAACCTCAAGAATTCAAATTCCACCAAAAGTCAGCGTGTGCAAAGATATTTTATAGATCCTGGTAGGTGCTCTCCTGCAGATACAAGTGCCTAAACACCTTTGTCATTCTGCACTAAGGCCCCATGAGGTTGCTATGAGGCAATATATACCACACCATGATTTCTTATAAGTCAAAAACATCTGGAAGCTGTAAATATGTAAGATGTCATGCCTTTGGTCCACAAATCCACTTGAGTTAATCTGAAATTAGTGGCACCTAGGGACCTATGTATTTTTGTGCATCTGGCCTAAAACTCCTATTTCATGCCAAAGTTCTTTGTCATAATGAAAATGGAAGAACAAAGTATCAACAAATACACAGAACTGTCCCTAGTTTGTTTCTCAGATGTGTTTGAAGTATCAGGTAAGTTCGTTAATAACTGGCCGAGTTTGTAGATGCTCTGTCTTGTTTAGGGATCCTTTCTGGAATCCAGTCGGAACTAGGTTGAGCAGAGTCACACCATCATTGCTTCCAGATGCTCTCGGAGAGATGAGATGGTTTCTATACAATTAAGTAGCGAACAGCTGCCTGAGGGAGCACATTGCAATCAGAGATCACACTTTTCAGGCGAAATGTAGAACAGAAAAGCAGATCCATTTGTTTGGCCCAGAGTGAACTTCACAAGGGATTCAGCTCTGTGCCTCACCCAAGTAAATGAACCTCTTCCAGAGTTTTTAATCTGAGACTTTTATCCTCTGCTTTCTAAGGTCTTCCAGAAGGGCAAACAAGTAGTCTTATGCCAATTTCTGAACTTCTTATCACTGCTGTTAGCTGTTTCAAAGTGGAGTTTCATAAGCGGGCGGTCGTCCCTGTGGTGCAACCATCTTTGCTGACCTTTTCTAGAGGCATTCAGCATGCTGGGACTATAAAAGCACAGATGACTTCTAATGTAAATCTGATGTAAAAGCAGGGCCTTTCCATAGACATAGAAATAACGTATGGTTACAGAAAGCTTCAAGAAGCAATGGGTTGCACCAACTACTAGCAATGGATCTACTACTAACTAAAGAATCATTAGCAGTCATGAAAGACTGATTCAGAAAGAATAAAGCATCATCCCCGATGTAAATGACTCCGCTAGAAACCTCTCCCACCGAACTTGTGTTTGCTTAACCTGATTACAACTTTGAAAACTGTTACCTCAACATAGCATCTCCAGTTTAACAGGTCCAGGGTCAAAGCCATATGCTCTGACAAAGGTGCGAGATGAAAAACGCTCCCTGTGACGTGGTTCAGAAGCACGAATCTGTCTAATGCAATCTGGTAGGCAGTGATGATCAGCTGGCAAAGAGCTATGTCTCAGGACAGACAAGGTAGGAAGTGTTCAAAAGTCAGCATATGCCAAACTACCATCTTTCGTCAACCAACACATCTTAATTATTGAATACAAAGGAAAACTGTGGCAACGCCAGGCACTACTGCGTGGTAGTTATGGGAAATGCTGGCATTTTAAATAGTGACTAATGGTGTTCTTGGTTCTTTTAGGGGAAACTAAACAGATTAATGAAATCTTCCCACATACAAATTTTATCACTGAGTTTCAAGATCTCCCGAGGAAGATGCTGGCACAGGCTGAACTGTATTTTGTTTCAGTCTGTTGTGAATGCACTGAGCGGCACAGGGAGACCGCAAGCATGATGTATTACTGAAGGACATTTGAAGAGTGAGAGCATAGCCACTTTGCTACTCATACAGCTTTGACTTACAATGTACGGAGGGATACATTCAGAATTGTAAGTATAAGGCTAATAGGCTCAGTGAAGATAAGGGATGGCTGAAGGGAAGAAAAAGCGATCACAGAAAGCAAAATTCAATAGCAGAGGAAAAGTACAGTAACTGGTTTGAAAAGAGCTTTGCATCTCTGTGGTGCATGCATATGTGACTGGAATGTCTCAAATTGAAAGTGTTTTGAGATAATTAAAGCATTTTCAGATTTCCAATATCCTCTAAAAGACAAAAAATGTCAAGGTCACACCCATTTGGAACATTAAGCAACACACACACACACACACACACACGAAATAAAAAGAAATTAGCAAAGCCCTGATGCTGCGAGATGTTGACTTTTTGCCCTGATGCTGCGAGGTGCTGACTGTTTGGTGAGCAGAGGGCAGGGCACACCGCAGGACTGGGTCACATCAGTACAGACTGATACAAGTGTGGGCTGCACTGTTACCTATGACAAGTAATTCTGTAGTCAGGGAAGTTGCTCCACATTTACATCGCCGTAAGAAGAGAAAAGGATTTGTTCCATTATTCCCAGCTACAATGAAAATATCAGCTCAAAGACACTCACACTGAAAAAAAATAATATCCATAGCCTACATATGCACAGAAAAGCATATGAACAGAGGTAAAAACTGACAGCTATATTTATATTGACATGTAGGGTTGACTTTTAAGATTACTCTCACCAGTCCCAAGAGACATGAGTCCTCCCACCTGTATCACGTAGAGACTTAAAAATCATCGAGGTTACACTTAACCAAAGTTCAGGGTGGCCCCTCACAGAAAGCAGGGGCAGGTAGCCAGGGGACTGTAGCTGGCTGATTTTTCCTGATCAAGCAGATCATGTATCCCAGGGACCAAAGGGCAAAGAGGTGAATAGGGTTGAACATGGTCTTATCCATGGGAAGTCAGCAGAGATCCAAGGTGTAAGTTTAGCGACAGCTCATGGTCAAACCCAGTTATCCATACAGTCACAAAAGCGTGGGATAAAGGGAAGAAGGACCTGGGATGGGGACAGTCAGCTCAAGAAGTATCGCTTGCTTCACTAGCACTGCTGAGGAAATCCTCTGTGATTCTTCTTCTACACACGGCACCCTCTCTGTAAGACCAAACACCACGTTTAACTGTGACCTATCTCAGAGAAAAAGCACAGTCAGACCCAAGCCCCCAAAACCTGGCTATCAATGCTAACAACTAGTTTGTAAACTGTGAGGAAGTGCAGTTTTCGCTAGGATCAATCACAAGGCAAAAGTCAAACAAAAAAAAAAAATTGTGAAAATATGTCTGTTTTACTGAAAAATTCATTGACATTTTGCCATATGATTGAAACCAGAATTGGTTATCTCGTAGATTTTTTTCTCTGATTTTTCAAATTGTTTAGTTTTCAGTTTCATTTCTAGTTATATTAAAACACACACATTTTTCAAGGCTCCTGACTGCTTTCTCTTCGCTTACCTGCCCTGAATGATGTGCTGAATGCTACAAATGGAACAGTTTGATCCTTTCCATGCTTTTACATAAAATAATCTCAAATAAAATAGATTTTTTTCACAATTTCTACGCAAAGCATTTTATTTTGACCTTATGAATATGAAAAAATTTCATGCTTGCACTTCTGAAATTAGAAGCTTTTGACTGTTCATGTTTTTTTATACCACCTCAGGCTGAGATACGATTCTGAATTCCCACTTCAGAGCCCCGCTACTACAATACCTTTTCCCACACCCTCTCCTCACAGTTCCTGCAGCCTAGGCTGTCACTGACCCTCAGACAAAAAGTAACCTCCTTACAGCTGCAAAAATATCTCCAAGAATGTCTCTAGGGATAAAAAGCTCCTTACATACAGGCAACAGCCACAACACTGACTGCGGCAGGCAGGTATGGTGGTGTCTGTTTTGCAGTTAGGGAAACTGAGGCATGCATTTCAATGATTTGCCACTCTGAAGGTTTGTGGCACAGTCCAATATGACACGTGGGACAGGGATAACCGAGAATCTACACACTCACTGCAGCCGCCTGATTCTGTATGATACAAATTGATATCAACGTAGGAGAGGGGGGACAGCTTGGTTCCTTCTCATGACTGAATGTTCCAGCTACCCAAGATGGACTATGACAAATATTAACACTGACTTCAAGGAGTCTTGTGAGGAAGCAACAGTCAATTTCTTTCTGCAGCGGCAAACAACGCGTGTTATGCTGGGGAAAATCCAGTGTATCTTCCAAATGCATTTTACCTACTGCAAAAAGTAACAGCTCTGAAGCGATGCATTCAAAGCAAGGGGAAAAAAAGTACATGTGTAGAGGGTAAAGCTTAAACCCATTCAGATCCTTTGAGAGACTTGCTAAAGATCAGCTCTGATAAGCTAATGCTTTCTACTAGGAATAGGTTCTCTTTGATGCACGTAAATCTGAAATGTAAGACATGCACAGATAAAAGAATTCCTTAGAAGGTGTGCATCAGGAAAGCATTTAGAGCAAGTTTGCAAGATAAAGGCAGACAGAGACCTTTGTGATTTAATCTGGGTGTAAGAAGAGTCAGTCTGGGTTTTATTCCTTCACTTATATTTGTACAAATATTCACTTCTACATCATCTATTTGGTCTTAAGTAACCAGTTTTGTTTTCACTTTGTCCAAGAGCATTCTTCTCCCAAGGATGTAACCTGAGGCACTGGGGGACATCTTAAGTGCGGTAGGAAAGAAACACGTATCTTAAAATGACGTGGTAAGCAAGAAAATTCTTTGACATGTAAACAGACAATACAGAGTACAGCTAAACCAGAAGAATCTTGTGTCAATTTTGTAACTGTCCCTATAACCTCTTTGCACCACAAACCTGCTCCATCTCCATGCATCTCAATCCTATTTTCAGGCTTTTCCCAAGCTCCCATGACTTTCTAGCAATGCCTGCATTAGCCACTGAAATCTTCATGCCACTGTTCCCACTGCACACAGAAGCATCTTTTTCATTACTGAGAATCTGACCCTTTTCTTGCACAGGCTAATTCCCCTGACAAAAGTGATGAAGTCCCTTCACAATGACAGACTGCTACATCTGGAGATAAAGAAGAGTATGAGGAGCGCTCTGAAGTATGCTTGTTTCGTGCTCACCTATATCAGTGCAGTTTAAGCAGAAATTCAGCTGGGAAACTAGCAAAGATATAAATGTGCCTACACGGAGATACATCTGGAAAATGCCAGCCTTATGCTTCAGGAAAGATACAGAAGAACTTAAGAAACAGCTGCTGTACCCTGCTAACAGCCTGTGGATAAGCATCGGCGCAGACATCTCATGGACCAGTTTCCTGGCCATAACGAACAGACAGTTTGCAAGAGGTCAGCAAGAAAAGTGAAGACTGTTCCACCTTCATTGGTCTCTGGAGAAAACATTTTGGTATTGAATACCTTCAATGATTCAGAATCTAAATGTGATGAAACTTAACCTTCAGTATTAATGACAGTCTGTTTAGGATGACAGAATTATTGATTTCTCAAGAGTACATGTTTCCCATTAGATTAAAAGTAGTTGTTTCTTCTTTAGGGGAAGGTAAGGCTTGGTAGTTACTAAGCTTGCATTAAGAAAAATGGAAAAGACATAGCACCAAGAGAGGAAAACGTTTTCTTCAGGTAGAATGAGCATTAAATTAGAAGTTTAATGATTCAGTATAATAATTCTCTGAATTCAAGAAAGGCATGTGGTATCCAGCTGGCCAAGAGCAATTTTGGCTACGTGCCACCACAAATGTAGACTCTCATTTAATGCCTGTGGAACCAAACCAAAACATGAGCACAAATTTCACACCAATCAAGTGCAAAACACTTGTTTAGTTTCAGGTCTTCAGGCTGATCTTTCACATGTTGCAGCTGACAATCAGATGCCTTTCCAGCTGTCAAATATGACCTTATTCTCTGCCCGATCTGGTCCTGACTGAATGACCACTGAGATGCTGAAACTTCATCTAATGCCTGACTTTCCGCTGTAAATGAACTATAACTGAGATTTAGTAATTGGGAGTAGAGGTGGTTTTGCCTCAAGAGAGAAGGAAAATGTGCTTCCCATACAAAGACTATTCTTTGATTAAATGAATAAAAATACTGCAGAAGAAACATCCAGATTGGTGAATAGATTGAGACCGTCAAGTCATAGATTAAATCTGGGAATTTTTTGCTTTCAGTGTGTTTTTAACAGAGTTCTAATTTATGAAAATAAAAACAGGATTTAAAAAAAAAATATTAAAGTTCCTATTGGCACATGTTCTGTCTTTTCATACTGAGAACATGAAGTAACTTTAAATGATACCTTTTTTGTTGCCCATAATGCATTGTCACATGAGAGAACTGGTCCACAATTTTGCCCCCTCAAGAGCCAGATGTCCCTATTAATTTTCTCAAACTGTAAATTTCAATTTGTCCTCTTCATTTTCAGAGAGCTGAAAAAGAAAAGAAAGGAATATCAACTCTTGCACTTCATGATACATAGTCTTCACAAACACAGCTTTCTTACATTGTGTTACAGCCTTTCCTTTATTTACCAAAGTCAGAACAACTGGCAGACACAACTTTGTGCCTTAATTACAAAAAAAAAAAAAAAAGAATAATAATAAAGGCTCTAACACTGTTTATTATAAAAATATTGTGCAACTTAGTAAAATGACGCACTTACCAAGAGCTTAAGTTTGTAGACGGAGAAATGTCTTTGGTCCCTGTTACATGGGCCAGGTGGATCAGACTGCCTAATCTCTGGGCATCCAAGGACACCATATTCAACAGCTGCTGGCAGTGAAGGGTGGGAGATGGTTCCATGTCTGCTTGCTTTCTTTGTGAAGCTATCTTGAAAATGAAGAGATTTCTTTTGCTTTTTTATCACCATCTTGCAAAAGGCACAGATGCAACTATTGGCAGGATTCCCCTTTCAGGGTATTGTTCCATTACTGTAAGAATGAATTTGGGGTGTATTTTATTTTCTTTCTGATCTCCTGTCTTTTAGGCTTACTTAAATCCTAATCTAACCAATTTCCAGAAGTAGACAACAGGAACGAAACAAGCAATTTTGCCTCTTATTTCCCAGGATTTTTCTAGTCTGCTTGTTTGTGTTCATCCTCTAGGTTTCTTCATAAAGAATCACCAGTGTTACAGCTAAAGACAGGTTGTTTAAAAAATGGACATGCTCAAGTGACATATTTCCTTTGAGATTCCTTTCTGCTCGAATGTTAGAACCAACTAGCCACACAGAAAACAATTTCCCTCCTCTCATTTAATAGGTCTGTGTTGATCACATAAAATGTCTTGAGTACAGATGTACTGGGGGAAGACAAGTCCGAGAAAAAAAGTGCCATCAAATAAACACTATGCACAGAAAGCTGGGAAATAATTTGTAGCTGTACAGATCTGATCATCATTACCAAGATTCTATAGAATTATCCACTTGCTACCTATATGGCAAGCACAGCATCATAGCTGGGGTTACACTAACAATTCCAGTATGGAGAGGAACTTGTTCCACTGGGCATGCTTACCTGCCCCGGGCTCCTACCCAGGCAGCACGTCAACCACCCTCACCAGCACGATGCCCACACCCATGCAGAGACAGAGACACAGGCACCTATGCCCAAATAATTTCTTTTCAGTTATTGTGTTGACCTTCCCTGTGAACTACATCCAGAAAGGTTTGGGTAGTCAAGTGATTCAGAGCTAAACCCATGGAAATTTTATTTCACAGCAGAGGTGAAACAAAACAGAAACCAGAGAAGAAGCAGTCATTCTGCCTGGGAGGTAAGCAAACAGCCTTTGGCTGTAAAGAACTGGATTAACGCAAACACGTCAAATTGGCTATTCCATCTCATAAGTTAATAGTTTAAGTATGGCAGAACTTTTTTCTTGGGTGGAGGGTTATCTGTTGGCACAGGAAGGAATCGAATTCAGAGGAGTTCTCTAAAGAACAAGCTCCAGAGGTCACCCAACATGTGCAGGATGCCAGGACACAGTTTTCAGGGGTACAAGGAACACCACCAACAGAACCAAGACTAGCTTTGCATCACCCCTTTTATCTCTGTGCACAGTCACTGCTCCATTCCCACACTGAAAATAGTTGTGTACAACTGTACCTGAGTTGGAATTTCATTTCTCAACACTCAAAACCAATGATTACTATCACAAGGAAGATAAAGCGCTTTGGCATGTTTATAAGCCTAGATTTATTTGGATCTTGTGAAAATGTGGCCAAACACCACCACGCCCACCTTTCTGTACATCTTATTTAGAGCCTGCCTCTGCTGGACTGACCATCTTTTCTTACATTAATTTAAGTTCCTTTAGCTATAGGCATAGAAAAATGCTTTCACAGTCATTTGGTGATCAGTATCCTTTTAAAAATTTATGTAGGTTCTTAATCAATTATGAATCAGAGCAAGCCAATGACACTAGTCACAGAGCTTCCTGTGAAAATTCTAGGAGTTTGCTCTTCCAGAAAGTTCTTGGATATCTCTGATGTGTAGCTGGTAAAACAAAGAAGGAAAATATGCAAATTTATAATTTACTCCTGTTTCAAATATTTTGTGAAAGAGCATGAGTCAGGCATTGTTGCATTTTATCCTGCTTGGAGAAAGTGCAGAGCAGTTGCCTGAATTCAGTCAAGTTGGATTGATTAACCCAAAGTGAAGGAGATGATGGAAAATTCCAATTTCAGAATGTAGGCACAGTGGAAAACCTGTGCTGTTCACTTGGTAGCTTGGTCAGTATCGCACATTGAAAGCAGGTGGGAACATGTATCTCCATTCCCCCAACTATTTGTCAGCTACTGCCTAGTTCAGTGATACATAAACCCCTTTATATTTTCCAACAGGAATTTGGGAAAGACACTACAGTCTTTTCAGGGCCTCCTTTCCCTCAGCATTACAACAACCCTCTAACATGCTGCTCTCTGGTGTACAACATGAAATAAAACTGCACATCAAACTGCCCTGGTTGGCACAGGGATACTTCTTGGGAAGGAGGAGACACAATTCCCAAGGGATTTGCCAGAAATACCCACGGAGCAGTACTGCTGGGGAAGTTAATGTCCAACATTGGATGGACACACTGGTGTTGATATCTGGGCTGGGAATGACTCTGGGAGGACACATCAGGGCGAGGGCAAAAACCTGCCAATGTGAACCAGAATGGCCCAGTTGTTCTCCTGTTTCCCAGCAGCATAGCAGGGAGCAGGTGGGTATGACCATAGAAGAGCTGGTTAGAAAATTTAAAAGGAAGGATAATCCAATGGCTATGGGTTTTTTTCTTTAGACTCCATTAATACTATTGGGTCTCATCCTCTCAGAGTAGACTTCAAAATGTCCATAGACATGGTGGAAGCCTTTAAATATCCTGTTGGATGACTTAGGTACATGTGCAGATCTCTGAAGGCCCGAACAAATTTGGTATCTGCTTTTTCTGAACGTCAGTTCTTCATGTATAAAATCTAGCCAATGGCAGCACCCTTTCAGGAGGCCTCTCAGATGGCTATTTTTTAGTCTAAATTGGTTAAAATTGATCAAAAGTCATGAATGGCATCGGAATGAGAGGAGGAAACACAGCAGAACACATTTTACCCATATAAATTCACAAGACCTTGTTTCTTAGGGAAGTAGGCTAACATTTATCTTGTGCTAAATTCACTGCTTCATTTAACCTTAGAATGGAAAACCACTTGTGCTTTCAGAACTGATGTTTTATTATTTCGGGGCCGGTGGGGTGTCAATTTTCTAAAACATATTTAGCTACATTCTGTGGGGAAGCAAAATGTCAGATTTAGAAAACACTGACTTCAAAAGTCATTGTAATGTTTCCTTCTTCTCATGGTTACAACACCCAGCCTGTCAGAGTTCAGGGAGCATGTGAATGATGCTTTTGGTCATACAATTTTGTTTTAGGTAGTCCTGTGAGGAGCAAGGAGTTGGACTCAATGATCCTTACAGGTCTCTTCCAGTTTGAGAAATTCTATGATTCTTTTTCAGCCAGCAGTCCTTGCCAAATATGAATGTCATTTATAAATAATTTTGCTTATTTCAGATTTATTAAAAAAAAAAAAAAAAAGAAGAAAAAGAATCACTCATTAAATATTTCTCCAGATCAGGATTCCTGAAAATCCCCTATTTAAATTTATGGTTAGTTGAAATCAGATCTACTCCATTTCAGTTAAAGCAATCACCTGTCAGTTCTGCTACATTTTGGATGAGTAACATATAAATAATAACCTATATGAGAACCCCTAACAGAAGAAGAGAGGTACACTGTTCACAGGTTGTCTATACATGTGCAGGTATACTTCTGGAAAGCGTATAGGAGGTCTGCAGGTGATACGGACACTTTGACCTGAAATTACACCTAATGCCACTGCCACTGCCACAGCTCACCACTGACCAGCCATTGAAGGATTGCCATGCACTGCTAGACTGTCACTGATGGATAAATTGCTTTCTTCATATGCTTTGCCCACAGTTTTCCTGATACATCAGGGCTTGTGAAGAATTTCAGTTTCAGTGAAGGCTTGCGGGTAAGCAAACAGCAATAATTTCAAGCTGTCAGGAACAGAATCAGTTATAAGCACAGGCAGCTGCCTGCAGCATCACACCCAAGAAACCATTTGGGTCCTTGTGGTACTTGCTAGAATCCAGACAATGCCCTGTATAAAATTAATGACTTGCTACTGACCAGAGGAAATAAAAAACAAAAACAAAAACAAAAACAAAAACAAAAACAAACAAAGACAAACCAAATTAAACCAAAAAATACACAGAGGGATGTGAAAAAATACAGAGAAATAAATAAAGAGGGAATGTAAAAATAAAAATAAAATAAAAAAAAACAAAAAAAACCCCAACAGGAAAATAGTGAAAAGAAATGGGTTAAAGTATTATGAGTGGTTTATGACACCAAGGAATTTAGGATTTATGATATTATGGAATTTAGGTTTTATGGTGTTGAGGATTCTCCTGAAGGCAGCATCCTAGACAAAGAGTTTTATCTACACATCAGATTAATTTCCCTTTTCCTACCATGTCCATGTCTCCATTTATATGTGAAACTAGAAAAGCATAGACAAGTACAATATCATGATTCAAGACTGATATTCCTGTTACTTGATACACCATTTGGCTCCTTCAAACAGTGAAAAAATACATTTTTTGAACCACAGAAGCATTTAATAATGTCTTCGTTTCAGATTGCCTTTACTATATAAACCAATATAATCAGAATTAAAGAGGCACTCTTCCAGGCTATCCCCTCTTTTGTTGAAAAAAACCCTCCTTGTCTGATCTTTCCACAAACCCTGCCTCACCTTCTTCCTTAGACCATCATTGTAAAAACACTATTGTTGCTGCTGTTTAAAATGTCCACTGAGTCAGCACACTGAAACTTGGAAAGGTATGCATGTACGTACAGAATTTTTATAACTGACAATATTTTTGCAAGATGCTTAATGGCACTTCTTTCTTTAAGGTAGTGTATTGCTGAATCTTTCTACTTTCTATTCACTATGTAACCGTGCACATTTTCTGCTTTGTTGGGGATGAAGATAAATAGGCATTTACATTATCTATTGTGTCGTAATGGGTAAACATCAGCAAAAACTGCACGGTAATGCAAATCTCGAGGGAATTGTTCTTTCCAAATGTTCTGAATATTGCTCTTATCTTTACGAGCAAGGAGTCTACCTAAGAGTAATTCTGCACAATTTCCACACAGGGCATTTCACAGGCTGAATTAGAGAAATTCATAAGTTCTGTTTGCCAAGACCTTTCTTCTGCTAGACGCAGAATCAGGGAGCGGTCGAGGTTGGAAGGCAGCTCTGGAGACCACCTACTCCAACCTCCTTGCACAAGGAGGGTTAACTAGATCAAGTTCCTCAGCGCTGCATCCACTCAGGTTTTTAATATCTCCAAGGACAGAGACTCCACTGCCTCTGTTCAATCATGCACACAAGGACTGGACGCTGACACAAAGACTGCATAATCATTGACTTTCACAGCTGACCAGAGAAGCAAGCAAAGGCAACAAAACACATAAAATATGTATGACTTAAATTACAGCATGACTTGCAATTCTGTACAATGCAATCCTGATAACACCCCAGAAATCACTGAAGGCAAAGCATACGTTCTAGTACTGGTTTAATGTGACCTTACGATTCACAGTTCACATGAACAACATCCATTTCATTGTTTCACTCTAATAAAATGTAATGAAATAATCTTTTTAAGTATAAATCTCTGTTTTCCTCCTTACGTTTATGAGCTAACCAGGAACTACAAACTGCATCCTACAACCATGCTTTAAAGAATCCCAAAGGTTGCTAGCTAAAATGCTGCTCACTTGAAATATTCTAGCATATTCAGAAAGAACTAGCTGATGGTTTGTGTTTCTTTAATACCTGGTCAAAAGAAGAATAAGAAACTGCTGTTTCCTAAGTCACCCTGGCCTTCTATCACTAGCTTAATACCATAGTTTAGGCAAAAAAATCGCAATAACATTTACCATCTTAGGAACAAGCTGAAAAAATTCACCAAAAGCCATTTAGAAAAGAATCCAACCCTATCACAAGAAACTCTAACTTTCTGACTCGAGCTATTTGAATGTCTGCTGTGGGAAAAGTTTTGTTCTTTCCTTCAGAGGACAGCTACACCATCCTGCGAGCGCTGAGAAGCAACACAAGCAGAGCCAGGCTGCAGCAGTTCTGACACAGTGGGGCCACCGCTTCTGAATAGCAAGCAGCGATGGGACTCATCATCTGCTCTGCAGCGTGTACGGTGCAACTCAATAGTAAGTAAGGAGAATCAATTTCTTATTGTTTGGATTCATAGAATAGAGTCTAAAAATGTTCAAACAAAATTATGATGCAAATGTTTCCATATGAGAATTCCCTGGTCCTGTTCTGGGATTTCACTAGGGAAAATGTAGCTTTTCGATGCACCAGATGTGCAGTATATTGTGAAATACGTAAGCTGGAAGGTGTTTTATGGAGAAATATAGGCATGCGTATTACTTACCATACACAAAGTGGGGAAGATTCTTCACCAGATTATAACACTGCAAATGCATGTAATTATTTTAAATGTGCCAGTGAACAGGAAAAGAATTTGGCCTATCCCCTGTGCTGTGTATTTGCTTAGACTCCGGAGAAAGGTGAAAAGACCAATCTTTCCACTAAATTCCTTTCGAACATAAACTTCATTGCGTTCACCTAGCTCAAACATAACTTAGGTTAATGGTGCCACCTGGTGACAAGGCTTACTCGCTGTTCCCATACCTTGTCAAGCAAGAAAAAAGAAATTCATATGCTATCAACCTTCCCCTCGAGAGTAACCCCCCAAAAAATCTGCATCACCTGCAATAATTACTTGTCCTAAAGAGCATAGTGTATTGTACACATGGAAAGAACAATAAACAATCAGAAAGAAAATATTTCTTAACAGACTTTCATTTTAGACACACTTTGAGTTGCCAGCTTGTGAAAAGAATGCACTTACTAGTACATGAAGGGAAAAGGGAAAAATGGCACTGATTTATCTGAAGCTCCTGATGATGGGGAAGCAGGGCATTTTCTCTTGCTCAAAAACTTCTTGTTCGCTGCAGTGGTGTTAAGACTCTAGCACCACCTGGTAGGATTTTACTACCCCCATGAGTGCAGTCCCTAAACAAAAAATGAGTTATTTGAGCCACGTGCTTTTTGCACCTTACCTGTCAGCAACAACTTACAGGAGAAATTAATTCTGAAGCCATAAATTGCTCTGTGCATCTCTCTCTGTGTCACAACACTGCTGAATATGATCACAAAAAATTTAAGGGGAGGTTCCTTTTGTGGGGTTAGGTGCTCACCCTGCTTCCTCAAAGTAAAAAGGGTTTTGCACTGCAGGTGACAGTACGTGGTGGGGAAAGCACCTGGGGCAAGGAGGGGATGGGCATGGTCCTGCCAAGCAGGGCTATAATCCCTGCTCAGACAGAGGTGAGGTCGGGGAATGGACCACATCAAAAACCTGAAGCCTGACTGGTACCTGCCAAGGTGTATAACCAACCTTATTACATTGCTTTCTGTCATTTGTATAAAGTAGCAAAGAATTTACATAGGGACAGCTTCAAAATGGTCATATTTAAAAAGATGAGCAGAGGAAAATAAAAATGGAGATGGGAGCTTGTATTTTGCAGGAGATGCCTGGGCAGAAAGTGGGGAAACACAAACAACGTTATGGCACCCAACTTCCAGTTGTTACAATAGTCGTACAATAAAATAGCCAGGATTTGTGTTATGGACCACACTGATGATTTCTCTACAGCGTAGCTCATATTAAAATACAAGATCCCAACAAGAACTGCACAACCACCAGCTTAATTACATTACAGTAATGGCTACAGATGAAACCAGTCATTTAGGAGCCTCATTGCAGCCTAACTCCTACTCATACTAGGATACTGTCCTAGTACACTGTCACAGTATCCTACTTAGTGCTTACAGTTGCAAACCTGCACAACAATTTCAACAGCGCAAATGCTGACTAGTCCTTCACAGTTCTAAAAAAGAGGACATTTAATAGCAAAAAGCTTATTTGAAGGCAATATACGTGCTTTACGGTTCGCCTTACCCAAAATTTGCTCATTTTTTGCTAAACCCAGAATTTTGGAAGGGCACCTGAAAGTACTGGACAGTTTCAAGGGCATTAGTGTGCTCTTGAATAGAGGAAAACTGCATCCCTTCACCCCCACGACCCTTTACAGGCTAGGATTTCCCTTCTATGGCAACCTAATCAAGGACCTCCTTAATTTAACAAAATAGGAATATCTCAGCTGAGTTATGGATATTCTTCCCTTAGAAGCCTACCTCACATAATACAGTCACATGCTGCATATGCAAATTATAGAAGTATCCATATGCTTCATTTATATGACTATTTAACCAAATTGGCACAATAAATATGTCTAGTTAGATACTTGCAGTAAGTGTGCAGCTGTCTGGAAGGAGGTACAAAATCACCATCAGTGAAATCCAAACTGCAGCTGTCATTAATCAAAGCTCTGCCCTTGAACATTCATCTTTGCGATATTGCCGTGACAAAGTGGACTTTTACTGCCATTTGGGACAGGAAGATTTTACTTCCTTAAAATAATTCAGGTTCTCTAGTGGTGCAGATGCTCTGAAAAAGCCAGTTGTCATGTTTGCTCTCAACATAGCAAATAAGCAGAGGAAAGATCATCAAAATATGATAGAACACTAAAA
This sequence comes from Falco naumanni, assembly GCF_017639655.2. Classification (NCBI taxonomy): domain Eukaryota; kingdom Metazoa; phylum Chordata; class Aves; order Falconiformes; family Falconidae; genus Falco; species Falco naumanni. The sequence continues at coordinate 8,253,449 of NC_054055.1, read as the reverse complement.
CGATCTGTAAGATGCTGCATATTTAAATGCTGAATTTTTGCATGGTATGTACAAAATCCCTATTGAAGTATTTGTGTTTAATAGAAATAATTGATTTTCTAGGATCAATGAACTGGAGATAATGTAGGCAGGAAAGACTGATTGTTAGGTCAAATGAAGATTTTTACAGTATTGAAAAGGTGGTGTGGAAGGAGGTTTAGTCAAGATGAGGTTCCATTTCTAAAGATATACCATTCACTACATCCTTTGATCAGAAAAGAGCAGTGGCTGTCAAAATTATTCACACCCACTGGATTGACAGTGAAGAAGAGGTTTGCACAAGCTCAGGGAATGAAACCAGAGCAATCCAGAGAGCTTCTTCATGGTGAATATGGCCAATACTCACATCACAGAATCATAGAATAGTTTGGGTTGGAAGGGACCTTTAAAGGCCATCTATTCCAACCCTCCAGCAATATGCAGGGACATCTTCAACAAGACCAGGCTGCTCAGAGTCCCATCCAACCTGACCTTGAATGTTCCCAGGGATGGGGCATCTGCCACCTCTCTGGGCAACCTGTGCCAGTGCCTCACCATCCCCATTGTAAAAAAATTTCTCCCTTCTATCTAGTCTGAATCTGCCCTCTTTTAGTTCAAAACCATTGCCCCCTGTCCTACCACAAGAGGCCCTACTAAAAAGTCTGTCCCCATCTTTCTTATAAGCCCCCTTTAGGCACTGGCAGCTGCTCTAAGGTCTCCCCGGAGCCTTCTCTTCTCCAGGCTGAACAACCCCAACTCTCCCAGCCTGTCTCCATAGGAGAGGTGTTCCAGACTCTGAGCATCTTCCTGGCCTCCTCTGGACTCGCTCCAACAGGTCCATGTCTTTCCCATGCTCGGGCCCCCAGAGCTGGATGCAGCACTGCAGGTGGGGTCTCCTGAGAGCGGAGCAGAGGGGCAGAATCCCCTCCCTCGACCTGCTGGTCACACTGCTTTTGATGCAGCCCAGGATCTGGTTGGATTTCTGGGCTGCTTCAAGGCTCCGCTTTACACAGACTATGAGACATCATTCCTTTTCAAAGATTAACAACAACTTTCCAAAGATTTTGGTTTTCATGTGTTGTTAGGCCTTATTTTGCATGCATTGACTAGCAGTTAACCCAGTTTCTTCACAGACGTGATATTTGTCCATAGAGACTAACAGGCCAGTGGATCTGCTTGGATCCACTAAAATCAAATCTAGCCACAAGAACAAGGTTTTGTGTAGCTGCCATCAAGCACATTATTTAGGCTAAACAAAAGATGATATACTTAAATAAGATCAATGGGGACAACCTGCAACATCTGAAGAAGTGTCTGAAGATCTGTTCTGACAATGCCTGTGAGATCTCTCCCAGCATCCTCAAGACACAAGCTATGCCATGTAAATTACACATGCTTGGGACCATCTTCTAGCACTGAGCTCAGATTCATACTTCAAAACTCTCCTATCCTCCAGAACAGAGCAGCCACGTATGCCAGTTTATGGGGTTGATCCCTGGGCTGTGAATTGTTTGGAAAACACTGGTCAGATGGGCCAAAAACTTGTCAGAAACCATTCAAGCAATTTTACAGTATAGATGATCGAGTCCCCCCGTGTGGAAACATTCCTGTTCCCAGGTTAATTCACTAATAAAGAAACTTCCAAATAGGATTCAGCTGTCAATAAGTTCTCAGAGAATGTTTTATTGAACAGTGAGAGTGTGCACATGGGCAGTTTGTTAACTTGCTGGAAATCGCTGCTCCTGCTTGCCTTGCAGTGACTTTCTGATGTAACCATGCTCAGAGCAAACTACTGCAAACTTTCTGACTGCAGCTGCTTCTGCGACTGCGAGCCATCTGTTCAGTCCTAGCGTTTGTGTAGACTGCTTGCACATGAGATCTGCACCACTTTACTGGATGTTGTTTTATGAGAACATTAACCGGTTCAGAAGAAGCAGAGATTCCCCGTCACCCTTAGCTGTGCAGTAACCCACCAAAGGCTGCAAATTCACTCACAGTGCTACCGAGAGCCTTTAAGGCTATAACCTATGTACAGCAAATCCTTGAAGTCTTTTGGCTGCACTATGGAAACCGTGCTTCCGAGAAAAACGCGGTGTTTTAAGCCAAGAATTACTGTAAACCTATCATTTAGTGAAGGCTTCCACAAAACCTTGTTCTTTGCCCAACACTTGTCAAATAGCTTCTGGTTTGGGAAAAAGCATTGCAGTTTGTGACACGGTTCTAGTATACAGCAACATGCAAGGCGCAATGGGCCCGACTACCATGTCCCTCATGTCCAGTGATTTTCAGGGAAGGCAATGAAGAGGAACTGTAATGTTCTCTGAGGCTCTTTTGCAGCAAAAAGAAGAAGTCTAGCAGAGCAACTACCTCAAGCTATAACATTATCCTTTTCATCATGACTATTTTCGTACGACTGTTTTCAAAGAGATGATGAGGACTGGCACTGTAGAAGCTGGAGGAAGTTGACAATTTGAATGAATGACAATCCTAAAAACTGTGTTTGAGAATTGTGAAGAGAAGATTTCTATGCAGGAACATCCATATCTCCTGTCCTTTGGCAGGGCTTAGCATGTGTTTGCCTTCCATAATGATACAAGTGCCGTTTCAAAGGAAGGTTCTTTCAGAAACTTTCACATCAAATTTATTTGAGTGCAAAGCTTGCAGGATATGAACTCTGACTGAAAAAATCTTGCATTTCTTGTATTTATCCTTAAAAGTGGTGCTGAATGACAGCACTTTGCCAGCACTGGTTATCTCACAAACCTGATGTAACATTATGGCGCAACTCTTACGACAAGTTATTTATAACTCTATTCAAATTTGTAATCCACCTTGAAAATGTGTTTATCCCATTGAGGATTGAGTATACATATCCTAGCATTCCTGTGTCTTCATCTTTAATCCTTAACTTACCACCTACACTGCTTAGCGAAAGGTCAGTCGTGGCCCTTTTGTTTACCCAGGTGTCCTCCACCACCTTTAGGGCCATCTTGATTTAATGCCAGCTCCTCATTGAAATACAAAATACACCTGCATCATTACAGCACTACTACTGTATTATGCCTCAGCCTCGTCCCAATTTCTCCAGAGATCCATCTCCTCACCACCTGAAAATCAATATACAAATCTGGTGTTTGACAAAAGGCCAGTGGAGTTCATTTCTTAGACCTCTCTTTAGTGAAGATAAAGCCAACCTGCAAGAAAACAGGGTACAAAGAGAGAAATGCAGCAGTTCTCCAGCTGCACGGCCTTCTTACAGGGGCCTTCACTATGTATCCTAATGCCACACCGGGAAAGCGTAAATTCTGTATGCCAATGCCGAATGAAACCCCACAGCACCCTGGAACTGCAGGAGACAGTTGACATCCAGGGGCTGAGGAGCAATATGTCAAAGAAGAGGTGACTCCCCAAAAAAGGCGCACATCCCACCCTTCCATCTCAACTGCCAAGGCAAAAAGTGAAAACGTAGTGAAGTCAAGAAGATACTTAATTCCCAATCTCTTTTTTTAACTTTACTAGCTGGTTCTGTTGATTTTCTCCTTCAACTGAAATTTTGACAGGAAGAAACGATCTTGAAAGCAAAGGTCATGAGTGATGTAAGAGATAGTAGAAAGGCACCCCAACGGGAAACTGGTGCTTGGCAGTAAGTCCCAAGCTAAAAAGTCTTACATGATAAACAAAACACTTAGGAAAGCTAAACAAATAGTGCTTGTCCCTCACCTTCCCCAGAGCCCTGGCAGTGACTTTATCTCATTAAAGTACTGGATGTTCTTATCCACCATTTACAGTCCTATTTTTAGGTTACTCTAACAATTCCTATAGTCCCAGCCAAGCAGCCAGTGAAAGATGTGTATATTTTAATTTGTGTGGAGCATCAACTGGGATTCTTATGTTGTCACCAAGACACTTCAGTTAATCCCCAGGAATCACCAACCAAGCTGTTGAGAGACCTTGTCCTTCTCTCAGACATGCAACCTTTGCACCACACACAGGACAGATTTTCTTGGCTTGATGCTTTGTGTGTCTACAGCTCATATTATTTAACTAAAGAATATTGAAACCGGTGCAAAAAATTCCATTGCACAACTGGATATAACCTCCCAGATAAAGACGGTTCCTTCTCCTTCAGGAGTACCTGTTCAGAAAAATAAGGGTATTTCAGAAACAATGCCAGCTCCAGCCAGGAACAGATTTTTTAAAGCATGTTTTAAAGCAGTAGTTGTTTTCACTGTTATTGTATGTTTGTTGTTGTTACTGTTTTGCTTCGCCTGAATTCTTAGTACACAGGTCAGCCAATCTAACCAGGTCATCTCAGCTTAGGCAAACACGATCTCCTGCTTTCAAAGGCACCTCTTTCCATTGCCTAGAGAATGACACCCTTATGGTTAGGGGTATAACTCTCATTCCAATGGCCAATCCAATTAAGGTGCAAATTATGTGGACTGAATCTCATTACACAGTTTCATTTGGCCTGTGGATAATGCACGACTCTAGGCTGACCTCTGCTCCTAGCTCAGCTCACAGAAGACTGGGAGCTAAACACAATCGGTGGACCCTACCTCGCTGGTGGCTGGGATATAGCAAGTTTAGTAGAATATTAATAAAATACCTGAGTTTAATTTTGTATTCCCGTTAAAATATTGATCCTTATTGCATTAGAATCCATGAAGCTGTTTTATTCAATCATAATCACTCAAATTTCATGTTACGAACAAGTACCACCCAAAGTAAGACCGGCAGTAAAAAGTCTCATAGATGGCAGCTCCATCCACAGACAGACATACATTTGTCCAAACTATAAGACAAATAATATTCAGTAATTAACATATTTGTAAAAATAACAATTTATCACGAACAATGCAAAAATAGACCTACTTATTTATTAATAATGTACATTAATAACATATATATTAATAATATATAACCAATTATAGCTCATTGTTCCCTCTTATTTTCATATGATCCAATTTCTAATGACTGCCTGCCATTTTCTGACTCTCTCTTGCTCTAGATGGATATTATATCCCATCTTCCACAGTGAAGATAACAAAATGAACAAGAACGGGGCCTTGACTGGGTCTACATTCTCTCCAAGAGAATGGAGGCAGACAATGCTTTCTATTATAACTTGAGCCTGGCAGCCTAAATCCAGATGAGCTCATAGTATGATGTAAGCTTTGGATTCCTCAGTTAAGCTCCATGTTCAGTCACAAGCATCCTACAGGCTCTTGGGTCAGTCACTAAAGCCTTTGTTCAGACCAGCTGCGTTTTGCAATCTGTAAACAAAGTCTCAGCAGAGCCGTTATCAGCTGGGCATCACGCCACAAGGATGGGACACCTTCAGACATGGACATTAGATGCCTCCTTCTCACCAGACACACATACTTGGATGCTGCTTAGGTGTCAAATGGAGACACCCAGCTGTAGCCAGATGCATGTTTAGGGAGCACTGTACACACAGACACCTAAAACTCCTTTTTGATGACGTGGGGAGTATTAGTTATCTCCCTTTTCCAGAGGAGGGCTGCGAAGGTGTGGTCTTCACTCCTCTGAAGATCACCTAAATCTCTCAGATTGGTCATTCTTGTTGCAAACTCAGGTATCAACTCACAAAATACAATGTTGACCTCACATAACACATCCATTTTAGAATGCTTTATACACCCTGTGTTATGAGCAAAAATTAACAGTCTAAAAGGGCTTTCTAATTCCTCATCTAATGAGACTCTATAGAGGAAAGCAGCTGGAGCTACTGCTCATAACCACCTTGCTATAATTACAAGATAAGCAAAAGAATTAGGCTTTCTAATCATAATAAATTACCAAGCAGAAAACGTAATAAAATCTAACAAGGTCTCTTTATATTGCATTGCATTAATACAACCTCTTTTATATTACCATCGACAGCAAAATGCCATGCAACTAATTAAGTGAAGACCGTTTTTTTTTTTCAGGTTAAGTAGAGCACCTACATTTCTGCAATTATTTTACCTTTGGAAAGTCTGTCCTGAATCTGTTCCCCTTCAAAGATGGGAAGAGAAATCAAGTCAGCATTATAGCAAGTTTTGTGGCATCGCTCTTAAGTGCATTTAGCAAATGGTCTAAGTGGCCAGGTAAAAGAGCTCTAAATAAACAAACAATGCTTTGCACAACCATAGTGCTTCTCATCCAAGGACTTCAGTGCATTTGATAAATGTTAATTAACTTACATACTGCTGCTTTGAAGTAGGCAAGGGATATATTTAAGTATCACTTTGTTTGCTACTGAAATGCATTCTTGCTTTGTTCTCTTGTGCAGGATGCAACAGCTGTTTAACAACACACATGAATATTAAACAAGAGTTTTAGAGAAGAAGTAAGGAATGCTTAATCCAAAAGAAACCCCAGAGGGATTTACATGTGTAGAAAGCAATTACTTAAAGCAATGCCCCCCAGACTCTGTGGGTGATTTTGTTCTCCTTAAGCCACCTTCGTTTTAAATTTAAATTTGCTGTGGCTGTTAATAATATTGGAGGATCTTGCAGGCAGCCTGTCCCCTCCGAGCTGCAGAGAGGGGAACACTGGCACAAAATCTGGGCCAGAATTGGTAGAATTTTGCTTTTATACTAACAAAATAAGCCAGGCAACTTAGGCAATCATAGCACAATAAGATTTTGGCTTTCTGCTGCTGAAAGAGGGTATGAATAGCTGGTTGAACTTCAGAGGACTCAATAATTAAGCCCTCAAACAGCTATTCTACCCACCCAAACACCGTCAAACTGATGAGACCTCCTGTTCAACACATCCCACTCAGTACCAAGTGCCCCATGCTCAGCAGCAATGGTCATCGGCTGGCTCAGGGTTTCTGCCCCATCTCTCTGGGTGGTGGCATCAATGGTTGTATGTGACGGGGTGCGTCTCCTGCTAGTGCAGAGAATTCACCACCCAGAACTCACAGTTGTGGGGAGAACTGTGATTTGCACAATGGCACCTCAGCCTAATGTCCTGCACGGTGGGGAAACCCCTTTACAATCTCACAGTGCATCGCCTACTGAATACCTAGCTGGGTCAACATGGAAACTTAAGTTCTCGCTTGGGCAGATGAAAACTATTAGAGAAGATTCAGATTTGTAACAGGACAAGATGCACCAAGCAGCTATTCAAAAACAGCAACAGAGACGTTGCAGCAGAAACGAAATGGAAAGAACAGACAGCTTTCCTTTACCGTGGCACAGCATCACCAATCATTTCTTGTTGTGCCAAAAAGAGAAGGCGTTTTAAACAAGATTGGCATTACTTTGGTATCTAGCTGTATCTACAAACTTCTTTGCTATTTCAATAACCTCTGTTGGAAGGGGTGGAGACATTTTGCCAAGGAAATCTCCAGAGTTATCCCTGTAAGTATGGCATTTAAACACACTTTGTGTACCTCAAATACGCTTTTTAAAGGCCTTTCCTAAACTATAGTTGAGAACTTTAACCAGCTAGCCCATTCTGATAGGCTATCCAAATTATTTGCTTAGTTTTGCACCAAATCTACACCAGCGCTTCCAGTTTCAGTATTAGGATTATATTAACAGCTTCACTTGTACTTATTTATTAAGCAGAAACAATTCTGGCAGGCAAGCCAAATATTCATCTTAATTGAAAACATCACATTTCCATTTATCCATCATATTAATAAATGGGGTCACCAGATGGCCCTTTAGGATCATTGAGCTGAGTTAGGCTTCTTGGGTCTTATGTTCCTTGTGTGCTTTACCGCAAAGCTAAAAATCTATAACATTGCCAGCACATCATATAAAGCATTTTTTCCTGCGCTGGCACCCTCAGGTGACCAAAATACCTCCAACAAAAACCTGAATTACACAAACACAGAATCCTTTCCTGAATCAGGTCTCCCCTATTCACAACACATGACAGCAGATATGAGTGATGCACCATGAAGCAGCAGTAGAGGAACTTTCCATTTGATGCGCATTAATGAATCCACTTCCCTAAAAAGAATTTATTTCTTAGAAAGATCAGGTGTATTTTACTGAGCGGTTAATTTTACAGCCAGGTATTCAACCTGCTAGATGGGTACTATGGTAACATTAATCACTGTTTTATATAGCTAAAACTTGACCTAGCAGAATATTAGCTTCTTTCTCCTCTTCAGTGTTGAGGATTGGGAACAGACCCTCATATGCCCAATTTGAGAGAGACCATACCGGACAATACTTTGCTTGACCTGACAGTAACTCTCTGTAGGGCCACTACTCCCACATTTCCACAGAGGGCTTCCCAAAAAGGGAAAGCAAATCTTACATATTTTCCTAAATCCGTTAATCTTCTGAGCACAAAACCATTCTAGATCCCCACCCTGCATTCAAGAGATTTGTATTTCATTAAGATATACTCCACAAAACTGTACTCTGAGCATGTGCTTGGTATTTGGATGAGGTTTGGTGGTGGTGCATTTACACCACCTAGTACGTTGGAGGGTGATCCATAGGTAGAGCATGTACACACTACTACAACACGGATCTCAAATGGGCTTACTCATTTCTACATTGACAAATCCTCCATACTAGCTTCCTGGACATATTTATCTTTACCTAAAACTAGGCAAATAGTTGGACAGCTACTGAATTAACACGAACAGATGCTGCTGAGAGATGTGGTGTTCCTGCTTGCTTTGGCATCATGGCTAGTTGAAATTTTTTTAGCAATTCCAAAAAACAGTCAACGGCTGGAAGAGCATTAAATAATCCTGACTTGGAGTTCCAAACATGGGGAACTCATAGGTATTCACAGGATAATCTTTATGCAGTAAAAGATAAAGCATACCTGTCAGAAGGACCCTTACACCACACAGCAATTTTTTCTCTGATCTCACAAAAGCCCTAGTGATAATCAGAAGTCACTATACACTTCTGCTAAGCAATCCATAGCATTTTGAAACAGAAAACACTACGCTTACCGTGGACAAGATAAAATACCAACCGATATGTTTACTTGAAATCAATGTTACCACAAGATGTCACTCTAAACTTTATTTACGGAAAGGGTTTGAGAACTTCAAAGAGATCAAAGTTACTTTTCTCCAAGTATATTTATTTTCTTCCAAATTGTGTTTACAAAACTTAACACATAAATCAATTGCTTATCAGCGAAAAAACCAAAAACAAACAACTAAACAAATGTGAGAAATAAAGTCTACCATGCCAAAACTCATTGGCAAATGCTCAGAAGGCAGGCTGGGTAGAAAATGATGATAAGAATGAAAACAGAGCAGAATTTTCGTTAGAGGTTAAAGAAGAAAAAGAATTAAGTTACAGTACACTATATTGCAGTTCAACACTGGAGATTAAGAATAATTCAAGAAAACGCAAGCCTTGGGAGAAAATAACCAGTACACAATGCAACTCCATCTGTCCCTCTGTCTCACTATAATTAGGTTAGATTTCTCCTACTATCTAATTACTATATGTTTTGAAAGATACTCCCCCACAACAGTTCCTCCTACTACCTGCAGGTACTTGGATTCTGGGAAGACAGTGAATCTCCTAACAAATCCCCTGATGAAAATGAGCATTCATATATATGAATATGTATGTGTAAAAATACGCAAGTATATAATGTATGTGTGTATATATATATATAATATTGTGAATATATGCAATTTGTGTGTGTGTGTGTATATATATATAAACAAAAGCAGAATATGGGTGGGAGAAGAAAACAAGGTCACTCTTGAGCCACATCCCCACCTATCCGCGGTGGAGGCAGGACCAGCTCAGGGCATGCAGCAAGGCAGGTGCAGAGCCAGGACCTGGGAGAAAGCACCCTGAGCAAAGCCGCTCCGACACTTCCATCATCAGGAGCTCATAAAAAATTACGGCGATCCCAATCCCAGTACCTTCAAGAAATATGCCTTCAAAACACTTAATTTGCAGAAGAAAACCATCTGTTTCGTGTAAACCATCTATCTATTGGGACGAAAACCAGATCTAAGAGAAAGGAAATAGTACCTTTGGCGGTGTTGGCATTTCCATTAGCTCAAGCAGCAAAGGCTGGTGTGAAGCATCCAACAGTCTTGACCTCGCTTTAAAATGTGTGCTATCAACATCATCACACACTGCAATTTGTGATGAGAAGCTCTTTTTACCATCCTTAAAGTCTTGGAAATCACTGTGTAAAATTAACTTCAAAATACTGGTAAGGTTGTAAAGGTAACTCCCAATGTTAGAAAGTACCATCATTGAAATATATGGTCACACACCGTTTTTGTCTCTGCTCTGACACTTTATTCAGTGTACCGAATGGGCCTGCCCCAGGGAAGCTGTCTGAGCAACCTTGGCACCATTTATCTAAGGAGCTGAAAGGCTGAGAGTGATAAGAAGATTTCTGGAAGGTACTTTATCTTAAGAGCATTAAATGCCACCCCAGGAATTAGATACTACCTCTGATTCCTACAGAGTCTCAGTGATGGTCGGGCAGTCACGTAGATTGTGTTTTTTCCCAAACGATTTCCCATCAGAAGAACCTCATGGTTTAAGTGCCAAAACTGAGACAATGGGACAATCTTGCTGGAATAGTCACACCTCTTGTTGCAGCTGGAGCTGTGGTCAGACATTAAAATGGTGTCTGTGGTGATGTATAAGGTCAGAAGTGTCTCCAATCAGGTCTCTAAAATAGATTAATTTTTTTACTTCTTTTTCTCAGGGCTTCAGTACCACCTCCGTGGCACAGAGCTGCAGTCACCTCATTATCCAGTAAATAGTGATGGGAAAGCAATGGATTCAATGTTTGATTGTGAGCTGAGAGCTGCCCTTTCTGCACACTGAACGAAGCAGAATTTTTGAAGGAAAACAGTTTGAGGTCAAATAAATGAGAAGACTCACATTGTATGCATGTATAGCAATCCAACTCCGATCGCAGATGCTACCTTAGTTATAGCACCACCCTACCTCTGGCCACAGACCTAATCCTCTCTTGCTTTGAAATCGCACATCATTTCTGTGTAACCTAACACAATGATAATTATTATAAAAGGAATTTTATATTTCTAATGGCTAGGATTTTATGCAATAGTGCCTTAATCCACTACATCAGCAGAAAATCAAACCCACACAACTATGATGACAAAACGGAGACAGGAAAGAACAAATGAAAGACATAAATTCAGTCATCTTTGAAAAGAGCTCACAGTTTTCTCAGTGGCAGGTCAGGGTGACAGACACCAAACACAGTTGCAGAAAATGCACCACATGACAGAATAAACACACAATGGAAATGAACAACACAGTCCGCAGGATTTCTTGTCAAGATACGTTTTAATACCCAACAGAGCTCCAAAGTACAGAATCAAACCTGAGCAAACTTCAGTAGAAATCTGAGATAAATACAATATTCACAGTTACCTCTTACTACACACATATATATAAAAAATTATATAACTATTATATATATATGTGTATATATACACAGAAATATATGCATATATGTATATGTAGAATTAACTAGTTAACTTTCATACATCTTACTACCCAGTGCTCAATCCCAATTGCACTTAAACCACTTAAATCAGTGTTTTTCCCTGACTCCTCTAACACTGGAAGCACGGGGTTAAGAAGAAGTCCTGAGATTCCAGAAGAGCCACAAAGGTGGCACCAGGCAACTGATTTGGCTCATTTATAACGGTTTTGAAAGCCATAAGGTATAACAGTCTTCAAGCCTAAAATGTTCCTGTGATTTCAAAGTTACCATGCAGTTTCTCAAAAAGTTATATTCACTAAGCAAAAATCCCATCACGGTCTAGCCTAAAATAATTCCGCAGACCAAAACATTAGAGAGGGAGAGCAGCTCTGCTATTTTAGAGACAAAAATAAACATTGGGATTAGTGATGGAACAGCTTGCTTCAGATTATTTTGTTCCATTTTATTAGTAGATGTACAAACTACATTAGCAAGATACAAATCCAGCCCTTCTTTATTTAACGCCAGAAAAAGTAATCTATCTCATTGTTCTTTTATATTCTCTCAGCTTGAAAAAGGAGACTATATTACTCAAAATAAAACCAGATTATCTAAATGCATCTTTTAATGATTTGTCTCTAGTTCTCATCACAACCAATAATAAAGTGCTATCCCTATTTAATGCAAAGAGAAAGAAAAGCTTCACACTGGGACAGCAGCCACACAGCAACAGCTGTTGCAACTGCATTTTATCAATTCTAATTATGCATGGAATACATGAGGCCAAGACACACTTAAAAAAAACCCAAAAACAAAAAACCACTACAGGAACAAACCCCAGCTTTTATTCCTTGCTGGATATTGAAATGTAACAAGCTCAATAATTATCATATTGCTTATATTAAAAACTGATCTTAGAAACGGTTTATTTCCAATGCACAGCTTTTGCATTTCCAACGAGAAAAGTCCACAAAGCTTCTGAAGTCCTTGTCTGAAATGTAAATGCTATCATTCATTGGTTAAAAGGCAGCAAAACATGAGCAGAGGGTTGCATTAGGATTACAAGTGATTATGTATTACCTAGGTTGTATCAGTGCTGTAATCGGTTTCTTCTTGTACACAGGTAGGCTGAGAATCCAAACACAGACCTGGGCTGGGATTCTGAAATTTTCAGAGTCCATCAGCATTCATACCCAGCATCTCTGCGCAATTCTTTAAGGAAAAGGTCTACAGCAAGGATGGGATCCCAGTCAAAATTCCCACACAAATAAAAGATGTCAGAGCTTTGCTTCTGGGTTGAGATCTTTTCTGGTAATTCACAAGCTTTTAATATTTAAATTCTTTTGACTAAAAAACTGATTTGGGGTACCCACACAAGATTCCCACATCTTCACACACATACACCTTCTCTCAAGGTCGAAAATAACTAAATTAATATTAAGAAGTTGTTCTGGGAGGGCTGCTCACATCTCCAGGTTGGCCAGCAAAAATAGGGAGCATCATGCCCTGGCTCTGTTTGTTCCTCATCTCTAACCAGTAAGGCATCACTGTAACACCCAATAAGTCCCAAAGACAAAAGCGATTCTGAGATTTTCAGAGATACAGAAATATTTCAGCTCCTCCATCACGGACACAACTAAGAAAGACTGGGTAACGTTTCAGAGCTCAGTGAAAGTCCCCTCTCTGGATATCTTCAGCCTAGTTTCCCTATAGTAATGTGATGTCTGTCTGTCTTTCTCCTGCACGTGCATCCTTCTGCCAGCTCTCACCAGCTGACTGTGAACCTTCTGCCTAATGTCCGTGCAACTTGATAGCAGTGAAGAAGCCCCATGTCCTGCAAAGGATCTGCAGGTGGCACAGGGTGGGGAGAGTTCGAAGAGCCAGAGAGAAACAACAGTACCACAGGGGAAATTGCACTGCCATGGAAGCAAAAATAGCGGGGGGACAAAATCCACTGGAAACCACTTACATTAGATCTGCCATTTAGGGTGGGCTGGGGGAACAACTGGTTCATTCTGTGTAACCAAACATTTACTGGAGAACCACGAGGGCTAGCTCCTGAAGCTGGCTGCAATCCAGCCAAAACCCAGCTCGTAAAAAAAAATAAAATAATATCACATAGCTTCAAACCGTCCCAAAGATCCAGCACTGCTACCTTTAGCTCTTTTGAAAGAAAGCGCAAATTTGCTTACTAAGAGAATTGGATTTCAAGAATAAAAGCAGCTGCAGCTGTCTTCAGGCAAAACAAAAGCTGCCCTTGAATTTAAATTTCAGTTCTGCTGTAATTTATGCTGCAACAAAGAAAGATGCCAGTTTGGGAAAGTAGGGCTCTGTGCGGAGTAATAACAGGCTTCCCCATTGTCAGAGATGTCATCTGAGCATCCCTCAGATGTGACAAGAGCACTGAGGGGCTTTTGCACATTTCTTTTACACCTCAACACTCGTAATAGTCAGGGAGGGTTTCAATATTTTTAAATAGAGCTATAGACGAATCTTTATTTCTCAGTCAGGGGAGTTCTGTATATAAATCTCTGGAGGAATCATTCCAACCCAAGCGAAGCCGACTGGAGTTTTTTCTTTGACTTTGTGAATGCTGGCCTCAGGCCCTCTGTGAGAGGATTGCCTAATGTCCCTGGGCTGGACCCGGGATTAGCTCCCAAGGAATTCAGTGTCGTTACAGGAGGTGAAATAGCCTGACATGACCAGAAACCAGCTCACTGAGATGAAGTCCAGAGAACAATGAGATATGAGACCAGTGACCTTACATTCAGGAGCGCTGTAAGTAGCTAAGTGTGCCGAACACATAAGGGACTAAAAACACCTATTGAGAACAAGCTTCCTAAGTATGAATAGATAACACCCAGTTGTGCTTTCCTATTGAAAAGTTCCCCAGTACAGAGATTCATTTAATATCCTTTTGGTCCCTGAAGCACTGACACAGCACAAATTGCTGAAACACGCTTCCTCCTGAAGACTGGGAACGAGTGGTACTGGTGAGGGCCATCATCGCCTTAGGTGCTTGCTAATCACGTTCCCTGTTCTGATAGCCTCAACTCCAGCAGCTTTATCAAAAGCCTTGTGAAATGTGGCGTTGCCTTGTTTTCTGTAGTGCTGTGAATTTCAAACCTTATGTTCACTGGAAGGAACAAGTACAAAAGAGGTCTTGGTCGTGCATCTGTGAAAAGGTGATTGCAGTGTTTCTTCAAGAGCAATCATAGAAGCAGACAACAGCAGCCTGCAGTATAGATTATTTCTATGCCTTTTGCACAAATCTCATAAGCTTTTTAACAGTGAAGGCTGGCACTACTGTGTGTGACTAGCACTGGATTTTTGAGATGTTGCATGATCCTGACATTTCCTCTGACATCTATAACCATTCTCCAAAACCTACTTTGGGTGCGGGCTCCATCACCAGCCCAGGACGGTGTTGCAGGTCTCCTGCTTTTCTCACCATTTATCCTGCTGTTTACACATCTATTCGCCAGTCCTGACGCACCTCTTTCCCTCTAGCCTCAAATTTCCTTCTGTCACTATTTAAAAGGTTTCTCCTTAAACACAACATACCCAAATTCCTTGTCTTTATATTAATTGCCTCTACATTCTTCTTCCCTCTGTATGGTCAACGGTGTCATTATTCTTCTCAAATGGGGGGACTTTTTTATCTTTACACTTAGTTGACATGCATGGCTGCGTCTATCAAAATCTTTCCCATTTTTCATTCTCAGTGTTTTCCCAGGGGCACGTTTCAATATCCCATCATTACTCCTATGATAGGTTCCTCTCCAGTTTCTTTCATATCTAAACTACCCTGAAATGTAACCATTGTCCTATATGCCAGGGGAGTTTCAGTCCCAGGTCAAAGTTTCATAGGCACCAAAGTCAATCAAACTAAGACAAATCCATAGGAAACCAAGCTCTTGACATGCTTCATGCTTACTATATTAAACGTTTGCATTTGTCAATGGCTATGTTATTTTTCAATAGATATGTACATCCTAAAATAATTAAGGCAAATGGGCACTTGCTTCAGCTCTCTGAAATGGCCACATTTTATGTCCTACTCTTATACACTATCCATCCTATAGCACTCTCCAGTAACATGGATGATTGTAAGATACAACTAGACTCCTGGAAGTTTGGATACTAATATATCCACTTAATTCACATGCCACTTAATTTACAAAAACTTTTTAATGGGAAAGTTTTATGTGATTGCAGAAGAATAATCTGACTTCCTTTTTAACTTGGCTTAAAAGACATTATCACTTTTTTTAAAATGGATTGTTATAAAAGGGCTTATTTAAAAGTGAGGTGAATGAGGTAAAGAGTCTAAAATATTCTTCTTACTAAACACACAAAATTATATACTAAGTCTCTAAATACAGATTGTGGCACAGATGACCAGTAAATTCTGTTATCCTTACAGTAATGTTTACTACAACAATTTTTAAGACAGGCGGTTTTATAACATCCACGTTATTTTGCAGATATGGCATAATACCCTAGGGGTGGGGGGTGGGGGGGAAAGGTGATGCAGATTTTAGTTGAAAACATGCCATTTTAAAATTCAGACAAAGTTACGTAAGCATGAGGAAAAAACATAAGACATGGTTTCAAAGTCCTCAGGAAATACGTCACCCACTGCCGATCCGGTTTATCCGAATTTTAGAAAAACCTGTTGAGATTAGTTTTTACCTAATACTGCATAAGATGATTACAGCTATTTGTGGCACTTTAATTCCTGCTAGAAACAAAATGATGTTTTACAGAGATGTATCTACACACAACAACAACAAAAAAAAACCCAACCCACAACCCTGACATAAACCTCTTTCATCCACTCTCATTCCACAGAACGGCATTCTAAGCTGTAAAATCATGCACTTTTCTTAATGAAATGAAGGCTTGACAAATATATAGCGGAGGTTTTTAGAAATAAATTGTACTGAACGATGTATCGCATTATAAAAACTGATTAAGTTTCATAAAGATCAGAGCAAAAAAAAATTATGCTTGGTCATTTTGACATACCCAGATGACTTCCTACTGTCTTTCTTGGTTTTCCGTTTTTCTCACTGCACAATGCCTCCAAGATACCACACTATGAGACAATCCCAACAAACGAGGCATTTGGATTTCTGCATGTTTAATTTCCTCTTCCTTGCAGGGTTTTGAAAAAAATTAATGTTCACATCAGAACAACATGTGCTACGATTTGAGAGGACCCTGTGACTTTAATACCATCTAACTGCAGATGACCCTACAAAAAGCAAACCTTCTTACAAGCTCATTACAACAACAGTACCGTGACTCCTCACTGCGCACAGAAGGATTGGGAGAACGCTTTTGGTGAAAATAATTTGGAATTAACTTAAGAGTAACATCAATATCTACATATGCGTTCTTCCCCTTGCACACTCCTTCTGAAGGGTTTCTCCTCTTCCCTCCTCTTAGAGCTCGATTTTCAAAGCATTGTGTTGGGGCCACTGGAGTGTAAATGGGACTCCAGAGACTGCAGCTCCACATGTCGCTTTGAAAATGTGCCTCTGAGCAACTAACTCAGCTGTAACTGAACACAGCGACTCTAGCAAGAAGTCCAGCAACAAGAACAGCCCGAAGGGAGATGGAGACGCTTTTGAACCCGAATTAAAATGTAAAGGGACAATCCTTCAGTAAGGCTTCTGTAAATCACTTACAGAATTTTACTTCCATAACTGTAGTCACTTCTTGCATGTGTAACATACACGAATGAAAGATATTGAATTCTCTTTTTTCTCATGTTAATCTCCCGTTCAGTAGTCAACAGTTAATATCTACAAAACACATTGAAGATGAAAACAATCACAGCCGCAGTGAGAGCCCAAGTTCAAAGATGGCTGGTTGAATCAAATCACACAAGCATAAATTGGAGAACAAAAGGAACTAGAAAACACTAGATTTGAAAAGGGCCTCTAATTATAATTATTTTTCTTTATCTTTTCTTGTTATACTCAATTTAAGATATCCTACAGATTTTTAAAGCAATTGGGAAGTTAACAAGAATTGAACACACACTTAAAGGACAGGGATGGTTCCAACAGCTGAATTTTTATGTAAAGGAATCAAAATCTACTGAAGCTGTAGGGCTTAGAAAAACTTCATTTGGCACAAAAAACTATGTTAACTTTACGCCTGACAGACATGTGTACTTCCGCATCCAAGTTAATGATTCTATACAAAAATAATATTTTTCTTTAGTATTTACAGCCTAAATATTCAAAAGGTCAATCAATTCTGGATAAAACCAATGTTTGACAACTGTAAATGAGATCAAGTTTTGGAAGGCAATGACTTGGACTCTGAAAATTAAGTCTAATTAAGATTAGGCACTCAAAAATGGATGCTTTCAAGACCATTAGACATTCTGTAAATATAAAAGACAAAGGAACATTAGCAGTACAGAACTTAAAAAGAGACCAGAAGCTCTGCCTTTGGTATTTCTTTGTGTGGTGGTCTGATTTATAAGGGAATGGAAGAAAGTATGATGAGAAGCTAAAACAGATGTCATGGAAGTGAAGGGGTTTATATACTGATTATGCAAGAACCTCATTATCAATTGTGTCATAACATCATCTACCACACTTAAAATACTGATGAGAGGTCATTCTTTTGTATTATTCCAGCATCTAGACCAACCAAATAGCAAAGCAAATGTAATCATGACAGACTTCGAGTACATCCTGTGATTCCCAAATCTCTTTTTTGTAAAAAGAACCATGTAAGAACAAGGAAAAGACATCCAAAGGCCTGCAAATTAAAATACTATCTAACTTCCATAACACCACACTCCTCGAGCTGTCACTGTGACAATCAAAAGATTTCATTTGTTCTTTGGATTTAGCCTTAACGTAGCTATAATCACTTTTTCATTTCTGACATATGTAATACATCAACAAATATTGTGGTGTAGCCACACACAAAGCACACATGTTGTCAGAACACTTTGAAGGATTACTTCAAAGTACTGCAGAAGTAAATGCACAGTTAATATCGCTTCTGTGACTTGTATACTTCTTCAGCACGTACTTCTATATCCATTGTTATCTTCACAAAAATAAAATGGAAATGACCCATCTTTTTTTCATTCTTTAGTTCGAATCTATTTACAACTATTTCATAAAAATTAGGAATATTTCCTTTTTTAAAGGATACACAACAATTAAAAATTATTTAGGCTTTATAAAATAAATCTAATAACTTTAAAGAAGCTGCGAGAAATTACATGTAAAATAGCACTGACAATTAATTCGATTTGCAGGAAAAGTTAGAGACTGGTAACATACTTTTGTCATAAATGCTACAGAAATTAATGAAACTCTTCCTAGACCGCCACAGTCTTCACAGTAATAGTGTTGTATTAATGTACTTCTACTTCTATGATATATAATCATTTTTTTTTCCCTAACTGCTACTGATTGTAGCTCTGTAGTGAGTACAATGGTACTCTGGCTTCAACCAACCACAGCTTGAAGGTACATGTGCTTGCACAAACATCATTTGTGTTAAGAAATGTGCACTTCAGACTAGTTCTGCACCAAATGTACAGATGTTTGTGAAGGAATAAAACACCAAGGGGCCAATGCAATGTGAGCAAGAGGGCAGGGGGAGGTAGAGCAAGGGCGATGCACAGTTACTGTCACCACTTCCCCTGACTGGCAGCACAGGCACAGCAGCGCACAAAGGACAACAGGGATGCTAAAGCAACCAGGTATGTTCATGACCTTGAAAACATTCTATATAACAACTATATAACAACTTATGGAGGTTATTTTATATAAAGCTCCAAAACACCAAGTGCTTTATTTTGACAAATACCATTATTTGCAAGGTGAAATCGGGACCTTTAAGTAAATGGAAGAAAGACTGCAACATCGCATGAATGGGAACATTCTGCCAAAGGTTCACTGTGTCCTTGAGCATTTCTCTTGACACACTTCCAAGTTTCTTTGGCTGACGCTTTTCCAAAAAACATAATGCAAAAGACACAAAAATTTTAGATGCTACTTGACGCCAGTGAAATCAGTGAAACATTGGCCATTTACCTGTGTGGAGATGGCTTCATCTTCAACTTTGCATAATCAGTTATATCCTAGTCTGGTTCAGTAACTTCCATTAAACAAGGGAAAGTAGCAAGGTTTAAGAACAACCATTCAATGCCTTACCTTGCATTATTTTTTTGTTACTTTTTCTTTCACTATAAAGAAGAAAATTCCTTTGAAATAAGGACAATGAGTTTCCCCCCACGAGAACCTGGAAGGAATATCTCAACATGCTGTTCCATTATGAACACAAATTAAATAGTGAGCAATGAGAGAGTTACTAGGTCTGACCTAGCTCTGACCTTCAAGAGCATGTATCTAAGATTAAATACTAGTACCTACCTAGAAGTGCCTGAAACAAGCTGCTCTTAAAGATGCCCATCACCTTCCTGATGGCTTTTTTCAGTTGTTGTTCTTCCGGCTTCCTTAGTTTTTTACAGTATTCTTCCAGCAGCACTAAAGCTCGGTCAGTATCTAAAGACAAACAAATACAAAAAAAAGCGCCTTTTATTGGCTATGGAAAGTATTTAAATGCTCAAATATTAACTTCACATTTCTAAAGGCATTGTTCACACATATAAGGAACGTTCACAACAAATGTTGTTACAGTCTTGTCTAAATGGACCTCAGTAAAGCCTTTGACACCGTCTCCCACAGCATCTCCCGGAGAACCCGGCTGCTCAGGGCTGGGATGGCTGTGCTCGTCACTGGCTAAAAAACTGGCTGGACAGCCAAGCCCGAAGAGTGGTGGGGAATGGAGTCACATCCCACTGGTGCCCAGGCACAGGCGGTGACCCCAGGGACCAGCGCTGGGGCCAGTCCTGTTTGATGTCTCCATCAGTGACCTGGACGAGGGGCTGGAGCGCACCCCCAGTGGGTTTGCAGAGGACCCGAGCTGGGGGCAGTGTGACCTGCTGGGGGGCAGGGGGCTCTGCAGGGGGTCTGGGCAGGCCGGGCCGAGGGGCCGAGGCCAGTTGTATGAGGCCCAACGGGGCTGAGTGCCGGGCCCTGCCCGTGGGTCACACCAGCCCCCCACAGCGCTGCGGGCTGGGGGCAGGGGGCTGGGAACTGCCCGGCGGGGAAGGGCCTGGGGGGGCTGGTCGGCAGCCGGCTGGGCATGAGCCCCCCGTGTGCCCAGGTGGCCACGGCGGCCAGCAGCGCCCTGGCCGGTGTCAGCAGCAGCGTGGCCAGCAGGGCCAGGCAGTGCCCGTCCCCCTGTGCTGGGCCCTGGTGCGGCCGCCCCTCGAGCCCTGGGCTCAGCGTTGGGCCCCTCACCCCCAGACAGACCCGGAGGGGCTGGAGCGTGTCCAGAGCCGGGCAGGGGCTGGGGAAGGGGCTGCGGCACAGCTCGGGGGGGGCAGCTGATGGAACTGGGGGCATTTAACCCAGAGAAAAGGGGGCTCAGGGGGGACCTTATCGCTCTCTACAGCTGCCTGACAGGGGCTGTGGGCAGGTGGGGGTCGGTCTCTTCTCCCAGATAACAAAGGGCAGGACAAGAGGAGGCAGCTTCAATTGTGCCAGGGGACATTTAGATTGGATATTAGGAAGAATTTCTTCACTGAAAGGCTGGTGAAGCACTGGAACAGGCCGCCCAGGGAGGTGGTGGAATCACTGTCCTTGGAGGTATTTAGAAAATGTGTTAGATGCAGCGCTTAGTGACGTGGTTTAGTGGTGGACTTGGCAGTCCTGAGTTAATGGTTGGACTTGATGATGTCAAAGGTCTTTGCCAAAGTAAATAATTCTGTGATTCTGTCGTTAGCTATATGCCATGAGCAACACAGGCAAAACCCAGAGATTAACCCAACACCAACACAGGAAGATTACTGTGTGTCTGAGATATCCCTGCAAAACTATCTTTTTAATGGCATCTACCTCAAGTGTTCAACTTTCTTTTATCCAAAACCAGCTGGAAGCTATGGGGTTCAGCCCAAATCACAATTTGCAGAAGCTACAAAATTATAGAAAATAACCATTATGGATACCCATACAGGAAAACTGGCCTTAAAACATATTCAGAGAAGACATAAAAGTGTTTGCTTCGCATCTGCAGCACTCAGTTCTCTGTTCTCTGAATAGCAAATGTGTATCTGAAAGGCAGGTGTCCAAGAGCATGGCTGTTGTTGTTTTTTTATTTTTCTGTTCCCTCAATACATAAAATTGCTATCTACCTCTTTGGTAATAATGAGACTTTGATAGCAGACTTTCATTCATGTGTTGGCTCAAATGTAGCAATCCAGCCTTTCCCTAAGAGTCCAGAGAAACAGAGCTCCCTTTCTCCTGCTGCTATTATCTTTGCACAGTCATTTGCCAAGAGCATGAGTGACATATAAAATTGTATGACATCCAAACATCACCATCTTACATACAAGAAAATAGTGAAAAATGGAGAACCAGACCTCACCTTTCCTTCTCCCCATCCTAACTAGCTCACAGGAATGTCTGCACACAAACGTATATGACACTGAGATATCTGCACACACTTTTGTAATTACATTGCCACCAAGTTTGCAATAAAATTACTAAACAGTACCAAAAAAAGTACAAATTAATAATTACAGTGAAATGAGTGCCTCAATCTAAATCTTACAGCAGAGTTCAATGCAAGCTTCATTACCAGGAGAGGTTCAGACTCTTTAGTTAGATTAAAGTCAATAAAGTACTGTAACAAGGCTTGGAAAGGCAAAACAAGACTGCTTTTATCATTCTTTTTTTCTAAATAACTGAAAGAAAACTTCTTTTTCACGATATAAAAATTGTTCATCTTTGTCCGTCCAAGGATCCTGAACATGATCCCTGTAGCATGGGCCTTGCGGTGTGAACAACTGGATGAGTTCACAGTAGGGGCAAAGACACAACTTGTATTCTCTAATTTGATAGCATTCTCAAATTCAATGATTACACGATTAATGTTTAAAAAGATGCAATTTCTTTTCCTTCTCCTCATAAAAATTTTGGCTGGTCACAAGCATTGTGTCAGAGAAATTAAAACCATAATGAATAAAAAGGGATGGTATTTAAATGCATATAGATATATATGCACACATATATAAATACATATGCTCATATCACATATATATGACGATTAGGAAGCATTTTATGGCAGTGTAGATATTTATACAATGAAAGAGCTCACGGGTCTCTGCTGCAATTCCACCTTGAGGGGATCTCCAGGAGGAACTCCTTCTTTCTATGGGAGCTGTCCCTGGGGCAGGTAAGGGTTAGACAATTGCCTTGTTTTCACCTAAAACCAGTAGTGGACTTAGGACCCATCTATAACCAAGGAAGAGAGAGACCAGCTCTTTCAAAGGCCAGGTCACAACACCCGGGCTGGGCTCCCACCACACAAACTCAAAGCACAGCCTCCAAGCAAAGTTCTGGGTCCAAGTGGGATGTGGTTAGGATATTCCCAACAAATGGCTGGGAATAAAGGACTAATTCTACATGTGAGCTCAGCTTCTTTTGCATTGAAAACCCCAATCACATCACCTTTTTCACTGACCTCATGACTGTGCCTGACCCATCTGTGACACCTACGCTTTCATTTACATATTGAGAGTTCTGGCTGCCCTCAATAAAATAGTTAATATCTTGAAGCATGGATTGCAATCAGACATTAACCTTCCCCATGGCACAGACAGGTATATGCAATGAATACATGATTATTTATACTAAAGTGAAGCAGCAGAGTAGTGGAACCACTGCAAAGTATCCAGTACTGAGGACACTTTTCAGAAGTGGACTATCTGAGAAATCAGGAAAATTCCATACCAAAGAGATGCCCTACAAACTCCCTCTTCCTTAGTCACTTAGTAAAGCGCTTTGACAACCCTTCCTTCATTAATCATTCCTTCCCTAAAGTGTATGGTTCTTATTTAAAAAAAAAAAAACAACTACAAAAAAGTAACATCCTTTGGGGGTATGAGCAGCTTTTATTTTCACTTAGATTATTATTTTTCATTTCATCAAGATGAAAAAGCCTACTTTTGGTTGACGCCAAAACAGTCCTGAACACAAATTGAACAACCAGTAATGGAACACAGTTCTAGTGTTAAATCTAAATCCTGGCTAAATCCCAGATCAAGTAATTATCTTCCTGCCTAATTTTCCTCTCTAGTTTTAATAGGATACATCAATTTTCACTCCCTCCCTAAGCTCCTGCATGGAGTTGCAGCTTGCTCCCGCACAATCGCACTTGGTAGCAGTGTATCTTGTTTTCCAAATAACCTGTGATGGATTGCATGTCCTGGGAGATCCAGTCACTTCCAGGCTGCCCTGCTTTTGCTGAAAGCCACCACTGATGTTCTGCTATCGATGGGAAACGCATCTTGACCAAGAATATTTCATCATGTCGGGGAGGGTGGCTGTGTAACCACTGCTCCTGGAAAACTCCTGCAATGTCGAGGGGCTTATGGAGACTATTCAAATCCCCACACATTTTGACACTAGTTTAGGCTTTAAAAAAAAGCAACTTTCAGCCTTTTTGACAAATTTTACTGGTTATAAATTACTTGCACAGTATTTAGCATGATGGGGCATAATCCTGTTCAGCAACCGCCACACAACATTCATATTCTGCACAACAAGCAAACAGAAATTTGAAATCATACAGTAATATGGCATGTCTGAAGAATACTAAGTACTCTCTCCAAGATAATAACCATCTTCAGCTCCCAGTTATACCAAAAGCAGATGCGGACATCCAGTACTTTGCCTTTTGGGGCTTTCTGACAGTTACAAAGTTTAAATAAAATTCAGCTGCAAGAACTGACTGCCTGGACTGCAGCACAATAGTCAAATAAGAACCATATTCCCTGCCACCCGAATTAAACCAAAGGTTCTGAAACTGAATTCCCACACATTCTTCTCACCAAGAAGAATGGCACACTGGTGGTTTCCATGAAGAACTGGATCACTCTGTGTATGGGATTACAATATCCAGTGGAGCACAGTGTTAATTTTTAGCAGCCAAAATAAGTCCTGTACCTTACAGTCAGCATATATCACAAATACTACCAAGAAATCTTTGTTCTATGGTACCACTATTCTGATACCAAAACCAAATTCAAGCAAGACCACAAATCCACTGAACGTACAGTTTAATATCCCAAATTGTGGTCCTCCGTGTTGATCCTGAGTAGGTCCTTTGCCTGCTAACAGAAGAACACTGAAAAGTCAGTATCGGCTGTGCCCCATGAGGTCTACTGGACATAATTCTGGTGTTTCTCTGCATATTGTGACACTATTGTTAAATTGATTCTATTGGCTTTGAAAGATGACTTTGAGAAGAACCATTCAGATCATACAGTCCCACAAAACATGACACATCTTCTACACGGTACATGCATTACTGTTTTGTTTAATCATACTCAAATAACTACAAAAATTTCTCTATGGGTAAAACAGCTTCCATGGTCCCACAGTATCTTGTCCAAGAGATTATCAGTTAACCCAAACTAATTTAACAGTTCTGTAAATTTATTGCTTTACCACTCCATAATTTTTTAACCAGTTCATGTTACTGATCAGGGAATGGGCAGCGGCTACAACACTAGAAATCAGCCATCAGCGATACTGAAACAAAACTGTACATCAGTAACTTTGTTTATTGGATTTCTTCAGAAAACATTTTCCTCCCTCAAATGATCTAGTTTTGCCACACAATAAATTATTTCATTTTTCTTCCACAGAATGAGTCTCTTCTTATTGTAATGTATTATTGTAATGTATTGTATGTATTTTGTAATTACAATAATACATTATAATGTTTTGTAAATTCATTATAATCATATATTATTGTATATTAATTAAAATGTAATTATATTTTTATCTATTATTATTGTTGTTATTATAACAAATTATTGTAATATATTTTGATTGTATATAACAATCAAAAAAAGTCAAATCCTGTTCTTGGAGTTATTATTCTAGATGGGGTCATTAGAGAATAATCCACACTTTATAGTCCCCACACTTTATAGGCATACTTTTATGTAATGTAGATTTTTGAAGCTCCATAAGTAGACAGTTATACTATAAAGCCAAAAAAACTGTTGAGGCAATGCTTTTACATATGATGATTTACATATGATTTTACATATGATGAAAGAAATAATAAAAGTATATAGGAAACTGCATTGTTAATACAACCCCAGTTATATTTTAACAAAACATAGCTTCAGTACAACTTACAGAGAAAAAGTTGTCCAGGGATTCTGTTAACAAGAAATGCAGCCATACATGCAACCTGGTACAGGGTAATGTGTGTTATATATCAGCAAAAATTAAATTCTCACCAAGATTATTTCCTAAAGTATTGTTCTTAAAATGTAAGCTACACATATGAAAGACTAAATGTTATAATTACACATATTTAAAAGGAAAAAAAAGTAAATTATTCAATTAATTTACCACCTATTTTGATAAAATGATGTCAAAACAAATTCTACCTTAGCTACTTCTCAGAGTCCATATCCGAGATCTAGATGCCACTTGCAATACTAACCCATTGCTTAAAGCAGACGGATTCCCTTCCTCCTCTGGCTTATTTTTGGGTCTTTGTCATGCTCTAATTTTTTACAAGCAAATTTTAGAATCACTGAAACTCTATATAGGCAAGGAGACACAGAAAAAATTGAGCTTCGTTTTTTTCAGTAAGAGTGTAACAGGCAGGCACTTTGCTTTTGATTACATGGAGGTATTTCGGTGACTGGAAATCTCACAGGAGATATGTATTCAAAAACTGAGTTAAGTGCGTACATGCTACAAGTGCACAGTGCTTGTGAGGACACCCATACAACAGCCAAACGAGTAAAGAAAAGCACGTACATGCTGTGAAATCAAAACAGCATTATTTTGAGTACGCTACACTCATCTAAGCAACTACATAGCTGCAGCATTACAGCAGAACTAGCTCCACAATGTACTTTAAAATACCCGTACATTTGTTTGACCCTGTAGACCTCAACTTTTGCTCAACTATTTACTTAAGCAAAATAGAAACACCCTTGGGAGCTGTGCTTGCTTGAAGGCAGCAGGATTGGACTTCACTTACACGCCATTTGAGTTTATTTAACCGTACATACTGCAGCATTTGAAGTATACAGTATACTAAGTGGTAGAGCTGAAGCACTGCAGCTCTGCTGGTGTGGAGACAGTTGTGTTGATTAAAAAGGCTTTGGGACCTACTGTGCCTTCAGATGAGACTGAGGATGGCACTGCCATGCCTGCACGTGTCCATTCACACAACATGATGCCTATGGGAACAGCTATAGGAGAGAGGAAGCATTTTCCTACATATCTCCCAGATCTTATTTAAACCATTTAGCCTTTAGATGAACTAAATATATTAGATCTGCAGATAATTTAGGAATATCTATATATTTCAATAATTAAATGGGAAAAGATTTGGCCAACAGGATTGATTGAAACTATATGAGAAAGATAAAACTGATTCAAAACCAGTCTCCAAGAAGCTCCATTTTCAAAACTCCTCAAGCCAGGGTATGCTGAATGATGATGACTTAAAAAAAAAAAAAAGATGGAAGCACTACATTATTCAGGCAGATGCTGTTAAGTACCTATTTGCAAGCCCTTAGAGCTCCTCCTGGCAACAGTAAAGCCATTTAGGCCAAATTCTGTATGGACCCATATACAATATCGGCCGGGACCAATTCCTGGTTTTGCAGACTTTTTTTTTTTTTTTTTTTTTTTTGCTGTGCTCCAAACACCCACAAATCTGCTGGGAGCCACCACTGCCTTCCATAGGGGCATGATCCTGTCACCCAACTCCTGCTACGAAGCAAGGTAGCTCAGAAGATGGAGAGAAAAAAACCAAATAGGATTCCAAACTCAGCAGTTCTGCCTTGCACCTGCAAGAAATCAAGAGGCAGCTGGTTAACAGTGCCCTGCACCACTGTCAGGCAGCCACTACCTCTCAGAGAACACCAAGCCTACAACGGGCTGTTGGTAAGTTCAGGATCCTATTTGCGTTTCTGTCCGCCCACTGGCATCAGAGTTTGTGAGCAAAAAGACTTATGGGGTGCAACGGTATGGAAAAATGTTGACTTAAACAAAAAGATTACTGTTTCATCAGTGACAGATGTTTAACATTCATTGAGATCTAACCTTTAAGGAGTTGATGAGATGAAGGGGGTTTTTTAATTTCAGTTTCTTTTTCTTTTTTCCTAATTGTATCTGCTCCCTTTCCTAAGAGGGATTTTGATTATTTTTTGACTTGCAAAGTCTGTGGCATAGATGACTTTTTAAAGAAAAACACACAGACACATTTTAGGAGATTTTCCAGGTTTTGGACAACCAGAATTGGGGAAATGTAGGGCACTGAAGCTGGAAAAGGCATGAAAAAGGGGGGAGGAAAAACACAGCAGTCAAAATAGAAGTGAGAAATGCAATCAGAGCACCAGGAAGGAGAGCAAGGAAGTTTTCTCAGTGAACTTTGATAACTTTAGAAAAGGATCTCAAAAAACTACTTTTACTTTTGGAGAATTAACACCTTTGTTTAGATGACCACTGACAAAGAAGCCAAAGGTCTGAGCAAACACTGTTCCCTGCCTCAATCATTTTAAGATGTCTCGATTTGATCCTCTGCTCTGGAAAGCTCAAAAATTAAAATGAGTTGTTACAGATCGACGGGAGGGGATGCAGTAGTTTGTAAGAAATTTCCAGGCAACCTGCCTTGGGACAGATCCAAGCCAAAGTCATCAGGAACTCGTTTACCTTTCTGAATCTTCACACACAACAGCAAACTCAGAGGAATAAATCCTGTTAGCACGCAATGCTCTGTGCACACAGAGGAGGTGTAAGCCAGTTAAATTTTAGAAACACAAGAAACAGTACACCAAGACAGCTGAGAAACACAAGCTGCAGGCTCCAATGCTTCAAAAGGCTTGAGAACTATTAGACAAATGACAATCATAAAATATTTACATACAAACATCAGTACGAGATGCAAATTAATCTAGCAGATTGCACAGAGGGAAAGCAGACAGGGGACGTACAAACCAGAAAGCTCCGCATCTGGGGCCCTTCATACCTGCTATGGGACTTTGATGAACTATTAAGAAAAGGCAACATAGGGGTTATGCAACCTTGAGGAAACATAAGGCATTACATATGTGACAAATACCATCACCCAGTGTGAGAAGCACTCACAACAAACAAGCAAAGGGGTTAAAAATAACTGCTCCTGAGAGTAGCCGCGACACAGAAACCCACCTTCTGTCCTGCTAGGGGAAAAGAGTGGACAGAAACAGGGGAGGCTGATCATTTAAGGGATTACCAGGCAGGCTTATTTCTGGGGTTTCAGCTTTTAGGAACCGTATCAGCATACTGAGGAGGCTGGCATATGGTCTCTGAAGATTAATCTTGGGCCAGTGGAGAGGCTCTTTCAAGGAACAATATTTAAAGTTAAGGTTGTATTCCGAGTTGCCCTCACTCTCCATTCACAGCAGAAAGAAGTGCCATGCACCTAAACTAACCACAGCCTTAGTGAATTCTCACACACAGACTGCTTTCCTGCAAAACACACATTTGGGAACAGTCTAGTAGCGATGTTATTCTAGACCTTGATGCTGTTGGCAGAGAAGAAATGGGCCAGATATTCTCTGAGAACCGCTATGCAAGTACAACAGCATCTTTCACAGAACAAGTCACTATTATATGCTCAGGTATATTATGGGGAAACCAGGCATCCAAACGCCAAGGGGAACAGGAATAGAGTAAGGAGGACAGGCAGCTCTGCACTGAACGATGTCAACATGCAGTTGTGTTCCTGCAGGTCTCTGTGCTCCAAAAATAGCTAGTGCAAAAGGCTGCGAGCAAACAGCAGGGGTGGCACAGCAGGCTCCTGTTACAGAATATTGATTCGTGCAGATGATGCAACGACGAGGGCTAAATGCTCTGCAAGTCAGACTGCTTTGAAGGGCAGGAGTTATGCTACGATGTGTCAGCTGAATGCTCTGAAAAACTGAAATTACAGACACATAGAGCCTGGAGGAGCCCTAGTAGGTTTTTCTTTCACCTCCCTGCAGTGCAGAAGGACCCAGACTTAGATCCACCTCATAGACGCCCGTCTCACTGCACTGGTAACCTCCTGCAAAGTCCCTCACCGTCTGATTTCAGTGCTTGAAGGTTCTAGTGGCTTTTTCTACTATATAATTTCCATCTTTTTTTGTTCTAAATCAGGAAAACTACTTCTCGCCCTCCAGATGTCGATGTGGAAAGCAAACCGCCATTATTCCCTTTATAGCCTCTCCTATATTGTGTGACTTGTCATGTTCCTCTCCTGCTCAGCCTCCTCTTCCTCAGGCTAAACAGCTTTAGCCCTGCAACTTCTGTACATGGTTTACATTTCCAAAGTCTCTTGTTCTCTGGAATTAAATTTATCTTAAAGCACACCCTTTAAACGCCAGCTGAAGAAACCAGACAGAACACTGACTGATGGATGAAGCTGGACAGAAGTAGTGTCAGCATTAAGAAACACAACACACACACACACACAAATGACCAGGGAAGAGATGACAATAAAAGAGTGCTTGGGTTCTTTTTTTGCTTGTTTGTTAAGAATCAGACTTTTTGTCTAATTTACCATAAGAAAAACTGGTTCCTTAAGAAAAAATATCAGTTTTCAATGATGATCAGCTGCAATGTAAGTTTGTTGTCTAAGTATCTTCATGCTTCATTTTACAACTTGTAACCATACATCTACTCTGTTAAACCGCTGCCTTTACATATATTTTTAGTTTGACATATATTCCCTTAAACTTGACTAACTGTACTTACCCAAGGAATAGTAACCATATAAAGATCAGTTAGTGACTGACTCAGCATTAAATCACAAACTTTTCTCCAGCATTTCTGCTTATCAGCATCTTGAAAACCAAGCTAAGTTTCTGCTTTAGTGCCCCCAGATGGGAATATCTGACCCCTGATATCTCTCCTCTACTCATCCCTTCCAGTAAACCGCAATTAAATCTTGAAAAAATACTTAGTATTTAGTGCGTAATCTGTTCATTTTTATGTGTCACGCTTTACCACAATAAGAAAGAGTCCACTTACTTCTTCATTATCAGTGGCTCTCACTCTGGGACCTGGATTCCTCCCACCACATCACTTCAAGGACCACAGAAGGGCTTTAGCAGCAGCGGGAATCAGCTGCTCATCCCACCAGGGCCAATTCTTTTTTCCAGTGAGCTCTTTTTTCCCAGTCATGTTGAAAGTAATATTGGGCCCACTCCTTAGTGATCCTTTCTCAAATTTTGTGACCCTGCTACACAAATTGCTTGTCCCCCAGACACTAGAGCGAGCAGATTCTGGGGTCCTGAGACTCCTAAACCCACAGAAACGCTGCAAATACAAGTAGCTTTACCTGAATGTCTTGATTCTGCCTTTTAAGAGTCACAGTGTTCAAATCTAGGTGTATTAATGATAATACTAAATCAAAAATGCAACTATGAAGACAGAATGAGAAATGAAGCCACAAATCCCCCAAATGATGTAGCACCAAATGGAAACCTCTTATTTGTGCAGCAGAATAAATGTAAATTGCCATCTTAACTATAAAACTATTAAAGAGCCCTGCTTTGAAGAGCTTACAGTCTAACTGTATGTAATACACAAAACTAGTGGAACTTGATGTATTGCTGAAAGAGTAGAAACCAGGAGTTAGACACTTAATACAGCCGCAGTGTTTTGGTAGACTTTTTTTGCTTTAAGAGAACATTCAACATCAAAATTAACATAAATGTGAAAACTGGAATGGCACAGAAAGCTAACAAAAAGATGTCTGTTCAGAAATAAGTAACTTCCAAACTCATACAAAAGAAGTATTATATCACATGAAAGAAAAAAATGTGGAATGAAGAAAATTCAGATCTAATTCAGTAACACTAACATCTTTCTAGTGATGCAAAAAAATAAAAGGAATGATATTAAATCGCCTTTATTTATTACCAAAATACACATTATGGTCTTACATTTTCTCACATTCATGTTGGAATTTTTCATTTAAGAACCTTTGTATTATACTGGAGTCTCTGAGTTAATAAACAAAGCATGTGCCTCCAGGCAACAACAGAAAATTAATTCTACATTTTGGACATTAAACAACTGAATCTGCAGATCTGCAAAGTCTGGTTTGGGATTTGTTTGTGGTGCTTTGGGTGGGTTTTTTTTTTGTTAAAAGCACAGCAGACATCCATCTGCAAGGCAGTATTACTGTAGTACACCAACACCTAGGACTGAATTAGAAGGTGACTTGAATTATTCCACTACAGCATAACGTGATAGACGCCATGCAGCCAGGGGCGAGAAGAGCATTTTAAAACATAAAATCCTGGTTTCTGTTTGTAAAACCATCAATTGTCCAGATTCCCTCTTTCCAGGAAACTACATGATTCAATTCCCTGATAAATGCATTTTGAGGAAAGCGCTGACCACTTCATCCCAAAAGTGAAAAACGACTTGAGGACATTTGCACTAATTTGTCCTGGTAAGAGAGTTTAATGCCACAGAAGGTCCTCTAGACCACAGCCATTAAAAGGCAAATTGTTTCTTCACATATTTTGTACGTTGGTTACTACTGTCATCACCGATCAGGTCAAGGCAGACTCACTGTCTGTTTCTCGGATGAATATGGCAAAAGAAAGCATGATCTTTATTTTTATAAAGACGTTGTCTGTTTTAATTTACAGTAAATACAAGAAGATACCATAGTGAAACAGACCCTAAATACTGGTAAGAAGCAAGAACCTGGTATGACCTGATGAAAATATGCAAATCTGAGCAAGGCAGATTTTCCTCATTTTGCTGAAGCAGGAACTGCAAAATCATCTTTTATCCCATTTGGCCACTAGTTACAAATTCAGCTTTCTCTCCGTGGTCACCCTCTGACATCTAACTTGGCCATCTGGAACAAATTCAGAGGGAAAGAAGAGAGGATGAGAAGGGGAAAAAAAAAAAAGAATGCTTATAATGCAAGACACCATTACTTCTACTGAGTGCAATATGCACTTAACTGGGATGGAGGAGAGGATGCACAGCTGCCTCTTGTGTCTGTACCAACACTACGGTTGCCTCCAGTTCTAGTGACTAACAGTACAATAATTTATAACACTTTTTTCCCCACAAAAATAATGAATAGCATTAATTTATAGCACTCTTAGAACACACAACGTCAGCTGTCATAAATATCTCAGATAAGGAGATGGTTTTTCCACTAGAAATTTCTATGAGAGACCGAGACATCATCTAACTGAGGCAAGTGAGTTAATGTGGTTACCCTATGTTCCCTCCACGGTCTACGGGGAGAGAGAAGATGACAATTGTCAAGAAGGCAATTGAGATCTTAGGTGGGTTAAAATGCCCTTTGAAGGTGGATCTCTTTCTGCTGACCAAAGCAGCCCTCCAGGACAAGCTGGGCACCCTGCACAGGTAAGGCAACTAAAATGGGATGGATCTGCATTAAACATCTGACAAATAGCAGAATAATGTTGGAGCTGGAAAAATAATATAAATGTCACTAGTTTGAGTCCAGAGCCCACTTCACTTTGCAGCCTGCCTTTACACAACAAAGACTTGTTTTGTATAGTGCCTGCTCCTATAGTCCTTTTGTGTGCAAAGCATCTCACTGTTTCTCACAGGGGAAATGATGTGTGGCTGGACAAAGATTACTGCCATAAAATCAGCTACATCTTCAAATCAAAGCTTTATGGTGAAAACTGGCAAAGTTTAGATAGCAATTTTCTGCCACTTGGTTTTTTAACCCTTGGAAATCTAAAATTATTCTTTCCACAGTCTGTAAACTTGATCTACAACTTTGCACTGCACCCAGTGTAAAAACTGAAGGATAGCTGAACAGTTTTGGAGGGAAAAATGTGGCCTTTTAGCCATGTACTTATTTCAGAATATTTATTCAGCAACTGCAAGGACAAAAAGCCTGTAATACCAATGACTTACTAGAAGTAAACAGGAAAGAAAAATCTCCAATATGTGCTGGATTTCCTGCCGACAACTACATTCACTAAGATTTCTGGGCACAAAAAGTTATGATCCTAAATTTAAATTTTAATATCTAAAAAGAAGTTGCTAGTCATAAAGAGATTTAGGGCATGAAGAACTCCAGTGCATTAATGGGAGCTAGCTTTGTCTGGTCCTTTATGAACTTTGCTTTAAAAGTTTCCGCTGAGTCGGTTTTAGACCCCTTCCTTTCAACAGAGCAGCCACATAAAGTTAGCATTACCACTAAAATATCTAGCATCTCCTAAGTCACGTCTGTCAGATCCTTCAAAATGGCACAGAAGTTGGTCTGCATGGGATCAGATTGAGACTTTTTGATTCTTGACACTGATAGGCTTATTAAAACATGTCCTTGAAAGCATTTCTTACTGTTAGAGGTATGATGAAAAAAATTATTCCATGATGAACACAATCAGCATGCCTTTATAAACTGGCTACAAGGTTGAGTGAGTCAAGATGATATTAATAGCAGCCCAGAGGTTTCATCTGGCTAAAGATACATTTCCTCTCACTCTCAGAGACGGAAAGCGGGATGAGGGCAGTGTAAATCCCAACATTCAAGCATCTCTGACTGCTTAGACATAACTAGATGCGTAAAGATGATGACAGGGTTAGTTTAGAAGCACATGCGCAGCAAGGCATCTAGATGCAGGTGTTCCTGCTATCCGTGTGAATCACAAGCAGGGCTCCAAAACTGGAATCTGGTCTCCATCACAGAGGAGCATGGAATTATTTAGTTCTTTCCATCACTGTGAAAGGCATGAATGAATTACAGTAACATTTTATGCTCTTTAACTCTTCCACAGATGAATCCAAAATATCTGCAATTACAGATCTAAATATAGTCCCTTACAGTGAACAGAAATCAACTCTGCTAAGTAACTTAGGGAGGGAGGGAGGGAGGGAGACAGCTATAAACACATAAAACCATGACTTCAGTTAGTAACCTGACCTCACTTCTTCTGTATGGTAGTACTATTTCACTTTGAAACAAAGCTTTCCTCAAGAAGTTCCATGAATTTGTTACAAAGAGTTGTATTCATACATATCCTAGTTTGTTTGTGAAAGTAAAGTAAAAATTAAGTGAAAATAACGAATGTATTTATTCAAATTTCTTCATCCCGATTCATTTCTAAATGGCACTGTCCAACAAATAATTTTGCAGCTAAAAATCAAATGTCTGGTTAGACTTAAAATTTTAAGTGTACTTAAGTGCAAGATGAGCGACCAAAAGCCAAAGAGAATAGCTGTTTGTTTAATCACGCAGCAGTAGTGCAATAATCCATACAATTATCTAAAGGGAGCACACTCGGCGCCTGCAGCGTACTCCATTCTCCCTTTCCAGCCTTGCTTCTCTTTTTTGTCTTTTTGCTGACACCGGCAGCAGGCATGCCAACCCTGTGAATATTCTTGGGAACGTGGAGCCTTACTGCACTCCAGAATGAAGTAAGAAAACAAAATCTGTTCACTCTAGCACATCAGGCAAGGGCAATCACATACAGACACAAACATGATCAGAACCAGGAGCAAGCCTTTTTTTCCACATGCATAAGAAATCAATGCTTCCTCCTAATTATATGGTTTTACTATTAAGTAAATTATTTTTTCCCTGACTAAACAGGCCTAGACTTTTAAAAGCAAGATAGCAGGCATCACTTCAAGCTGTAAGGTAAAGTGTAATTTAGGTCCAAAGCTATGAGACATTTGAAGACCAATACTGGATGTGAGAGCTCTTTCAAAGGCAAATTCTCAAAATGCATTCATTCACTGTTCTTTAGAAAGACCCACAACTGGTCAATGCCAAAGAAAGAAGTGTTTGGTAACAACTTCCAGTGATAAATATCAGGATACTTTAAAAGTGCTTTTATAGGTTTCTGTGTAAAAACTGATTTTAGGGCAATATTTTGATCAAATCCAAAATAGCAACACATAAAGAAATGCTGAAAGAGAGAGGGATAATCCTGTCCTTAATGCTGCTACCGAACTACATACTTTTGCCCAGCCTAGAAGAGAGTATGCCACTCAGATTTCTACAGATAGCACGGGTGGGAAAGACAGTAGGACACGAACTCCCAAATATACAAGACCAGAAAGGGAAAATAAATCATCAACAGAAATACAAAACCAGTTAGACATGAAGTGCTGTCAAAAGCATAAGGCAAATAAATGGGGGACGGGGGGGATGGGACAAGGGAAAAGAACCCTCAATCTCCCTAATATTCACAGGAGTAATAGAGATTGCTTGTAACAAAAGCAGTTTTATTTTTTTTAATGGTAGCATGTTACAAGCTGCCAGCATGCTTTTAATTACATTTAGAAAGTTAAAGTCTATTGCATGAACGAGACAAATTAAGTCATTCAAAATAATAATAAAGTCGCTGATTCGCTAACATTTTTAATCCTGCAATTTACATGCTTAAATGCATTTTTAACAATATCCTTTTAATACTCAAACACATTCACACTGGCGACTTCAGTCCACTGACTGATGTGACAGTTTAAAGTATTTCAAGGAGGATATTTGGGTCTCTTGGGTTTCTATCTTAAAATTGTCAAAATACATATCCTCATAAAACAGAAGAAGAAATTAAAGCCTTGATGTACATTCAGACTGACCCAGACTGTCTTGAAAAAACTAGGAAAACCGGATTTTTAAGGCCAGAAGGGACCACTATGATTGCCAATCTAACTTCCTGCACAAAGGAGCCCATCAGATTTCACCCCCAAAATCCTACAGCAACTATTTTGAAACTGAATTACAGCTCAACATCCAGCACAGAAACATCCTTAGTGTAAATCACCTAATTCAGGATTAAGACTTAAAATATGAAGACAGTCTTAATTTTCCTTCTGTAAACAGGTAGAGAGCATGCAAGCCACACCAGTACACCAGGATGACACATTTACAACACAGCAGGATGAATTACTAAGGGATGGTACTCTTCCATATTCATTCCTGTCTTTACTACACATAACTGTAAGCAATTACAGGAATAACAATATGATACATTAAAATATTTCTGTTTTGAAAATTCATTTATACACTGTTATGTTAAAATACAGTCACAAAATCCCATTTATTGTTTTTTTGTATGAAAATAATTCTAGAAATCTGTGTGGTTTTATCATTATTTACATAATAAATATTAACTCATAACTGACACTGAAGGGTTATTCCTACAAGGAAAAGAATCCGTAGTCACATCGACTACATTCCCATTTCTGTTGTGTAACATTCACTTTTTGCTCCTTCTCCCACATTTTGGTATCATCAGATCCAGGGATATATCAGACCCAGGGACATCCAGATAGATGAGTCAAATACAAAAGATTCATATGCTATTTATTCTATTAGCATATTCTGAAATTTTAAATTGGTGTCGTATTTGCAAGGAACCAGAAATAACCTAAGGTCTGCAAGTGTTTTCAGAGTAAGAATTTGCCCTCATATATTCTCCATTTCTTGTTTGGACACTGGAAACCACAATTTCCAAAGCTGCTTCTATACCTGCTGTAATCACAAACTTTAGGAGAGAAGGGGCAAACCAAAAGGCTGGTTATCTTTTCTTAAATGCTGCCATACTACCATCATAAAGACAGTACTTTTACATTGTATTAAATAGTGGAAATTAAAGTTAGCTAAAATCACATTTTCCAAAAACACTTTCAAACTGCCTTCAAAACACAACTGTAGCAACTTCTATTTAAAATTAGCCTTGAAACTTTGTTATTTATTTATGCTGCTACTGATGGCTGATGTTTATCCGCCAAACATGTAAAGAATAGATAATAGACTAAACCTATGTTTTTAAAATTCATTAGCATTTGTAAGAAAGGCTTCTCACAAAATTAAATGCCAAGCTTTTCTCTTGATGTCTGTTCAAGATCTCTGATGGTTGATCTTTATAAAATAAGTACTTGAGGCCAAATTTGACAAGTCTTAAAACATAGCATAAAAATACATTTAAAAAATATTGTTGTAAGTGCACAGATTTTTCTCCCATTTTCAGCGCAAAAGAAAAACAATTTAAATCCCCCATTAAAACACTTTTAATTTGAAATTGTAAGAACTAGAAAACAACAATCTAACAAAACAAAGACGCAATATGAGATATGAAGCTTCATAGCCCACCTTTCTTCTTGACTGGCATTCTTCTTCCTACTTCCGAATCTGGTTGCAAGCACTTATTTACAGGTATTAACGATGTACTACTGGAACTTTGCGAGGTCAGGAACTGGCTATCTATTGCAAAACACTTTTACAGTTCAGTTAAGAAATGCAGCTTCAATCTTCATTTCGATCAATACTTGCTGTTTTCTTGTATTGGCCTTCCGATGCTTCCCACAAATGAGAGAGGAAAAAAAAAGGGGGGAAAAAAAAAGCTTTTTGATTTTTTTAAAAGATGTTCTCAATTTCTTTAAAATATATTTGAATCTATAAAAATACAAGAGAAATGTTCCTTGGCAATATAAAACCTTATTATAACTCCTCTTCTGGCAGCAAAGTTTGAAAATTAAAATATTTTGTGTAATACAATTAAGGCACAGTCCATCTCTAGGCAGCTGTCTTAATATTCCACCTGTACATGCTCAAAAACATATTATTTGCAGGACAAAACTGCCCAAATAATCCAAATAAGGAGGAAGACAAAACCAATCCAAAGTGACTCTTTAACTTCTTTCACTTCTTGAATGAATTTTGCTAGCTATGTATTAGATGACTACAGAGCAGACTGAACAGGTCCCTTTTTCCTCACCAGACAACAGCCTTCAGATATCACCCTCTTACCCAACAGAAGTCACTGGCCAGTCACTTTCATATTTATTATCTGCAAGCCACCCAGCCTTACGGTCTTTAATGTCCCTCTGATCCTCCCATGTATTAAAAGAGAGGATTGAAAATGAGGAAA
This sequence comes from Falco naumanni, assembly GCF_017639655.2. Taxonomy (NCBI): domain Eukaryota; kingdom Metazoa; phylum Chordata; class Aves; order Falconiformes; family Falconidae; genus Falco; species Falco naumanni. Next base: position 8,214,970 of record NC_054055.1, on the reverse strand, counting down.
GCAATCCCTTGACCTGGAATTATTAAAGTGACAGTGCTCACTGGGCACTTTGGCAAAGCAGATTGCTTTATACTGGAGTCATTTACTTCGTGCCATTTCTTCCCTTGCACAGCAGCCACCTCGTGAAAGAGGAATAAGGAGAGTTAGGAGAAGAGCTTCACAAAAGGTTCATTTTCAGAGATAATGAAGTATTAATGAAATAAAAAGCAAGCCATGAGATCAGTCCAGAGTTTCCCGCTCAGAAGCGCAGCTGGTTGGCTTCAATACGAGCCTCTCTCTCTCTCCCCCTTTTTCTGGAAAAGCAAAAAGAGAAACAGAAACGGGATAGATTTTCCTCATCTAGCTCGTTAAGAAAAAGTATGGAAAAGGTGAAGAAGCTCCAAAGGCTTCCCTTCCCCGCATGAGGAGCTGTGATGCACATGACAGGGCTTTGCTTTGCATCGTCTTCTTTAGGAGATGGAAACTGTAATTTGTGAAGGGGACGGCTCTGGTTTGCTCTTTGATGCTCACAGTCGGGATCTGCCCCCGCGCCCCTCCGAGCAGAGAGCCCCCCCTCCCACCTCGCTTCTCCCCGTCCCAAAGGGGCCGGGCTGCCGCCTGCTGCGAGCGGGACCGGCGGGGGGGGGGGGGGGAGGGGGGCTGCCTCGGCGGCTGGGGGGACGGGGTGGCGTGCAGGTGAACGGGGGGAGCGGGGCTCGGTTTCAGGGCGAGGCCGGTATCCCCCGGGGTGCCGAGGGACAGGCAAGAGGCAGGAGCCGAGGGGATGAGGGAGGGGACGGAGGTGGGGCGGAGCGAGGCGCGACCGGGACGAGAGGGGCTAGATGGGGACAGGACGGGGAGCACAAAGGGGCTGGCGGAGAGGGAAGGGGGCGGCCAGGCGGGAGGGGGCGATGCAGGGGCTGAGGGGGGCAAGCGGGAAGGGGGCGCAGGGCTGAGGGGAGGGGGGGGCGGCGCGCAGGCAGCGCCCGGTGCGGGGTGCTGAGGCCTGGGTGAGGGGAGGGGGTCAGCGGGTTACCCCGAGAACTGGGCCTCCCCCCATCGAAGGCTCCTGGCTCCGCTAGGGGGAGTCCCCGCGTCCCGGCCGCCGGCTGCAGGGTCCCCGCTTAGCCCCGTCTCCATGGAGGAGCCGCCGCCACCGCCGCCATCCGCCGCCCCTAGCAACGAGCAACCGGGCCGGGCGCTGACCCCCCGCCCGGCGGCTCGCAGCCAATCGGAAGCCGCCATGCTGGGTGGGCGGGGGACGCCCAATCACAGGTGTCCTCTGAAGCCCTGGGTCATGTGAGCGGGTAAGATGGCGGCGCCCATACCGGGGCCGTGAGGTGGGAGGAGCCATGTTGTAGGCGGTGGGGCCGCCTTGGCGGGAGCGGCGGCACGGCTCGGTGAGGGCGGGAGCGGCTCAAGGTCGTGCGGCTCGGAGCCTGGCCTCGGCGGGAAGGCCGGGAGGGTGAGCGCGGTGGGGCCGGCGGCTGGAGGGTTAACGGCGGGCGCTAACGGCTGGTAACGGCTATCGGGGGAAGGGGGGGGTGAGCCGCAGCCTCCCGCTGTAAAAGCTTCTGCGCTGAACCGGGCCCCGGGGGGGCTGGGAACCTCCGGCTGCCTTACAGCGACCTGCGGGGGGATCAGGGCCGGTCCCACGTACTTCACGGGTCGCTACAGCTTCATGGCGTAATGCCTGTGGTTTACCTCAAGAGCAGGTTCGGAGACCCTCCTCCTAGACGGGGCAGAAGCGAGAGGCCCACGGCGGGCAGAGGCCCGCTGGTCCCGGGTGAGGGCCTGCCTGCTGCTCCCTGCTCCCCCGCGTCCCGCCGGGCCTGAGGCGAACACCAGCCTGTAGACAGGTCTTAGAACGCAGCTTTCAGATTATAAAAGGCGTTGAAGGTAAGTATGACTAGCAGAGTAGGTCTGGGAAACTTTCCTCTGGGGAAAGGCACTTAGAAAAAGCATTTGAATGACTAAATACCAGGTTTAAGCGAAAGCTGTTGCAGTGGGTTGATCTTGGCTGGCTGCCAGGTGCCTGCCAAGCCGCTCTCTGAGCCCCCCTCCATCAATAGGACACCGAGAAAACGGATGGTTAAAGCTGATGGGTCAAGGTAAGGACAGCAGATCACTCATTAGTTACCACTGTGGACAAAACAGACTGTGGGGAAATTAATTTAATTCATTGCCAGTCAAGTCAGAGTAGGGTAATGAGAAGTGAAACCAAATCTTAAAACATGTTCCTCCCCACCCCTCTCTTCTTCCCAGGCTCAACTTCACTCCTGATTTCTCTGCCTTTTCTCTGACAGCAACGCAGGGGGACAAGCAATGGGGGTTGCAGCCGGCTCATCATGCTTTGTCTCTGCTGCTCCTTCTTCCTCTAGGGGAGGACTCATGTCCTTCCCCTGCTCCAATGCAGGGTCTTTCCCACAGGAGACAGTCTAACACGAACTTCTCCACTGTGGGTTCTTCCCCCAGCCAGCAGTTCTTCATAGAGTGCTCCAGTGTTGGGTCCCCTGCAAGGGCACAAGCCCTGCCAACAAACTTGCCCCAGCCTGGGCTTCTCTCCACAGGGCCACAAGCCCTGCCAGGAGCCAGCTCCAGTGTGGGCTGTCACGCGGGCTCACAGCCCTCTGCGGGCACCCCCTGCCCCGGCATGGGGCTCTCCCCAGTCTGGGGGGAGGGAGCTGCTCCCCCGTGGGCTAAGGGGCACAATCTGCCTTGCCGGGGACTTCCCTGTGGGCTGCTGGGGAGCCTGTGCTCCAGCCACTGGAGCGACTCCTCCCCCTCCTTATTCCCTGACCTTGGTGTCCCCAGACTTTTTTTCTCTCATGTATCCTCACTCCTCTCTCTAGCTGCTGTTGCTGTTGTACAGCAGCCATATTCCCCCCACCTTCTTAAATATGTTATCCCAGAGGTACTACCAGTGTCGCTGGTGGCAGGTCTGTCTTTGAGCCGGCTGGCACTGGCTTTGTCCAGCATGGGGGCAACTTCGGCATCTTCTCATAGAAGCCACCCCTGTAGCCCACCCGCTACCAAAACCTTGCCACGCAAACCCAACACAACTGTATGCTTTGTCACTTGATGTATGTCTCTGGCTAAGAGTACCAATTTTAAAAAGTCCTTATTTGTGGAATATGAAAGAAGAGTAGATATCTTCATGGTTTCTTTAAATCTTTACCAAGTATGGATTTATTTGGGGGTTTTTCTTATGGTTCTATTTGAACGTTAAGTCAATTTAAACCTGCAATATTACCAAAAGCCCAAAGTTCAGTTAATGTCCTCCCTTGTGCTGCAGGCATTAGGGATCATTGTGTTAGAAGGTGATCCAGCTGGAAAAAACAAGTGCACTGCCCATTGTTCTTCTGAGCAGTTTTCATCTCTGTGCTTCCTGATCTAAGCTGCTGTATGGCCCCAGGGTTGGAGGTGCTCAGGCAGGAGTATCTGGAGGGTGAGGCTGTCTGTTTTCATCACAGTGAATACTTAAGTTGGCTTAAAGCAATTGTCAAGCCATAGCTGCAACATCACTAAAGAAAGCAGTTCGTTAGGGTTCATGAGGTTGTAAATATCATAGACCTCTGTAGCTGGATTGTGCCCTTTGCATCTGAAAACTGCCATGAAAAATAGGAAATGTATTTGTGCATAGTGGCAAGAGTCTAAATGTTTATTTGATATATACTGGGGCTGTGTAACTTTGATTACATTTGTTTGTTTGTTCCTTATGATCCAGGACTTGAAGATGACAGGAAGAGAGTTTCTTGAACTTGATTCTCCGCAGCAGAGACTATATTTGGAAAGATTTAAGCGGATGGAAGTCATACAAAAGTTGCTCGATGAGCTTCCTAAAGCAGATCAGTAAGTGCTAGTAAAATAAATGAAGATAAGTGCATCGAGCATTTCAAGTCTTTTGAGAGGCTTTACTTTTCCCTTACTCTTGTACTGCAAATCTTCCTTGCAGTTATAAGAATATTTTAATTGTGAAGATGCTTATTATTGTCCAGAACAGAAAACTTGTTTTGCTTTTTTATATGTTTAGTTCACTTTTAATTTCTGGTCCTGCTTAGCCGGTTTCTGGCATGTGCTCCCCAGTGCTTGAGGTTCTGGGATGGCTGATCAGTCCTGACTGGCTCTGAGCATTCATACAGTCCTGGGCTAAAGCTAATAAATTTTCTAGGAAACAGAAGTGTCGGAGAGCATAAGGCAATGCACTCTTGAGATTCTGCAGGAGTCATCTTGGGGCCAGAAGGGCTGGCCTGGGGCCAGAACTGACTGAGCATCAACCTGCTGGTTTCTGCATTTTGCTCTGCACTGCTCCCCATTTCAGGGAGGCGAGACAGGTATCCAGGTGGTGGTGGTGGACAAGCCAGCCGGAGCCATGCAGGCTCACCAGTGGCATTCTGTGCAGCACAAAACCAACTAAATACTTTCTGGGCCTCACAGACCACTTTTTTGTGTTTTGTGATACTGCATTTCACTGCAAAACTTTACTGGACCCGAGCTGGTTCTGTAAGGAGCTGTTTGCATGCGTGTATCATCTTGGATAAAGTCTGTATAATTATGAGTAATCAGAAGCTTCTTTTATTGTGGTTTTTTGTGTGGGTTTTTTTTGTAAATAGGATTAAATTGCTGGCTAAACAAACTGCTGGTAGTAACACAGGGCCTCCCCACACAAGTGACAAAGAAAAGCACCAAGGCTTTATCCCTCCTGTTACAGTCAGTGGTGCAGCTTTGTGCAGGAACTGCTGCCCTCACATTCAACTTAAACCGCTTCTTCTCCCCCAGAAGAGCTGGGGAGCTGAGGGGGAGGCAGATACCTCAGCGATGGGGTAACATCTTGATAGAAGCCATAGTACTTACGGACTGCTGGGCCTTGGAAAGAAATAGTTGCCAGAGACATGCACCTTTATTTGAAACTGCTCTGGCAGGACTTTTAAGTTTATATACCTGAAGGGCAGGTCACTGATGGCTGGAAGGGAAGAGGAAGCATGCTGCAGTCAGACTGAGAGTTCCTGTTTGCCAAAGCTCGTTTTTAACACTAGGGAGCTAGTGTGTAAAACAAACAAAACCCCCAAACAAACAACAAAAAAGCAACAAAAAAACCCAAACCAGAAACCTTCCATCTTTCTCCCTTTCTTTCCTTTTGTGCAGTGTAGCAGTTCTGTACATCAGTATGCCTGAGTAGATTCTGTTGCTTCTGGGTACATTAATTTGCTCTCTTTTGGATTCTTAAATATTTTTATGATTATACATTTTTTATATTTTATATAGCTAAATTTTATTGTTGAATTTTTATTTTTAATACATATTCCTAGATTTTCATATGGATCCTCCGTATTTATGTGTATGCACAAATGCATTTCAATGTCTGATTGTAAACGTACCAACAGAATGAAAAGGCTGGTTTGCAGAAACTGCTCTGGGGACATTCTGTGAAAGACATCCAGTATTGGGAGAATGGTGATATGAAAAACAAATTTCTTTTTAAAACAAAACAGAAAAAAAGAAACTTAGCTCTTAAATAAGGTCAAGAGAGATATCTAACCAGTGAAGTTTTTTAGCTGTTCAGCATCAGAATTGTTAGTAGTTTATTTTCAGGTTTGAAAATCTAGTATGTACCATGAATGAAAGTATTTTCCTATTCAGAATGAGGAATAGTTGGTGTCACTGATGTCAGAAGTTTTTAATGTTTTCAGTTTTGCAAGATTAGCATCTACATCTCTAGAAGTATTTTCTTGTATGATTGGGTCAGTGCTTAATGTTACTCTAAGCACTAAAATGCAGAAGAATTTTAAGTAGGTATCTTTTTTAAAATCATGTATTTTAATTGCTAAATGGTTTAGAGATTGTCACGTTTGATAATTTTGCAAATAAATATGATGTTTGGTCTAGCATAAATTTTGTGACCAGTTAAGCATTTTATTTGGGGGGGGGGGGCGGGCTTTAGTGATAAATCCAACTTGTGACACATTTTAAAATACACTTTTAACATAATAATACTGGCACAGCATCAGGATCGGTGTGCCTTCCAGTTAATTGCTTTCCCTGGCAATAGTTGTCATTTCTGGAATTCTGGATTTGTGGAAACTCAAAGCAAAGAGTTGTTTCCACTAATCAACTGACTGTGCCAGGTATAACGCTAAAGATAATGCACAGCTTCCTTCGGTGAGTCAAATGACATAAATCACAAACTGTTCATCAGGCTTGAAAAACTGGCATGCTTTCCCGTTCCATCTCTTTGAGTTACCTGCTGTGATGGAATGTACTCAAATGGGAACTGTTTGTCAAGATATTAAATGCTGACTATCTCTGACCAGACTGTTCTATTCTGCTTTCACCATATTGCAGATCGCAGCAGGAGTAGCTGCTCCAAACAGTATGTTAAAAATGTAGTAGATAATGGAATCCAGTCCCTCTGTTATTAAGGGAAAAAATAGAAGCTCCAGTTCTGTAAACCAGTATGTTGGACTTCTGTAGCCTTTAACTAGCGTAACCTCCTAGCAAGGTAGGATTTTAAATTCATGTGTTCTATGCATGCAAGGAAGGCCCACAGCCTGTCAGCCTACAGGATCCCTACAAATGATCTGCCAGCAGCTGCTGAGATCGTTATTTTAAGATCTCAGTTGCCATAGTTGTCCCACCTGATCTGTTCTGTAAGCTCTTATGTTGGAACTTCATCTATACTTTTGGGTAAGCAGGCTAGAAACAAGGCTGATTACAGAAGCCAGCTGTGATTTCATGTATTTTTTTATTTCTTTTCAGAAAATCTCTTTAGAAACATGCTGATTAGGAGAACAAGTTTCATGAAGTTTCCATTAGCCATTTAAAAAAAAAAAAATTTTAGAAAAGGCTTCTCAGTCTTTCCGTCACTTCATTTTTGAGGTGTGCGTGAACTTGAGCGCATAGCGAAGGATGGTAGTGGTTGCTTTTGAAAGCAGTTACTCTCCATTTTGCACCAGTGAGAGCCTTAGATCTTTTATCTCTTATTGTAGGATATTCAAAAATGGATTGTAGCACCGAGTAAACCAAACATTTTCACAGTTCTCAATTGCTGAAGCAATTTTCCTACTTTTGCAGGAACATTTGTAATCATGGAACATACTTCCTTGCAGCAAATTCAAGCTTATGTGGTATAGCAGCAAATACCTTATTCAGGAACATTCTGCATGTCAGAAAGGCTTCCTTCGTGTCTTCTTTGCCAATGGCCATTATTCCATTTCTTTCAACAGCAGCGTTTTATGAAGTTTTTGTGCGTGAGCCTTTATTTTCAGGTAAAAAAACTCCTTCTTGTTTTCAAAAGGGATTTGCTTTCTGTACACAATGTAACACTAGAGGAGCTTTTCCTCTCTGCAGAACAGTGGTCTTGAACTGTTGTGGTCTTGAAAAACCTCAATTTGTAAAGCAGGGTTTGAAAAACATGATCTAATGCATTGGGCAGCAGGGAGTTGAATTTGAATGGAAAAGGCGATACATATGTTTATCTAGGTATGTTTAAAAAAAATTCTCTTACACATCACTTATTTTTAGCATTTTTCACTCAAAGTCACGTAAAAGTGGCTGCAACAAAGCAATTCAGTTTCCGCATCGGCATGATTTCATTTGAATGTCAGCTTTGGAGTGGTAGATTCTTCACAGGTTGGAATGAGATTGGATTTCTTGGCAAAAGGAAGAGTCCTTTCAGTATTTCTTGCATACCTGTACAGCTGGGCCATTTCTGTCAAGTGCCTGTTTCCATATCGTTGCATGCAGCTTACAAATCGACATGGAGCTCTGTGGGTATTGGCAGTAAAATACTTTGTCGTGCAGGTGACCTAAACTGTGAGGTCTGCGCTGTGGTCAGAGGAGGATTAACAGGGGCTGTCATAGGTGGCTTCTATCCTGTTTTGCTGGCTCTCCCCCTGAACGCAAGCCTTGCAGCCAGGTACGTCTTATTAACCTGCAACGAGTGAAATGGATTTGTTGGTCAGTTGTTCAGTTCTCAGTTTAAATTCTGTGGATTTTTAGTCTACGCACACCTAGCTTCTCATAGACTCTTAGTACGCAGAAGGAGATTTACATTAAGGTCATCTAATTACAAGGCAAAGTTCTTAAGAGCTACACCAAGCCTCCGAAGTGAAACAAGATCAGCGAACCGATATACTGTAAACTGTAAAGCACTTGTGTGTAGCTGGAACCTTAGAAGCTGCCTGTGATGTACCTGGGATTGTGAAATCGTGGCTGCTGTCCTGCCAGGCAGTGAAGATCACTGCTTAGTACTGCTTAGTGCTGCTCAGCTGGGGAACCTCACTGCTCCCCGGCAGGCATAATTCTGTGGATTAGACCAGAGCACAGTGAGGGGGTGGCGAGAACTCAGTACATGGGCAGCATGTTTTACAGCATTTAATCCAGACAGCTCAGTACCACCAGGTGAGCTTAATTTAGGAGAGGAAGGAGAGAATGAATATCTACCTAAGTATTTCTAATTAATGTTAAATCTCGACACCTAAACTGGACGGAAAAAAAAATAAGTTTCTACTCCTGTTTATGTTGTTTAGGTATTCTTCATCTCCCTTACCAGGGAAAGAAAATCTATTACGCTACTGGCTCACAACTGCTCGGCCTGTCTTTAGAAAGATGAGTTTGATTGTACTTGTGCAGGCAATAACTGGATTGTATCTTGCCACTAAACATCATGGAATATATGTCAAAATCCTGCAGCAGATGAACACTAGCAGCAGCGATCCCGAAGAGCTAGAAGCATGAAATTAAGCAACATTTCAATTGCCTTGGATAAGTAACCATAATAAACAAAGAAAGAAGTTGTTGCTTGCTGTCTTTTTTAATAGAAAAACAAAGTTAAGACTTTTCAGTTCTGAACGTAAATGCAAGGTAAGTTTTTCATTATGTCCAGCTTTGTGTATACATCTGAATGAATAACAGCTTTGTAAGGACAGGTGTTTTTCTTTGGAAAGGGGAAAAAACCGCTTAATGTTTGGCTCTAAGGTGATGCCACATCTTTTAGAAGCTGTATAAATGAGTATTATTGGAAAAAAAGGGTTTTTTCTTCATAATGCAAACCACAGTGATTTTTTAAAAAAGGGGGAGAGGGGTATCAAGGCAAGGTTCTTCTAGAGATTCCTCAAAATCTGACTGCTTTTCTCCTTGAACATTTCTCCATTCTGCCAGCACAGAATTTCTGTCACAAGATTGCCCCGTTTGGGCTGTTACAAGGGTCACACTGCACACTGTAGAGAACACAGTGTTTGCAAGAGAACACAGTTTTGCAAGAAACTGCTGAGTGGCCTCACATGGCTGGTGCTGTTCCTGTGGTATTTTAGCTACCTCTAGTTTTAAGATTAGTGGTCTAGAGTAACATTTATGAGTCAGGCTTGTCTTCACATTGGCGACTATGTTCTAGAGCAATATAAATTACTAATTTTCCTGCTGCATGAGGTATCTTCAGTGTATTCTGCAGTTTAAGAATGAAATTGGGAATTTTTTACAGAAGCAATCATCTCAATCTGATGTATGGTCTTAACCGTAAAACCTGTAGGATTACTGGTTAAGAGTCATGTATACTTCAACAAAATTCTAGTATCCCTGAGATAAACACAGAAGTATTTATTCATGAGAATTAAGAATTCAGCATTGAGCCCTATAATTGAATTGGTTTAAAATTTATGGTCTAGCACTGCTGAAAAGTGCATTAAAGGAGTCGCATCACATTTGTCTACTTATTCCTAACAATCTGTTGTTACAGCAGGAGTACCATGCACTCTGTTTCTCTGTAACCAGGAGTAGCGGCCTGATTTGTACAGGGAAGCAGCAAAGACAGGCTACCTCGGCAGCAGTTGTTCTGTAAAGTTAGTTTAGTTTTCCTTAGTTCAAAGTCCTGCTGTATTGTGTGGTGCTCTGGTGCTCTTGTACTACTCTGCCTCAAAACAGACATCTTCCCCTTGCCTTAATCACCCCCACCTGAGAGATCCTCACAGAGCAAGTATTTTACAAGACAGGCAGTTATGGTATCTCCAGAAGTCATCAGACTTAAACCAACAGAACCGCTTCCCTGTGATAATAAAAACATAAATTAGAGCTATTACTTTGCAATAGTATAGTTTCTTTACGAATGAAAGCAAAGGGCTCAGTGATTATTGCAAGCATTTAACAAGATACAGGTAAGATATTGTAAACAGACCCCAGTGCTTTTCAAAGTGCAAGATTTAAAACCATCTTCTGTTCCGTGTACTATCTTCATTTTGGTATCAATTAAAGTGATAATTATTCTCAGTAATCAAAATGCATGCTCTGATACTTAATAATCTGGACAAACTTAATAATTTGGACAAACCACATTTTTTAGACACTAATTTCTTAGGGTGAAAGATGAAGACTGGACATAAGAAAAATAATCACATTCCCTCAATGTTTTTACTGAGTAGCTAAGACCAATGTTTGTTTCCAGCATAACCAATGAATACACAAATTGCAAATATGTATTGAAGTGTTCAGCATTGGTCATGTCAGAGGTCACCTATACACTCCTTAGGGAAAAAAGGTGTTGTATTTATAAAAAAGGAAACTTTAGAAATGTACCCTGTATAGTTCTCCTTAAACAACTGGGGGAAAAAGATCTCAAAAATAAGTTAAAAGACTGAAACTTGCAAACTTAAGCAGGACACCAAGACGCTGTCAGTGAGCTCTTAGCATGTGTGCGTGTGAAGGAGCGCTCTCACGGGGATCTGGAAACACTCCTTCTGTTCTCTGGTTCAGACATGGTGTACGACATATGTGCTACAACTCTCAAGAAGCCAAAGGACAAGCTTACACCAGTTCTTGGCTTCCTACCAACTGTAACAAACCCCTTGCAAACACAGTCTCCCCAGCTGAAAATCTGAGAACAGCTTTTAGCTTCTGCTACCATTTTAGTAGAAAAAAGGCTGGTCACAGACTACATATCACAGCAACAACTTTTACGTTCTTAGAAGAATGCATGTCTCTAATACCTAACCTATAGCAATGGGCTTTTAACTACTCCAGGTCTAAAGTACTGCCAAAAGAATGTCAAGTGACTGGCTATAATTAAGAACCAGCAGAAATACTAAAAAAAAAGCTGATTTTATCTTCTCTATGTACCATTTTTGATGCTAAATCTCAGCATTACAGTCTATTTCACAGCCCTCTGCAAATGACACCCTCATTTCCCCTGCACCCTACCCAGCTCCCGGCATCCTCCTGCTAGTGGGCAAAGGCAGATTTCTCCAAATCTATGTATCCCACTTAAAACTGGGTGAAAAACTGTAGAATTGGCTACTGTCGATGTGCAATTTTACACAGGGTGTTCTTTAAACAGCCCATTTGAACAACTCTAATATATCCTTCAGGTATTTACAGTCCAACTAACAGCAAATACAAGCCTATAAAGAGAGTATTGCTGATTCTATCAGAAAAACCTCTTTAACTACAAGTTCTAGAAAATGTTAGGTTTTTTTAAACTGATAAATTAAAAAAGGCCTCCGTGTTTTGCCAAAGATCTGGTTTCACAGGGAAAACTGGTTACAGTTTTGACAAGTGGCATGAGAAATCTGATCATCTGGAAGTACCAAAAGATGCCAAGCGTTAGAATATGGTTCCCTACATTTACTCTCCTGTCATCTCTCCAGGCAGCTAGGATTGCAGCAACACTGATTTGTTTTCTCCTCGCAGGTGCTAACCTCTTCAGAGGAGAGAAGTTAATTTAGAATGCTACAAAGACTCACAGCACTGGAATCAAACTGTAAAGGACTAACACAGAACTGAGCATGAAATTGTTTCTTATTTAAATGCTAAATAGTCTTCAAGCAACTGCAGGGTGGAGAAGTACTGGAAAATGAAGGTAACACAGCCATGCAGTTTAACACTGATGGCACTTGGTTCTGTGGTACGTACAGTTCAATGCACACAAATTTCAATGCTGAACAGGGCATTTTCTACAACTGGAGGCCAAAAAGGCGGAGCCTGCCAGTATGCTTTTAAATTTTGAAACAATGTTGTGAAATGTTCCTTTTTATCAAGCTGCAGACTACTTTCACTAGAATGCCTGGGCGCTAGAAAGCCAGCATGCTATTTTAAACTGCTCACTACAAATAAAGCATTTAAGATTAACAGAAATTAAAGAGTACAGTGCATGGCTCAGTCTGGAGCTTTAAAAGTGTTCTGTCCTTTCAGCACCCTCAAACCTTCTGTTACCCTCACTCCAGTGTTCAGTGTGGAAGTAACAGTTTGATGAAAGATTATGGTTTAACAGCACATTATTAACCAGTCATCAAAGTTCAGAACCTACAAATGGGACAGAAAGGACAAAGATGCCAATAGACCATGGAAGCGTTTATCCAAGTATTCTACTCCTCCGTGATTCCACATCAATAAAATATTAACAAGGAAAAACAACTGTAAAATACAAGGTGATTCTCAAAGTACAATTCTGCCTTTGGTTCGAGGAATAATGTCTTTGTTTTGTCCTCACCACAGAATTAACTTGAAATAGGAGGAAGAACATTTCTCTTGCATACCCCAATCCCTTTTATCTTATTTTCCAACTGATGACCCACACAGACAGCAGCAACAGCATCTTCCCCTTTCTGTTTTCCTGTTTCATGTAAAGAAACACTCACTTAAAAGTAAAGCATTAATGAGAAAAAAAAAAGATGAAAAAACATTTGAGCCCATAAATTGAAAGATCAACAAGTCTGATTTTATTATGATATCGTATTCTTATCTGGATGGCACATAATTACAAAGAAACATTTACAATATATTTTCAAGTATTAAGTTATGTCATTTCAAGGCTTCCACTTCAAAAAGCTACATTAATAATACACCATACAGATAGTACAGTTGGTTAGAGTTTCAGATAACTTCCTCCCCTCTATTTGGTTTAAATATGATTCAGTAGGCACTAGAAATGCCTGCAGCCACTTACTTTCTTGGGACTTGACCTTGTTCTTGTACCAGTATACATCATTTTGCAAGTCAGAAAATTAGCTACTCTCAGACACAGCTCACAGGTAGTTTCATGACTAGAGCGATGTGCAGGTTCACAACAGAACTATGTCCCTGACTCCTACCGTTTAGCAGTAATGCAAAAAGAAAGAATGCATACTTAAGTTAACTTAAAAAAACACTTTTATGCTGAAATAACTGTAAAAATGCCATTGTAACATCCCATACTTGCTACATTAGTGTCTCTCCTTTTCATCAAGCACATTAAACTTCAAAATAAAGCATGTTCATGAAGTCTGAGCTAGGCAGATTGAGCCTAGATTGAATCTAACTCAATTATTTCCATTTTGCGTATCAGTCAGTACATGTCTTGATGATTAACTCTGATTCCAGTGGCACTGGTATAACCTACCAGTTACAGCAGGGTTACACAATTTAAGACTGAACAGTCCTGTTGATGCCACCACAGAGGTGTAAGGTAACACATATCCCACTAATACTCTTTTAGTGCTGGCAATATACCCTGAACAGATGGAATTCTGCACGCAGTGGAGTAAAACCTGTTTGATAGGATATTGTATTTTAAAAAAATACATCTTGGATGACAGTATATGATCCCAGCATTCAACCTTTTTTCTTTAAAAAAAACCAAAGACAGCAAAAGCCCTGTTACCTCTTTATTCTCATTTCTTATACTACCTTTTAAAATAAAGCAGGAAATGTGGCCAGCAGCTGGTCCCGTCTCTTCTGCCCCAACACAGCTGAATCCACTTTAGCATAAAGAAAAACAAGGATGCTAAATACACATATACTTTATCATACAGTGATGTTTCACAAAGAAAAATCAAACTCCTTTTATACTGATGAACACTTGATAGGGTCTAGCACCAATAAAGCAAATTATTGGGAGCAAACACTTTCACCTTCTACTTAGCCTTAAACATGAAATTTAAGGCTTTAATAAGCAAGACTTCAGAAACACTAAACAATCTTTTTTTAGAAAAGTTAATAAATAAAACTGTTTTAGCCAAGTCTATTCTTTGTGAAACCTCACTTTACATATTATAATTTTCACAATCCTTCTTCCCCCAACTGACATACATATAAACAACCTAAACATTATAATACAACTGAAAAAACAACCCACTCAACTTTTGTGATAGGGAGAAACGCTAACTAGTACAAGAAAACACACGCTACTGTTTGTCAGACTATTTTTCCTCCTATCTCAGTCAATTATGGAGCATTTTTCAAATCATTAGCCTCAAGACACATATTTGCTCATCTCCAAACTGTGCTTAATTATATAAAGTTATAGATTTCTGGGTACTGTAAGAGGCTAAATTAAGAACTCTACAGTAAAATTAAGCACATGCATACACATGCAATATCCTTAAAATTTAAAGCTACTTTGAAGTAACACAGGAATTTCAGTGTGCATGGGCACAAAGATTTACTTATGGGAAGCTAAAGTAACGAGTTACTTCGATGCACTGCATTCTTCAAACCGCAATTCTCGTTAGAGGTCCATGCAAAAAAGTGACTCCTCTACATTAGGATTCCACTGTACAGATATAACCAGTGCTCAGGTTCTGTTTAGTCAGGCAAAACCCCGCATCATGAATTAGAGCAAGCTAGAGAAGGACTGTTTAAAAGGTACCGTGCATCCCTAACACTTGACAGTATTTTAAACCAACAGGTCACAAATTCTTTTTTCTTTTTCCATTTAAAAAGCAAATGACTTAACACTTTTGCGACAGTCCCCTATGATAAAAGGCTGTAAATGTCACATCCCCCTTACTAGCGTATTTTCCCTTTCCAGCTCATCAGATACTTTGTTTAATAGAAAATTCCTTTTTCAAACGGCATAAACAGTTATTTAATTAAAAATGTAGCTCATGTATTGGCTACTATGTGCATAGCAGGAAAAGGAGGAAAACAGCTAATTAGAACGATGCGATTGTAATTTTCACTATTAGTTACCATCCAGAGCTAGCAACATTTTGGCAGAGTAGGCCAAGGACCAGAGAAATCATTTCCTGAACCAGTCATTACAAGACGACTGGCACAAGCAAAGCAAGCTGTTCGATACCGCATTATGGGAATATATTGATCCTTACCAGGTTGCGAGGTGGAAAACGACTGTTCTTTAACCCCTACACAACGGAGCCTGGCAGGGCAAGCACCTAAAAGAGAAACTGTCAGAGAGGTTTTAATAGTAATGTATAACTGAGATGCAGTACAATTTTATATGCATGCTTTCTTTTGCCGATCACTACTATTTTCTTAAGTCTGTCCAGTGACGATGTCATAATGAAGTTTTTGGTTTGGTTTTCTAAGCAAGCTTTTTCGGCTCCTCAGGATAAGCAGGCTAGACATTATCTGACTCAAGACCGGGTAGTGTTATCGTTACTGGCAACTGCGAAGTGGAACCGAGCACACCTTCATGCATCAGGTCGGCATGATCTTTTCACCCAAGTGCTGCAAATGGGCTCTGGCGGCACCTCTGCATGTATATGCGCGTGTCAGTTTGCACGATAATTACTGCACTGCTGTACACAGCCTTGCACGACTCTTAGGCCAAACAGGCTCAGACCACTACCGTCCACATGCCAGATTTACGTGACCTTTAACCAAGGCCACCATCTGGCTCCCAACGTGCCGTTCAAGAGATATTTTTTTTCCGTTACCCTGGCCACTTAGGTGCCAGGTTCCCCTCCTCTGCATCTCCCCCAATACCACCCCATCACCACTGTATTTATTCTTTTCCTCCGCACCATCGCCTGCTTCCTCCGCCACGACGCGAGGCCCCTAGGGGTGAGAACCCCACGAGTACTTGCAGCAGGTACTTGACCCTACATTTTGAAGGAGGCTGCTGCCCGCCGAGCACAGATGGAGCAGAACTCCACCGACACCTGATCCCGGTCCACGTGGAGGCAAATCCCGCCGGGGGCCGCCCACTCCTCCTCCGCCTCCCTCACCGCCGCCGCCTCCTCCCGGCTGGGAGGCCGGGAGCTGGGCAGGGCGTAGTCGTGGTCGCTGCTCTCGCCGGCAGGCTGGAGGTGGTGGTGATGGCGGCGGGGGCTGCCCGTGTCCCTGAAGAGGCTGGTGCTGAGCTGCAGCCCGCCGGCGCGGATCCCGGCTAAGCGGCTCAGGAGCTGCCCCAGAGCGCTCTGGTTAGCCAGCACGGCCCGAAGGTAGCTGCTCTCCCGCTCCAGCTCTCGCAGGCGGCGGCTCAGGCCACGGTTGCGGTCCCGCAGCTGCCGGTTCTCAGCAGCCAGGCCCTGCAGGCGGCTCTCCAGCCCCAGCACGTACTGCTTCTTCTTCAGCCGGTTCAGCCGCGCCGCCGCCGCCGCCTTCAGCCGGCTCCCAGCCCCGCCGTTCCTCCGCCCGGGCGCCGCCGGCCTCTGGCCCTGGCCCAGAGCGGGCAGCGGCTCCGGTTCCCCACAGAAGCAGCCGCTCAGCTCCGCGTCCAGGTCCCAGTCCGGCCGGGCCGCCTCCAGCAGGTCTCCCAGCTCCAGCCCCGGGAACCAGTCCTCTTGCTCCCACACCTCCAGCGGGCCACCGGGCGCCTCCGGCTCCTTCTCCTGCCGCCGCGGCTCCAAGGCGCCCGCCTCCCGCCGCGGCGGCTGCTGTTGTTTGGGCCGCGCGGGGCCCGGATCCCCTTCCCCGCCGCCATCCCGCCCTCTCGGGGCCTGCCCCGCGCCGGCGAGCGGCCAGACGGCGCCCGAGGCACTGGCTCCGCCGGAGGAGGCCGCCAGCAGCTGGGTGAGGCTGTGGCGCATGGCGGCGGGCGGGGGCCCGGCGGGACGGGACGGCGCCTGAGGAGAGCGGCGCGCGGCTGCGGCCCGGCGCTCCCGCCGCGGTGCCTGTCGGGAAGCGGCGCGCTGAGGGGGGCGGGGGGCGCCTCGCCACTGCGCCCGCGCGCGGGAAAGCGGCGGCTGGGGGGGGGGGGGTGGCGGCGCCTGTGGGTGGGGTGCATGAGGGGAGTGTGCAGGTGCATCCGTATGGGGGGGGGGGGGGGGGTGCATGCACGTGAGGGGGAGTGCGAGCGTGTGTGAGAGGGGGCGGCCGTGCGTGAGAGGGGCTGTGTGTGAGGGGGCATCCCTCGGTGCGTGTGGGAGCGGGCGTGTCTGAGGGGTGGGTGTGTGTGTGGGGGGGTGTCTTTCACCCCCAGACACCGCTGAGGGAGGGAAGGGGGATGGCCCCCGTGGGCAGTGGGGGGGCTTTCACACCAGACGCAGCCACGTGTGGGGCTGTTCTGACATACCCCTGCCTAGACTTAAACTATTTAACTACCGGGTTTGAGGCTGTTGTGTAGTCACTGGGAAAACAGACACTCCTTACTGCATATTGGCTTCATTAAAACAGAGCAACTCAAGTCCTGCTGTGTTCCTTCCTCTCAGACTACAGGCCTGGTTTGTAGCCTGGGTCAGTTGGTCTCTACCCTGTAGATGTCTGCATTTGGATTAATGAAATGTGCACGTGGCATGGGGACATGATGGCGAACAAGATGGTGGAAAAGTAGGAGGATGTGATCTATAAACCAGGTGTGGAGTGACACTTGTAGGGAGCTAGGATCAAAAGAAAGGCTGTGGTTCGTCAGGCAGCAGGTACTTCTCACCTGGCTTTGTGTGAGTCCAAAGGAAGTCCAGAGTTCCAGCAGACAAGTCTGTTGACAGCTGCTACTTAGAAACCACATCTGGTTCAGTAAGTCCCTGAGATGAACTGGTCACAATCTGGAGGATCCCCTGGCTGCCTGCTTCTGGCCACTTCTGAACACTGAGCTCAATAAATACCAAGTTCAATGCCGTGCTGCTGCTTTGTAGACGGTCAGGACCAAGAGCTACCTAAACAACTAGCTAAACCATTGAGTTACCCCAAGGTACACACACACGGGGAAGAACTGGGAAAGCTCTTGAGACCGCTGCCTGCAGCCCAGGTGGGGGATGCTGTTTGGCCCATCATGTTTGGGGTTTTTTTTGTTGGAGAGTTAAAGAGCTGAAACACAGCAGCCAAAAAAATCCTCAACTGGGAGAGAGGCAAGAGAGAGTGGGATGCCTCCGTATCCCAATGCTGACAGGAAAGGGAAAGACTTCTTTGGTCAAAAGTTGCCAGACACTCATTTTGCAGATTACTTCTATCTTCTCTACAGAAAACACCTATAAAACCAGAAAACAAACTGGCAGAACATTTAGAATCTGAACGTGTTTCAAAGACTTGAAACCACCAAAATATGCAACAATTTATTTTGAGCTAAACTAGGCTATAAATAATGCTATGACATTAAATAAGACTCAGACAACTACAGAAACCTGTAACCTGCTTAGACAACTATACGCAGTAATTCACTTGAGCATCAGGTGCATGGTATTGCTGTTTTCACCCGTTAAGTTCCTGAATCGTGACTGTTTATGGCTTCGATATTGCAAGGAGAGATTTCTTCCTTGGAATGTCTTTCTTGGATCATCAGTGTTGCCTCTTAAGATGCCCAACCTCTGCTGAACTTCAAGGACGAATCAAACATAAAAGGTTAAGTGTTTGAGCTTTTGTCTGAGAAAATAACGTGCTTTTAACTGTAAAAGATGAAAATCTGTGATACAGCAGAAGTTAGGACCAAATAAATCAAATTCATATTTTACATTTTCTTTGTACATTTACCCTAATCTTTCCTGTCACAGGTTTGACTAGTTCAACAATCTCCATTCAGATTTAATAGTGTAGAGAGATTACTTATGTAAAAGTGTAACAAAAATAATAATTAAAAAAAAAAAAAAGGCCACAGAACAGTCCTTGGAGGAGGACTTAAGCTGGTAAGTACATAACAGAGAACTCAGAAGACAGTCTCGTGGAAAGGAGCAAAATGCTGCGGTGCGTTATGACAGAGGCACCTGCTGAGAGAAGGCTGTAGTTACACAATGAAATGATGGAGTTTAACGTTCAGCACTTTTTCTTTAGCCAGTAAATCTGTACTGTGCTTTCTGTAAGCATCAAGCTGCAGTGTGAGTTCGTCATACGCCTGTTTGTTGCTTTTCAGCTGTTGTTGGAGCTCTTGGACCTCCAGATGACCATCCGCCGCTGCTGCTGCCTCTTTCACAAGGGGTGTGCTGGCTCTCTGCCTGGCTTTTTCTGCTGTCTCCAGCTTCTTCTCCAGCTGCTGAATTTTCCGTTGCTTATCTTGCAGAGCTTTGCCCCTCTCCATGGCCAGGTTCAGTAGCTGCTCTTTCTCCTCATTTGCCTGCTCCAGCCTGGCCCGCAGCTCACTGCCCTGAGCCCTCCGCTGACTTTCTGCACACTCTACCTTTGCGACAGCTGGTGCTTCTGTAGGCATTGCAGCTGGGCTTGTAGCGAATCAGCTTCCCAGGCATAGGCACTTGCTTGCTGGCTGTGAGCTTCTAGCAGCTCCTTTTCTTGCTCCTGGGCTCTGTGACTCTCATAAGCACGTTTCTCCTCTAAGGAGTTTTAACTGTTTTGAGAGCTTTCTGGCCCAGGCAGCAAGCTGGAGTACTTCAGCTTCCTTCTGCCTAATGGACTGGGTGAGGAGCGCTTCGTTCTCCTGCCACAGGTGCTTATTCCCCTCCCACAGCTGCATATACTGTTTCTTGTGTTCATCCTTGAACTGGATCATTTTTTCATGGTTGTTGACCAGTTCCATGAAGCACCCCTCCAAATGCTGAATCCGTTGGCTCTGGGTTTTCATTTTCACAGCATCCTCTGCCCTCAGTTTCTCTGCCTCCATGCTGAGCTGCACCAGGCTTCTGCAGCATTCCTGTGCCTCATCTTTTTTCTTCAGTATACAGATAAGGCGATGCTGTTGTTCTGGGTGTGAATGCAGCAGAGCCTTCTCACTCTTCTCTTCAGGGCTCTCCCATTGTTCCTCCAGGCCTTTTGTCAGATCTTCCATGTCTTTGCCTGTCTCTGGATCACTTGTGGAGTTGGCCATCCCTGCCCCTCTCTCATCCTAAGCCACGGAGCCCCTGTTTCACACGAAGATGAGACAAAATTCTACAGTGACTGCTTCTTTTAGTAACATTCTGCATCATTAAACAGTACCCACTGGTTATGTGGCCAACACCACTGCAATAAGCTGGCGGAGTTTCTCTGTAAGTCCAGAGAAACTGGTGCAGCAGGGACAGGACCTCCCAAAACCCATGGCAGGCTGCAACCCACAGGTCCTGCAGCCCTCCTCACCTGCTTCGCCCTGCTTCAGCATCAGGCAGACTGAGGAGAAGGATGCCAGAGCTGATGATGCAAAAGCAAAGGACGTAGGCTTAGTATTTATGCAAGCCTATTCATTTGCTGATTACTAGCTTTACTAATTACTCCTTCTCAAAGCACTGTTGTATCTACAAGAACTACTATTATATTTAGGTAAAAAGCTTGTAAGTGATAAAGCTGCAAGTAATTCCTCAAGCAATCCTTTTCTTCTGCCTTTATTTTCTCCTACAGATCTGGTATTATAAGCGCTAATAAAACATGGAGGGTTACATCAAACTTCTAATTGATGTGTAAGATTTTAATAGTATATTGCTCATTAAAAATAACTGAATAGCCTTATCCTGTGCTTAAGAGATTTACGAACAAAATGAAAGATCTATGCAATGCTAGTAATTACTGAGTGCCCTGAGACTCAAAGATTTTGTGCCTGGAGAAATGGTTCATCATTTGAGTTTTGACACTGATTTGCTGTATTATTTTAGGCATGCAATTTTAAAAGTCTGGTTCCTCATGTAAAAATAAGGGAAGAATTATTGGTGCCTAATCATACGTCACACTACCCAGCATATGAAACATCAGCCTAAAACTGGTCTACGAGTTTTTCATTCAGATGCAGACCTGAGACTAGAGCACATGGAACAGCACGCTGGCAGTCAGGTTTTGTGAATTCCAGGGCCTTAACTGGAGGGAAAGATAGGATGTGGGAAGGAGCCAGCTTCAAGGAAGGATGAAAAATAACATACAGCACAACAGAATCAATGCCCAAGAAGCATGGACAGTTTCAGAGCTGCATAGTGGTGGCTGTCATTGGGCACTGCCTCCACCTCCACCATCCTGCACTCCCCAGCCACTGTTGCTACCTTGGATCCTGCCAAAGTATTTAGAAATCATGGAGGAAAGCAGGGAGGACTAAAAGGTTTAGGCCATCCAGTGCAAACACAATTAAGAGCAAGGTTTAAGAGGAGAAAAATGTTTTCTTACCAGGTGTTTTCTTTCCCCTGACCCTTTGTTGTCGCTCCTGCTGTGGGGTATTTGTCTCCATGGAGACAAGACTCTGAATCCAGTCCCCCCAGAGCTCAAGCCTTAACCCAGGCTGGCTGGAACTAGGCCAGCCCCAGGAGAGCAGCTGAAAGCGCTGGGAAGCAAACCAACCCTGCTGACCTCAAAAGTGCCCAGATTTGGTAAAGGGAAGAGGATTTCCACAAATCTAAGGAACTCCTCTCTCTCAGCTTGCACCTCAGAAATGCCAGAGGAGATCAGAATAGCAGGCTCTAACCTTCTCAAACACACTGAGGGCCCATGGTAAGTAAAGACACAGCCCTTGTCTTAAACAACTTGCAGCTTTGTTCAGCACTTAATGAAAAATCTGGCAGATAATATAGAGAAAGGAAAAACAAATACAGTTAGAAGAACAAAGTCAGTGCAGCTTCTGCTGACTCCACTGAAAAGGGATATGAAGCCAAGAGAGGCAAGCAGCGTGGGTAAAGGAAGCAAACGAGAAGGAAGGTGCTGCACCAGACCTTCCGAAATGGATGAAATCAAAGCGGTGCAGGCCGCTGTACCAACTCTGGTTTGCGGGCGTACTTGCAGAAATGGGAGGTTCTGAACACAGAGCATGAAAGGAGAGCTGGGACTTTGAAGCCTGGTTTATAGGAAGTAAAGATGGTGTAATTTGGAACACACACACACACGTGTACCAAAAAACCACCCCGTTCCAGGCTAAAGCAACGATGAGCTTGTAAAGTCAAGGGGAAAAAGGAAGAGGTGGCGAGAAAGAGGGAAAATTGTTGCATTTCTCCCATTTGTTCCTCCAAACAAGGATGGCTACACAGGAGTATGGCTACTTTGTCATGAAGGTGAACTGGAATTAAGAATCAAAGCATAGCTATTAATTTATCAGACTGCCCTTTAACGAGTAACTAACTATACACCTTTATAAAGTTTTGGTTATGGATGACTAAAACCTTTCCTTTTGACAGTACAGCAAACAAATCAGTTTCTTGGAACTTCGTGCTAATCAACTTCATAACCTTGCATTTCTCTGTCAGCATATTATCGATCCGGAACGTACTACTGTAGTTAGGAATGACTAGGAATTGGGTGGAAAGCTTTATTTATTATTTATTATGCAAACCACATTCAGAGGAACGCCAAAAAATGCCAATAATCTTTTCTAAAAAAGTAAACTTTGCATGACTTCAGTAACATATTTTCAATACAGAATTCCTGCTGGTTTACATGATCAGATGCAGCCATTACCTTCAAGCAACTTGTAATAAATCAACATAATATCCTTTAGCAGGAGGTGAAATTGTAATGTTTCTACTCTATAATTAAATGCTACAGTATGCATAGGGTAATCAAAGTACTATTTCCACTGATAAAGCACCTTGGTTTGTAATTTTGCCTTCTACTGAAGTTCATCTTACCAGGACAGCTTTGACTTTTCTTGTGCATGATGATAGTAAAACACTAAAAAGATCATAAACACAGCTGCTAAAGCTCTGCTGAAAATCTTTATGTTAAAGATTTATAGCTTTTTTGCATACTCCATGGGGCAGACTAACAATAACTTTAAAATATCTAGCATTGTGAAGTGCGCTACTATATTTTTCAAAGACACTGCTGTGACAGCCTCTGCTGACCTCCTGTAAATTCTGAAGCACAAGGAAGATTCACTTTTGTGTGTGTTGACAACTGTCCTTACCTGTTTACCTCTAGTAGTCTCAGTTTCTGCAAAAGCTGGAAAAAAGTTATTAAAAACTCAGGTGGAGCACTGAATTCTTGTACTAAAAGGGCCCATTTTTGTTACTTGGCTCAGTTTCTTGATTAATCTAGATGAGTACATAATACTGATGTGCCATTACCGAATCACATTAATTACAAGCGCAGCGCACAGTTTTGATCTATTAGTGTAGCAGTAAACAGTGTCTTTTGAGATAATGACAAAATGCAGTGTCTGTCTCTAGGATGGATTAATAATAGTGAGACAGAAGATGTTCTACTTGGCCAAAAGACAAGGAGATTGATGCTGTCACAAACCAAGCATTTCATTTTGACGGCAGTCAAGCTTAGCTATCAAAATTTCATACAGTATAGAACACAGATTACATGACACTTGCCTGCCAATCTAGATCCTCAAGACCCCAAGCCTTTGGCTGAAGTCCCAAAGCTGTTTTGACATAGCAATGTATTTGAGCAACAACAAAACCTTTAATCCTGTGACACTGTAGGCCATGTTCCCAGCAACCTATGTTTTCAGGTGAGTGTGAATGCATTTAGGCAGTGAATATAAATCAGCTAGGTGCCCTCCTCGCTTTTCCAGAATCCCCACCCTTTCAGGAGTGATGATATAAGAATACAGCAGCAAAGCAGCTGCTGTACCCTTTCAGTACAAGCACATTGTTCTGAAGTGCCGTATGCACATTGTTCCCTACTCATACAAGAATAATGTTTTGTATGTACCTAGCAAAGCGGGATCTGTAGCAGCTTCCAATCTCGTCCAAAACACCTGAAGCAGTAACGTATCAAGACTGACAACTACTTTTGGCATTTGTAAACTTTGCAGGCTGCCTGGTTCATGAGAGAGAAAGTGGGTTCCTTGGCAGGTTGAATAGCACCTTTCCTTTTTTCCATTCATAGTGTATAATCAACACCAAGCAGCATTTAAATTTTTGTGATTAAATTAAGAAATTGAGCTGGAGCTGTGAAGAGCCCCCTTCTCCTCTCTACTCTAACTGAAGGGCAAGATTTCACCGGCTTTTAGACCTACACAGTTGGAGCAAATAAATGTGTGTTTATTTTCAGAAATGTTTTCTGTCTGCATTTTGTTGTATTGCACGCTGAATTGCTAACATAAAACACTGGGTTTTAATAAACATTGAATTCCTATTTAGCTTTAATAGGCTGCTTTTATTTTAAAAAAGCAATACAGTTTGTATTTTATGTGTTTACCTTTCCTTAGTAGCATGCATTTCTACACGTTACAGATTCAAGTTCTATTCCCTAAGTCTGCAAAGCTGTCTAAACCAAGACCACCATGACCCCAACATTCTCCTAATGGTGGTGCTGAAGCACAGATAAATTATGGTTTTTTGGGAAAAAAAACCCAACCAACCAAAACCACAAACAACCAAAAGCCTAGCTAACAGACAGAGGTACAGACGAGTACTTTACAGACTAAATACCCAACTTACTTGTCATCACTAAAATTGTCAGGTTTAGATCCTTTAGAGTAGCATTTGAGTAAAAAAAGTTTCACCTCTGTGTCTTCACCATTGAAGAGACAGGATTGTCTACTAGCAAGACAATTAACACATATATAAGCAAACTTTTTTATAGCACATCGGAATGAACAGTCCTCTGCAGCTTGCAGAATAGGATATTGACAGTACCACTTCATATAATGCTTCTTTCATAATAGAAGCGACTTTAGTATCCTAGAAATGTACAACTACAAAAAAAGGAACTTTAAAAAAAATAATTCTTCATGCTCATATGCCTCACTGGAGAGATTTGATTTGGCATCATGAGTATACAAACACATGCTAATGCAACCTGTTGCTATCATATTAATGACTTAATGAACAATCCTAGAAGTGTACAGAAAAAGTTGACTTGCTGTTCCCCACCCTCCACCCCCACCCCCCGCTGGTGATTTAGATTTAAGGGATCAGCCACACTTTAGTTAGGCAACGCAAGCATCCAGGTATCACAGCCACTTCTACCACTGAATTCTGTAAGTACCTTCTTTCCTGAAGTAATTTTCAGTGAATAAGAAACAAAAGAATCCTTTAAATTTACATAATAACCTGAAGGCAGAAGTTTAATTAGAAATAGAAAGTGACATTTGACAGCACAAAACCAGAACAGCAACAGAGCACAGACTGTCAAAAAAGCTACTGTGTTCCTCTTCCAGGTTTCACCCCCACACCTCTAATTATTTTTTTTTTTTGACACTAGCAATTAAAAAGCCACCTTATTTTGTCAATTTTGCAACCATTAGCATCCTGAGAGGTAGTATATCTTCTACCCATGTGTTGGGAGAGTTCATCATCTTCTCCCATAAGGCAGTTTCATCTGAAGTAGAATCCATCCAGTCTACTGTAGTTCCATAGCTTTTGCCTAGAAAAATGTCAGGTTTAAGAGAAACATTACTTACTGTGCTGCAGAGTTGAGAGCAGACAATCTAATTTGCCTGTCTTCTAAAACATTTTCATCTCCTCAGGTAGCTGACCCTAGTACTTTGAAGATCCAGTTCTACATTTTTTCACTTGAACATTTCTGTCAAATACAATTAATGACAGTTTCACATAGAAACTTCATCATCTTTCTCCTGGCTTTTTTTTTTTTTTTTCCATTGTTATCCTTAGTCTTTTTGTCACAATCCCAAGGAGAGGAATGTATGGGCAATGAACATCTGAAAGCTTTTAAGAATAAAACAGGACACTGACTTTGTACTGAAATACAACCTCGGGTACTCAAATTCAAATTGAGATTTACTATCCTAATTTGTATTTTAGGTTATTCTGGTGAACCGTGCAAGAAATTAATTTGGGACAAGTAATTTTTCCTTAGATTTGCTTGAAAAGACTCCAAACACATCTTCCCCTCAGGCCCTCAGGGGACAACGAAAGGGAAAGCATACAATTCTTCCACCTGCACATCTTATACTACCCTTATCCTAAATACTTGTTTGCACTTTTAAGTTTTCCTATCCAATGTCTTCAAATCTTATAATGCATTCCTGATCCATCCTTTAAGCTCCCCAACCCTGTCTTTCTACCACATACAAACTTACGCATGCAATAAGTAGGTAAGATGTTATCAACATTTTGGGTGCAGGAATAGCATATTCTTGTACTTCAAACAGTACCAGATACAATGTATGGCCAGACAAAAGTTTATTTCTAATATCCTAACCCTCACAACACTACTATTTACATTTCTTCTGTGCTGAAGAATAGGTAAGTTACTGAATGAAACGCTTTAGTAAATAAGTAACTGAAAGGCTGTTCAGTGATCTTTACAAAAAGAAAAGAAATAGAAAAGGAAAAAAGGAAATACTGTATTTTGTAAATTAAGGATTATTGTGTTAATATTCCAGTACCTGTTCCAAGGCCTATCCTGAGACCTCCCAGAAAGTGGTTGGCTAGTTTGTTGTGATCCCAGACTGTGAGCTCTACACAGGCTTCTTTCAAATCTTCCGGCCTAAAGCCATCGTAGACCATGGTGTGGTTGAATATTGGGTTTGTCGTTTTTGTCACTGTTCTTGTTTTCTGTCGACTTTTTCTGCTAGTATCTGGAAGAATGGTACTTCAAAAAGAAAGTGGTGTCAGTTTGCACTTGCACAGCATGGCCTGCATTAAACATACTGAATAGACAAAAACTACTGATTAACACTGTTCTTTGCATGTTAGAATATGGCTGAGGATAAGATGCTTTATCGTGAAGTCAAAGGTCATATTCTCAGTCCCTTCCAAGAAACACCGGCAGCGTGTACCCACCCTTGAGCTTCAGAGGGTGGAAGGGAAGGCAAAGTCAGGTGGGGAAGAGGCACAATGAGTTTATTTGCTGTATGATCAGTAATGGCGCTGAAACCCTTTTGTTGCTGACACAGATTTCCCAACCATCTTGTTATTTTTGTCTCTTTACATTTTAAATCTGTATGTGGAAAGGAAGGAGAATAAAATACAACTGTGCTGCCTTCTGTCTCCTCCCATGATTTGCTAAGCTAAACCATACTCTTGCACAAACACGCTTTGTTTAAATGCAAATAAAAGCAGGCACAATTTTGACTAGCCCTTCCACCAAGCAACTGAGCAGACAAGATAAAAAGAGCAGTGATTACACTGGAAGTCCTCCCTGTGGAAATTTTAGCTGGTGATATATACTTAGCATCTTGAAGCTGTAAGCCCTGCAGGACAATTTACATTACAATAAAGGAGAATCAGAACACAATTAGGTGTTTTTTTATTTGAAAGTAGAAAAAAAAATGAAGATAAGATTAGAAAGCACAACAGTAGCGTTATTAGGCCACCATGTTTGGTGACTTCAGTTCTTACCACTTAATAAAAGAGTTGAGCCTGTTGCCTCTCAGAAGGGGAAGGTCATGGCATTCCTTCACCCAGATGTGGACCTCACCAGTAGATAGACACTTCTTTCCTGTAGAAATAAAACAAAACATCTGCCTAAGCCTTGTAGATCCCTTTTAAAGGTAACTACTATGATGTAGCAGTTCCTGCCCATCTCTAGAGATGGTACTCAGACTAGACTCTCATTATCTCACATCTTCATTCAACATTCCTCTCTAGAAGCTGCAGTCTTCATCCCATCAAAGTACTGCAAGATCACCTCATGTCTGTATTCCTACCGTGACATTTGTTCTGTTACAAGTAAACAAATACGCACTACTGGTCTTCTCTTTCCAAGCCTCCTAGATAAAGAGATCAGCTTGTCTTCAGTCTATGTGATGATAGTATTTATCGCCACTTGTACTTTCAAGTAAGCGCCTTTGTGCTCTTAATGTATTTAATTCTTATTGACTGACTGGCTGGATTAAAGACCTGACCTGGCTTCACTCTCAGATCAGCCAGTTACCAATTGCCAGACAAGATTAAACCAAACAGATCTATAATAAGATATAATTATTCTATAAATTGCTGCATTCTAAATACTTATTGCCATTTTCTACTTCTAATATTGCTTGAATTTAGTTTGTTGTCATTGTTTATTTAGCAGATTACAGCACCTGCCTGCTGATTTAGAGTCTCTAAATTTATTAGTGCGAAAACAGAATTTTGTTACACATACGGACTGCATTACAAATCTAAAATTTTAACAGTGAGGTGATTTCTTCTGTAGTAAGATCAAAAGCAACAAAAAGTCCTAAAGTGATCTTTGGATCCTAAACTGAATTCATGACCAGGGTGACGTAATCCTCTAGGGGAAAAAAAAAAAAAGTTTTACTTTTTTGTTAAAACAAGATGTCTGAATTGGGTGAAAAACATCAAACAGCTTTAAAAAAAACACCAAAAGAAACCCACCAAAAATAGAACAAAAACCTCAAAGGCCTGACAAGCCCAAAGAAGCAATGCATACCTCCAACAGGGTGTGGGACATACTGGAGGGCTAGTTTCATCTCCCCTCTGTTTTCTAGTTTAAAAGCCATTGTTGAAGTCTGAAATTAAAAAAAAAAAAAAACACCACACACAACAAAATCAAAACAAAAAAAACCAAAACTCAAACCTTGCAGTTCACGCACAGACTTTACTATACAAAATTTTCCACTAGAACAAGCTTGACTTTCACATGAGGCAACTTTTTTCTCTTGTTTCCTTAGCCATTAATCTTCCCTCTGTTTACAGGACATGAGAGATTTTAGGGCATGTTTAACCACTTCACAGTGCCTCAAATACACAGCTCTTCCACTAAAACAAAAAACAAGACCAGGAGAGGCCAAAAGGCTTTGAGGGTGCATCTTTTCCACTGTTACGCACTTATTTAACACTAGAACATGTGCTCTTTCAGTCAGGACACTACTTCTTTGTGCAACAGAAAGTGTGCTTTTATAAAACAAATTTCTGTAGGAATGATTTGTCTCATTTAATGCAATCTAAAAATCAACTTCAAAACCAATTATCTTTCAGAAAGGCACAAGAATATGTCACTTCTTCATAAAGAGTCATGGACCACCTGTAGATGGAACACGACAACTGTTATCCTGGTTACATTTCCCTACCCAGAGCAGTTTTAAAATGAAACTACAGTGCTAAAGACTACCATGACATTCCTGTTTTTTTCTACAACTTATTAAACTTTGGATTAGTTAATTTTGGAATGAATTAATGAAGTAAATCCAAGGGGAAGGAAAAAAAAAAAAAGAAAAGGAGCAAAACAACAAAAGAAACCAGAACTTCTGGCAGTGGCTTAGCTAAAAGTTTAGATGTTGGCTGAAACTCGGTAACAAACAAGAGGCACACAGACATGGAAGTCATTCTTGCATCTGATGTTAAAATGTTGCTGCACTTGCTCCCTATTCTCAGGAACTTTACTACATATTCAGGGAAGAATTGCCTTCAAGTATCTGTTTGCAGCAACATGATTTAAGTGAAAAATACCTTGAAATTCCTATTATTTAGACTATGAGAAGTTTTTCCTACTGTAATAGCTACCTACACTAGACTAGCAGAAACCTTAGAACTGTATGTTCCATTTACCAGTAAAGAGGTATTTATGATTATAACAACACAAAAACCACAGAGCACACAAGATCCGGCCTATATAAATAATGACTTGGTTTTGCACTTACACAGTGGAAAACACAAAATAGCTAACCCAGCCTTATTAACCTACCCTTGGCTTGAGTGGAAACCAGTTGATCTGCTTGTTGGATTTATCATTCCAGTCCCAAGTTCCTAAATCCAGCTCCACTTCACCAAGGAAGCTATTCCTCCCAAACGTATCATTGTGCCAGACAGAGATATTAAGACTTTGGTTCTTTAGAAGATCCTTCTCAATTTTATACTGCCAGGAGGAAGAAACAAAAAAAGAATAATTAAAACAAGCTGGACTTTTATCAGTGCTGTGTCTGAAAGTGACAGGGTTAGGAAAAACACATCTGGCTTCATACAACCATAACTGCTCACTTCATTTCAGAACAAAACTCTCTTCATCCTTTACTCTACTTCCAGCATCTTAAACTCATAATTAGCGTATGTTTGTTTGCAAGAAGCATACAACAGCGAGTGTTCTCAATGCTGTATCCAGAGTACACTGTAGAGTTAACCTATCAATGGAAGGACATAGGTACTTCTAGAGCAATACATCTCATCTTAGATGCTCTCAAAAGAGATGTTAGACCTGTGCCTAAAAGTTCAGGTTCCTCATACTTCATGCATGCAGTATTTCATATCCAGTAACAGTTTGATAAATACCCGCAGTATTTCATTATAGACTGGATTAAAGGTTTTCTTTTTGACAGAGGTCTTCCGTTTGCCCAGCTTGTATTTCTCTGGAAGCAGGTACGTCTTTACATACCTAAAATTTAGACAGGCTTGTTAGAGGAGCAGAAACACAATCCTTTCCAACTTCCCCTTCTAAAATACACAAGTGTTTGCTTATAAAGTAGAAGAAATGCACTTAACTAGCCATTATGTTGTTCAGCTTGTTATGATTAAGAAATGGAACAACAGTGGTGAAATATAACAACAGTTTCTGAAGTAGGGCATTAACATCCTTCTACCTGGGGGAAGTCTGTTGAAATACCTCTTCAACACATAAAAATACAGAATATTTAATTATTTAATTGAATTTTTTAAATTATTATTTATATCTTTAATTAATATAGTATGCTTACATATCATATTTATAGGCTCTAATCCTATTGAAGACTAAAGCATGATTTACCATCTGGAAAGCTGAATTTTAAAAGAGAATTTTGTGTTCTTAAAAGTTTGAGCTTCCCATGTTAATACATGTACCAATTTATAGTGGCAATTCTGTATTCAGTTCAGAGTGGAAAACCACGTAAAGACTGTTCATTTATTTATTGGGTTGTTTACTCCAACAAGTTATAGCAATTTTTCCAATCTCTTTTCTTTTTCATGTTATAAGAAAAGCTTCCATTAGGAAATAAAATATATTCTCTGTACTTACGGGTCTGAACGCTGTCGCTTAACATCTGCCATTGCCAAGTCTTTACACTGG
The DNA here is from genome assembly GCF_017639655.2 of Falco naumanni. NCBI lineage: Eukaryota > Metazoa > Chordata > Aves > Falconiformes > Falconidae > Falco > Falco naumanni. Next base: position 8,184,115 of record NC_054055.1, on the reverse strand, counting down.
CAAATAAAAATGTGGAGCTCATTCAGCTGTTCTACATAATCAATAGCAAACTGAATGTTCCCCTTCACATCAACGTTGCCAAAGTCTGCACTATAGATGCTCATTAGGCTTCCGCTCACCTGTATCATAGAAGAGGAGTAAAAATTTCCAGGCTTTGCATTTCATCAGATACTTCAAGATTAGAGGAGAATTTATACTCAGAATTCAGACAGCAAAGAAATCAACTGTGTCCCTTTAGATGTAATAATGAAACGTAATGGACGCTTTTATACAAGCTTCTCAGGAAGCAGATTGGAAGTTGTTTATAAATCAAAGGTGTTAGGCCAAGTTTTACACCAAAAAAATTTGAAAGTGCATCGCATTGAGACAGAGGAAACAAAGTGATAGGATGCTGCCAATCTGGAGATTGCCTGTGATCAGATACTTGAAATATCTCTTCAGCTGATCTTCCTTGCAGAAAGCAGAGCCTAAGAGTTTAAGACAGGCCTTCTGCAAATACTGACAAAAAGATTAGTGACAAAGCCTAAATGGCTTAATTATATACCTAAATAAAACACTGAAAATTAAACACTACATATAAGAAAGAGAAGGATGTAAAATTTTTTTTAATGTATCATTCCCCAAAATACTACTTTTCCCCATAAAGTCCACAAGCTAATGACTTGATTAGCTAGTTCACCGACTTCATTATGCATCCCACATACCAATACTCTCTCTTGCTTTCACTTATTTCTTTCCCCTTTCTCCTTTTTGAAATGTTTGTTCTATGTAAATTGTTCCTCACTTTCAGCTACAAACGTACGCTCTTAGGGTAAAAGCCTCTCTTTGTTCAGTGTTTATTGAGTACGCTGCACAGTGGAGTCCCAAACAGGCTCCTATATATTACTAGACAACAAAAAAGTAAAACTGATTTTACTTATTTGTTTCAGGCAATTCCATGCAAGGGTTCACGTAACAGAGGGAAGGATGGACATGGAGATGCGAAGGGAAGAAAGATAAGAGGAATAAGAAGGGATGCAAAACAACACTGAAGAGATTAGCAAAAGCAAAGTGCCGTTAAAACAAGGCTTTGGTTTACATACAGAGGATAAGGAGGCCATGCCAGAAGAGCCACTAAGATTGGTTAGAGAGCTGGGACTCTTCTTGATTCTGCCAAAGGAATAACTGCTTTCTGATGTTGTATCTGTCTCTCTGTCATCGCTCTACAAAAACATCACAGAAAGAAAGTCTGTGTAGGCTCTAGTCACAAGGAACATTAAAAAAAAGAAACAAACAGAATTTTAATGCAGACAGACTCAGTGAAAACCTGAATTTTAATCCCTTTGTAGTGCAACATGAGTAATTAATATTTCTCAAATTAGGTCATGTGCTTAAAAAAAAGTTGAAACGGAATTTTTCCGATGGAAAGCCTACACTGAAATTTTTTTCAAGCAATAATGCAACCAGGTTTGTTTTTTGGTTTTAAATCTCAAATAGGAATGAAGAAGTACAAAGTTAACTTTATTGGTACAATTAAACTCAACTTCCCTACTTCACTATCACACACATAAACTTATGCAAGTGATCATGCTCAGGTTTCTTACCAGTCCCTTTCTGTTACACAGCAAATACTATCAGTTCTGTGCCCTCTGTCTTGAGGGCAGCTAGGTGGAGGGTAACATGCACAGTAGAACAGCACTGGATATAGTGAATGGCTTTTGCAAAAAGCCTTTCTTGCAAGAGGGCAAGCTTTCCATCAGGGAACTGCAGTTTTGGTTTACTTGGTCATTATCAGGTTACGTGCTTACAACCCTGTTCTGTCTCAATGCTATCATGGTGCTAAAGTATCAATGCTTTACTTCCCTTGTGTGCTTTGGCATCTTCCTATGCAAGCTGTTACAGAAAGCATCATCCCCCTGTTGTATTTCACCTGTGAATAATTTACAAGACTTCCCCCCTCCTCTATACAGTTTTGAACTGTTGCCACAGATCTACTAAGAGATGCCAGATTAGTAATCAATTTCTATACACATAAAGAAAATTAATATTTATAGAAACAAATATCTATAATATAAGCATTTTGAATAAGTCTTTATAAAGATTCATTGATTGTGGCTTATCTGGCTGTGTCCATACTGCTAAGCAAAAGCAGGCCAAAAGGTATGGACTGACTAATGTCCATCCTACCTAGGGCAAGGCTCCTTGAGAGAAAACCCGTTTTGGTGAGCACTATTTGGGACTGTCCAAATAAATCCGGGGAGTGAAGTTACGGTTGAGCAGTGTGGATAATCAGTCCGGAAACATGGACTCTTTGAAAGACAGGAAAATCCTGAGCCCTCTTACAGAGGAAGGTTATATGGCTTCCCTAAGACCGTTTTAGCTGCTGTCCACACAGCGCGTCGGCAGAAGAGATACAGGACTAAGCCCAGCTCTGCTTACTTTCAGCCCTGTTGTTAATTTACTCAGAGCCTGCTCTCTGGCTGGGAACAGTCAAAGCTCTTCTCATGAAAGTTTGTGGAATGTCTGGAAGTTCAGAGACAAGGAATTATTAAGCACTGGGGTGACTACATGCCTCCAGAACATGTTACACATTTTCTTTTTTATTGATTTTTATTTTGAAGTTAATTCCAAATGTTAAATAAGGATATTGTTACTATTTACAAATAGAGAACCCTCAATTTGTTAGGCTGGTATCTCTTTTAAGCAGAAGGAAAAGACAATGGTACTTAAGACATTTCTTTGTATTTCTTCTTTAATTAGAAAGCATGATATTATCAGAATTCATTATTTTAAAATAATTCCAGAACTGAACTAGCACATAGAAATGAGTGTTAATACTATTTGACTACATTGTATCTACAAAGCTTATTTTTAACCTGTTATTTCTACCAGATTTATGTTACCCATTCATTAGTTTCCTGCTTCGTGTTGGCCAGATGGTACTTCGGTAATGATAAACTCCAGAATCAGCACATGGTGTGTATATATATATATACACACACACTGTATTTTTATAGATATACACTATTTTTTGCATATATATACACATATATATGTGTGTGTGCATGCATTCGTATGTCATGTAATACATCCTGTGCTGTGAGCTTGGTAACTTAAGACACTATTGGGACTAATGACAATTTACAAAAATACATTTGGGGGACAGAATAAAGAGATTTGGGTGCTGACAATTTCTTGGAATATCAACATGAACTATCCCCAAGCCCCTTCTGCTGTGACCAGATTGATTACATATAATCCTTTAGCTTTCAAGTATTTGTCAGACTGTTTCATTCAGAACTTGCATGAGTAAGCTTGTTAACGGCTTCTTACAGAGGCTGGAACTGGTTGTTTTTAGATGCCCAGATACTAATTTCAGACTTGTTTATTATGCCACCACTAATGCTTTGAAATGCTAATCTTTTGATCCATCCCTGGTGCAATGTTAACAGTCTTAGAAAAGCTTTCTGTGCATTCTTCTCAGCAGAAGGGACATTAGGACAGTGTAATTTTAGAGATCTTTAACTGAAGAGGTGTAATTCATAGACACTGAATGGTTTTAAGTTCTGCACTTACGGTAGGATTAATCAAACCTGTATCACCACATTTTGGTTATTTTAGACTTTAGGAGGGTGTAGGGTAAGTCAGGGCACAGCATATTCCTGATTCTGACCCTTCAGTCCTTTTAGACATGTTTTTAGAAAAATGATCCAAAATATTGAAGCTTATGCTGCAGTTATAATGGGAAGGGCTGGGATAAGCAGCAATTCTTCATTTTACAGTATAGATGCAGGTATTTCTGTGGTATCTATGCCCCAGATTCCTATGTCCCATTTAAGACTGTGTCTACTAATACATATCCTCATTGTCAGGGCTGGGGTGTTTGTACCACCACATGCTAACAGCTTAGGGGAGGAGGAGTTTTGGATGTACATTTGCCATACAAATTCACATTCATGCTATGGCACTCAAAAAAAAAAAAAAAACCAAACCAGAAAAGAAAGAATCTGTGGTGTTATCCAAGTTCAACAATGATGAGGTATTTCCTATTCTCCAGGGCTTTCTGTTCCCTGTGACCAATGGAGCTACCTCTTTTAGGCATTTATGGCAGAGGTTCGTGCTTGGTCTTAACAGTCTCCACTTTTTTTTTACTGTCTGTTTGGGGAGTCATAAAACCAGGCAATTCAAATCATTTATCAGACTTCAGTGTCATTTTAAGAGATTTGACTATGGCTTCAGAGCTTATTCCATGGCCCCCACAATGATAATTATAATTATTACCAGCACAGTATGTTCTTGGAAATTCTGAAATTTCACTTACACAGAGTTAGCAGCCTGGTACCTGAACCTACATCCCTAAGAACACCACCAAGCTAATACCCCTGTGAGAAGTGTTACCAGATGGTGACTTTCTTACGGTCTTACACACTCATTTTAGATTTTAGGCTGTGAAGAAAAATGTATGCACATAATTATGTTCTGAAGGGGGCAGGGTGGCAGACCTGTTAGTTTAAGGAGAGAGATCGCCTTTGGGAATAACAGCAAGCATTCATTGCACTTCAATCTCCTAGATAAAACATGCTCTGTACGTTGAGCTGTACAGTAAGAATAAACGTCTGGTTACTGGACCAAAGCTTTTGAAATGTTAATTAGCCACAGGTTGTTTGGGATCATCTTGTGATCATTACGTCACAAGCTCAACTCCATGCCATCATCCAACAGCAAACTGACATGGCAGACCCTGGAGAGCACTACTTGACAAATGCAAAACAAAAGTACACAAAAGTTTTAGTTACAGTATTGCAGAGGTGGAACTTGCCTCTTCCTGTAGGAATGATGGTACTGACTTGCTCAGTCCTTTGAGTTTTTCAGGATTGGAAAACAGCTTATCAGGCTGTGAAGGCACTGTGGAAACTAAAGAGCAGCAATTCAAAAGGCTTCAAAAATACATTTGTACATCAAAATTATTCCGTAACAGGACATGGTTAGAAACAAACAACTTCAGATGAAATACATGCACATGCACAACCAGTTTACAGCTTCGATGCAAGATTTACACACACACCTCCCATAGGACCCAGAGAAGCTCTCATTAAGAAGAAGAATCTACTTTGACATCTCCTATAACACTGACCAAAGAACTTTGGCAGGAGCAGAAGCGTTTACATTGATTGACATGATGTGCAAGCCTGGGTGCTGCAAGCAAATTCTGATGAAACATGACGAAGAAAACATTTTCAGTTTACCTTCTAGATTTTCTTCCTAGAACAAGGACAAATGTACTCACGCACTAAACCATACCATGTACAAGCCAAACACTGTTCTTTTATTTGCTCAGTTTAATTAACTGCAATAAGAACATTTGCTTAAATCATGCAATTTTTAGACCTAACAAGGAAGTTTCAAGTGTTCATAGTACATTATAAGATGGATATCTCAGTAACGATGCATTTTTTTGCAGCCTATCTCTTAAACTTTTGTATACCTCTACTGAAGATCACTTCTATGCTCTTTCACTGTACAAAGCTTAATTGCACGAAGTAGCCTTGCAAAAATTCAGTTTGCTGTATGCCCACAATTCTCAGAATTTTTCATGCTCTAACCCCACTTACATTTAATAATGCACTAAAGCTCTATATCTTTGGACTGGGTACACCTTGTGAAATGCACCAATACTGAATATCACATGATAGATAATTTGGCAACAAACAGCCGGCTACAGGGGCATGTATCTATTGCATAAAATGAAACACTGCACACACCATGGGATTGTTTGCAAGCTGTGAGTTAAGCTTTTGCAAAGCTTTTGCTGTTGAAGCTCAAATAATGATCACCAGTATCAGTTATTGTCAGTATGCAGTTACATGCAGTTTCCCCATTGAGCAAGTACCTAGTGCAGATGTAGAACTTGTTAGCTGTTAAATAAAAAAGGATTTTTAATGTATTAGTTTAAATATCAGTGGAGGAGTCTCTCCATTGTCTATTGGAAGAATGCTGTTACTCACTTCCTGCTGCATTTTCATTCCTCTCTTGATGCTGATCAGGTTTTGGACCTGCTCAGTGTAATATTGGCAACAGTCACTCAGTAGCACAAACAGCTTTGCAATGTTATAAATAGCTTCAATATATTTTATATGTGGGAAGTTTTTTACTTCCCCAGACCCCATATGTTTCTGTGTTTTGCATCATTGTCCTCCTTTGAGGAGCTGGATCACAACAAAGGTAATGTGAGTGTACAAGCTAAGCAAAGCAATAAGATTTTCAAGAGAACTTGCCTTATTCTGTCTGTACAGCTATCAGTTTGGCTGTTTGTCATTTTTTCAAACTTCACTCAATAAGTTTAACTCAAAAAACCTCCACCATTTTCAGATAGATGTCTACACATTCCATATTGAATGTAAAACATGCTTTCAGTAGGGCCTTCCTTTGAAAGCAAAGTGCAGTACGGTACTTAAGTCTTGTTAATTTACTGGACACTGCACCCATACTATTATGCTACTATCATCCTATCTATACTATAGGCCACTAACAAGCAAGATGCTTTAAAGCATCTAAAATATGACAATAAATGCAACTGTGCACAACTGCTTTTTAAAACTGTAGTGCTCCAATGCAGTTAATAAAGAATTGTGTTACATTATACCATATTCAATGTTATTCAGTGGTTTTCTATTGTGTTCATCTTGACATGTTCTTAGAACAGATTTGCTTTCATTTTGCCTAGATTTGGAATTTCTAAAGGTATACAGAAAAATTTAACAGTAAGGCACCTGTAACATACTAATGGATAGATGATATCAGCAGTAGCTGATATCGCAGTTCACCTACTGCTTAGAGTAATTCTACTTTGCTGATTGAGACAGGGATTATAAGAGAGGTTCCTTTCCAGCTGAGCTGTTCTGAAGGGTGTTTTGCACTAGCCAAAGTCATCTTGCATCTTATAACAGAACAGATGAACAGACAAATTCAATATTTACTTAGGACAAGTCTTTCAACTGAGCTAATGTTCAAAGCTCTCAATGATTTCAGCAACTTTCATAGGTTGAATGACCAAAGGCCAAAATAATACACTGGTAGGTGGCACAGAGTTTCTACAGATATAGCAAGACATAACATAAGTATATTCCTTAAGAATAAAACAACACAACAGAATTCTACAAAAGCATTATGTCATGCTGATGTTAATCAAAAGTGCAATACAAATCTTGGCTTAAAAAAAATTATAATATAATCCTTCCCTAGCAAATAGAAGACATTGAAAAAACAACAAACTTCCATGCAGATACAAAATATATTTACCATCTTCAGCACTAAGAGCTAATTCTTCCTTTGGATTATTTATTTTTCCTGTATCTGCACAGAAAAAAAGTAACACATAGTTAGAAATTTTGCTGGTCAGTAAGCTAAAATGGATGGCAGATGGTAGTCACAGAATTAAGAGTAATGAGGACAAAAAACCCCAACGAACCGTCAGAGCCATGGGAACAGTTAAATTCAAGAGATGCTTTCTACTTCACACACTACTTCAAGCCTACGTCCAAGCAGCAGTTTCATGTTGACAGTTTCTATCACTGTACTGTTGCAACGATCAATGTTAGTACATACCTAAAACCTAGAAACCAGTTAGAAGCAAGCAATAGCATGATTAGTATCTGAAGAGTAATTTGCCAACAATAGCCAACATCTTTCAAAATCTACACCTCCACGCTTCAGTTTACAAATGTAAGTTTGTGTCTTCCCCATTAGACATGAGATAAGTATGAAAACACTCGGAGGCAGCATGAAAGGAAACAGGAGTAATAATTTGTAAGAATTCCTAGAAGGCTACAAAGGGAAGTCAGGAATTAATTTTAAGTACAATCTTGTCTCACTGTACTCTCTTGAAGTGACTTTGGTATAATAACTGCAGGAAACACAGGTGAAACTCTACTAGACTAAGATGATTTTGTTATACTTCCACTGCCTACTAATTTGACCCAAGCAAGCCAGCAACAGTGGCAGTTGTCGCTCATTACCAATTTGGATAGTTGCCAATACTTCCACTATTGAAAAACTATCCAAAAAACAGTTCATCACTGTTCAATGCAGTGCGTTTTTGGAAGATGTCTGCTTCATAGACTAGTGTTGTTTCAAAAATTAACACAAAGAACTGAGAACTACACTGTATGAGAAGAGAACATAGTTCTATAGCACAGTCTCCATACAGCTTATTGAGAAACAAAGACAAAACCACTACTTGGCAAAGCTGTTACAAAGATCAGCATGAACATTTTAAGCCAAACTGCAGATCATGGGAGACACATGCAAGCTTTGTGCTCACTTGAGGTGGCTGATGGAATGTCCTCTAGACTTTTGGAAGGCATTTTCCTATCTGCACTCCTTTTCAAAGCCATCAAAACAGGGTTTATTTCTTCTTCTGAACCTGTTACGAGACAAAACACATGAACACTGCACATACAGACATGCCATTTTAAGCAAGTCACTGAAAACCCAACCATGGGTTTCTTATGAGAATCTATTTTGACTGTTAGCAAAGACAGTGAACATTCAATGAAAATACAAAAAGAAATCCAAAATAAACAAAATAAATGTCTAATTTTATGTGTCCATTTGCTCTCTCTAAATTCTTTCAGCCATCAGTAGAGAGAGACAGGTTAGTTGGTTTGCCCTGTGTAGGTATCTGCCTGTACTGACTAGTAACAGTTTGGGGCAATTATGGCACTTAATTGTCTAAAAAAATATCAGATAAACTCAGACATTAGCCATTTTGTCATCAACTTGTTATGTATCAGCACAAAAAAGTTCATAGCTTTAGTTTTTCCCTCTGTGCAAATTTGTCTGTAATATTTTCTCCTCAGTGAAAGACACTTTGTTTCAATACTTGAGAAACAACCACAAAACCACCCAGCTGTGGAGGTATTTGGATCGCTGACGTTACACAATTGTCTCTAAGGGCAGAATCAAGACACTCCTAGCTCCTTCAGAATCCTTTAAGACCCTCTCTCCTCCCTACCTCACCTTCTGCCCCATCAGCCAACCAACCAGGCCTTACAGTGTTGCTGCCTGTAATTATGGGTAAAAGCAAATTATGTTTCATTTTTCCTTATTTGTCTTGAGTTTTCACTGACTTCTATTGGAATCTCACTTTCAAAACGGGCTCAAGAGTACAGTGGCAGGCCCGGTAAACTTCACATATTTCTCAGATCCTCCACGTGAAAAAAAAAAAAATTCTCAGTCTCTCAGCATGAGATTAAAAAGATGAAATTATCTCCTCTACCTTAAGCTCTTTGATGACTACCACACACTATTTGCTAGAGCTGGCATTCAATCAAATAATAAGAATTCTACTAAACAGATAATGTATATGGCCACTCGCTAGTGCAACAGGCAGCAGTGCTAAGTGGAATAGCACAGAGTATTGGTATGAATTAATATCTCCACATCCAGCCATTCCACTGGTATTTACCTTTGAAGACTAGCTGGTCAAACTAAAGAATGAACTCAGTCAGCCACTGAATTTTTTTTTCCTTTTTTAATCCAGTATAATTAAAAGAAATATCAGATATTGAATGTTAATATTATTAATTTGAAGACAATGTCACAGGGGAGGAAGAAAAGGGTTAAATCATGAAGACTGATGTGATTGATCCAAACTGCTAAACTCCCCTTACCAAAAAGGCTTACCCAAATGTAGTATGCATTTGTCAAACACTTTCCAATTAAAGGATTTAATTATTTCTTCCCATCCTTGCCAAATATCTGAAGCATTCAATTAAGTATCATACAGACTTTCATTTAAAATATTTTAAATTAGCTACTAAAAAAAATAATTGGAGCCATGTTTAACAACCCAGGACCATGAATTTTAGAAATCAGACAGCTCACAAGTTGAACTTCTGGTTCCACAGTGGGAATCAGAGTTTTCATCTGAAAAACCGGATCCCAAATTTGAGCCGACCCCTTCCTCTTCATCATTTTCCTCATGCTGAGACATTAGGCAGATTTGAGCTCCTTCAGGCTGGGAGGAGCTGCTCTCATCTTTTAGTGGTGTGCTTGCTCTTCTCAATTTCAACAGTGCTTTAAATTCTGAATGCTTTTCAGAGGTATCCAAGGATGTGCTTCCGTCTCTCCTTCCTTTCTCATTTATCTTGAATGGCTTGACTGCAGTCATATTGACCTCTCCTTCCAAGGGAGGAAGATCAGCTGGAGCCATGTTTCTCTTCTCTATTTTATTAATACCTCCATTTCTTTCAGGTAGATCAGAACCCTCAGTTTCATTTACTGCAAGATCATTTACTGAAGCTTTGATGTTTTGTTCTGGAGCTCCCCCTTTGACAGTTATCTTCATCCGTGTATGATACCTTCTTAAAGGACTATGTGGCTGTAACAGTGTCATGAATGTAGTCTCTTTTTGTGATGGAAACATATGATCCCCAAACTTTTCCCATTGATGTAACTCTCTGGATACTGGACATGGACCTTCAGATGCATCTTGAATAAGTTTTTCTAAAGAACTATTGAATTCATTGAATTTTACAGCGTTTGAAACATAATTTTTTTCTATTTTTTCTTGTATTTCTTGAGGATGATCTCTGTCTTGATGCAGAGCATGCACACTTAGACTCATCTGCATTTTACTTTGCATTTTCTTATCCATATTTTCCAGCACAGAAGCTGATGTTTCAGAGACCTCTTTTGGTAGTTTCTGCAAATTAACATCAAATACTCTATATTCAGCCTTGGATGGTGCAGATCTTTCTCTGGTCTCACCAGTTTCCTGCAGCAATTCTCTATCATGCTCATGGGTTGTGCTTATAACTTGCACCTCGGCAGTCCTCTGTACCATGCTATCAGCACCTTTGAGTTTAGGAGGAGGCATCTCAGAGGCCTCCTTCAGCAACTTCTCTAAAGCAGAACTCAAGCTGCTGACCTTGGATGGGGCAACAGACTTTTCTATGGTCTCACCAGCTTCCTGCAGCAATTCTCTATCATGCTCATGGGTTGTGCTTATAACTTGCACCTCAGCAGTCCTCTGTTCCATGCTGTCAGCACCTTTGGGTTCAGGAGGTGGTGTTTCTGAGGCCTCCTTCAGCAACTTCTCTAAAGCAGAACTCAAGCCGCTGACCTTGGATGGGGCAACAGACTTTTCTATGGTCTCACCAGCTTCCTGCAGCAACTCTCCATCATGCTTATAGTTTGTGCTTGTAACTTGCACCTCAGCAGTCCTCTGTTCCATGCTGTCAGCACCTTTGGGTTTAGGAGGTGGTGTTTCTGAGGCCTCCTTCAGCAACTTCTCTAAAGCAGAACTCAAGCCGCTGACCTTGGATGGGGCAACAGACTTTTCTATGGTCTCACCAGCTTCCTGCAGCAACTCTCCATCATGCTTATAGTTTGTGCTTATAACTTGCACCTCAGCAGTCCTCTGTTCCATGCTATCAGCACCTTTGAGTTTAGGAGGAGGCATCTCAGAGGCCTCCTTCAGCAACTTCTCTAAAGCAGAACTCAAGCTGCTGACCTTGGATGGGGCAACAGACTTTTCTATGGTCTCACCAGCTTCCTGCAGCAATTCTCTATCATGCTCATGGGTTGTGCTTATAACTTGCACCTCAGCAGTCCTCTGTTCCATGCTGTCAGCACCTTTGGGTTCAGGAGGTGGTGTTTCTGAGGCCTCCTTCAGCAACTTCTCTAAAGCAGAACTCAAGCCGCTGACCTTGGATGGGGCAACAGACTTTTCTATGGTCTCACCAGCTTCCTGCAGCAACTCTCCATCATGCTTATAGGTTGTGCTTGTAACTTGCACCTCAGCAGTCCTCTGTTCCATGCTGTCAGCACCTTTGGGTTTAGGAGGAGGCATCTCAGAGGCCTCCTTCAGCAACTTCTCTAAAGCAGAACTCAAGCCGCTGACCTTGGATGGGGCAACAGACTTTTCTATGGTCTCACCAGCTTCCTGCAGCAACTCTATATTTTGCTTATAGTTTGTGCTTATAACTTGCACCTCAGCAGTCCTCTGTACCATGCTGTCAGTACATTTTGGTTCAGGAGGGGGTGTTTCTGAGGCCTCCTTCAGCAACTTCTCTACAGCAGAACTCAAGCCGCTGACCTTGGATGGGGCAACAGACTTTTCTATGGTCTCACTGACCACTTCAGGCTGACTAGTATCTTCTTGGCATGTTAATTCTACACTACAATTAGTTTGTGACATACTGTTCACATCAGATGTTTGCATTCCCACCCTTCTGTATTCAGAAGGTTGAGATGCAAATGTTTCTCTAAGCAGGTTCTGCAAAGCAGCTTGAGGCCTCTGGGAACCCTCAAGAGTATCTTTGTCTGCTGCCTTATGCTGTAGACAGAAACCTTCAAATTCCCTAAACTGTTCCCTGAGGCTTTTTTTGTTTTCATGCTCATCTGTCGATAGCACATTCACTTTTCCTGTGCTCTTCCCTACTTTTTTATCAGCAGGAGAAATGTCATGGCTCTGTTCTACTGTTCTTTCAAAGACCTTGCACTGATTTGAGTGAAGAACTTTCCCTTTCAAAATGTTTTCTTTTAGGTTCAAGCTAGATGACGTCTCAGAGGCTTCCTTTTCTAATTTCTTTAGGCCAAATTTAAATACATCAAGTTCAGCTTTAGGTAGAACAACCTTATCCATGGTCTCTGCAACTTCTTCCTTAGGGAGACTGACATCTAATGGAGTAGTCTTGTTCCCCACTTTTTCTACAGGTAAACATAGCCAATCATCTACTGCTGACTCCTTTGAAGCATCTTTATCATCAGGTGATTGGAGCAACTGCAGGGAAACATGATGTCCTTTTGATGAAACTATACTTTTTTCTACACATTCTTTAACTTCTTGATCTGGAAGACCCATCTTTTTCTGTGGTTTTGGCGTAACTGGTTTTCTGTCCGGCTGGATAAAGTCTGTATTTTGTGTGTGTGTCAAGTTCAGACCATTCAGGGTAGGAGATTCTAGAGGCAGTTCACATACCAGAGAATCTAGTTTCCGTGTTTTTTCTCTCTCAGATGTTTGGGTTTGTTGTTGAATTAACTCTTGCTTGCTTGCATTATCTGTGCTTTTTTTATCTTCCTTTGATTTTCTTTCACAGGTTACTGGACTGGTACTATCTGGCAAAGAAACATCTCGGCTGTCAATGCTACTCTGTAACTTAACCCCAGTATCCCAGAAATTTCTCAAACTCTGGAACTGTGAATGATCTGAAATTTGATTCTTCAGCTTCTCATTAATTTTTTCTTTTAAAGACAAAACCTGGAAGCTGGGCTTCTGTCGGAAACAAGCAGCAGCTTTTCCTTTAAGTGTTTCTTTCCCATCTATTTCTTTCTCTTTGTTTTCTGGGGAAGCTGAAGTGGCACCAACTCTTGACTGCAAGTTACTGGCTTTTGGCAATTCTGTATATACGTGAACTTCATCAGGTGGAAGTGTTCTTTTTGACTTTCCAACTGCATGGCCTGATCCAAACTCAAAAGAGTTTTGGTGTTTGTTTCTTGAAGCCTGGCTTGCACAACTTAGTTCAGCACTACTTAGCATATTCTTGCTTTGATCACCCAGTCCATTAGGTAGGTATATGGCAGCTGGTTTTATTTTGTCACTTCCTCCAAGACTCTTTAATGTACTGCCACCTGATGCATTAGAATTGATACTAACTTCTTGCTCTCCATGACTGGGGATAGTTTTATCCCTCTCCCAGAATGCTCTGATCTCCCTTATTCTTCTTTTTTCTTGTATTGCCTTCTCCAGTTCACATTTCTGAGCTGGTAACTTGTGTTCTTCATGTTCCAAGAGATTCGATTTTATATTTTGTTCCTTGATTTCTCGTCCACGTTCTTTTTCTTCAGCTTTTGTACAGTCAAATTCAGTTAGTGATTTGTCATTTTGTTCCTCATTCTCTTCCCCCTTCTTAGGTTTCATCCTCTCTTTTACCAGCTGTGTATCTTCTGAAATAAATGATGCAGGTGAAATACTGTTCCGTTGATTAATCCTTCCAAACAGTAACTCTTCCGTAACTCCCATTTTTTCATCCGTGCTAAGGCCACTGTCTTCTGTAGGAAGAACTGTTGTTCTGGTTGAGAACTCTACTTCCTCTTTGGGTTCCCTGCCTCGGGATTTAGCTGATACATGTTTCCTATCTTCGGTACCAGAACTTCTTTTAAACCAGTCTAAAACTTTTGATACAGATTCATCAGCCACTTTCGTGAGTTCATCTGCATGTTTGTCAGGCTTGAAAGTGGTTTTAGCATCTTGCTCCTCAACAAGATCAGGCTTACCTTGTTGAAGACTTGTAGAATTGATATTGGACATCTCATGTGGTTCTGTCTTAGCAGAAAGCTGATGTTCATCTACAACATAAACAAACTTATCTGAGTTAGGAATCAGACACATGACTCTACAAATGTTTGATCTATCTTGAAAAGCCTCTCATATCTTTTTTTTTTTTAACTGTTAGCAGAGAAAGGAATTCTCTGTCTTTATTACTGGAAGGAACCATACTGTGGGCAATAAAGTGAAAAATAATTCCTGCGCTGAGATATCCTACTGGCAGATTAATCATACTACTTTTGAGGATGTAAGCAGATAAGATTGGTCATCCCCATTCTAAAGGGAATGGCTAAATGTCCCCTGAAGAGGGGGCAGCCCAGCATATTTGTGTTTAGTCCCAGGAGCAAATCCCCAGGTCACATCTGGATTACTACCAAGGACAGTTGACAGTGGTACACCAAAAATGCTTTAGTTCCTATGCAGACAGATCTAGCAGGCCTTATGACAGATATTTTATCCAAATGCCATCACTTCACTTTCATCATTCACAATAAAGGTGCCTATCCATACTCTGGTCTGATTGTTAATTCTTAAGAATACCAACAGAACGTCTAGAAATACTGACTACATTAAAGCATTAAATTCTAAATAATCTTTTTTATATTCTAATACTGCAATAGGTAGCACATTCCTACTATTTCTGTTTCCTAGCTTTTAATTCTTAGATACAAGTGATTCAAACGTTAATGAATACGTGCTATATGCTACTGCATTCTATTCTTCACTCCTATTAATCTCTTACCAGTAATGTTTTTGTGTAACTTAGATTCATGGCTCAAGATCTGGTTGGATTTATTTTCACGTGTCTCATCAGCACTCAGTTCAATATTGCTATTTGGCAGGATATTGCTGGAGGTCTTCTGTGGAGTTTCAAGTTTCTTAGGAGTAACTGTCTTTGTCTGCGAGGTTTCGTTAACCAGGAAGACTGACCTGTTAGTGTCACAAGGGCCAGATGCCGATGTATCTTCTTGTAAGCCATCTATTGTTTTTATTTCTAAAACTGATGAATAGGTTCCCAAAGGCTTTACAGCAGAAGTTTGCTTATTCCCAAATGAATCTGATCCAATAGCATCATTTCCACTACCCTTTATTTCATCAGATTCTAACATATCGAACTCTCCTGTTTCTCTACCATGGTGGAGCTGTGGGCTTTGCAGAGGTTCTCCTTTGCCTGTGCCAGATGAGAACCTCACTTGTTTTAGTTTTTCCAGTGAAATTTCTGTGGAGTCTTCTGCTTCTTCCCTAAGAGAGTTTTTCTCAGCTTCTCCTTCAAAAATAGTTGCAGTAGGAAGACCACTCTTTTTCTGAACATCTAACATCTGACTAACACGAACTTCTGAGTCAGTGGAACTTGAACTTGAACTGCGTTTCAAAATGCCCCTGGGTGGTGTACCAATGCCATTAATCCTCTCTGGCTGTTTGGCTGGTTTTGGAACAAAGTCTTCTTTTTGTGACACTGGATCTGTTGCTTTGTGAATTAGTTTTCTAGCTTTTGGGACAGGACGCTTAACTAGTCCTTTCTGCGATTCGCCAGCAGGTCCTACAGAAGGCTTCTTATGCTTCTCTGTTTCATCATCTTGTATGTTTGGTTGAGGCTGGCTCTCTTCTGAGAGTGACAAAACTTCTGTAAGACATATAGAAGAAATCATGTGTTTACATGACATTCATCTGCATAAACACAGAAGCATGACAGCGCAGATCTAGAATGCAGCGATTATACTGGTTTATTAAAAACATCTGCAGTAAAAGGTGGAAATTCAACATATCACAAATCAACAATTGATTTCATTTGTAAGTACTAGGAATTCTTAGCAGATGAAAATCCTGCAGTTATTTCTTATTCTAGAAATACTATTTTATGACTAAAGATAGAGAACACACCAAATTTTTGATCAGCATTATTCCTGCAAGGGACAATATTTTGCAGGAAGGGCAGCTTTTGAATACACATACAACCCTTCAGCTTCAGAACATAAACAGCAACCTATAGAAATGGAAACAGGCTATTTCCACACTCATATGGAACAAGGTAAAATGCTGAAATTATGTCCTGGTAGGGAGGTGAATTTTTACTTTTTTTTTAATTCCTAATGTGCAAGTCTTCCTTTTTCCTGTCAGCAAGCTTTACAACAGAAACAGGAGAGTAATTTCCACATATGAGTCTGTAAATTACAAGTTCAAATGTCTGCATTGTGATACATCACCACTCA
The DNA here is from genome assembly GCF_017639655.2 of Falco naumanni. Classification (NCBI taxonomy): domain Eukaryota; kingdom Metazoa; phylum Chordata; class Aves; order Falconiformes; family Falconidae; genus Falco; species Falco naumanni. The sequence continues at coordinate 8,167,594 of NC_054055.1, read as the reverse complement.
TTTACTTGCCTGCAGAGAATGCTGTGGGAAAGGGAGAATTTGACAACAAACAGGAGTGAGAAAACAAAGGAAAAAAATAAAGATCAAAGAGTTAGGCTTCTGTTGAACCAACAGCAGCAGTAACTGGAAGGTCACATAAACAGCTATTTCCTGAGTATATTTATATGTTTTACATAGGGTTTTAAATTAACTAGTTGATATCTCCACATAGTTAAGATAAAACAGGTTTTGATACCTTACAAAAGGCAGCAATGAAAGTAAAAATTTCCATATAAGCCACCAAGAAATTCAGTCTTTTTTAGTCTTACCCTTCTTTGTTAGCTGAGGTAGAGTGGCTGGTCTGTTTTCTGATTCCCCACTGTTCAAGTTATCACCAGATGCAGTGGAATTAAATGGATTTCTTCTTTGCTAAAAGGGAATGAAGATTATAATTGCAGTCAAATTGTTATACCAGCACACTCTTCACAAAATAAAGTGCAGTGATTACCTCTGCCTCACTACCCTGTCTGCAAAGAGTCTGAAAGCATGCCTCTTAAATTAGATATATGATAAAAACCTAAACAATACGAACCAAGGAATCATCAGAAGTGCTAGTGATAGCCTCATCTTGTTCTTTTTGAAGTCACCAATAGCAGAGATAAGCCACCACTTAAAGACAGTTGAAAATTCTAAATTGTTGCAAGTTAAATAACATTGTCTCTAATTTTGTGACTACAGATTTTGGAACAGAGCAGGACAATTCTTTTCAGTGGTTGAAGAGGCTGGAAGTAATGTCAAGCACAGCCAGCCACTGGCTATAGCCATAACAGCACTTCAGCGTCAAACTTTTAGTGGTTTCCATTATCTCCCTCCAAAACAAAAAACATTAATTTTTTCCAACTCCTTATCTTTCTTCCTCAAATCTTTAATTGTCTTTACCACTGAAGCTGAGAAACACACAAAATGTAAACAACGACTTCTGCTATATTCAATACTAGTCATACCTTTACTGATGAGACTGCTGCCTTCATAGGTCTTTCCTCTGGTTTGTCTAACACAGAGGTTGTTGTTTTAGAACTGGAAAGTAAAAGCATGTAAAACTTTAGCAAACAGGACATTACAGTAAGCCTTTTTGAAAAGACAAAACAAGTAATTGTTTTTATACACTCAAATATAAGCTCTCAGCACCTGAAGTTTTCTATTTAGCCAATTCTCATTAGATTTAGAAGCAAACCTTCTCCTTACCATAGCAAGGGGATATTACTGCCGCTTTCTTCCCTTGCAAAAAATTCTTTGTTTGTTAAAGAATTCAATACAACTTCTACTTGGCATGACAGAAACCATATTTTTAAATCTTTTAGATTCTTGAGCAAGCTTTATGTAAATATAGCCGCTCTCCTAACAATATCAGTGTTGCTGTCTTCATCCTTGTCCTACATTTATACTTCTAGGACTGAAATCAAAATGGAGGAAGGTGCCAAAATCTGATAAAAATAGAGTTCTGCAAAGCGTCCAGGTCAGAAAAATCAGAGGAACCCCATCACCACTATAGCAAAGATGTGACATGTAGAGACAACAGCACATCCCCTCAAGAGGTACAGTTTATAAGCTATTCTTTCAATGAAGATCTATAAAATCTGTGGTTTGATATCATAAGCAAAGCAAATTATTACTTGTGATCCTGACTAAGCATAGCCCAGGTAAAGAGAATTTAAAACAACTAGAAGAGACAGCTCTTACATTATGTCAAGTAGTATTCATCTACTTGCAGAATGATGCAAGGGTTTTTTTCCAAAGCAATCAATTTTTATAATTTGAGTTTATCTGAACATCTCAGATGTGAAAAAGCATTTACTTTGTGAAGATGGAAGTTAGATGTGGATTTAAATATGGTCTTCATATAACCACCACATTCAGTACCTTAACTTTATATATAAAGTGCTGGCATTAACCAACTTACACACTTAAGATTTTGGGGATGGGGGAAACAGTACAAGACAGGAAAAATTAATATCCTCCAAATAGGAAATATGGCCTCAGACTAGAAAGAAAAGAAACTCCTATGTTTTTTCCAATATAGATGTACAAGGAGAGTCCAATACTAAATATTTCTTCAGTCAATGATCTTTGGTATGGGTGAAAAGACCTTCAGATATTGATTGGTAAGCAGCAGAGCCACAAGATAATGCTTTTGAGGGCAGATGTGGCACCTCAGGACACCACCTCTCATCAAGTTTCAGGTTCAGACAGGAGCTGCCTCCTCACACTGACAAAGTTCTCTCCAGTCAAGTAACTGGCAATAGTCTGCCGTGCTGAAGAGAGAACTTCCCACTTCTCCAGGTGCGGTACAGTTAACCTCAAAGTTTAGAAAAAAGGTCTGGTAGCCACCCTTGAGAGGTTACCAGCCTTTGGACTGTCAAGTGTGTCTGTAAAATGGCAGTGATGTCACTTCTTAAATGGAAAAACATCATTATGGAGAAGATAAGACGACAAGGTAATGAGCAGCCTGAACAAAAGGCTAGGAAAAAAATACCAGTTGTAATCTGAGCTACCAATTTCTGTATTTCTCCTTTGCTCTTCTGGTTCAACGCTAGCTTTAAGAAATATACCACAATGCATAGTGAAATAAACTTAAGGTATGAGCTCATCTTGTAATGGAAGCTATCTCATGGGTGAAAAAATAAACTGTTCTTGTATTTCAGCACTAACTGCAGCAGCCTTTTATATGCACACAGTAGGTATAACAGATTATTATTGTTCTTTTTTTTCTTCTCCAATTTTAAATAAGAAAAAAATCTAGTTCTCAAAGAGCTTAATATTGCAACTTTTAATTTCTTTTCAAAAAATATAACCCCACATTACAGTTTTTAACCTTCGTTCTAACATTTTTTATTTTTAAAAGTCTGAAAATACCTATATTTAAAGAAATTTTATTCTGCTGAACTGAAGTCTGTATTCTTGCTTTTATAAAGCAATGAGTTTTTGTTTTTAAGAGCATCTGTGTGCTCCTGCACTTTGCATGTCTCTACACCATCTACTACTAGCCAACAGGACAAACATGATTTCATTTTATATTTTTTTAAAGGTCTAGGTAATGAATGTTTAAAGCCTTCACTCGTTTTAAACAAGGAAAATTTCATTATGTACCCTGGGCTCAAGAAACCAGCAAGACATTCTTTTTTACAGATGGGGAGGTAACTTTAAGCCTCACTGGACACACACACAATTCAATAATATTTTAATGCAACACTACTTCTGACTTACCATAGAATAATCAAGAGTTGTTAATTTTGCATTACATATTGAAAACCCTGCTCTAAAGAAGACACAAAGTAGAGGGAAAAAAAAAAAAACCACACAGGATCCTATAACTAAGTTTCATGTCAACAACCCGTACAGATGGGAAAACTGTACAAACAATTCCCAGACATGCTGCATTCACAAGGCTGATCTAAGAGAGTGTATGAAGCCAAACTGACAGATACACCCAGATTAAAAAAATTCTGCACTGCAATTCAGCAAAACAAGCTACAGTAAAGGCCCAGACTCCACACAGCACAGATTGGACAGCACTGGAAAAGAACAAAGAGGCAACAAGGCAAAGGCAGGAGCAAAGCTGGAGAAAAGGGTTCCAAATTTGTATGCATTGTCAATACAGTCTACTCAGAAATGGCTTCCCAGTCAAAAAAACAAAAAAGCTTTCCTGGGCTCATCCTGAAGGGTAGAGAATCTGGTGTGAGTAAAGCTCGGGCGATTTAACAGGACTCCATAAAAGTGTCCTTATCTAGGTATCCCAGTACCTTATTATTCCAGAAAAGTTACACGGATTTTAGGAATTAGGGCTTTTGTGCAAATTTTCACCTTGCAGAACTCTAGGACCACACTTGTCACCTGTTCAACGTAAGCTAAGAATATTTTCTAGCCTAGGGAAGAAAACAACCTACAAATCTTAAATAGAAAGATAAAACCCCTTTAACATTCCCCTTTTTTGAGATTCAGCATAGACAGATGGTATCACTGAACAGAGTTCATATTGACAATCTGAGTCACCCTGTGAAAACTCATGCTGTGCATGGTTACACCTCCAACAGACACTTCACACACCTGGCTTGTAAAGACTCTGCTATGCAAGAAAAGTACCACAGTGATATAACACCCAAGAAAAACACCATTCATAGCTTCATTACTGAATTTAGATGTTTGGGGTGTGGGGATGAAGATGACTATGCTATTATTAGAAATATAGTTGTGGGCTGATTTCTGTTCCATCTAATATAGCAGCATCCTGACTCAACAGCAGTTGAACTGGCCCTAGGGCTGGATTTGACCCTCAGCAGTTTACAAACAGATCTACTAGAACTGAATTTTCTTCACATTCAGTAAGAATTGTTTTGGTTTAAGGATAGGAACGAGAACAAAAAAGCCTGGGTAATTCATTATCATGTATCTTCTCATCCCAATCCTCAGGTCAGCAGTCATTCAGTTTATGCAAAGCCTGCAAGCCAGTGCTGGCCTCAAGCACACTCTTAAGAGGAAGAAAGAGGGAGCTGGGGTGGAGGGCGGGGGAAACCCCACACATCCCACACACCTACCCTTAAAGTAGCACTTTAAAATGTTTTTAAAGTCCAAGTACCTGAACCACGTGTAGCATTTGGACACTAGAAGATGTGAGCTCACTGTCCTGGTTTCAGCTGGGACAGAGTTAGTTTTCTTCTTAGTAGCTGATGCAGTGCTGTGTTTGGGCTCTGATGTGGGAACAATGCTGACAGCACACTGATGGTTTTAGTTGTTGCTGGGTGATGTTTATACTAAATCAAGGACTTTTCAGTTCCTTGGGCCCTGTCAGTGAGAAGGCTGGAGGGGCACAGGACATTGGGAGGGGACACAGCCAGGACAGGTGACCTGAACTAGCCAAAGGGATATTCCATACCATATGACATCATGCTGCATATATAAACTAGGGGAAGAAGAAGGAAGCGGGGGACACCCGGAATTATGGCATTTGTCTTCCCGAGTCCCCGTTGAGTGTGATGGAGCCCTGCTGCCCTGGGGATGGCCGGACACCTGCCTGCCCAGGTGAATGAGTCCCTTGCTTTGCCTTGCTTGGGTGCGTGGCTTTTGCTTTACCTATTAAATTGTTCTTATCTCAACCCTCGAGTTTTACATTCCTTTTCCGATCCTCCTTCCCATCCCTCTGGGTGGGGGGGGAGTGAGCAAGCCACTGCGTGGTGCTTGGTTGCTGGCCAGGGTTAAAACCACAATACTCACTTAACGCAGTCCCAAGCTCCAGAATGATACTCTAGATTATACTTTCATCCTCCTAATTGTAGCCACATTAAGACTATTGTATTGCAAGAGGAAGAGTCAATTAATTCCTTGCCATATTAAATATCTGTAGTGTCTGGGCTTTCCCTTCCCACTCCAGCTGGTGGGGTGGGCTTTCCCAGCACTGTGTTTCCCCTCAAGTCCTGATCACCTGCTGCCGTTACAGACAAGCCCACAGCCATGTCACACTGTTTCTTTCAAAGTCCAGTATCAAAAGAACAGAAAGGAGGAATATTTTAAAAACATATCATGCCTCCTGCAATTTCTCACATGCAATGTTGCGTAGTCTAATCTCAGTCACAATGAAATAAGCCCATACTGAAATAATAAGCAATGAATTGCACATAGTCCTGCCACATTTGCTTGCTTCAGCTTTTAATATTTTAGAAGCAAATAATCTGAGGCATCTAATCAAGTATTTTTACAAGGTATATGCCAGTAGGCATCCAGCCACATATACTCTTGATCACTTCCTAAGGTCCATTTCCCACCGTCCCATAAATGCTGGACTGTGTGAGCTTGCTGTAGAGAGAAGATCTTGAGCTATTGGTGAATACGAGCACATGTGAACATGGTATACAGGCTGATTAATTTCTGGCACAATTTGGAGCAAAGGGCAGGAAAGGGTCCTGGACAATAACTACTGAGCTTCACATGGCTATGACCTGAAATAAGTCATCAAATCACCTCAAGTTAAAAACCACTATCAAGTTAGTCATATTCCAAACAATTGTCTATGTGTTCTTCAACCTCGTTATGTTATATATTTTTGAAAAGGCTGCCCTGAGAGTTTATGAAATGTATCACTCCTTATCACTTACACACAATTTGTAGAGTTATAATGATAAGAATAACATAAGGCTGTAATTCTTTTAAAGTATCATCATCTTTTCCTGATGTGCAAGATGATTCGTAAAATATTCTAAACGATATACTAAACAGCAACATGTCTGGTGCTGTTCATAAAGAAACAATTCCATAACAATCTCCTGAAAGTAAAAGCCACCTGTAAACCCACCCATCCACCCCCACCCCCCATTCAGTAATAACCCTGTTGGCATTATCAGCCAATATGGGGAGGGAGCTAAGCTTTCTTGGGGTAAGCAACCTTTATCATCCTTACCGTACAACTTCATTTGTAAACAAAGCAGTTGATTTGAGCTTTTTCAGCATGATTTCAGATGTGGATAAGACTACCCCTTTGAGTTCACTGATATTTATACATAAAGGAAAAGACAGAGAAGTAATGCAAGCCAGAGTTGTTAAGACTTACACCGACCTTTGGTGCCATTCACCGTGAATGTGCGTACCCAGTTTGCAGACCACAAAAGCGAAAGATGCAATTGCTACTAGATACCGTACAAGTGCATAGTAGGATACAAGCCTTGCTGCAAAGAAAAAACAGATAAGGTACAGAGAAGGACTCAGAAGACAGAGAAGAAATTGAAAGGTTACAGAGCTGATCAATGGCACAACCAGAAGTAAGAGTCATCCTAAAAAGTAACTCTGGCTCTTACCTCACTTTCACTGAAAGCACAAACAGTAGCTATCTGTGTTACACCCTAGTTCTTGTTTCCTCGGTGGTACTGGGGAATCTGGCCATTGAAAGACATTTCATTTCCACCTGCTCACCCTAGCTAAGATTCCTTTTCAAATGCAGGCTATTTGAAAGCTTTTCACACAGTCAATGAATCAATACACATAGGTATTTTAAAGGGATGACATATCTGTCTCTGAAAGCAACTCAGGATATTTCCAAGTAAAATGAAGCTGTTTGGGATGTTTACAGACTTGAGATAGCGTGATTTAATACAAAAATCCTCTGTAGTTCAGAAAGTACTTATCATCCAGCTTTCCTGCAACCACTATAGCCATTCAGGCATATCCAAGCTGTCTGTCTTGCCTTACTCTGAATGGAAGCCTCTGCTTTCCAGAAAGGCCTTTATTTTTCTTGGTAGAATCTGACTTATTTTCTGCAAGTATCCAAAGATTCTGGTTCTTTCCACCTGAAATACATTTCATCTCCTTAAAAAGTCTCAGAGGGCTTAAACTGTGCACCCAAAAACGTGGAAAATTCCAAAGAGCAATTTCTCAGTCTCTGATTCTTTGTATGATCCAAACTTAAAATTCAGACTGAATCAATAATCTAGTCTCATTAAGTGACTGAATGAAGAGATGCAGATGCTATTGTCCCCCTATTACTAACTGCAGAGGGCTGATCATGGGCAGACATTCTAACCAGAAAATCCTGGTCTCACTTCTGGGAGCCAGACTAAGTTATGACATGACAATATGTGTGGGACCATTCTCTACACTCTACACAACTTTTTCCTTGAAAAGGTAAACTGAAGATTATTCTGCATTTGAATGCAGAACAATTAATACATGACTATGATTTTGTCAGCCTTTCACATGCACAGATTCCTTGGGTGATGCCAAAAAATAATTTTATTACCTTTGAAATAAGAGGCAAGTAAAATATTTTGGATGGAACTTACAGCTCACAAGTTTCAATCCTGATATATACAAATTAAGTGTGATTAAACACACAGCTTACCTTGAACTAGCTTTCAGTTGTTCTTCTTCTTGATGTTCCACAATGCCATGTGGTTCTGGTGGCACAAATACTTCTTTATCAACATTGCTAACCCAGCTGTTCTTTGCTTTGTTTGATTTCTTCTGACTCACTTCAGCTAGAACATAAAAAAAGAATATTGTTGTCTCCCATATATTCATACAGCATTTCTTCAAGAAGAAAATACAAGTATTTGCATTCATCCCACAGCTACTTCAAAGTCCACCATACTTGAATTGTGTACAGAGGCAGATCTGGTGCCTTCAAAAGCATAATTTTTTTAATGCTACTAGAAATGTCACATACTGGTCTGAATACTTCACTCTACTGCTCCAGGTACATCTGCTTTAGATCTTAAAGTGATCCTAAATGGAGGAGTTTTATAAACAACACTAGTAAAGACTGATGCTGTAGTTCTTGTAGCTAGACAAACATCGAAAATTTAATTTTGGATCCTGAGGAAACAAAAACAATTAAACCATAGGAAACTGAAAACATGTTGAACTTCAGTTAATCGAGCCAATTATCCCCTTCCTACAGCAGTAAACTGGAAGTTAGTCATAACTCTCATTTAAGCAGGTGGCTAATCCTTTATGGATAGAATTACCACAATACCACAAGTTAAAAAGGTATGTATTAAAAAAGAAAGAAAAAAAAACAAACAAAAAGCCCCACCTCATTCAGCAAATGCAAATACATTTGCATTTCTTTCTGGGGTGGGACAGAATCCTATTGTGATAACCTCTTTCAGTCAAAACATTCATTTACATTATTTCCTCTGCTGCTTTTTGCACTTTGTTTAGAAATGAAGAATTTCCTAGTGTGCAATAATGAGCAAGACTTTTATTCTCACTTTTGCTATCCATAACTGCAAGCAAAAATATCTTGACATTTAATGAGTCATTGAAACCAAGCAATTGCACATATTTCTGAATGTACCAGTATGCCCCTTTGTTCAAGCAATAATATTGGGAGTAATTAACCTTCATCTAAGATAATATGGCTTTAAGTACTTTCCTTTAAGCTATAAGTTGCTGTAAAATTTAGCTAGAATTTTACAGCTGATTTTCATAACCTTTAAGTCCACAATCAGTCAAAACTACAAACATGCTGCACTAACTACCTGCGATTTTTTTGCATTCTTTTCTGTTTCAGGTCTTTTCTTGTTAACTTGAAAAACGCCAAACCATTACACAGTAACCTTAAATTGACTAAAATGCCAATATCCAAACTCATCTCTGGGCATATACGAATTAAGAACATGTAACATTGCAGGTTTAGACACAGGAAGACAAGGTTAAATTGTAGTTACAAAACCCATAGGAAGTAGCAAGCTGTAGTCCGTCCATAGTATTGAGAGAAGTACCTTACTTGCTCCACTAGCAGACAGAAAAATCCCTTAATAGAACTTAAAAAAAATAAAGATGACAAATGTTATTTTCACTAGGTTGTACTGACGAGTCTTGCCCTTTTAAATCAAAAGGATTTAGTAGAATTAGAGGAACTTTCTCTCCCAGGGATAACGTTAATGGTGATCAGTTCAAAACCTGACCAGGAAACTGTTCACTTCTTATGTGGAAAACCTTCATTTTAAAATGCCCTAAGACAGGAGATGGCGAATGTTAAAAGAGGCATGGCTTTAAAGAACTTCTTGAACAAATTAATGGGAAAAAATTATCCAGAAATACCTCCCCTATTTCAGAAAAGCCTGAGGTGTGATTAGCTGCAGGCTGGTCCTGGCCTTGGAGCGTACACATGCTGCCAGGCTCTCCCCAGAGGCAGGATGCTGGGGACATGAGCTTTTGGTCTGGTCCTGTAGGGCAACTCTTACATTCTCTTTTGTTTTGTTTCTCTCCAAACGAAACACTGTATTTAAATCCAATGTTAAACACTATTATTATCTTCCATAATCTGATCTTTAAAAAAAAAATTCAGAACATAGCAAATATTATTAAGTGAGCACCAAGCTTGTGAGCATTACTCAGTTTACGTGCAATATACTACCTACCTATCTGTACTACTAAATTAATGTCTGCATCTGACACAAACATTTAACAAGCATTTTTAACAGATCATTTGCAGGCACCCACCATGATATGGAGGATAGTGGGTGCATTTAAAGTTGTTGTGGGCACAGGATGCCAGTTATAGCTGCGAGAGCTCCCAGCACATATTTCAGTAGTTCTAACCACTAGGTCTAGCTGATGGTATCTAGTATTAAGCCTCAGATGTCTCAACATGAGCACCCAAAATCTTGGAAATTCATATTAAAGAGCAATTTCTTCAATCTCTGATTCTTTGCATGTCCCAGGATAGCTCGTAGGGCCTCAAAAATGGAAATGAGAATGCAGTCCAGGAGTGCAGAGGGCTTTTAGTCCAACACAAACACAAGCCAGTCCCTCCTGTTAGCAGTTACCACACAGTTACTCTCACTAACACATAGCACTGAGGGAGAGGAAAACTTACACTGTAAATTACATGGGAAATCTATTTTTTGGCATCATTTTCTGCTTGTAGAGATACCAATATTCTTGTATTTCACAGAAAACAGTGTCTGAGGTTAGTTAACTAAGAGTCAGCCTTTCCGAAATAAGATATAAACCAAATGCTTACCGAGAGTGGCAGGCTTCCGGCGCATAGAAGCTCTAATGATGTCTGCTCCGTGTATCTTATCTCTGTGCCTCTTTGATTTTGCTTCATAAAACCACTGCCCACTCATATTCTTTAACTGAACATCATCTTTGACTTTTTCTGGTAAATGCCTGAGGAGGGGAAAAACGAAGAATTTAGATACACACACAATCTACTTACCTGTGTGAAGAGAATAGGCCAGATATTTTTGCTTTGGGGGAAGGGGGGTGGGGGTTTGTTTTGTTTTTTTAATGCTGTCTCAGCATGCTGTTTCCATCCTGGTAATCACCTTTTTTTAATTATGAAGGATAACAATGAGCTGGAGAGGGAAGAGTCTCAGCCCTGTCACCGTCAGTAGATCAGCTGAAGTAACTTGGAAAAAATGCTTTGATATGATACACTCTCAAAAAAAGACAGGTCTGGAGAAGTCTCCAGTAATTGCAGATCTTGACTTATTGTCTCCAAAGGTCAGTTTTCCAAGGTTAAAATTGAGATAAGCTAGCAGGACAGCACAAGAAGTCTGTGCCAAGATTAAGTCCATGGCTGTTTGGGGGCTCAGAAGATGTCTTTTCAGGCTGTTCATATGCCAGTACTTTTACACACACATTCCAAAAGTGTACTGGAAGATGGTGGCATCTTTTCCATACGTTACACAAAACCCCTTATATGAATACAATGAGTTACAAAGGAAGACAGCATCACATGAAAGAAACGGCAAAATAAGTTTGTGCAATTTATTAATCTAAATGCAGCCACTTTAAATACTGTGAAGGAAATTTTTAATAATTTTACTTCAGGCTTCAGGGTCACTCTGCTTCTATGAAACATACTTTAACAGAATAAGGAGTTGCTGTGTGCAATTTGAGAGGTTGTTTTCTTTCCTCATTAGGCATAAACACACTAGGCATATGCTTATACATGACCTGAAGACTAACCCACAGACCAGGAAGGTTACTACACAGACTTAGAGAGTACTTAATCAAAAAAAGTCAAGTCAGGTGTCATCTGCCTTCTCCATTTATGCCCTTTCCTTCAGCAAAACAAGCTAATAATGGATCCCAAGGGAGAAATCAAAACAAATCAGGCTACTCAGAGACTTTAAGGCTAAACACAGTCCATAGTGCTGTGGGATGGTGCTACCTTGCACACACCTGATGGCCATCATAGAATCATAGAATGGTTTGGGTTGGAAGGGACCTTTAACAGTCATCTAGTCCAACTCCAAGGAGGTTCATGCCACTTTTATATTGCTCACGAGTTTAGAAGAAGGAATTTTAGTGCAATCAAGCAGCTATGATGACAGTCATTTTATTATAGGTTGCAATTTGACTATCAAGTACAGACAACCATTCACAGCAGAGAAAGGACACTCAGCCAGTCCTAACCCCCACACTAAGCTAGACCTTTCTCATCTATCATTCAACTGCTCCTTCATCCTTGTATGGCCAGAAGTGAAAAGACTTATTTGAAAGCATCAGCTATACTAGAATTTTAATACTCAAACTTGTTTTTGAAAGTACTGTCAACAGGCAGCCCCTCCTAGGTGTGTAAATAACTTCTGTCTCCCGACTCGGCTATACACAGTTGAGGCTTCCAGGAGCTGAGGTCACCATTGGCATTTTTAATGCCAAGATTCAACAGTCCATAGCGTTAGCAGGCCATTTAAAATTTGGCCCTTCCTCTTGCTTATAACTCTGTGCTTTTCCAAGAGCCAAAATATGTTCTTCACATATGCCTCAGGTCTTCCAGGTTGGAGCAGGAGCACAGCAGTAGCTTCCTTCTGTCCTTAAGCAAACATATTACTCATGTATGAGCCAACTCCTCATTGCTCAGCCAGTTTATGAACACAGCCAGCTGGAATAGTGGAAATATGGAATGCAAGAATTTTTACCCAGATGACTGCATCTCCCTTTCACCTTCTCTCCTATCTGTTATTTGTCTTCTCAGAAGAGATGCTGCTTAGGGCTAGGGACTGGCTTTTCAACTATCTGTACAGCCTGCAGGGCAGGTGAGCTCTGACACCAGCTAGTGCTTCAGGGCAGTATGATAACACATGCCAAGGAAGGTTCTCTAGCGGGAAGTTACTGAGTCACAGGACAAGTATTCATTCAACACACTTACCCCAGACACTGCTCACTCCTTTCACCTTTGTATTCAGCCACTGAAACTAGGGTGTGGTAGGAGACCTTTACAGGTCAGCTCAGACTGATAAATCACTGTAGAAGTGGACAGGATCCCAGGCCCCTCAGCTGTGTCAGCCTACTTACCTGCTTGTTGGACTCTCAGATCTGTGATGGATTAACATAAGCAGGACAGAGACAGAGGCACGGATTTGTCATGGCTCTAAACTCATTAAGAATCACCCATGGCCAATGCTGCTGTTATTTTGGCTGGAAGTGAGTGTCAGGCACTTTGCTCCCACCCCTGTTTGCTGCCTATGGAAATTTAGTGTACCTTAACTCCACCAGCTCAACAGGCCTTCTAGACTTCGGGAGATAATTATGCTTGCTAACAAAGGTACAAACGTGCTCTCAATTTACACAGTACTTCCTTCACAAATGTCCTGTCTGACTGATAGGGCTTGTATGTTAAGACCTGACAAAAGCTCACAGCAGCTGACTTACAAACTACTTTTGCCTCCTCACCTTGATAGCACTTGACCTTTGTTAGCTTGGCTTCCTTGTCTCTTCAAGAGAAGTATTTCACCTCTCAGTTCCATCTTTTGAAGAACTAAGAGCAACATAAATATTAAAGCTACTCCCAGATATTCCCCAGTCACAAAGAAAGAAGCAGATTTCCATTATCAGAAAGACAATTAGTTCTAGGTCTTGGCAGGGAAAAGAGCATTTGTGAAGCCTGTGATCACCGACATAGGCTTGTTGCAAGAACAGCTGCTGAGGTTACAAACTGGAATTTTTACAATGCTACTTGAATTCTCAGGCTCTACTATGAGCAGGCCTTAGCAGTAACATCAAACTGCTTGCACCGCGTGGGCCTGTTTCACTGTCAGGCATTAGATTTAGATTGTGGTTTACCCTGAAAGGTATTGTGGAAAAATCAGACTGCAGCCACGGTTTTCCACTGCTACATACACCTCCCAGCACACCACAGCAGGATTAGAAGCCAACAGTTGATTCTACACTAGCTCTCCAGTCAACAAAAAGGCTAACCAAGTTGTCATTATGTTTTCTTCTTCTTGGTGACCAAAGAACTAGTAGGCATCCAGATAAAGAGTCAGATTGCAGGATCAGTTGCCAAATTTGCAATTAGGAGAAAATGCAATAATGGCTTTACTTATGATGTAAGGATGTATTCTGGAGTCCCCCAGTGACCTGTTAAAATGCCAGTCTGCCTATGTTGCAGTTTTCAGAGTGCAACAGCCTAAAATTACAATAAAGCTAGTGCCTGTTTCTTCTATAGGACCATTAAACTCAAGAAAATGAAGGTCAGAGATAGAAGGAATTCACTCTAAGATACTTTTAAAATAAGCCTGAGTTCTGCCATTAGTTACCATGATTTTTCCACTACGCCTAGGCGAAACATTTTTGATGGGAAGATGATAAATTTTTCATCCACCAGGGCATTAAGTACATGCAGAATTACAGTGAATGGGCATACAGAGCAACTGTAATGTAACGTCCAGCACTCTGCAGGCAAACAGAAAACCTACACGCGTATTAACTGGGTTGTTTCTCCCCACCTCCAGAACATCTGATAGTGGGCTAAATCACATGGTACCACTGTAAGGCAGGAAATCTGCTCTGATATAATCAGTCCCTGTCTTCCTATCAGCAAATCCAGATCGGTTTATCTTATGCTTTGGAGGCTATTGTAATAGCTCATTGCATGTTAGGGCGAAGTGATAATGACTTCTGTTTCTTTTTTTGAAACAACCATCTAGCAATATATACCTGTATCTAAAACTGTTCAGCTACATCCTCAGCATCTCTTAACTCCTTCCTCTGTACCCCCTTTATTCATAGTCCATACTACAAACCACTACAGAATTTGCAAGATGTGACAACTGACATCTTAACTTCTTTTATGGCCTTATTCCTCAACTGACAGCTTAAACTGAGTTTGTCAGACAGAGGAGTGTATGGTAGCAGCACATTCTGGGACTTCTTGTGACAAAACTAAGCAGCATTTAAATCAGGGTCTGTATTTGGCTCAGAGAGACAGATTCATTAGCATCTCACATGCCTTATTCTGAACACATGGAAAAAGCACCCCAGTAACTGGTGGCAAAACAAAGGCTTTTTGAAGCCTGATACCACCATCTTATCTACAAATTCACTTCCAAAACCTCCCTCCTGCAAATGAAATACCAAATGAGTGGAGAAGGTGAAAGGAGAGATAATTTTGAAAATTTACTCTCAATTCTATTTGCTGCAAGCAAAGCCCAACCAACAAAAAGACAGCAAACAATTTCAGTTCTGGGTCACTTTCTGGACACACAAAACAAACTTTTTGTAGTATCACTCTTAGAAGAACAGGAGAAAAAGGATATTAGACCAGGCGTTATAAGTATCGACTTGCCACTTAGATTTTTGTCTACTTCTTCTTAGAGAGTGGGAAACAGCCATAAAAGGTTTATAAAGCAAAAGGAGTAATTGTTTAAACATGCTACATTGCACAAGCATGCCTCTTCAGTCTGCACATATCTAGATAAGGTGTAGGAAAAGTCTGTTCTCTGACATGTTAGACAACTACACCCAAAACATTTGCAATGGGCAGTCCCAAGTAGAGAATACTGATTATTTCTTTTGCACGTTTGCTGCACACATATGACTTTCAAACAAAAAAAAAAAATCAGTTACTATTTGATTGGTTTAAGCAATATAATTCTAAACTGATCGAGGGCTCTACTAGGAAGAATAAAGCAAACTAATGGTGTTATGCAACCTTTCCCCATCCTTGTCATCAAAACACCTCATCAGCAACACCTCCTTTGATTCCTGCCTCCGGGGTCTCTGAATAGCAAGGTTTTGGGTAGGCAGAAGTAGGTGGAGACATGAGAAAAAGGTGGTCTAGTTCTGTCTGTAGTCATGCATGTTCTTCCATTATATGCCTATTTGGAAATCTGGGTGTGTTAGGTCTACTAACAATAGCCTGATAAATTAATCACAGCTAGCATCTTGCTTTTGGATCCTCAGAGAAATAACTAGGGTGTAGTCAACACAAGTCTTGCTGACAAACAAGACAAACTGACATTTATTCTGAAGTCAGAAGCGAAGACGGACACATCCAGACCTGGAGCATTAAAATGAATGAATTACATGCTCATAGGTATGAGACAACTCAACTGATTTTGGAGATGAAAAGTGAAAACAGGCAGCTCTGTTGTCCATTGAAATACGGTCTTCACCAGAATGTGGAACCAAAACTACTATCCCAACACATTGCTAGATTAACCCTGCTATGCATCATTTCTCTCCTAGAAGATGGCCACACATGGGACATCAGACTGGCATGTTGTCCCCATGTTTTGTTTAAAACATATACACATTCTGCACTGAGGTTAGTAAAAAAGCATGTGAAAATGGAGGAGACTATGTCACCTGCAGTTAGCACTCAGACTTACTCATCTATTAGTAGTTACACTGTCAAGTTTGAAGTAAGGTTCATCTTAAAAGTAATATGTTATAAATCATGTAATTAGATACTCCCTAGGCAGACACAGGGAATACGTAAATTTGTTTAGACATTTCTTGGTACAATGAAGCTTGACTTTATTCCATTCAGAAAAATCTGTAGCAAGACTGTTGAGGCTACAGAGAACAGGAGGTAGGAGTCTTTCAAGGTCTGTCAGCCTTCAGTTTCTATTAGCTTCCACTTGTTTCATTTCTATAACAGCCTTCCACTACTTGGTTTGTCTGCTTGTTTTAAAGGATTTGCATAGAGGCTTCCCAATGGCTTCCCCTCCCTCTTCATACGCAACCCAAGTAAACCTGCCATGGTGGGGGGGTGGGGAGAAGACACTAAACTGAACCAAGATCACCTTCACAATGAAGGAACACCTATCCTGTGACAATATACCTTTGGTATTAGTCAGCATGGACAGCGGTACGGAACAACCTGAATCTGGGGAGAGGCTGCTAGAATGTATGTGCATTCATTCACAGGTTCAGCTCAAACACAGTATTCCCAGTATTTTAAAGCCTATAAAAGTAGGCGTATGAAGCATAAGAACAGCCCTGATCCAATGACATCCCACAGGATGCACAAACTCCTCTAAGTGAGCAGAAGAGCCTGCATCATAGCTTGCTTCACACTACCAGTAAGAGTATATCCATGAAATTGATGCTGTGCTAAAGAACAGGTTGCATTTTAGGATTTTGTGTGAGCTCCAAATCAAGACTAACCTACTCTGAAGCCAAAGGCTTCAGTTTGGCACTGAATAATGCAACACAGTCCCAGGTACAAACAAGTGATAGATCTTACCAAGACAGGTTTTGTACTGTAAGAAAAAACATACTTCCTGAGGGAGTACCCAATTTAGAGGTTAAAAAGCCTTATTAGTATCCACTTATTCCCTAAAGCACACTCTTCTACCATACAAAGTAAACTCCATCTCACCCTGCTTCACTAGCTGTTCCAAACAAGCATCATCCAGTCAAATAATCCATCTGCTAATAGTTGACAAGTTAGCAATCAATACTGGGAAGAAAAGGTATTAGCCCAGTTCTCAGTCCAATGCCATGTCTCTTACTAAGACCAGTAAGTAGGGTATCTTCCTTAACCCCAGTTACTTCACAAGATTAAGATGAAAACAGTCCTAAGAGTCCTGCTTTTTTACTGACTCTTCACAAGGCGGGCTGTAGTTCACTGTTACTTTGGTCTGATGAAACCGGCAGAAAACACAGAGAATGCAAAAAAGCTTTCTGGAGGATATATACACACACAATTTTTTTTTCTTTTTTTTCCTCCTTTTTTTTTGTGTGTCTGTCTAGCAATAAATGGAGGACTCAGGCTAAAAAGGAGTTCACTTAGAATAGGGTGGGTTTGTTTTGGTTGGGGTCATATGAACTATATCTCTGCAGAGCAGCAACCAGCCTCCCCACCGAACTCACAGTCATTCTTACGTCAGTTGGCTTTCTTAAAAAGCATAATGGCATGCACATTTTCCTAGAGAATAAAATTGCTCTATTTCTGAACAGAAAGTATTATTTGGAACTTCACATTTGGTGCTAAGAAATGTTCATAAGGGGAAATCAAAAGGCATGACATTATCTTTTTCCACCCAGACAGGTGGCCCAAAGAGGAACATTCTCATCTAGGTGTATTTAGGTACTTACATACCCAAGAAACCAGCAATGTGAGTGCCACTTGACTTTGATTATTGCCAAATGTCTCCAAAATCCTGCTCCATTAACACATTAAACCAAGGACTTCAATCCCCAAATATACCATTTTAAATTGCTGAAGCAGAAAAAGGACAACACACAGACCAAGTTTCATTTATTTGAAAAAAGTTTGTTGCTGAATTGATGTGCTGAATCCCCTCTGTCTTTGGCAATGGGAAATGCCTCTGAGCTGCTTTGATCTCATGCAACCACTACACAAAGCCAAGCAAAGGATGGAAGGAAAGCATGAGCAGCAGGCAAGCACAGTCTTATCCTCACGCTCCTTTGGGAGAGTACTCCAGGTGGTTCACAATGTGATGGAGCTCTTTCTCCTTCAACAGATCTGCCCAGCTAGAAAGAAATCATTTAGCTATGAGTACGAGGAAAGAGATTACAGGGTGTACCAGATTTGTCTGAAGGTAATCTCCAAGCACACGCTCCCACGTATACACTTTGACCATCACCACATTATACTTACTAACAAGTAAGCCCGTTAAAAGTTAATCAGAAGTCCCTGGTACAACCACTAGACACAAGTATGTGATTTTAGAACTAGTTACAAAAATAGAAATTAATTGTTATTAATTGAAACTCATGCTGTTTCTCCTGTAGTAAGTCTGAGCAGTGTGTGAGAGCACATTCTGTTTGACAACATGGGATACTAAGACCTCTCAGTTTGAATTTTCAGTGAAAGAGTTCAAGCCACCTAATTCTTAGTCTCTTACAATAACTTCAGATTAAAAAGCTTTACTCACATTACAAGCAAGCTCCTTGTTGACACACATGTATGACCTAAAAATACAAGAATTAAATACGCTGCAAAGTGAGTTTAGGTTTTATGCATTTTTAAAATCAGCTCCACAAGAATTGTAGGCTTTATTTACTTATTAGTCACACTTGCTTATTAATAGACTAATTTAAATCTGCCAAGGCTTAAAGATAACATCAGTACCCTGAATAGGACTCCAGAATCATATTGTTAGAAGGGATGCTCTGACAGGATCTTAACATATCCTTAGGAATAAATGTAGAGACAACGGTGATTTGTGGCATCCCTCATCCAGAGTCCAAGCAAACTTTCAAAAAAATTCAATGCGAAATAGAAGGGATGATGGCCAGCCTAAGAGACCTCAGTTAGACAAAGTGCCATTCTGTTTACTGGTCCAGACAGAACGTAGAGCTCATACAAACATACTGCGCTATTGCCTTGCCTGTAAGCCACACCAATTCCACGTGTTATTTTTCCATTCATTTACAGACACCCAAACTTTTACCGTGAAGTAGTGCAAATGATAGATATTAAGGAATTTATAAGAAAGGGGTGGGTGACTGGTAAAATGAACATTTTTGCAGATATTTAGCTTTAGAAAGAGTCCCTAAGTATTACAGGGCAATGAGAAAGAGTGATACTTCAAATTTATGGAGTTATAACTGGCGCCTGGTTACCTAACTATGCCCAGGCACTACCAAGCTGACACAATCATTTGAGTGGATACTGAGGATACGTTTTGAAAATTTCTAGAACATTTGGAAGAAATACTCTGGAGGCACAGTAGGATAAAATAGGCAATTCTTTTCAGAAACAAGGTTAGCTTTGACAGCACCTCTAAACTTTTCTATCTTCCATCAGCCCTTTAAACTTGAACTGGCACCCATGTTCAAAGCCGTCTCCACTGAGAGCTTGCCTCTGTTGAGCACACTTTCAAAACTGTTCCATCTAACAGAAAAGTATTTTATGAAGGTATTAAGAATGTATTCTCATGACAGTCATTGAATGTCATTTTCACACCATAGTAGTAAGTCCAGTTCCCCCAATGCCAATATTCAGCTCACCCCAATACCTTAAATATATCCCATCCTGAGAAACAAAAAACAGAAAAAAGCCTTCCTTCTGACAGTCTACCTTATAAGTAAAACTGCCTTGAGAAGAGACTGAAAAGGATATCTGTTAAAGCTGACCAGAATCAGAAAAACAACTACACTAGGGTTTCAACAGCCACACACTCCCACTGAGCATTGAGAAAGGTTAAGTGTATGTAGCATTCAGACCTCTGAAACTTTTTTTTTGCAGTGCCACACCAATGTATGTATTAAAGGCGTTTGGCATAGAGCAGCCACCACCCACCACACAAACAGCTCCACATCAGAATTTCCCCTATCGTTACCCTCCTTCAGTTTACACAAGCAAACAATCCCAAGCGCAGCCCAGGACAGCATTGCCAGGAGGTGCTGCTGGGAAAGGCTGATAGCCACAGCAGGGAACCCTGTTGCAAAGTTGACCACAACAGCTTTCTGCCTCAGACACGCTGGTGCCAGGGGTCAGCCGCTCCACCACACGAGTCACCCAACCACACACCAGAAGTCCAGACAGGAATATTTCTGTTCCACATTCCTGTGTCCAGGCAGGGCCCCAAACTGTGTTAATTCTGAACTACACAACTGTACAAAGAGTTAGGAGCTATGCTGAAGCTACTGCCAGGAAATTCAGTTATGTACTTAGCCTACTCATTGTTCAATACCTGAAACTCAGCTGGAGCAGGGTATATCAGAGATTCCTGAACAGGAACGAGGACAACAAAATAAGTCAGCAATATTCTGAAAAACTCTTGACAAGCTGTCACTTTGCTCTTCTATTATATGCTGTTTTCCCCCTCTCCGGCAGGGCTGCCATTCAGAGGCTGGCAGCAGCTCCTGGGGTAATGAAGCAGAAAAAGCCATCTTATTGCATCCTTTTTTATTCCTAGTGCAAGGTCTTTTAATTTCCTTGCATCACACCACCTTGTCATCTCAGATTCTTTCATCACCCTTTACCCACGAGAAGAGAATGTCAATATCCCCTTTCCTTTGGGACAGGCCTCAGCAGAGCTCAAAGATAAAGCAGGTATGCTGTTCCCAAAACTATCAGGCCCATTCAGACCAACACAAGGAGCCTGAGGACAGGGCAAACACCTGTTAAAGCACTAAAAAAACCCAAGAATTAAAGCAGACTGCCTATGGAGGCTGCATGAGCCAGTCTAATCAGCTCAGTTTTACTACAGATAAGCAATATTAGGAGCTGTTAGCTGAGAAAGGTCTCCGTCAGGTGATTTGTAAAATTCCACTAGGAAATTGCTCAAAGAGGATTTTGTCATGTTACCAGTTTGTCCACACTCCAGGCACATGGCACAGATTATTAGAACACCTTTCAAACCTCAGAATTTCTTCTAGAGGGAAAAAGATTACATTAAAAGACCTCCATTATATACACATACAAACAACACTTTGTCAGGCTATGATGTTTATATGATGACATCCTATCCCAGCTCTTGGAATCTTCCAGGTGTGTAGAATGCAAACTAAAATATTGCATCTCCTTCGGTGGAAATATAATTCAGGTAGTGTTTTACTCTATAATATACAAAAAGCATGTGCCACATCTATGCAGAAAAATAAATTTCATATGCAAGCTTCCAGATTCTCAGAAGTCATAAGATTCAGAAACCAGAAGAGACACTTTAATGTAGAAACCAACATGCTGATTACAGGCTGCTACAACCTGCAGTCCCTTGCATTTTCTACCACACCCTCTTGAACTAGAATTACAAGTAGCAAAAGCAAAGTTATTCAGACAAAAATACTTGTTGACAGCCCTTTCAGACCACTACTGAGAATGGCTTTTTTTATTTTCTGTTCCTTCCCCCAGATACTGCTTTCAAACTTGCATCTACAATTACTTTCCCTGAGCACTTTCAAATCTGGCACTGATGTACCATTCCAAACCAATGTTTTTCAACCTAAAGAAAAGAAAATGCCCATTCTGCTACAGCAAAGTCAGTTTTCTGCTTTTTTGAAGCAGGAGACAAAACTATGTAGCAAAAACATCTCCAGTTGCATTAAGATGGGGGGGGGGGGGGGGGGGGGGAGCAGGGGGAAGTGGGAACATTCCCTGGAATGATTTTTTACCTTCAGCCTTCAGTGAAGCAAATGCCTTGGGAGGAGAAGCCTTTTTAAGCAGAAAAAGCTACTGGTTTACCCTTTATTGCTCTTGAAAGGAGCAAGAGGAATAACTCAACAACATGCTGACCACAAGCTGACTAAATGACCTCAAGGCTGCACAAGCACACTCAGCAAAACGAACACTGCTCTTTGGGCAAGTGGCAGGCTGCTGTTCTGTTTGCAGCGTAGGGTATACCTACACAGGGGGCATTTGTCAAAAAATATTTCTCAAAAGAGAAACATCACAGATGCATCATGGTTGGAATCATTTTAAAACATTTAAATAGGAAATACATGTCTTCATGTAGAACTCACAATGAGAAAGAATCCTAGAGAAGATACTGAATCAATGAGAGAAAAATGCTGCCTTAGCAGAGACCCGTAAACATCTATGTATTTGTGTTGTAGCACTTTGACCTTTCACCATCTAAGGCTTCGCTTTTTATTATTCAGCAGCTCATTATTTTGTGTACCCTGTAATGGATACTTTCCTTCTAAAAAAAAAAAAAGAAGCTGACTTACAAAAATCCTCATTCTTGAGCAGGTAGCTAGCTGTGCTAGCTGAAACCACTATTCAACTGCTATTTACACCTGTGTAGATGGCCTTCTCATAGTCACCTGGGCAACGCTGCGCTCCATGCATGCATTTCTATTCATGCCATTTACCCTAATAGTAGCTCTAGGAAAACCTCCCAGCACACCAAACACTGCAGAATAAAAACACGCTGCTTTGTCTGTGGCACCAGAAAGAAAACAGGGAGCAATTTTCTGCCTTAGCCACAGATTGCAAGACTTCTCTTGGTAATGGAGCATAGTGTTGGTACCCCTTCTGGACTACAGCTCCAATGCTCCACATATTTGAGGTATAACTTTATCATTCAGGCATACCACTGACTGTATCCATACTGACTTTTGTTTGTTTGGGGCATTATGCTCCTTTTGAATCCGATCCCCCCCCATCACATATTAGTTCAGTTTGCAGAGGTTTTGATACTTGCCAATCCTTTTCTGAGGAAACCAAGCCAGATGCATATCAAGGCAGATGTGTACCAGGTGTGCTTGGCCCCTTAGAAAACTGTAAGGGTCCAAATCAACAGTTATTCTTTTGGCCAGTAATGAATCATTTGTGTGGTAGAGGCATTTCATCCAGAGACTATGCTAAACAGAGTCCACAGTAAAAATCTCCAAACCACATATACCACGGAATATGGGGCCCTCCACAACAACTGTTTTTATCTACTCCTATGCTCTGAATAACTCGGCATGTGAACTGTGTAGGTCTTCCCAGGACAACCCAGGGCACTAGATCCCTTACCTGACCCTCTCCTCTTCAGCTCTTTTAAGCTCTGCATCACGTTGCAGCACCTTCATTATTGCCTCTTGTTCTTCCTCGGTTAGGAAGCTTAGGTCAATCATCTTGTTGTGTGTAGGGGCTGGTAAAGTGTCCAGGAAGATCTTAAATCCTGCCAAGGATAGTCTTGTTAAAGGTTAAAAGGTATAGAAGTCTTTCAGCAGGCACCCAGAAAGCTGGACCAGGTTACAGTCAGTGGTTTAAAAAGTCCCAAATGCTGCTTTCTTGCAGTACAGTATATGCATGTTTCCCTAGATGAGAGACTTCTGGGAAAGTGTTGCATTCCTGCTTGCCATCGTAATGAAGTCTTCTCAGCTTGTCCTCTCAGCTCTGCTTCCTGGAGTAACAGTTCATTGACCCAGCATATCCAGTGTTTAAGAACAAACAAAACATCCCCTAAAAAAGAGACAAGGAAGAACAAGCTGTAAGATCAGGGATCAGGGAAGTAGATTATGTATGCATTTTTAATTAAAAGAAACAAGTTTTTCAGTGTGATTAAACTACTTTGTGAAGTTCAAATGGTCACTTCAAGTCAAACCTGTTTCACAAGTCTCTTGAACAAGGTGGCCATAAAAATATATTCATTTCCAATATGACAACTTACACCCTAAACCAAAATCAAGTGTCATTCAAATGATACATTTTAAAGTAAGTGCATTTTAAGTTGTCCTTTAATTCAGCAGAACAATTTGGAGGAGAAGGAATGGAAAAAACCCTAAACCAAACAAAAAAAAAACGTCAAGGACACTTATCACATTCATTTAAAGTTTAATCATCAACATCATATTCAAGAGCACATAAGAAGATTTTGTATATGGCTATCATACACAGAAAGACAAAAGCCAGATATCTTGGAAGAAAAAAAATCCACTGCTGCTTGCAGTCCTGATTCACAGCAAAGCTGTGGACAGTGATGCAGCCCAACATGCATCTGCAGCATTCACCTCCTGCCAGCGCAGACTTGAATCACATCCATGAACTCTATTCACAAGGGCTATAAGTTGGATTTTGTTTATTTAAAGAAAGATTGCCAGAACTCCAGGGACAGAAGACTTACAGGGGAGAAAACCCAACCACAACCAACCACTTGGGCTTAAACTCACAAGCTTGTCATGCTGTTTTACTCATCCTTGGCACATTTCTAGGACACCATATTTGGCAAGTCACCTATCAAACAGAACAAAAAAAAAAAACGCCTATCACATTGACCTTTTGGACCCTATTCCATTCCTATCAAACTGTGTGCTTTGCTCTCCACACCCATCTTCCCACTCCAAGTCCTCAAAGTCTCCTTACCCCTTTTAGGAGATCAGAAAGGCAGCAGGCATTACAAGCCCTGGAGGAAAACCCCTGAGGAAGCCATCAGAACCCTGCCAAGTGTAACATGTTGCAGCAATGAGATGGGAGGAGGCTGGGAATGTGTTAGAGGAATTTGTACGTTCCAGTTCAAGACTTAGGAGGTGTGTTCTCAAATTGTGCAACGCCTCTTTCTGCAGGATTTTGTCTTCCATTTGTAACAAAAATGTGTATTGCTCATAGAAGCTTCTCACACGCTACTCAGAACAGGTTTAAGAGATTATTTCCTCAGCCCTTCCTCAAGTGGGAATTCTATAACAGGCTTTTGACCAAAATACTTTTTCCCCCAAAACACAACACTCCTAACTGAAAGGTCAGGTACCAGGTTTGCAAAGCCAAATTTCTTACAGTAAATCTTTTAAACTTTCTAGAAGCTGCTGTTAGCTGCTGGATGGAGTCACAACTGCTATGTTGTTCTGACTAGTTACCTTGAGATCAAGAGGAAGGGAACCATCTGAGTAATTTCCCTTTCCTTTGGGTGAGCCCTTGCTTTGAGAAGGAAAGTCAGGGTATCTGTGGTCATCATGGGTTGCAATACAACTTAATTTACAAGATATAAGTGTAATTTTTACTCACATTTTACCTACCACTAATAGTGCATAATTTTGTCAGGAATATGAACCCACGTAGGCCCAATCACTGTCCTACAGAACAAATGTGAAATGATTTCTGCGTAACTATCTTCAGCATGTGGAATTAGAAGTCATGTGGTAACATGAACCCCACGGATTTATCCAAACCAAACTGCATTTACAAGCAGCAATTTAAAATAATGTTTTGCTTCTGGTTTATAGGCCATGGTTCCAGAGGACTATTTACTTCCAAGGCAATCCCAATTGTCAAAGACAAAACCCTCTTCTTCAAAAAACCCTCAGAGGAATTAATGGGGAGGGGGTGGGGAGTCAGCTGTATCTAGAGTCGAGCCTTTTAGTGCCTCAGGGTTACAGCATCATAGATGTAATGAAGCCAGAGAAAATTAAATAAATAGCTTGAATTTAACGTAAGACTCGAAGCATCCCTAGCGACAAACCCAGTGAGAGACAGAAGAGAAGCAGATGTTATTTGAGATGTCTCTTTACTAGGCAGCTACCATCACAGCCCTGCAGGTTTGTGTGCACATCTGCCTGAGGCCCTTGCAGCCCAATGCTGCCATGCAGCACAGGATGCTGACACCGTATTGACAGCAATAAAATCATGCAACAAGTCATTATGCTTGCTTTCCTGGCCACAGTGTTCAACCACGAGATTAAAACAAGATACTGGGACTGGCACTACTCAAAGGGAAACTTCATTTCTAAAGATAACAGCATTTCTTACAGCTGTGGAAAGCAGCTGCAGCCAGGTTGATTATCCCCCCAACAGCCCCAATGCCCAACAGCCTTCTTGCATGTGGTTATGTTTGGCTGCCATATTTGTCTTCTCCATGATTCTCATTGTGATTTTGTTCCATGAGGTTGATATAACAGTATCCTAAACAACCTCCCATCTGTAGCTTTATTTATATTTAGAAAACTACAGTTTTATAATTAGGCATAAGTCAAAAGTGTTTACTATAGGGTCACCAACAAGCGTAATCCTAAATTTGTTGAGGATCTAAAACAGCACTCTTTCAGCTTACGAACAGTATGATATCTGTTTTGATTATCATGCAGACACTTTTCACACCACCCCATATAACATCCAGCATCCACAGCACTTATCCAAAGCCCTGGATGCTGACTGAACAGCATGTGCACAGCTGCCAACAGGCATAGAAACTTATGCTGTAATCACAAAACCTGAACAGCTGTGAACTAGCATTATCAAGGATTTTTCTTGTAAATTGGGCAAGTCTCTTGCCTCGGATCAATCAAGTTTGTGAGAAAGCTGTTGTAGGCATGGTATCTTCCCATGTCTTTGTCTTTATAATTAAAGAAGGTTGAGGAAAGAAGTGTTATATTGTCTATTAGATTCATTTAAAAATCTGTAATAAATAGTTGGACAGCATTTACAAAACAAGTTGCAAGCCTCACAGTGTCTCACAGCATTCAAATTAATAAAACAGCAGAGGAACTTCAGTTCTTCCCAACTGAGCAACAGTTTGCAAGGGCTGAGCTGTGACAGGCTGTGACAGCTCACAGCAAGCTGTGCTGCTACTGAACTTCCCAGCTACCCTCATTCTGTAGAGCAGTTTCTGCAACTAAGGTTGCACTCCCACTTTGTTTTCCATCAGGTGCAAGACACCACCTACCCTGGTAGGCTCTTAATCATTATTTTTTTTCCACCTGTTGATACCATACAACATGGCTCCACAGTTCACAAAGCTGTGTTTTGCCAAGTTTAGCATACCACATCTAAATGAGGCGCATTCCCCTCCCAGTGCTTCAGAGAATCCTACATGAATTCTGATCCACTTGCACTCATCAACTGTATTCAGATCCACATGGCATCATATTAGTTGGTTTTGCTCCCACCCTAAGTTATGATAAAGAGCTTCTCCAGTCCTGAGTAGTGCAGCTGAGACCCTTCAGGTGCCTTTACAAAACTAACAACATAATGTTTCAGCTAAAGCATGTCTGTACCTGAAAAACTGGCCTCTGATCTCACTGGATAAACAGCTGAGAAAACTAGCAATAATCAGTTGGGGCTCCCACCCACCCCCTTAATGTGTATCATCCATATAGTGCAAATTGTATCACATATCACTATGATAACAAATCTCTAGCTGCTGGAACCATGCCAGTCACAAACAAACCAGAGCAGCTTTTAGTCTTCTGCATAACTAAGAAAAAAACTCTTTTGGTGTGTGGTGTACCCTGCCAGCATCATGAGACCAGTAATACAAACTGCTGCCAGGCTAGCTTTCTGCAAAAGGTTGTTAGCACTGATTCCAAGCACAGACTGTAAAAACTGCTGGCTTTAAGTATACCACCTGTTATAAAACCTAAGGCTAATTAAAAAAATAAATTAAAAAAGTAAAAATAATCAATGCCTTCCTCCACTTCAAGGCACCCATTATTACCACCCCAAGCTCAATTCTTTTGATTTCTTTTTTGGCAATTTTTTTCTCTTAAAAGCCCCTACACATGCCAAAAAACTGAGAGGTCACAACAGTTAGTTTGGTGTCACTGCAAGTTCAATGGGAAGTTTTCCTTTGCCAGGAAAGTTTTCAGACCTAAATTTGAAATAAGACTGAAAGATCCACATCAGACTGATTAAATCACAGAAATTGATAGAAATACCATGTTGACTGATTTCTGGAGAAAGGCTGTCGTGCTATAGACTAACATTTGTGAGTCTTGGGATATTTGGCATGAATTTTTCCTTAAACCTTAAATTCAAGTGAAACCACACAAAAAAATCTTCCCTTTCATAGAAGACTTCTAATCCCTGTAATAAACAGGAATCTGAAATTATGTTTTATGTAACTCATGCCTGAAAGCTTCTAAGTTTTGGCAACAAAAGAAACAGAAAGACAACCCAAAGGGTAGTTTCACACACGCACTCTTAAGCATTTCACAAATTCCAAATGCTTTAGGCCAGACACTTATCCAAAAATTTTATCTTTAAAAATTTCTCAAAACCTCTCAGGCAGTTATACACCTTGATTCCATTAAGTAAGGCTTTACATTTTTCTAGAACACAAGTCACAACAGAAAGACAACCTTGTCCACAAACTTGATTACTCTATAGAAAGCTGTTTGCCCCCTACCTCTAGCTCCCAAGTATAAAAGAGGAATGTTTATTCAAATACTGCATTCCAAACATTATGAGAGATCACATTAAGAGGTACCACAACCGTGGTTTAGATTTTAAAGTTTTTACTCAGTGTATATCTATAGGGTGTAATGAGGAGAGGCAAGGAAGAGGTTGGAGTAGTTTGCATGGCTGACATTTAAGTTCATCAACAGGATCACAAAACAAACAGCAGAACCCCAGAGTCAGCTGTTCCATTCAAATCAACAAGATTGCCTTTTGCATGCAGAAACCTCATAATGTCCTAAATTTACATTGCAAAATTACTTTTCAAGTGCTCCTTGTACAGTAGACCTAAGCAGCTAGAGCTTTGCTCCAGAGAAACTGTCTTGCAGCCAGTGCCTTTCTAACAAGAGGAAGAGGGTGACAGCAAATCCTACACTTTTGGCTGCTTTCGCACCCCTATTTGTGCCAGCTTCTTCAGTTAAACAATTACCCTGCAGGCCTGGCTGATCAGTGACTCATCTGTGTACATCTCCATCCCCTAAAGCATTCAGTTCCAAGCAACTTATTGGCTCTTAAAAATGAGAGGGATTGATTTTATGCATTTAAAGCTACACATTTTCCTAACTTCGTTTCTCCACTGCTACAACATACCAGCACTAGCAACAAGGATGAGTTGGAGGTCCAGACATAAGGCAACAGGAAGCTGAGGAAGACAGATAAATGTAATTGTGTAATATAACAATTTGCATCTGCAGAAAAATTCATTCTCAGAAGTAACTTAAGTTTGGCCTACACCCACTCTCAGGAAATAGAGGTTTATTATTCTGAAGCAAGGAAGCCAAGAAGAACACTAAGAGCAAAAAGCTTTGCAGAATTGGCCCCTACCACCCTGAGAAGTCACATTAGGCAGTAACAATACCTCTGACCAAGCCCTACAAGCTACAGTTTTGCAAAAACAACCACCAAACAAATCATCGCACTCTCCTGAACAAACTTGATTCTCCACTGACATTTAAGCAGTACAGTCACAGTAATTCAGCACCACCCTAGGTTTAGAGAACATAATTTTTCTGTAAATACATGAGGCAAATCCCATGAAGGGAGAACAGCTAATTAAGCTAAATTCCAGTGTTGGCACAAGCAGAAATAGTTTAAGATGGTCATGAACATATTTGTGAGGAAGATCAGAGGATTACGGATTTCTGTTTGAGTAGTGGAGAAAGAAAAGCTATTACCTTCAAGAGGGACTTAATTCATCATTCAAGAGCATTTTAAACATGGCTGCCTGCAACGGTAAGGATGTGAACAACCCAAGAAGCCCTGTTGTCATTTTATTTCCTGAAGGGGCAGAAGGGAATATATTATCCAGCAAGATATGCATATCTGTAGCCAATCCAGCTGCTCTTTCAAGAGGTGTTATCAGAACATTTTCAAAATTATAACAGCTAAGTGCACACAGCAGATCATATTACCAACAGGCTCAGAGATTAACTTAGAGTATTTGCCAACATGTATGTTTAGTCAGTGGGAAGTAGAGAAGTTCTTATCTAGCTAGTTGTGGAGAGCTGGTGGAACAGGGACCTTTGCAGAAGTGGGGGATATCTATAATAAGGCAACACTGAAGATACTCTTACAAACACAGCGATGCTTCATTTTATTCCAGTAATAAACCGATGTGTTCTCCTGTGCAATATTCCTTACAATACAGTTAAGGGAAAAAAATCTACCTATCTGCAATTACAGGACCAGATAACCGCTCAAAACAGCCACAATGGGGAAAAAAAAAATTACAAACATGATACCTAACAAGCCTTGCTCAAGCTTCACCTTTCCTCAATAGTACCAAAATGATCATTGTTGGTTTTAACCTGCAAAATGGTTGCAATCTTAAAATACTCTCACTGACAGCCTTATATAATGATCTTCAGCCAGCTGGAAGAGGAAGAAATGCTGCTAAAATAATACAAGCACTTGACAAAACGCCTGTTTTTCTCCAGGAACATTTTGCTGGTCCACACGACTCTGCCTGCAATTTGATTTTACTCATGTTTGGTAAGGAGGCAAGACCTTCATCACTTTGAAGGCTATACAGGCAATTGTTCTGTTTTACACAAAATTTACTCTGAACAAGAGAGCAAAATGTTAATAAAAGAAAGAGGATAAAAGTTAACAACTAAAAATTGGAAAAGAGTAAGTTGCTTTGGTTGTGGCCTAATCCCTCTAATCATGTATGGCAGCTTGCCTTTCTTTCACAGGGCTTGGATATTGGCAGCAGTGCCTAAGAATGTCAATCTCTATACCTGTTATGGTATACAATCATTAGGCCAGTGGTTTCAAGAGGATGTGGTCTCTGGAATAAAAGGCACGTAAATTAAAGAGAAGCCTCAGAGAAACACACCTAGATTTTTCTTTTCCTTGTGACCACTGTTTGTCAGACTAACTATAGATGCCCTACTATTTATTTCACATTACCATAAGTATAAAATTACTCAAGAAAAAAAAAAAAGAACTAAAGATTCCAGCAGGTCAATATCAATAACATCAGCAAATCTCATTATAAAATCAGAGGTTCTTCAAATCCAGTTGTATTTCCTTGCACATCATACCAGTGGCACTTTGTTGTGGTTAAATCCCAACAGGCATATCGCTTGAACTAGTAACAGTTCTTTTGCGACAACTCCAGTCTTCTAGTAGCTAATTCTTTTAATCAAGAGTTACAGTAAAAAAATATTTTCTAAGGCTAAGGGACTTGAAATATAATAATGAAGGTGGCTCAGTCCTCTGGATCGCTGAAGGCAGAGCGCTGCCTATTGTGTAAATTATTCCCACCTCCCTTTACTGAGGGACTAGACACCCCCCAAAAGCAGAAGTGGAGGGGCTCACAGGACTCAAGCTCCTGCTGTCACTTTCTCATTCTTCATGTCAGCATTGGCATTAGACCTACACAGGGTCCAGCTTAAGAGATTGTTTTTATGTCTTGTTTGAAAAGACTTTTAAGTAAAACACTAAAATGTTTAAGACAGGTCAGAGGCAAACTGATTACCCAGTGGGACCAAAGAATCGTAAGTATGGTCAGGAGATTATCCGACACTTCTGCATTTAAGAGCTAGCTCTTTCTGAATATTTTCCCAACATAATTACAAGACAGATTCAAATCCTAGCAAGGAAGTTCCACAAGAAACAGCCATAAGATCATCTCCCCACAAAAGCCATTAAACTTACCATGCAAGTGATTAATTCCTTAAAAAGGTTTTGTTAAGATGTCAATGGCTTCCTTTCATTTTACAGGAAAGGAGTGCTCACCCTTTCTTTCTGGAGACTTGCCATCTTAAATGCACAGATTCAGTATGGAAGATAAAAGTGAGAATGGGCCAATAGCACTTCCATTCCCTTCTCATATACTTTTATTGCAGAGTGGGAAACACACCTGCTTTTCCTCTCAAATGCAGTGCCCCATAGAGAACATTTGCATAGAACCAGGAGCTGCTGGTTTTCTTCCTTTTCTTCCCTTGCACCACTCTTCCAAAAAATATATATATTCTAGTTTGAGGTTTGGCATTCCCTGCACCAGGCCAATGAGCATTGTTTCTTGATGCAAGTCAAACAAAAACATTTGTTATGTACTAGGAAGTTCTTAAAATAAAAGAGACAAACCAAAGATTATTTTAAAAGGCTATAGTAGCAGAATTCCCCCAGGCAGACTGTGCTTTGAGTATACTTCTCCCTCATTTAACTTAGGATTTCCTTCACTTAGATGCTTGTACATATAAGAAAACTGAAAGGAACTCCCCTGTCCCCCCCAACAAAAATATGGTAACAAAAGGAGTATCTGCCTGGTTTATAATTTTCCCTGTGCTACTGGAATTTCAAAAAGGCAACTAACCCTACATTCCCCTCCTCTTTGCATTAAAAACCATCCCAGATTCTGTGAGCAGTTATAGCCCTCAAAAATCACACAACTAGTGATTTACTTTGTTTTCTTCCTAATCAGGTGTTCATAAAGTCTTTCTTGTACTTGTAGGAATACATTAATTCCCTTGATATGGATGGTCGAAGAGCAGTGCTGTGGAATTGATAAAAAACCCCGTTGTAAAATTTATTGTTCTTGGTTTTACCAAATTCTAGCCTTAAGTAAATTAAAGTTGCAATGCCCCCAATGAAAATATTGTAGAGACTTCAGGGGAACTATCCCACCTCTACCATGCTTCCTTGCCTTCCTACCATTTAGCAAGTTCTTTTTAATTAGCACTCTGTTCTGAAGTTGTACCACTCAAGGATGGTAGTGTGCAGAACAGTGAGATTAACAAGTATTTCCTACCAGTGGCTACTGGGAAGTGACACACTTCCTGCATCTTGGTTAGATAATCTTTTCTATATGAAAGCAAAGAACTGAGCTGCAGTTTACACAGTTACTGTGTAGCTCTGATTCTTTGCTAACACAGGCTTTCTATCTAACAAGAGGACTTTATTAAGAGGCTAGCAGCACTGATGCAAAGAAATTCATGTTACAAATAGCAAACATGGATTTGCATTCAAATACTTACGCTAACTTACTATGACTAATGCTCAATCTGCTGAGCTAATAATAAGAGTTTGTAGAGCAGTTTCAGTCTTGGATGCCAACTGGAAGACTCATAAGTATACAGTTTCTGAAGAAACTTTGAAAAAGGTTTATTTCAAAGCCTGTCCACATGACTTCTCTGGTCATTTTTATCTCATTGTTACAGGAATCCATTAGTCAGTATCCATTGCATCCCTGTGACTCTAATTAAAGAGTCCCCACTCTCACTCATTTGAGTCAAGGTGATGACCCAGTTGAGCAAGGGCAGCCACCATCATGGACAGACTGACTGTCCTCCACTTTGTTTGTAAAACTACAAACCCATGGGTTAATAGGTTGCCCCTTTTATGCATCCCTTTGATCTGCTCTAAAGCACTGTCACAGCACACTGCTCAGGTCACTGGTGGCAGCACATTTCCTCTGCAGGAGGGTACATAATCCAGCTTTGGGGCACATGTTGAACACAAAAATGTAAAATAAAATGGACAACATTTTACATCATCTTTGCCTCCCCTGAGGAAGGCCACTGATCTCAGCTTCACCAGAGCAGCTCTGCCTGTAGCCCAACACAAAACTGAGATCACACAATGTTAAAAAAGGCACTCCATCATTCTCAGACACAATTAACTGTATAAACAAGTAGCTGTGGGAAATAAAATCATCCCTTACTCACCTAAATCACTCCAATTTGTCACTGCAGCCCCCTACTTTTCAGTTAAACAGGGCTTGTAACTACAGCTCAGAGTATGTGCACAGAGAGCCAGTGAACAAAACAAGCCCTTTGGCCATCCTTTCTCATGAGATGACTGACTAACCGCTTGCCTTAGACACTCACTTGTGCAAGTTTTTAAGGCTAAAATTATCCACCTAATAATTGATGTAATCTGAAGGCTACTAAGAAAGCTTGCGTCAATTAATCCAGCCCTTGTTCCAGTAACTGAGGCACACACCTACCTGAAAACAGGGTTTCACACAGAATCCAATTACCAGCAGAAATCAGGTGCCAGAGGAATAAGAATACTCTTTTTGTATTTAAGCGTAATATATAAAAGGGTCCTACAGTTATAGAAACAATACATAAGCTAAACAGGAAGGTGGAAGAAAACGTACTTTGGCCACTTCCAGATAAGTTAAAAATCAAAATAGTTAAAAAAAGCTAACCTAAGGTTCTGCAGATAGACTAGTCAGAATCAGGTCTCTTCTCAGTCACTGTAATTAGTTTAACCTTTGCAATGAAGTTTTTATTTCAGAGTTACTATTGGGCTTTTTAATAGATGCATTAAAAAAAAGCTTACTGTTGCTCCCTGTTAAGAGGGAAATCACTCATCTTCCCATGCATAACATTGTTTTCATGGATAGCCCCATCATATCAATATTTTATCTCATAGCAGGTTCATTCTGGCTCAGCTGAAACAGCAAGCATCGGCAATCCTCCTTAATAGTGATATTAAATTGCAAGAATAACAGGAAGTCTATCAGCCATGAAACCTTCACTCATGAGATTGTTTGCACTGCTGGGCTGGGCTCAGTATAGGGGCCAGTTCTCTTTGATATCTTTATTGATGATCTGGATGAAGAGATTGAGTGCACCCTCAGTAACTTTGCAGATGACACCAAGTTGGGCAGAAGTACTAATCTGCTTGAGGGTAGGCAGGCTCTTCAGAGGGATCTGAACAGGCTGGATCCATGGGTCGAGGCCAACTGCATGAGCTTCAACAAGGCTCAGTGCCAGGTCCCGCGCTTGGGTCACAACAGCCCCACGCAGTGCTACAGGCTGGGGGAAGAGCAGCCGAGAAGCTGCCTGGCAGGAAAGGACCTGGGGTTGCTGGTTGACTGCTGGCAGCGAGCTCAGGCGGCAAAGGCCAAGCACATCCCAGCTTGTATCAGAAATAGTTTGGCCAGCAGGACTAGGGAAGTGACCATCCCCCTGTACTCAGCACTGGTAAGGCCACACTTTGAATACTGTACTCAGTTTTGGGCCTCTCACTTCACAGGGGATGTAGACATGCTGGAGCATGTCCAGAGAAGGGCAACGGAGCTGGTGAAGGGTCTGGACTACAAGTGTTATGAGGAGAAGCTGAGGGAACTGGAGGTGTTTAGTCTGGAGAGGAGATTCAGGGGGGACCTTATTGCTCTCTGCAACTACCTGACAGGAGGCTGTAGGCAGGTGAGGGTCAGTCTCTTCTCCCAGATAACAAGCAACAGGACAAGAGGAAACAGCCTCAACTTGTACCAGGGAAGGTTTAGATTGGATATTAGGAAAAAAATCTTCACCAACAGGCTGGAACAGGCTGCCCAGGGAGGTGGTGGAATCAGTCCCTGGAGGAATTTAAAAAAAAAAATAAAAATCACATAGATGCAGCACTTAGCAACATGGTTTGTTGATGGTTGGACCTGATGATTTCAAAGGTCTTTTCAACCTAAATGATTCTATGATTCAATATCATGCAAAACCCAGTCTTTTCCCCCAACAGGTACCACTTCAACTGAATACTTATGGCCAGATCCAAACAGAGCATTCAGTCACCAAAAATCAAGGTGCACTATGATGCAAGGAGCCTAAAAGGGCACCTGTCTGTTTCTCAGACACAGGTAGCAAAATCAGGAGTTCAGTTTGTGAGGCTGGAGTATGGAGTATATGCTTGTCCCTGAACAGGTATTCAGTTTTGCAGGAGTGGCTCATTCTTTAAGAGCATAGCTATGCAAGGTGTTTGCTCTGTCTTGCTCAATGACAGAGCACATACCCAGGAAGCAGCCAAACCAGAGCCCCCAAAAATCACTTAACCCAAGTGGATTCAAATTCACATCCCCTTCTTTACCAAAATATGACAGTCTGAAGGCTACACTTGGTTCACTTTTAACCCTCTCTAGGGCTGCACTACCAAGGATTGAACCACCCATCTCACAGAATGACTATTAAAGCAATGTCACAACAAGCAGAAGCAGGAAGCCAGGTCTACTTTCTCTCAGTCAGGCCACAACATCACAAATCAAGCTCGGTCTCTGTGTCTGCTTCCTTCCTTATCCAGCCAGCCCTGCATTCCCGGCCACACAATAGTCCAGTTCTAGTAGAGCAGAGGGAACAGGAGAGTAACCCGAGGGTATTAATTTTTTTAATCCAGGTCTTTTAATCTCCAGAGGAGTGCTGAATCACCATGAAAAAAGACAAGATTAATAGAATATAGGTAACTTTCAAATTCAGCATGGTAAAAAAAAAAAAGACCGTAACAGTTTTGTGTGGGCAGGACCAGAATAGAAGGCAAGGGCTCACTACTTCTGGTAGTCTCATAAATTTCTGCCTGGGACTTACACACATACCTTTTGCTTATGGTGCCTGAAGCACAATTACACAGGATTTTTGGACCTCACCCTTAATTT
Source organism: Falco naumanni (assembly GCF_017639655.2). Lineage (NCBI taxonomy): Eukaryota > Metazoa > Chordata > Aves > Falconiformes > Falconidae > Falco > Falco naumanni. The sequence continues at coordinate 8,131,436 of NC_054055.1, read as the reverse complement.
TTCATAACTGATATTCTATTTCTAATGCTATTTTTGAATCACGTAAAGGCATTTAAAATTCAGTAGAGAAGAAAAGCATGGAGGTAGACTTTAACATCTAAAAAGCCGATGTTGAAAACTATTTTTAACCCAGGAGTTCTTGAACATGCTGATCTGCTTCTGGAGCTTTAGTTACATGGCTGAGATTATACAGTCTAACTGTAGTCTATGCAGCCTGTACAGAAGTACATCACTGCCAGTTTGTCAGAATCAGGTATTGGGCAGGCAATTTCATATGGAATTTACTGACACTCAGTTTGATCCTTTGATAGAACAAAAGCATTAAGCCATGAGTTTAGGACATTGTTCTGCTAGTTACTCTGCAAATAAGCATCTCCTTTGTTCTTACCTTTATTTTTACTTATATACATGTATAAGCATTTATAGACATATAAATTTATTTATAGATACAGCCAAACAGAAACACAGGGTTTCCTTCACTTGGAGAGAGAAAGAAAAGAAAAATTCACTTTTAGAAAATTTATACTATAGAAGAAAAGGCATATAGCAAGACTGAGAAAAAAATTGTCAAGTTCATTAATTTGGTGTATATGCACAGGAAACTGAGAAGTATTCAAGTCAAAAATTGTCTGGCATTACCATCTAGATAAGAAGCTATAAAGTAAGAAGAGGAGAGAAGTACTCTTTTCCTCCCCCTCACACATCATATCTCTTCCCCACTGCTCTCAATGCAATAAACAGAGTCAAGTTACATATAGCAAGGAAACCTCATACCATGAAGTAAGAATCTAGTACAGCCAGTTGCTGTACCCAGGTGTATTGGAATGACTCTCTACCACAAGAATGAAGCATGAATAAGTCTGCTAACATCTGTTGTCACTCACTTTATGCCCAAATAAGCTAAAGAACAGAGTACAGGCATTGGAAGACCAAACTAACAAGCCTTCTTAAACTGACTTATGAGCAACTCAAATAAGCTGACCTTAAATGCAACAGATGATGGACTTTAAGCACCAGAAGGTTGCCTACTGCTTTAGCAGTTTCCTGCTAGTCAGCCGACCCAAGTGAAGAACACTTTCTGTGCAGAGAGGAAAAAAAAAAAACCACACAAAAAACCCTTTACTACGGCTCAAAAGAAGTCACTATCAAATAAAGACTGACTTCCACAGGACAGAACCATAACTTTTAATTAAAGAAAATAAAATTAAACTTTTTTTCCTACTGAGAGACTACGAATTACTTTTATGTTTCCTTGCAAATAATGTTTTATTAGAATTTTGTTTGAAGTCTGTTTTTTTCCTTTCTGTCATGAGCACAGGGAACAACACAGGGTAGAAAACAAGCAATTTGTTTGACTTCATCCCACTGTTTAAATACCTGGTTAAGCCTTTTTTCTAGATGCAACAGTTAAAGTCTCACCTTCTGAACAAGCATCAAAGTTTTTCTCCAAGTACTAAATTGGAGCAGTACTCCCACCTGGGAAACTGGCAAGTGTCTCCTGCAGAATAATGGGAGTTTACTCCAGAAAAATCTATCTGTCCATGGTCACTACCCAGTGCTTCAGAGAAAAAAAATTCACCTTTCCATCATTCATTTTTGGTGACAATGGAGATTTTTTTTTACTATGGCATCTTTGTCAGCATTGGTAAACAAGAACACAAAGACCTGTTTCAGTGAATTTTAAAAGTCTGACAGTGAAACCGATAATGCATTATTATGGGCTGCAAGAGATGCTGGAAGGAAATTTCTTTAACATGGGACAGGTCCAATGACAGCTTCAGAAAATTCAAGAACATGCCTTACAGCCAAAGCACAGGCCTGCTGCAGCAGTAAGGTGGAAACAGACCAAGCAAGACGTTTACTATTTCCTTGCCTTAAAACTAGACACAATCACACTAAAATATGGTAACAGTGTACAAGTATTTTGTAACACTGTAACATTATTAGTAGTATTTTATGATGCAGTTATACATAAATAACACAGCTGCAAGTGGACAGGGACTTGCAATACGCTTGCCCAAATAGGGCACTGGAAAACCTGTGCAAATAGTGAAATCTGCAAGACCAAAGGATGTAGCGTGTGCAAGAAAGTCATCAGGTGAAATCAAAATAAAACTGCAGAACAAAGAGGAGATATATCTAATGAAACCAGAATAATCCTGCAAAATGAATATGAAAGATGCCTAGCAAAATTACAGCAAGTCTTACTCCCCGAAATAATATGAACTAAGTAAAAGGCAAATGAGACCATCCCCTTTTTTCCAGGGAGGCAGCAAGGAACATAAAACGCCAACAATAAGCAAGGAAGGAGGGTAATTTATGAAAATCACAAAACTCTTACTTTAATTTCAGCTTCTCTTGCCAAAAAGTTCTCAAACACTTTACTTTGACTTCAGCAACTGAGACCATCAAGAACTGTAGCCATCAGTGCTAAACGTAAGGCATCAGTTCCATGGCATTATATATTCCTAGGTTTACTAGCACTTACAGATGCAATTGTCGAGAACTGTTTGGGAAAGGTAGCGCTAATGACTGATGGTAATTAGGAACTAATGACTAGAAAGCCGTATATGAGTTTAGTAAAGTGTTTGATTCATCAGTTTTTTAAATACTCCATCACAGTGAGCTCCAATTCCCTGATATATGTAAACACACATTCTGTTGCAACACTTTGCTTCTTTTATCAAAGAAAATCAAGTTTCTTTTCAGAGCACCCTGTCAAGCATGTTTTAAGTCCCCTTCCCTTACACGTTTGAGAAAGTTCAAAACTACTAGTCTTGCCCCTTGCCAGTCTGTCCCCAGATTTAAGCGACTTTTATCCTGCAACGGCAATCATGTAAACGGCTCCTGCTGACATAGGAAAAACACAACCAAGTGCATTAGACTTTAGGGCCAGGTCCAATTCTGCAATTTGGTCCTGAGACAGCATAGAAGATGCAATTCCTTTAGTGCTTTGAAATGAAAGCGCTGACTATTTACACAAAGGTCATTAACATCTCTCAACCGAGATCTAAGCGCCCTCCTTTGAATAAAAAGCGCCCTTTTATTAAAGCAGGCCTCTAGAGCGGCTGGGCGCGGGTAGGTTTGTACAGTTACTCGGCTCTCACCGCCAGCCGGGAGCACCCCTCAGCAGCAGCGCGATGTCCCGGCGCACAGTCCCCCCCGCAGGGCAGGGGCTGCAGCTCTTCACACCCGCTCCCCGCTGTCGGTTCTAAGGAAAGTCGCTGACAGCGGCGCTTCCCCTCGGCCTGAACAAGTGGGGCTGGGCAGGGGAGCCACCTGCCAGCCCTCCCCCGTCCGCAGGCGAACGGGCCCTGCGAGCTTCCCGCAGCAGGAACGCCGGAGCGGCTTGGAGCCAGGACTCCTCAGCTGCCAACAGACTCACCCTCACGCCGTTCCAGCACCGCAAGCACGGGTGGTTTATATTTTTGGCCTCTGAGTCACTCCATTAGCAAGGCACCCCCACCCCCCGAACCCCCTCAGGGCTGCCTCACCCCTCCCGCCGCCTCAGCGAGCCGGGGGCAGCACCCCGCCGCCGCCGCCTCAGCGAGCCGGGGGCAGCACCCCGCCGCCGCCGCCGCCTCAGCCCCTCCGCCCGGCCACAGGCAGCGCCGGTTACCTGCCGCCGGCCGGCAGCCGCTGCCCCACGCCGCCTCCCCGCTTGTCTGAGGGGAAGGGAGGCGGTGGCGCGGGAAGAGGCAGCCCCTGCCCGCCGCCGCGGGGCCAATGGCGGCGGCGCGTCCCTCAGAGGGGGGCGGCTCCCCGCGGCCCGGGCCCGCCCCCCGCCGCCCCCGCGCGCCGGTTCGTGCCACCTGTGGCACCGGGAGGGTGCTCCGGGGCGGCGGGGCGGGTTTGCGCGGGAGCTGCTGAGGCAGAGGTAGGGGGGGCAGGCTCGCTCCGCAGCGGGAGTGGCTGTTCCGCATCGGGTCCACGCAGGGAGTATCGGCTTGGCTTGGCTTGGCTAGCAGCCTTGGGGGGAAACGGTCAGTATTTTACTTTACCTGGCGATAGGCAACCCGAGAGGCGTGAGCGTAACGCCCTGTTTGCAGTAAAGATACAGGCAGCGATAGCAGAGGTTTCAGTCGTCTGTTTGTCCGGGAAGCCGCTGTAAGTGCTTTTCTGTTTAATTAGTGGCACGGAATGCACACGCCACCATTCATGGGATGTTTCAGCAGGACCTTCCCCTCGAAGCACCTCTCGCTCAGCAGCCAAGGCACCCTCGCAGCTGCCTGGTTTTATGTGACTTTGCCCTTGTATCCCCAGCCTGAGTCCATTAGCTCCCCAGGGCCTAGACCATCAGCTCTGGCTTCCTGCTGTCAGTTCTTACGTTTCACTCAAACTTGGATCCAGTGAAACAATTTTATGCTTTTTAAAGGAAATTTAGTATACATGGTGCTGGTATGAAGGTTTGGTAAATTACATGTCTTTTCAATTTCATGTATTTTATATGTGGCTTTTCCTTCCTGATGACAAAATTAGGGACTAGAGCATGCTTTATGCACCATCCAGTAAAATTCTGAGTTAATAAGCCTTTAATAAGGCTTCTGTTCAGTTCACAAGGATCGAAGTGAATTAGAGACCTTGTGAAAGCCTAGACCTCAGTTTCTCCCTCCAATAATTTTCATTCAAGCATCTCTCATCCATATATCCTGCATATTCATCTTAATGCAACATACCAGGCCGTATCTATTCAAACCCACACGGAACTCCTGTTCACTGCAGAACAGGAAACGTTTGGTATGTTACTTAGAAATGGGGCCCTTTTGGCACTCTTGGTACATGGAACTTATTTTCTGTGGTATTAAATATCTCTTTTTTTTTCCTCTCTCACAGCAGTCCCGAAGAATAAAGGCGGCAGGGGTAAAACAGCCTTTTTGAGACCAGACGCACTGTTATCAGCTGGCAGATGTGGGTACGCCTGGCCCTTGCTGCATGGAGCCAGAACCGATGGGCCTGGTGTATCCACTGCCGAAACCAATACCCTCTTTGATCAAGGACTTTGGACCCAAGCTTAGGGAAAAGCAGCTCCTTGCTGCTAGGAAGTTCCAGGTGTCAGGAGCCTCCAGCATTGTGACAAGTGATGGCTGCAAAACTGAGTATGGGGGGTGTGCTGCGTCTGTTAAAATTACAGAATGGTCAGGGTTGAAAGAGACCTCTGGAGATCATCTAGCCCAACCACCTGCTAAAGCAGGTTGTGCAGAATTGTGTCCAGGCAAGTTCTGAATGTCTCTGGAGAAGGAGACCCCACAGCCTTTCTGGGCAGCCTGTGCCAGTGCTCTGTCACCCTCAGGGTAAAGAAGCTTTTCGTCATATTCAGATGGAACTTGTGTTGCAGTTTGTGCCTGTTGCTGCTTGTCCTGTGTCTGGGCACCACTGAAAAGAGCCTGGCCCCGTCCTCCTGACACTCGCCCTTGAGATATTTGTAGGCATTGATGAGATCCCCCCTCAGCCATCTCTTCTCCAGGCTGAACAGCCCCAGGTCCCTCAGCCTTCCCTCACCAGGGAGATGCTCCGGTCCCCTCACTATCTTAGTAGCCTCTTCTGGCCCCTCCCCAGTAGCTCCCTGTCTCTGTGGAAATGGGGAGCGCAGAACGGAACACAGTGAAATATGTATGTTTGCTCCTATTCACATTTAGTCTAGTGATTTGTTCTTGAGATGTATTCAGATGAAATCTGTGGAAATATCTATGCAAGGGCTGTCCCAGCTCAGACTGGTGGTCAGTTCATAGCTTGAGTGTTTGCAATAAAGGAGAAACTGAAAATACCTGAACAACCTGCATGGTAAAGACCCTCAGACGGAATCCTCAGTAACTTCAGATGGGAAAAGTCTACAACCAGTATACAGCCTGTCCCCACAGTGGCTCTGCATTGGTGTAGTAGATCTGAAGAATCTGGGTGTTTTTTGTAAGCATTGAGCAGGTGTTTTTCATGTGAATTGAGCCTGAACACTAAAGGTGACACCAAGAGAACAAAAACTAGTAATGAAAGGATGGGCCCTATGAACCCTCCTCTTTGTGTTCTCCATACATTGCCACAGAGCTGTTAAGTTCTCAGCACAATCAAAAGATATAAGCATGTTTTTGATTGCAATGCAACACAAAGTGTTATGACATCTTCAGAAAACAAAAAACCCTGCAGATATCTTTATGTAGAGGTATTCCTGTCAGATGCAGAAAGTGGATCAGTTTTCTCCCTTCACCCCCTCATTCAACATGTCATTCTCCCTAGCCACTATCCAAAGGAAAGAGGAAGTCATCCCATCTTCTCCCATTAACGGAAAAATAAATGCACGCTTCAGTTACAGAGCGGCAGGTATTAGGTTGAAAAGATAGTAACTTTCAGCAAAGCAAATCCACTGGATGCTGCTTTCCTTGCCCCAGCTTCATCCAGACAAAATCTGTCTCCTCTGAACACTCGGCTGCTCCCTGATGTGAATTAACATGAATCACAGCTAACTCAGATGCTGCTGATTCCAGTGCTGTAGTGATATTTCCCTGGCTGGTGGCTTTGACTGCATCGCTCCTTGCTTTGCATCCTTCATTTGGTTCCTGGGTCCCAAGGTTTGATTTTTTTTTGTTGTTTTTTTTCTCCCTTTAAAACCTTCTGCACTGTTAGGTTACATGATACAAGGCTCTTTTCCACACACACGAAGGAAGGCAGAGGAACAACAATGGGTGGAGGAGCCCAAGAAATACCCTGCCTGGCAGTTCCCAAGGCCATCACAGGAGCTATCAGCCCATCAAAGATCTCCACAGACAGGAAGGAGCATGGAGGCACAAGGGCAGGTGGGGGAGCCCAAGTAACCCCTTCAAAGACACAGCCCCTCCCCAGTCTGTCCCTGGGTGCCTCAGTACCTCACTGCCTGAGGGGGTGGGACATGTTGTAGGATGCAAGCAAAGAGGATTTTCAGATTGCACACGACCTACTATGGGATATTCAGGGCATGAGTCAAAGGTGTGGAAAAAAGAGGGATAAAGGTGGTTTGGAGAGGAACAAGCATGGGAAAACACAGATAAGGGGAGAAAAGGGGCCAGTCACATCTAAACAGGACTGGTCAGTGTACTTGTCTGCCCATGTCCTGCACCTGCTGAGCATTGTCCTGTCTTTTATTCAATGCCATTTCTACCTTTTTTTTTAATTATTTTGGAAAAGGTGGATGAGTAGCTTTCTATTCTGTGTGCTGCTGTGTGTAGGGGGGGTACTACTTCTGACCTCCTTTCTGAGTCATGTCACATGGGAGAGGCAAATCCTCTGCCATCTTACCAACAGAAGGCATTTCTTTACAACTTTAAAAACTAAGTCTTCAACATTTTTTTTTTAAATTATTAAAAAACATTTCAAAATGTAACAAGAAAATGTACACTGAAGGTGTAAACTGTGAAAGGAAACTGTGTAGGTAAATTAGCTGTATATGGTGCTGTCTGTGGTAAGAAAGAGATTGTCTTGATAACAATGATCATGAAAGAGATGGCTTTAACAAGCAAATGTGCACAAATAGGGCCTGATCATTTTCCTGCTCTTTTGCTCCAAGATGAACCAAACTTAAGTCCTGCTGCCGCTGACCAGGGCAACTTTATATTTGCACTATTATGCAGCTTTGCTAGAGATCGCCCTCAAATGCCCAGTTAAGGAAAAGACATGAAGCCCTCACCTGCTGTTTGATGAGTACTAGGAAGTGAGAAGGATTCTATGAATAGCTGCCGCTTTCCTCAAAGACTGATCAAGATAGTTTCTGCTTTGCAATTGATGAGAAATACTGTCTCATGTTAAGTTAGATAGTCCTTTGTCAATAAACTCTTGATACTAGGTGCTTTCTGGTCCTTTCCATACGTAGTTTTAGGCTGTGACAATTGTTCTGTATGTGCACATGTCTGTAAAAGGAATAATTTGCTATTTTATACTTGATCAGAACACAGAGCCAAAACAAATTGCATTTAATGGTGATGTACAAAAAATGGGTCTGGCACTTTGCATGGAAACTTCCAATCTCGCCATGGCTTTACCCTCTCATCAGATTTCCAAAGTTAAAAAAACTAAAACAAAACATAAAAGAAAAAAAAGTTTAAAGAAACATGAGAACTTCTCTTCCAGTTGTCAAGTCAGTGTGACAGCTCAGTGGGAAACTCAGCATTAGGGATGGAGTCAGAATAGGACCCAGCTCTCTGGAGTGAACTTTTCTTTCAGCAGCGCTTTCTGCAACCCATCTTAGAAGGTCACTGAGAAGGAAACCGTGTTATCTGCATTGCCTCTTTTTGGTGCAACCTCTGTTTTCTGGGTTTCTTTCCCTCAGGGTGCAAGTCTGAGAATTTTGGAAAAAAGTGCCCCAAAAGAGTGAAGGTTTCTCCTGCAGTCCTAGAGGTTGTTCACAAAAGGTTTAGATTAATTTCTCTAGTTACTTAATTAAGCAACCCCTCAAATGGCCCTTTTGTCAATATTTATATTTATTGAAATCAGCAGGATTTGCCAGCTCAAAACTAGCTCTAACAATACTGTGTTGTCTTACATTCTTTATTGTGATGGACATTTTGTCAGTGGAATGTAGGGCTTCTAGAGTTATATGCTCTGTTTCTGCCTTACTCCTAGATCCCATACCTTTCAGAGCCCTTCCCAGGTCCTATGTATACCTCCTCAGACTCTCAATGAGCTTTCTATATGGCTCAGGAGAAGCACGTGAGACAAGAACACCTTCTTGGGCCATCCTTCCTTCAATATAACTAGAGCTGTTTGTTTCTCCACCAGGAACAGCCCATCACTTTCACTCCATCTCAGGCTTTGCAGAAGAGCAGGTTTTAATAAGAGCAGAATAGGACTTCCAATGCTTACCAGAGTATTCAAACATCTCTTGGTTATTTTGCAACAGAAGGAACAGGGATTTTCCTTCCCTTCTCAAATTTTCCCCAGGGTCTTCTTGGGCAAGCCCCCACTGAGGGTTAGGTCACATAAAAAACAGAGCTGGAAGTCCCAGAAGTGGTCCAAGGCTGCACTTCCAGAGGAAGGCTTGCCAAGAGACCCTGGGCCCCAGAGAAGCACCCCTAGGTTCTGTTCAACATGCAATGCTTTTTTCTTCTCTGCTGATTGCACTGGCTCTAGTGCTAACATAGCCAGGCAATTCTTCGTGGCCTAGCTGCTATTTCCTTGCCTGTGTAGTCTTCCTATTCCTCACTTTCCTGTGGAAAATGCTTTTTGAGTATTTATTACTTGCTCTGAAGGTTTTGCAGGTCTGTTCGGTTGTCCTTCAGGACCTGAGCTGCTGCCTGCTGCACAGTAGGATGCTTGTCTTCCTGCAGTCAGTGGAGGGCTGAAGTGACAGAGGAAAATGCATCAATGACCATGAAATCCCTGGTCAGAACAGTCATGCCTTACCTGGCTTCCCAAGCAGAGCAACACTTGAAAGCCTTCCCTGGGTTCAGTCTCATACCCAGTCTGAGGTTCAGGACAGGGCACCAGAGAGAAGAGGCAACATAGGACAGCAGAAGGTGGTGACATCTTGCCTCAGTCAAGGAGACAATGTAAAAGAGGAGGGGCAATTTTAACCCACATGTCCTCAGAGGACTTGTACCCAGCTCTGTCAGCTGGGACATCTGGCCATATACATTGAAATTCTTTATGAAGAAGGAGGCCCATCATAGCCACCACAGCCTTGATGATGGCCTGGCTGAGCTGCAGATAGGGAAGGCAGAAGTTTGCTCCAACTGAATCTCACTGAACTCAGCATCCCCCAGACACAAGCTGCCGCTTTCCAAAAATAATTATTTCATAGAATCATAGACTGGTTTAGGTTGGAAGGGACCTTAAAGATCACCTAGTCCCAAGCCCCTGCCAGGGGCAGGGACCTTCCACCAGCCCAGGCTGCTCCCAGCCCCGTCCAGCCTGGCCTTGAGCCCTGCCAGGGATGGGGCACCCACAGCTGCTCTGGGCAGCCTGGGCCAGCACCTCTCCACCCCCACAGTAAAGAATTTCTTTGTAATATCTAATCTAAATCTCCCCTCTTTCATCTTAAAGCCACTCCCCCTTGTCCTATCACTGCATGCCCTTGTAAAAATCTCCCTCCGGCTTCCTTGTGGGTGCCTTTAGGTGCTGGAAGCTGCTATAACATCTATGACATCCTAGAGTCGTCTGTTCTCCAGGCTGAACAACCCCAACTTTCTCAGCGTTATTCCTCTGGAGGAAACGGGCTTGCTGTTTTGTACCCACAGCCCTTCTGACTGAAAGGCCACTGGGATTCAGCTGGTTGTCATCAGGAATTCTCCAGGCCCAGTTCCTGAGAAAGGAGGGAAGGTGGAATCCGCACACACAGCATTTCCATGCTCTTTAGCACCACCTTCCAGCTCCAGACGCTTTCATAGGCAAGCTGCTTCCTCCCAAAGCCCTTTTGACCTGCCATCATTAAGCAGAAAGGCAGGTGAGCTCAAGCATCACAGCTGCTGCTGAAGGGCCAACAGAAGCAGCAACTCTCCTCCACTTCTTCAGAGTCCAGACAGTCTATGACCACATACCAGAACAAAGTTTAAATCTTGTCACAAAACTCATCTTCTGCCATTTGAGGGAAGGAACCTTTTTCCCAGTCTTGGAACTCAAGATTTATACCTTTTGATCACCTTTCCAGAACTGTATCAAAAAAACCTGGGGAAAAAGGTCCTATGTAAAGTATGTACCAGTGAGAATATCTTGCTTTATCACCCAGATCTGTCTCAAATGGCAGTCCCATGCTCATCAGCATTAAGTTCTGGATTCAGGGGCAGATGTGAGATCTTTTACAATGCCTTCCTTCAAGTGTTAAGCTATTTCTCTTCCCCATTCCCTTTAGGTAACTCCTGTATGTTGCAGCACGCTCCAGACTATCAAGCTGCAACAAGGTCTTTCACCACCTCATATTGGCATACTCTTCATACAGTCCCTCTGCTGCCTTCTCCTTGTCTCACCTGATCCAGGGCATGTGTCCCCTCTCCCCTTGCTTTCCACCCCTCTCCCCTTGCTTTCCACCCCTCTCCCCTTGCTTTCCACCCCTCTCCCCTTGCTTTCCACCCCTCTCCCCTTGCTTTCCACCCCTCTCCCCTTGCTTTCCACCCCTCTCCCCTTGCTTTCCACCCCTCTCCCCTTGCTTTCCACCCCTCTCCCCTTGCTTTCCACCCCTCTCCCCTTGCTTTCCACCCCTCTCCCCTTGCTTTCCACCCCTCTCCCCTTGCTTTCCACCCCTCTCCCCTTGCTTTCCACCCCCCTCCCCTTGCTTTCCACCCCCCTCCCCTTGCTTTCCACCCCCCTCCCCTTGCTTTCCACCCCCCTCCCCTTGCTTTCCACCCCCCTCCCCTTGCTTTCCACCCCTCTCCCCTTGCTTTCCACCCCCCTCCCCTTGCTTTCCACCCCCCTCCCCTTGCTTTCCACCCCCCTCCCCTTGCTTTCCACCCCCCTCCCCTTGCTTTCCACCCCCCTCCCCTTGCTTTCCACCCCCCTCCCCTTGCTTTCCACCCCCCCTCCCCTTGCTTTCCACCCCCCTCCCCTTGCTTTCCACCCCTCTCCCCTTGCTTTCCACCCCTCTCCCCTTGCTTTCCACCCCCTCTCCCCTTGCTTTCCACCCCTCTCCCCTTGCTTTCCACCCCTCTCCCCTTGCTTTCCACCCCTCTCCCCTTGCTTTCCACCCCTCTCCCCTTGCTTTCCACCCCTCTCCCCTTGCTTTCCACCCCTCTCCCCTTGCTTTCCACCCCTCTCCCCTTGCTTTCCACCCCTCTCCCCTTGCTTTCCACCCCTCTCCCCTTGCTTTCCACCCCCTCTCCCCTTGCTTTCCACCCCTCTCCCCTTGCTTTCCACCCCTCTCCCCCTTGCTTTCCACCCCTCTCCCCTTGCTTTCCACCCCTCTCCCCTTGCTTTCCACCCCTCTCCCCTTGCTTTCCACCCCTCTCCCCTTGCTTTCCACCCCTCTCCCCTTGCTTTCCACCCCTCTCCCCTTGCTTTCCACCCCTCTCCCCTTGCTTTCCACCCCTCTCCCCTTGCTTTCCACCCCTCTCCCCTTGCTTTCCACCCCTCTCCCCTTGCTTTCCACCCCTCTCCCCTTGCTTTCCACCCCTCTCCCCTTGCTTTCCACCCCTCTCCCCTTGCTTTCCACCCCTCTCCCCTTGCTTTCCACCCCTCTCCCCTTGCTTTCCACCCCTCTCCCCTTGCTTTCCACCCCTCTCCCCTTGCTTTCCACCCCTCTCCCCTTGCTTTCCACCCCTCTCCCCTTGCTTTCCACCCCTCTCCCCTTGCTTTCCACCCCTCTCCCCTTGCTTTCCACCCCTCTCCCCTTGCTTTCCACCCCTCTCCCCTTGCTTTCCACCCCTCTCCCCTTGCTTTCCACCCCTCTCCCCTTGCTTTCCACCCCTCTCCCCTTGCTTTCCACCCCTCTCCCCTTGCTTTCCACCCCTCTCCCCTTGCTTTCCACCCCTCTCCCCTTGCTTTCCACCCCTCTCCCCTTGCTTTCCACCCCTCTCCCCTTGCTTTCCACCCCTCTCCCCTTGCTTTCCACCCCTCTCCCCTTGCTTTCCACCCCCTCTCCCCTTGCTTTCCACCCCTCTCCCCTTGCTTTCCACCCCTCTCCCCTTGCTTTCCACCCCTCTCCCCTTGCTTTCCACCCCTCTCCCCTTGCTTTCCACCCCTCTCCCCTTGCTTTCCACCCCTCTCCCCTTGCTTTCCACCCCTCTCCCCTTGCTTTCCACCCCTCTCCCCTTGCTTTCCACCCCTCTCCCCTTGCTTTCCACCCCTCTCCCCTTGCTTTCCACCCCTCTCCCCTTGCTTTCCACCCCTCTCCCCTTGCTTTCCACCCCTCTCCCCTTGCTTTCCACCCCTCTCCCCTTGCTTTCCACCCCTCTCCCCTTGCTTTCCACCCCTCTCCCCTTGCTTTCCACCCCTCTCCCCTTGCTTTCCACCCCTCTCCCCTTGCTTTCCACCCCTCTCCCCTTGCTTTCCACCCCTCTCCCCTTGCTTTCCACCCCTCTCCCCTTGCTTTCCACCCCTCTCCCCTTGCTTTCCACCCCTCTCCCCTTGCTTTCCACCCCTCTCCCCTTGCTTTCCACCCCTCTCCCCTTGCTTTCCACCCCTCTCCCCTTGCTTTCCACCCCTCTCCCCTTGCTTTCCACCCCTCTCCCCTTGCTTTCCACCCCTCTCCCCTTGCTTTCCACCCCTCTCCCCTTGCTTTCCACCCCTCTCCCCTTGCTTTCCACCCCTCTCCCCTTGCTTTCCACCCCTCTCCCCTTGCTTTCCACCCCTCTCCCCTTGCTTTCCACCCCTCTCCCCTTGCTTTCCACCCCTCTCCCCTTGCTTTCCACCCCTCTCCCCTTGCTTTCCACCCCTCTCCCCTTGCTTTCCACCCCTCTCCCCTTGCTTTCCACCCCTCTCCCCTTGCTTTCCACCCCTCTCCCCCTTGCTTTCCACCCCTCTCCCCTTGCTTTCCACCCCTCTCCCCTTGCTTTCCACCCCTCTCCCCTTGCTTTCCACCCCTCTCCCCTTGCTTTCCACCCCTCTCCCCTTGCTTTCCACCCCTCTCCCCTTGCTTTCCACCCCTCTCCCCTTGCTTTCCACCCCTCTCCCCTTGCTTTCCACCCCTCTCCCCTTGCTTTCCACCCCTCTCCCCTTGCTTTCCACCCCTCTCCCCTTGCTTTCCACCCCTCTCCCCTTGCTTTCCACCCCTCTCCCCTTGCTTTCCACCCCTCTCCCCTTGCTTTCCACCCCTCTCCCCTTGCTTTCCACCCCTCTCCCCTTGCTTTCCACCCCTCTCCCCTTGCTTTCCACCCCTCTCCCCTTGCTTTCCACCCCTCTCCCCTTGCTTTCCACCCCTCTCCCCTTGCTTTCCACCCCTCTCCCCTTGCTTTCCACCCCTCTCCCCTTGCTTTCCACCCCTCTCCCCTTGCTTTCCACCCCTCTCCCCTTGCTTTCCACCCCTCTCCCCTTGCTTTCCACCCCTCTCCCCTTGCTTTCCACCCCTCTCCCCTTGCTTTCCACCCCTCTCCCCTTGCTTTCCACCCCTCTCCCCTTGCTTTCCACCCCTCTCCCCTTGCTTTCCACCCCTCTCCCCTTGCTTTCCACCCCTCTCCCCTTGCTTTCCACCCCTCTCCCCTTGCTTTCCACCCCTCTCCCCTTGCTTTCCACCCCTCTCCCCTTGCTTTCCACCCCTCTCCCCTTGCTTTCCACCCCTCTCCCCTTGCTTTCCACCCCTCTCCCCTTGCTTTCCACCCCTCTCCCCTTGCTTTCCACCCCTCTCCCCTTGCTTTCCACCCCTCTCCCCTTGCTTTCCACCCCTCTCCCCTTGCTTTCCACCCCTCTCCCCTTGCTTTCCACCCCTCTCCCCTTGCTTTCCACCCCTCTCCCCTTGCTTTCCACCCCTCTCCCCTTGCTTTCCACCCCTCTCCCCTTGCTTTCCACCCCTCTCCCCTTGCTTTCCACCCCTCTCCCCTTGCTTTCCACCCCTCTCCCCTTCTCTCTTCATTGGCTCTCAACCACTTAACCAGCCACACCTGCACCTTACAACCCACCACCCCTGAAGCCAGCCCACAGCGGTATATTATCAATGCTAATTAACCCAGCTTCATTCCTCCACACTTCTCACCCCCCTTTTTTAAATGGTTTTAACAGTCATTACAACCTTTTTACAAATTATTTTTTTCATACAGTCCTCTAACTCCTCTAGAAATCCCTCCCCCCCTTTTTTTTTTAAGGTTTCATACCTCATGTTTTAAACAACCATCACACACTTTTTACAAATAAACTTTTCATATGGTTCGGACAACTTGTCCCTGAACTCATACTCATATTCCTTCTTTACTTTTATCTTGGGCTTTTCATCTTCTGCAGGTTGATCACCTTTCTTCTTATCTGCTTTCTTAGCATCTGGGATTTTGATTTCTTCAGAAGGGGATTCTGATGAACTAACAGTACCTTGTCCTTTCACCTCTTGGGAAACACCAGACAGTAACCTGAGTGAGCTTTCAGCAGCAGCAGGTCTAGAATACAGCACTAACACATCATTCCGTGTCCTGAAAAACTTCTTAACATCCTTGTGGTCGCCCATTTCTTCTTCAGCTGGAGACACCTTCAATGAGCACATAAACACCAGCAAGAATACCACCAGGCTGAGCAGCAGCAGTAATGGCAGGAGCCACTCCCAGCAATGCGCTGCTCCCACACCTTCCCCCGACACAGCCATCACCACTGTCTAGCCAGATCCATTCTGGACCCACCGCCGCTGCAGGCTGCTGCCACGTCTGGCTGGGTACTCCACCACTATCACCCATTACCCTCAGCCCCTTAACTCCACGGCAGTCAGGCTTCCTTCTCTTTAATCCCAGTGGATCACCTTTACTGGTGTCTGATCCAGATCCCCAGGCTCTTCCCACCTATCTCAACATGATCTGGATCGCAGGCTATCCCCACCTGTCTCTGCTACTTTGGTTGGGCACCATCATCACTGTTCAAAGCTTCAAACGCCTCCCAGCACAGCCATCACCGCTCATTACACCCAGTCTCATAATCTGAAGGGGCTCACACGGAGCACCAGTTGTCACAGCACTCTCCAGACTATCAAGCTGCAACAAGGTCTTTAACCACCTCATACCAGCTTACTCTTCATACAGTCCCTCTGCTGCCTTCTTCTCACCTCATCCAAGGCACACTCTCTCTTCTCCTGCTTCTTCCTCGGCTGTTCTCTCTTCATTGGCTCTCAGCCCCTTAACTTAACCAGCCACACCTGCACCTTATCTACATCAGCCAACCCACCGCCCCTGAAGCCAGCCCACAGTTGTATATTATCAATGATAATTAACCCAGCTTCATTCCTCTACACCTTTATACATATATTTTCTTTGTATATGTTATATATATTGCATACATTGTAAATATTGGTTCCTGATGACCATTAAAGGACAAATGTGTCACTCATTTTCAAGGGCAAGAAGGATCCAGGGAACTACAGAGCAGTCAGCCTAAACTCAGGCTTCAGGAAGATTATGAAGCAGATCTTCCTAGCACCCATGTTCAAGGTTGTTAACAGAGGGGCAAAGAAGAGCTGAAAGCACTGCCTGATCCTGGCAATGCTGTTAACCTGCAAAATAGGGACTCAAACTTACCATAATATTGTCTCTTTCTGCATGTAAGGCAAGACTTTCTAAAAAATCTAAGTAGTGTCTGCCCATGCAAATATAAAAAGGCAAGGGGCACCCCTTGTCAAGTTTAAGCAAAGTTACTTTTTGGAATAGTGAGATTAAATAAGTTCAAGTTAAAGGTCTTGTACTACAAAGTACAAAGGTCAAGGCTGTGTTTATCCTTGCCAGCTGATTTAAGATGCTGTTCTTTCTTTTTCTGTCTTCTACTCAATGGCTTATGTGTCAGCTAGCTGCTGTGTCCTAATAACATAATTAAATCCATAATATACAAGAAGGAAATGAAGTCACTAGGTTTTTTTATGACTAGGGGTTGTTGGGGTTTTTTTGTGTGTAATTGTTTCTTTCTTTGCTTTCTCATCTGAAGTTATGTGGGGCCACTGAATGAACATAAACAATTCCTATTGTCTTCAATATAGATGCATTGCAAATTACAATCTCTGTCTATAGAAAGCGTTTTGTTCTTGCTTGAATGGATATGCCTTAATTACAGGGACTGCTGTATTATGTCAAACAGGACTTGTCATAGGATAAGATACTCCTCCACAGGACTGGCCACAATCTGAACAAAGTAGGTAAACGTGAATTTGGACCAAGAATGAGGACAAAGGCATTTTAGTGATTCACAGATCTATTTCAGTGGTAGAGTATGGCTTCAAGGGTTATGTGGCTCAGGCATTGATGTCCTGTGAGAGACAACAATGTACAGAGCCCATCCAAAACCAATGGAGGTCCACTGGCCAGCAAGAGAGAAGCAGAAGTAATTCTGGACCAGCCTCCAACCCTTCTTTCCATCTTCTTCTGCCCTGTCCCCACTGCTGGGGCATGGCTTTTTGCACAACGCTGATGTATGAGGCAAAGGGAGTTACAGGCAGTAGTGTATGGTCTGTTACCAGGGTGGAGGAGCTTGCTCTGTCCCAATACCTTGGGTGGTTTAGGGTGCTTCTTCCTGAGAAACCAGCTCTGTGATCACGGTTGACCCAGCTCACATTTGGTGTGGAACTGCAGCTACCACCGCAGAGCTTGGAAACACTCTTTTTCTTGAGGATGGCTGCAATTTTACTTCACAATTTTAAGCCAGCCATCATAGTTATCCATTTGGGTGAAACTCAAGCTGCCCCACAACCTTTGCCGATGAGGAATCCCTCTCAGGACTTAAATAACCCCTGTGCCCTGTTAACATTTGCTTTCCTCGCTTCCTAAGACGGGTCGGACGTACAGGAGTCACAAAGCAAATGCACCTGGCTGTTTCTGCAGGAGAGGCTCGGAAGTGTTTCTCCCTGCCCCCGGCCCGACGCCGGCTCCCTCACAGCCCGCCGGGGGACGGCGGGGCGCTTTACGCGGGCTTTTTCCCCGTCGGCAAGCGCCACGCGCTGCCGCCAGAGGGCGCCGCCG
Source organism: Falco naumanni (assembly GCF_017639655.2). Taxonomy (NCBI): domain Eukaryota; kingdom Metazoa; phylum Chordata; class Aves; order Falconiformes; family Falconidae; genus Falco; species Falco naumanni. The sequence continues at coordinate 8,113,917 of NC_054055.1, read as the reverse complement.
CCCCGCGGAGGGCGCGGGAGGGCGGGGCGGTCGTTGCCGTGGCGCCCGGCGGCTGTTGGCGGGGAGGCGGCTGTTGGCGGGGAGGCGGCTGTTGGCGGGCCCTGACTGACCGACCGCCGCCCGCCGCAGGGCCCAGGCTGTGCGTGGGTGCGGAGGGGATGCGGGTGCTGGCTGGGTGCCGGGGTCGGGAGGTTGTGGTGACCCTTGGGGGCCCTGGATCGGGAGGGAGGCACTCGGATGTGGGCAGTGGCGTGGGTGGCGGGAGGATGAGGGGAGATGCTTCAAAGCTTGGCTGTATAGGGAACTCCTCGGTGGTGGGTGCTCAGGGCTAGTGGCGGGGTGGTGTGGCAGGGCTTAGGCACAGGTGACAGTATCAGTGGGGTCTGGTGGCTGTGGACAGGGAGGCTCCGTCCACTGTAAGGGGTGGCCCAGCTTTGCCCACTGAGGTGCCTGGTGGTGAGTGTGCGGGCATATGTGCAAGGGACATGCCGGGACTGAGGGCAAGGGGGAGGTGTTAGCCTGCTTTGGAGGCTGGGAAGAGGTCCCCGTGTGGCTGCTGGGTGCTGAGGTAATTATGACTGGGAGCTGAGGGAGGCTCCTGCTAATGCAGCTGCTTGAGATACAGTGGTAACGGTGTGAATGCAGGTGCTGGTGTGGGCGGCACTGGTGAGGGTGACTGAGCTCAGGTGAGTGGCGAGCGGGTGGTCCCTGCAAGGAGTGTCTGGACAGTCACAGTAGTGGGGTGGCAGTGCCTGGGATCTTCTAGCTTCTCCTGGGGCTCTAATGACAGTGTTGTTATTGATTGAGAAAGTGCTGCTAGCCATAATGGGGGGGGCTGTGAAGAGTTGTGCCTCATAGATGGTTTGGGAGAAGAGAAGAAATAAATCTTGCCCTCTGCAAATGTTTTCCTGCTGGTTTAAAATCTGCAGTTAATTCTCAGTCCCCCTAAACACATTCCCTTCTCTCTCATGTGTGTGCATTTTCTATGGTTTGCAAAATCCAGCGAATCTGTCATTATAGTATGGGGTTTTACCTTGTTGTACAGCTTGGAGGCTTTTTTGTTGGTCCCTGCACAGGAAGAATTTCATAATTATATTGCTGGAGCTCACCTGGGGCTGGAGTTCCAAAAAAAACCCCAAAATTTTTCAAAGTACTGCTGTTCAAAATGTTTCAGTTTGTATCTAGTTTTAAGCAGGGTATTTGATTATTTGTTTAGTGGAAGGGATAGAAAAAAAAAAAGGCAAAAAAAAAAAAAAAAGCTGGGGATTGCTGCGGTGATCTTCCATTTCTGATGAAAATCAGTACAATGAATTCTCAAGTGAAAGTGGAATCAACACCAGTCCAGTTAATTCTGCACTGAAGAAAGATGACAAGTTATTTTTTTATACTTAAAACCCATATCCTGCACTTGTGCATTTGGACTGGAAATTTGAGAGGGGTCTAGGGATGCTACATACCTAACTTCCTGTTTCAGTGAGATTTCTTAATTCACTTCCTTTTTTTAAAATCTCAATCTTGCAAAAGTCATGGGTTTAGGGTTTTTAAAAGTTTCATGAAAAATGTTGTATAATTGTTATCTGCAAAGGTTGTGTGTGAATATTTAGGACTCAATATAGCTTCAGACTCAAGTGGACGTTCAGGTACGAAAGGATTTTTTTCTTGGATGTAAATGTCAGTAAGGTTTGCTGCAGTCATGTGGTGATACTGTGAAACAGGCATGATTGTATTGAAGTTTCACAGTGGAAATATTTTACTAACGTGTAGCAAACATTAAAACTTTGATCTGGGACATTTCAGAAGTTAAAAGTATAGCTGGTAGGAGTCAGGATTTTCCAGGTTTCTGTGAATTACATTAGCTGTACCGGTAACATAAATAACCAAGTGGTGCAAAGGCAGTGATTGACAGCTGTAGACAACTGTCCCTGTGAGTCTGAACTTTTCTTCAGCAGCAGAACAGACAAAATCTGCACAAGTAGGTTTTCAACAGACTAGGAATAAAATTCTTCTGGATAAAACATTATGAAAAAGATATTCCAAGGGCTAAGGAGCTGTGTGGAGATATTAGACTCCAAGGTATGTTTACCTTTTCACTTACCTTGTAGAGCTGCCACACAGTGAACATCCCTTTTACAAGCCTTTCTGCAATATACAGCACACTGCCTGCCCTCAGCACACTCACTTGTTTCATCAGCAGGCATCAGCTAATCGAGGGTAGAAAGTTATTTTGTGTATGGAAAGCTGACATTGCCTTGCTTCAGGGTATAGTGAATACAGTGACAAGGCATGCGCTAGCATGTGGATTAGAGTGCATCTGTCAATAGTTGTTTTAACTTCCTTCCCTTGATTTTACATTGATTTGGCAGGCCTGCTATGTGGCTTTCCACTGATTTCTTTCTGTTTCCTTGTGTTCATTTTAATGGGAAAACTACCGTCTGCTGTATTTAGTCACAGAACAAGTTGTTATCAATTTTAGCTATTAGAGTGAGAATTGATAGAATTCAGAACTTAAATTCAGAAAAGCAGTTTAATATGAAAACAGGTTATATACAGTGTTTCTACTCATTCAGTAAAACCTCCTCTGTTATATGAACTAATCTGGTTTTGGCATTTAATTATGTGACCACTAAAAGTGAAGAATCTTCATACGTGCCCTTTTCTTGTGACCTTTTTTATTTTATATAATATGTGCTACCAGTTCCATTACAGAACTATTCATTGTCAGTTGAATTCTGAGCTTGGTAGTTGTGACAACAAGCCCAGGGAATACTGCTTACATGCATATCACTTCAGAGAGTGGTTTTGTTCCAGCTCTGACAATGAAAACTGATATCAGGGTTGCAGTGAAAGGCAAATATTCATAGTGCTATGAGAACAGAAGGAGCGGGAGAGAGATGCATATTAACAAGTGGACTCCATAAAACAAGCCCAATAAAGAAACAGAGGCAAATGCTGGGAAAAGGAAAAACTGCTTGTTTGATTTGCAAGAATGTGAAACACAGCTCGCAGCAAGGGATGCAATAAGTGACTAGTGACAGAGGCCACTGTTCACAAACATATCTTTACTCAGGGCAACACTTCAGGATGTCCCCAAAACATGGGCCTGTGTGCTACCCTGGGCAGGATTATTGTTGTCAAAAAACATTGTTTTGTTTATTTCAGAACTGTTAAGAACTTGTCACAAGTGAAAAAAGCTGGTGAACATATGACGTCTTGTAGATCGTTCATTTATCTCTCCCCCCCCCCCCCCCGCCCCCTTCTTTTCTGCTTGTCCTTTCCTGTCTTTAGATTTAACTTCTAAGTACAACAAAAAACATGGAAGAGAAGAAGAAAGAGGAGAAACCGGAAGAGCAACTTAAAGAGCCTGAATCAGCTTTCCCAGAAGCCTTACTAGAATTTCAGTAGGTTTAATGTGTTTAAATTTTCACTCATATAGAATATGTGCATGTATAAAGCAGATTACAAAGACAATTTACCCAGTTCAGAGCCTGAGCTGATTGACTGTGGCAGTTATGTACTGTTCTTTTGTGTTCTTGTTTTGGGTTTTCAAGGTTATTTTGGAAATATACAGTTTCAAAACCATACCTATAAGAAAGCATTTAAGTGGGTCTGAAATAATTTTATGCCATTAGGTTATAACTTTGCAAAAAGAGTTTTATTATGTGGTCACTAGCCAGAACATCAAGATCTACAATTTGCTCCCTTGGTGAAGCTGAGAGTAGAGCACAAGGGAAGTGCTTTATTTTGAAAATAATGGAGGGACAACTTCAAGGTCTTTTAAAATCAAGCAGAGAAAAATAAGAGCCAAGAGGAGAATATCTGAAGTAGTTACAAAATAGACCAATTCATTTGATCTGCAGTCTCTTGAGTAGATAGGGAGAAGAAGAAAAATGAAGCTCTTTGACTTTTATCAAAGAGACAGAAACTGGGAGGTAAAAACCTCAATAGCATCCAATATTCAACAATTATCAGCATTTAGGAGCAAGGAGTAGTGCCTTGGTGTAGAAATGAAAAGCGGGTTAAGCAAACTGAAGAGCAACCAAATATAGCTCAAGTGACATCTGTAGGAGTTCACAGCATCTACCCGGGATTTTCTATTTCATTTCACAAAGAACAGAGTACAAGTTTCCACAGCGAAACAGACTCGATTTAGCTGAATCATAAATAAATACCATCCAAAAAGTCAACAAACCCATCTATTTTGCTAAGAAATAAGCAAACTGTATTGCTAGGCTGAAAAAAAACCCTGCACCACTTCCTGATAAAATTGTTAGGCATATTCAAATATCCAAGCAAATGACTCATTTGTCTGAAGAGTCTTCCACTGAAATGGGTTCTGTACTGACACAGCGTCCACTGACACTAAACATATTTAGTTTCTACAGCAACGGTAGGGAAAAAAGGGAAGAAAAGTATTTTTCTTTCTGTCTTTATCTTCCTCTCTTTCCCTCTCCTTCTTTACATCTCTAATCTATAAATTTTCTGTACCACTTAATTGAACAAAGCAGCATAATCACGTAAGTGAATGTCACATTTGGCTTCAAGATTTATAGAGTGCATAGTATTTATTTAACTTCCATTCCTGATTTTTCTTCTGTGGATTGAAGAATGGTTGCTGTTCCTAGTGAATTTGGTATTTATTTTTAGTATGGTTTTCTGTTTCAGGATTGGTTAGGAACAAAAATCCCATGGATTACTTGCCCAAGTAACATCCTACAGACTGGAAAAACTGTCATGGTACTGGAGAGGAGTGTTGTTTCTAGATGATTAAATCATCTAGATGAAACCTAGTATACAGGATTGAGAAAAATAATACAAAAGGAATCATCAGTCTAGCTATTTTGTTGCTTTAATCTTGCAAATACCAAAGAAAAATAATCTAAAGAGGAAAGTTCCAATATGTAGTGAACAAATTAGCAAATTCTACTCATATAAATTTTTGGCATTAACAAGGTGATGGATGTGGACTGACTGCCACTTCATGGAAAATCTTAAAGTAGCAGAAATTAACATCAGCAGTATTCAAGATACAGAAATGGTTTAAAATGGCAGGTAGTTTAGGAGGTCATACTGTGTGGCCAAGCTGTCACCTCTGTCTAATAAGTGATATATTTTTGCTGTAGCCATCACCACCATACTTCCATATCTCTGTTCTAGTCTCTTTAATTAATATCCTTGTACTTAATAGAAAACCTGAAGAATACCTTGGAGCACACTGACACCAGAGGATGCAAATCTAATAACCTGCAATTTGTGTGACTGAGTGATTCAAACTTAGCCAGCAAAAAATTATCTTCTTTTAAAACAACTTAATAGGGAGGGGCAACCCCAACCCCCCCACCCCCCCCACCCCCCAAAACAAAACCTCAAGGAACAGTAAAAGATATTGTGATAATTGTAATACTTGCCTCTGATGTGCCATATGGTGAATTAATTCTGGGAACAGAGGGAAAGATTACAGAGAATTTTGCAAACAGACACCATTTGCAACCCAGTATTTCTTCTTCTAGAAGAATGAACATCAGAAAAAAATACTTATTTTACAGCTGTGGCAAAGAAGATGATAAATAAGTCTATGAAAATTGTGAAAGCAGTAAGCTGGTTCTTCTACAAAAATGTGTAAATGTACTCAGAAGATACTACTCAGGCTGCAGTCCCTATTCCCTTAGGGCTTCTTAAAGGCTAACAAGTTATTGGTGTACAAATGCAGTTTATAAAGCTCAACAAACCACATTTTCAGAAAAATTGAATCCCATTTAATTTTCCAGTTTGGGATTCATCTGATCTATGTCTGAGTTAGTTGCCTAGGCTTTCTCTATAGTGAGTGGAAAATAAATATTTCTGGAACGCAAATATCCTTGTCCTATAAAAGACCGGTGCAATAGGTCAGCTAAACCATGGCCAGAAAGAATAATTCAGCTTAATCCTCTCTAGCGGTTACAAAAAAACAGCATAATTAGGGAGTGTGTTTCCCAGTAGGAGTGTGAGATCTAAACTAACATGACAGTCTAGATGTATATGGGAAATAATTTCTTTACGCATAGTAAGCGGATAGTGGTATCAACCCAAGTGGGTCAAGCAATATGATATGAAAATAAACATTTCAGTAGTATTTGCATCTAATCTAGCTTAAGTAACATTCCTCTCTTCTGTTTTTGTAAGAATGTCTCTTTACTCTTTCTCCACAGAATTAAGACAAAAGAAGCAGCAATTGATCGGGTTTTATTTGATCTGAAACAAGTGGAAAAAAAGAACAAAGAATATCATGAAAGAGTAAGTGACTGTGCATCCTTCTCTCAACACATTTTATATGTGGTATTTTAACTTGCAGATTCGATTTTATTCTTTCAGTCCTAATACTACATTCACTGAAACTAGTCGTTGCAGTGTATTTCTTACGGTCAATGAAACTAGCGTTAGTGAGTCACTTTATGTGCTAAAAGTTAAGTGTGATCTGAATTAAATGTGGCATAAAGCATAAATGTCCTAAATATAGCCATGCAAAAAAGGAGTTGCAGGAGTAAAACATTGCAGAATAGGAGACAGCAGTAAGGTAATGTGAGTTCAGTGGAGGTGTTTTCTGTAACCGCCCAAGTATTTAATCTTACTCTGAAGCAAACAGAGCACAGCAAGCCCCCTTTTAGTAGGTAACTTTACTGCAGTACATTCAGGTGTGCCTTTTTAAACAATCTTGCACATATTCCTCAATATTTCAGTGCGTAAAGAAAAAACGGTATTAACTTCTTTTTTTTTTTTTTTTTTTGTCAGTAATGTTAGCAGCTCTAACCAAATATTGAGATTTGCTGACCTTCTTGGTTCACTTCTAAGGTGACCTGGAATTGCACAGGTCTCTATGACAGCTTAGTTACTCTTGCAAATTTCGTTTTAATGAAAACTGAACAAAGAGGAACAAGCATCACACAATTGTCAGGGTGCAATTTGTAGCACTGCTTGATGAAGACTCACTTTCTTGTGGCTTGAGAGCTGTGTTGGGTCATGTTTAGAATGCGGTTATGTAGCTACTGATTGTACCTGAGTGACACTTTAAAGAACCGTACATATGAACTGCAAATAAAGAACTGTATATAAAGAACCATCATATGGCATCTGATAGCTGAAAGCAGTGAACTTCGAAAGTGGATATATATACAGCCACCTAATGAAATAAATTAAAATCACTCAAAAAGCCTTAAACTGGATTGTGAGATTAAACAGTGTTGCAGCCTGCACTTCCTGTAACAGTGAAACATTGAAATGAACAAGGTCTCTCTGTCCTTCCCATGCCTGATACTTGCCTTGCTTTTATTAGTATCAATCTGTTTAGCCTTCCTTGGTGGTCCTTTCAGTGTTGATGCCTGGATGGTGTCTCACTTGTGGCCTTAACTATCAGTGGAAGTGGCATTTGGCTCTTCTTTCTGCAGGCGTAAGTCTTTTATGGTTGTTCCCCCAGTTTGCTGCTACTTCATGTTCTCTCAAGAACTCCATATTTTAGACTGTGCAGGGTACTTCAGAGTGTGCTTGAAGTGCTGTTTGTTTAATTTAGCCATGTTTTGACATTTTTTTTAGCTCCATTCTTTGTTCCCTTCTTAATGTTTCTGAGTGGTTTTGAGTTAATCCATCTAGAATGAGTAATGCTTGAGTCTCAAGCTGCTGCAGTTACTGTTACAGTTTGCTCCTTTACAGTATCCTTTCAGAGCAAACATACACAAATCAGTAATTTCAAATAATTTGAGTGTCACTTGAAGGGTCATGGCAAGGGATTATAATTGCAGTTGTGGAATCAGTAGGTATAACTAATTCCAGCTCTGACAAGATTCTCTACTTTTGTGTATACAAGTGACCTGTTGATGACTTTTCTACATGAAGGTGGTACATTCTCATGAAGGATGTTGGTGTCTAGTAAATAACTCCTATGAGTAAATATTTTTATTAAATTGACCCACAAGGAATTTTCTTTGCAGGCAGTGGAGGACTATTGAAGTGCTGCACCAAGTACAGCGGTCATTTGTCTCTCATTTTCTTGTAACAATCCTGAAATTACTGAGAAATTTCTGAGACTTGCAGACTCTCCCTTCAACTTCATCCTTTTTGAATATGAAGAATAGGTATTTAGCTGAGTGTTTTTGCAGTGTATCCTGGCACTAGGTCAGATTTTATTTTTCTTTATTACTTAAGTTTGAAACTAATTTGAAAATGTTTTAATACATGCCTTTTCTTGTGTTGTTCTTTCATAGAATGACCTTCTGAAGGAAGAACAGCAGGCACACATCAGGCGCATGCTAAGAAAAATAAAAGAGGAGAAGAAAAAACAAGATGAAAAGGAGGTTGTAACTAGAGATGATGTGGAAGACTTACTGAAAGCAAAATGGCAGTATGTTAAGGACAAAGAACAACTTCTGAAAGGTATGTTGTGAGTTGTGGAAGTGCAGTCTGCAGTTTACACAGTTGGGACTGAGTACTTTTTTTTGCATTTTAAGTAGAGATTCAACTTCCTTGTTGCGTAAAAGGCATAAAGATTTTTCTCCCCAAAATTAAACTCTCTCAACGTGGTATGAGATTGTGGGGGCTTAATCTGTTCCAAGTGATGTATATTACTGTGCAAATAGAGAGGCTTCATTTTTTCTATACAGTTGAAACCCATGAAAGCCCTGAGCACTGGCTTCACTGGAAGAGTTAAAAAAAAAAGTATTGATGTCAGCAAAAATGACCAGTTTTGATTGTTGAAAGTTCTGTCTGCCATCCCTGTGATTCTGAGGGAGACACATGTCTTAGGTTACAACATTTCAGTGAGACTGTTGTGCCTCCTTGGCAGGATAAGATCAGACTGTTAGGCAGTGATAATGGCTCTTGACACTCTGTGAGGCCATCATGTCGTAGCGTAGAAGAAACATCCTTCTTTCTCCAGTCCCAGTGAAACTGCCTTTAATAAAGAATGTGATGAAGTTGTAAGAATTATGGACTATCAGTTGAAAAAATTGGTAATGAACTTGTCTTCTGATGTTCTTATTTTAACAGATCTGCACTCCCAAATTGAAGAAACTGCCCAAAAACTTTCAGTAAAGCAGAGTGAGAGAGATTTTTGGTTGGAGTACAAAAATGTAGGAAGTGAAACACAGGCCAACAAGATTATGAATCTAGAAAAAGACATTAAGGAAGTCAAAGATAACCTTCATAGAACTACAGGTCAGTTTACAGCTAGTGTAATGCAAGTTTTACAGGCTGTCTGTATATTACTTATAGGAATTAATTAAATTATAAATTTAATTTGAGGTCAAGTTCTAGTAATTTCTGTCAACTTTCCAGGGCAGTGCACCTAAGGTGGGCTGCATAATCCTGTAAAATGGAAGAACTCTGTCTCTATGTCTGTGAAAATCCCTTTACTAAAGAAATTGACAAAGTTGCAGAAATTATGAACATTTAAAGAAACTGATAAGCTTGTCTTCTGATGATTTTCTTATAAAATACAGGCAACCCATTTTTAAGAAACGTTACTGCGAAGGACAGCAATTTCCTAAAAATAAATCTACATATATCTAGGTCACCTACACACGGGATTCCCTTAGCAGCCATACTTGAAAATGTTGTCTGCTGTTGTTGCTTCTCAGCATGCTGCAAGCACTTCACATGTTGAAAACTCCTTTGACAGGAAAGTGCGATGAGCTCACTCTTGGAACAGGCTGTCGATTGAGCATACTGGTTTAAACACAGAACTAGAGGGAGCTGTTTAGCCAGTGGTCGGAACTTTGCCTCCGAGTTGCATCCTCTCCTGTATGAGGGAGGCCCTGCAAAACTGACAGTACAGACATACACAAATACTGGGAACTGCTTCAATACTGACACAACAGTGGAATTCATTTGAGAGTTTATGTATTCTGGTGCTGAGTGCTTCACAAAGATTTCCTTACTACTGCATTATTTTAAAATCATTTCAATATTTTGCTGTTACATAACCCATGCTTCTAAGGGGAGAAGGATGTCCTGGTTTTCTTCCTCTATGTCCCTCTCAGTATGCATGACCACAGCCAAGCAGCTGGTAGTAACAGGCAGTGACACTGCTCTAAGGGTCTCTGTATATTGTGCCAACCATTGCCAGGCATCAGCTACTGTGGATAAGAGCCAGCTAAGCTATCTTTTTGTTTCTTAAAACAGATTTTATCATGATTAAGATCTGTGTTTTCTGCGTTGCCAGATAGCTTGTCAGGTATCCATCTCTGTATTCAGGAGAGGCTGATATTTTTCATTATGCATTTTCTGTGTTCTTAATCAATGTAACTTTCCTATAGAGCTGCTGAAATACGAAAAAGAGAATGGGCTTTTATATAGAATGCCAGAATGGGCTAGTAAGAACATTCAGTCTGACCTCATGCATGTCACAGGATACAGAGCCAAAAAATTGTGGTCAAATGGAAGTGTATTTATAGAAAGACAGTTAGAGAGGTATATATAGCAGTTGCCTAATTAACATACTGCAAAATGATGCTGCCAGTACTGGATGTTAGCATAATATTTTACTCAACTTCCTAAAATGAAACTTATAAAGTAGCCTGGGAGTACAGCCTTCTAGCCGGCACAAAAAAAAAAAAAAAAAAAAAAAAAGAAAGAAAGAAAGAAAGAAAAATCTAACAAGCATCCAGAGTAATGCAGAAGCAAAGTCAGCTTGCTCACTTCTCGAATGTGTAACAGGCTTAGGGAATAAACATAGATGAAAAGGTTTCTGTCTCTGTAGGTACCACTGAAGGGCTTGATGCTGGCACTGTTCATGTAGTCTGGGGGTGACATTTTAAACAAAATTGCTGGAGGGAAGAGGAAGAAAAAGAATGCCATACACTTACATGAGGTGTGGGGGAAACTGTTCCAATGAGAGTTAGGGAAAATAGCCTCCTTAGAAACAGCAGGTATGTCTGAACAGTTCCTCCTTCTCTTCATTCTCCTAGTACAACTCAGGTTGTTTACTTGTCTGAAAGAATGAAAAGATGAATTCGTTATAGTATGTAAGTACTTCCATTTCATTCTGCCAAGTCTAGATGGTGGATTGATTACAGCAGGCCAGTTTCCACAGTGTTAAATTAAGAACTAATGCACAACTAATGCACCTTTCATATTTGACTGCCTTTGACTCCACAGTGGGTCCGTGACCAAATACTCATTTACAGCCAGATCAGCAATAGGCTGTCTGCAACACAAGTGCAGAGCCAGGCTGAATTTTAAGCCTCTGGAACAAGTATGAAGTGCTTTCCTTGAAATTACTACAGTGTCATTCATTCCTTCAAAAGGAGAAAATACTAAGGAGCAGTGGGCTATTTAGAATAGCACAAAAACAACTGAAGGGAAGGGTGAAATAATTAAATACCAAGTGATTAGAACTTGAGGCCAAACAAATTCAGTTTAACGTAAGACGCTTCCTAAATAACGACCACAAGTAACGATGAAAGCAAATATTTGAGGCAATTGCCGCATTCTCTATTTTGTCCTGTTGTCAAATTAGAACACCCTGGAACGCTTAGATAAGTCAGCAAATGTATTAGGCTCTGTATAATAACTGTTGGGGAAAAAAAAATGCCACATGGATAAGATGATCCAATATGCTTCTATACCTAAAAAACAAGTTTTCTAAGCAAATCTCTTGCATGACTCCAGGAGTTCTGCGATTGATAGAGACAAAATTTAATGCTAAGCTACAATATTGTAGCAGTGAATTGCTCAGCTGTTGTAGTTGCCAACAGAAATGTGTAAGCCACTTCAGGTTTTAGTTTTGTAGTTCAGACTACAATAACTTGGGTTTAGGAGGACAATTTCTGTGGAGAAGAATGTTTGAATCCTTTTCTGTGGAGCATCTATGCATGTGATGCTGGTTAATAAGTTACAGATTAGGAACAACATGCTGATTATCTATTTGTTTTCAGCAGAATTTGATGTCAAATAATGGTTTCTGATTTTCTTTTTTTGTTTTGAAGAATATTATACAAACACTTTGAAAGCAGTGAAAGAAGAAAATGACAGACTGCTTGAGAGGCACATGGAGTTAAGTAAGGAACAGGCTCATGAGGTATTCCTTCTGCCTTTTTCAAAAGTGCTAACTTCATCTTAGTTAGCAGTCATCTACTCTGCATTAATAATTATTTTATCTCAAATTAAGATTTGAAACTTTTCTAATAAATTAGGAGTAAAATAAACTGTAAAACTTCTTACTAAACATAGCATTGGTTATTGTTATACACTCATGTACTTTTTTTTTTTCTTTTTACATCAGGCTAACAATGAGTAGCCTGAGCAATTTGACAAAGGAGGTATGGGAAAGTGGGGCACCACGCACTGATATGACTTGTTCAAGAACATGTCACTTTTGCTGTGACTTTGATTTTGACATTTGTATGCACTTCAGAAAAAAATAGCACTAAGAGATTGTCTGCATGGAAGCATACATAATTTTGAAAAAAGAAAAAGTTGTTGCCTTGTACTTGTAAAGTACAACATTTTTAAAATGCCAAAATAATGCAGTTTACAGTAAAATTTAGGCTTATTGATACATTGTCAGCTCTGATTTGCAAATATGATTTACAATGTATTTATGGTGATGACTTCTTACACTGTATGCAGAGCACACCAGTACAAATCACTGGTTGGGCCCATTAGGTTTTTAAATTCCCCTGGCTTCCATGCTGGACTTTTCAGTCACGTGAGAACATAATCCAAAGGACTGTGCTTGTGGTGATCTACAGAAGCATCTTCCTTCCCAGTTGTTCCTTTCCACTTAGTGACATCAATAATTAAATTGTAGCCTTGGCTCATTAGCATAGATGTCTCCTTGTCATAGATCAGTACTGCCTAATTTGTGATTTTGCTTGGGTTTTTTAATAGCTAAATTTCTGTCTGATTTCCTGAAAACAGGAAGATTTGAGCAGTAGTGAGAACACAGCAGAATGTGTTAGACCAAAAGGAAATGTCCTATTTTAATATGGGAAATTACAAAATATTGGTAAATTGCTTGACATATAAACCGCACCGTACAGGATGATGAAGAAACAGCTGGTCTTGTGGACTAAATCCCCTTGTAATCCCTCAGGGGATGCAATGCTACAGTCTGTTGTGTGGATGTTTCTTAATTATCTCCTGCTAAACAGCAGAAGGTTCTTTATAGTATGCAGCACTGTCAAAGTCTTGCTTTCAGAGGAGATGATCTTAAATCGTGTTTTCTCAGAATGCCCTAAGATGCTTAGACAAAAACAGTCTCAGAGAAATTGAAGAGAATGAATGGCTGAAAGAAGAGGTAAGAGAATCACCTGTGTACAGTTTATCATCGTAGTTCAGGTGTGAAATACCATGGCCTACAGTTGTAACTGTTTCTAGTGACAAACCTCTGAAGACTTTCATAGGAAAAGGAGAGCTCTTTTCCTGTAATTAATCTGTAATCCTGAGTAGCAAACAGTGTATGTGCTGAATAAAGGTAAAAGGTGAACATCTACTTTCACAAATGAAGGACCCCTTTTCTTGCCCCAGCAGCAGTTATGTGAAGGGCTGCAACGTTCCATACAATTAAGTATCTGTGGAAACTGAGTTACTATATAATGTAAAAGTTCAACCATGTAAGTATATGAAGAGTGTAGTTTTGAATTGCATTAAAGTTCTAGTGCTGCAGTATTGAAAGGAAACAGATATGGATGTTGGAAAACATTTTGGAGAAAGGGCTTTGAGACAGCTTTAAACGGGACATAATAAAGAAACCCTGGAGAATAGTACACTGAAGAGAGGAAAATCAGGATTGTATATAGTTGTAAATGATTAATTGATAGCTCTTATACTATCCTTTAATGGCAATTTAGAGCTACATATTAGACTTTTGTAACTTTCCTCATCAAGAAAAAACTGTTTTGTGAGCCAAATTTAGGAAACTGATTTTTCCACAGTGAAAGTTTTATTGTTTATTCCAATCAATACAGGTTCTTTGTTACGATCGATCAAATCTAGGCAAGACATTGGAGGGAAGCAATACCCTTTCCCACCTTTATAACCTCACCATTTAGAACTGAGCAAAACTTTTGGGGAAATTAATGACGTTATTATTTCTCTGTGCTACACCAACAAACCTGGCAGAGGTTTCCCCATTTTACTTACTGGTTTAAGATACTTGCCTGTGTGCAGGGATACAGCTTGCTTTCTTCCCTTTAATAAGCTCTGAGCTTGCATCCTTAACTTGCCAGGGAGGATGTCCAAACCACAGCTTCTTAGGCAATGAGGTAGGGGCCAATAGGAAAGAATTACTGTTTTAATTTGTATAAACAAACCGGAGCTCAAATCTATACATCCTATCACTGAATGAGTACGAATTCCCTTCCCATCTCCCTTTCTCACTGAACACTTAGGAATCTTACCCATGTTAGGCAGTGTCAACAAGAGAGGTACACTTTGGAGTACTCATGTCCTGAGGGGCCCTCACTTCAGAGTTGAGGGATTTGGGTTTTTCCTCTCAACTAGAAGTTTCCTATGTTATGAATTAGTTTGTTATGAATTAGTGCTTTGAATTATTCTGGAAGTCCAAACTATTATCACTAACTTCCCCAGTCCTCTGAATTCACCCTTTCATTTTCTCTGCTTTTCTTATACAGATGTAATATTTTCTTTTAGGCTAATGTTTATATGTAGCTGACAGACTCTTCCAGTATTTTCTTTTGGGGAGATAAATAAAAAATTTCAGTTTTGTCTCAGTTTAAAATTCATCATTTTTTCAGTTTGGCCAACCAACTGAAAAATGACTTGCCAAAGCAACCCTAAACTAGTTACCTTCACTAAACTAGTTACCTTCAAATTTGAACAGATTTGGAGACTTAAGTCACATTTTTCTACAGTTACTGTGTCACACCAAGATGGTGCAAAGCTGCATCACCTCATTGTGCCAAGCCACGTCCTGTTACTGGTTACTGCCCTGTCATTTGCACCTTTTTTAATCCCTGGAAGAAATGGGAACTATTTTTTAACTGCAAATTTGGATGAGTATAGCTGGGTTAATTTGGCTTTGGTGAGAACAGATGCATTCAGATCACTAGGTGCTGCTTTTAAACACGTGCCTATGGCTAAAATTTCTTGCAAGGTACCTGTCCCATAGTACATTCCACTTCCTTGTGAAGTGGGGTAAGAAATTCAGGAAAAGTAAGAGGAATTGTGGGAACTGAATAACTAGTATCCCTTGTTAGTAAAACTTTATGGCAACGTGGGGTGATTACCAGTCCAAAAGAAAGTAGAACCTGCAGTTTAGCCAACATCATAGCTTACTTGGACCAAAAGCTTCACTAATTCTGGGTAGGAAGGTCTTATGTATAGGCAGGAATTAGAAAAGCAACACTAGCTGAGCAGGATCCTGAATTTAACTCTGCAAAGAAGGTTTTTCTCTCTCAAAGCTCTAATGTGAAAGCAAAAATGAAAAAATCCAGAGCTTCTGCCTACTAGACCTGTTTGGCTGCATGAGAAGGCTTACTATCAGGGCTGCATAGCCCAAATGTGTGGCTGTGATTGACAGAGTTGTCCCAGTAAAAGCTCCTAATAAAGGTGTGAAAGAGCCAGAGAGACCTTCCCCTTGCCTAAAAAAGTGTCACTGTTTCTCCACCAAATGTGGTCTTGCTGATAGAGCTGCATTTTTTCTAGGCATGTGCTATGAAGATAGTTACTATTAAAGCTTTCCAAAATAGCTATAGACTTCGTAAGATTATATTCTTTTTTTTTTCTTTCTTGTTTTTTTTTTTTAAATTGTCAAAAGATTAAGATGTACCAAAAGGAAGTAAGTGATTTGAAAGCCTCTATCAACCTCCTGGAAGAAGAAAATATTGGTTTAGTGACAAAACTGGTCAATAGCAGACTTCAGAATCTGAAAGCACACAGGTAAAATGATGCCTTACAAATTCAAAAGTGATTAATTTTTAAAAAAAGTAATGTTGCCTTCTGCCTCTAGAGCTATTTGGGCTCTCCCACAACAAAGCCAAGGTAGTTTTCTAGTTGAGGGGAGGCAGGATTTAACTGAGTGGGACTTGTATCTCTGAAGGATGACAGCAACATTGAAACCTCCCAAATACCAAAATTCAGGAAAGAAATGGGGTTCTTTTATAATCGATTAAGACCTAGTGACACTCGCTTTCTTTTAGTGGGGATACTACTGGGGCTTGGAAATAGTTTCTCTCCGATTTAATTGACTCAGACCCAGCTTCTCCATCCAAGTGCTGAGTAATAGATTTTTCCTTTAGTGTTGGCAAAACATTCAAGGATGTGAAGATTAATATGCAAATATATGGGGTTTTGCAATCTCAAGTGGAACAGATGACCTGGTACTGAGCAAGGAAGAGGCCTTGGGATAGGTCTGTCTGTAGATGTGTCTGTAATATTAGTTCCTTTGTATTGCAATTATTTAACTTGTTCCCTAGAGAAAGATTAATTTAGCTGCAAAATGCAGACACTAATGATATTAAAACCACGGTGTAACAATGGGAATGATCCATCTTCATTTATCCAGTCCCAGCTCAGTGTTTTTAGCCATATTGCATGAAAAAGTTCCAAGTCTAAGAAATGACCATTTTTCTCTCCTCTCCAAACTTTGGATTGCTTTTAAGCAAGAGTTGCCAGCTGTGGTTTGAGTCTTGGACTGACTGGAGACTATAACATTTGTTTTCCTTTAGTCTCATGGACATAGTTGAACTTAGGAACGAAGAATAAAAAAAGAGCAGCTTATTAGCCACTAAGCTACCTGGCTGCCTCCATTGCATTTTTAAACCATTGCGCGTTTGTGGTTAAGCAGGCAAATGGCTTTCGGAAAGGGTGCCCTTCCCATCACCCCAAAATATTGCACAGAATAATTTAGAAAGAAAATTCAGACCTCTAATATAAGTATCAATTTATGTTTTTAATTTCATAGGCATTTGTTTCTTACCCAGACTGCTGGCTTGCAAGATGAATTTCCTAAGGATGAAATGAAAGAAGCAGAGTATAGAAAACATGCAGGTAATGCACATGCCAGCAGCTTAGAACTTATAAGTTACCGAACATTTACGTACTTTTATTTTCTTTTTTATCAAACTGCCTGTTTGACATGGTGATTAATTTCCCACTTAATTGCAGCCACTACAGCAATGACAGACTGCAGTTTGTGTTAAGAAGACAAAACCGCAATCTACCTGTAATACAGTTTTAAAATTGAAGTTGATGTTTAGATTGTTGAATATAATTACTGATATAGAGCTAGCCTGGCATGTGGTTAACAGGATTGGCCATCTTTTATGCAGATATGATTCATATCTTAATCAGTTCTTTGCTGATGCATATCATCATAACTTCATTGTATCTTGTCCCTGAGAGGACACTCTTGAACTCTACATGGGCTTTCACTTGAAGTGTACATGCACTTTACATTCATTCAGCTCACAGAGATATACTGCAGTTAGATTAGAAATAAATCCCTGGCAAGAGCAGATGAAGCTACGTGGAGCTCAGTCTGAGCTGAAAATCTTGGTAAGCAGTACTGAATTTTGGGCTGAATCTCAATCTATTCTGGTAGGTGTGCCCTGGAAAAGAATATACCATTAGGCAAGAAGGACCATGTGACTGTGCTTATCTAATTAGGGTGGCTTTTATGTATTCTTGTTTTATTTAGGGTGGCTTTTTATGGATTCATGTTTTATTTTATATCTCTGTGTGAGCAGAAGAAATAGGGGGCAAAAGGACAAAATTAAATCAAAGGGGTAAATTTCAAAAATTGAAGCCATACAGTTATGGATACTGTGAACAAGTTTGTTGAAGTTCTGATCAGTTCCAGCCATTGGTGGGCCTTTCTGGAACCATCAGGCACCAGCAAACATGTTGACTAAGATTTCTGAATTAGAAATATGTTTGCTTCAAACAGTTCAGCTCTATCACCTTTGCTAGACCTTTACAAATGTTACTGGGAGAAGTAGGTTTTGTTTCAGTAAGCTGGGGTCAGGACATTGTCCCGGGAAAAGTCCCAGAATTGCCATCCTGGGAAATCATGAACTGCAAATGTGAGTTCTTCAGGGGAGTTATAAGTAGACTAGCTGTGTTTCAGGAACTTGGGTATGTGTAGATATAGATACATGGATATACTAAAAAATTATACTTCTTTTTGCTGCCTGTCCTATATTTTTTTTCAGGGCTATGTAAAATTTAAGTTGAACTGATAAAAGCTCTTTTTTTTTTTTCCTCCTGGCCTGTCCCACAGACCCATTACTTCTAACTTCCAATCAATTTCAGTCCCTGAGCTTGATCAGAAATTGTGAACAGAAATAAATATAGAAAAATCAGTGAGCAAAATCAACATTTGGCTTGGATTGCCAATTAAAAATCCTACCAAGCTGTTCTTTGCATTGCACTGGCCAAGCCACATTAAAGATTGCAGGCAATGCTCATATCATGTACTAATTCTGATTTTCATAAGGCTTAATGATTGCATACACATCAACGTTCT
This sequence comes from Falco naumanni, assembly GCF_017639655.2. Classification (NCBI taxonomy): domain Eukaryota; kingdom Metazoa; phylum Chordata; class Aves; order Falconiformes; family Falconidae; genus Falco; species Falco naumanni. The sequence continues at coordinate 8,095,463 of NC_054055.1, read as the reverse complement.
TCTCTTTAAAAAGCAAAGACAGATGGAGATGAAAATCTCAGAAGTGACACGGTCTCCTGTCAGAAAAAGAAAGCCTTTCCAAAGATTCAGTCTAAAACAGAGAATGAGAAGCCTCAAGACAGTGATGAGGAGCTGTGGGAAAAGTCATTCACTCCAACTGTTGATAGTTTGTTGTACAAAGCTGAAGAAGATTTCCAGGTACGAGTTAAAGTTACCGGGTCTTTCACTGACACAAACATCTTTCTGTATGGAGCATGAATTACTTCCAGGAGCGTTCTATTCCCAGTGGTGTTATGGCAGAGAAAACTCCAATGTCTTTTACCTAGTGTGCCACTCAGATGCTTAATCATAGGCATCTGGTTCTATATGAGATCGTTAGGACACTCCCTGTCCTTCAGATGCTGGGCCAAAAGAATATAGGTTCTGTGTCATATAGGCCAGTCTCACCTGGACGTTTTGGATGCTTTAGGGCATTTCTCGTAGCACAAGATGCGCCCTTCTGGCAATTGAATGCTGTCCTAGGAATCAGCATATGTGAGTGTCAGGATGAAATTCCCCTAGCAAGAATCCTGAGTGTCAGCTAGTGACAGTTTTCTGCGGTATTGCATAGAATTGTTTGCTTGGATGTTGGTCCTTTAGAATTTATGTTGCATAGTAGCATTAAATGTTCAGTAAGTAGTTTATTCCTTCAACAGAAAGCTAGGATGAAGGTGTTCCTGGGTGCAAAATACAGGGGTTGAGAAAATAAAAAGGTACAGGTTATATGTAAATAAGCAGTTTGTGTGGCTCTCAAAAGAGGTGGTGGCAGCTGCTTCAGGAGGTCTTCAGTCCTGGCTTGCAAAAAGATGTTTCCTGGGTGCCTTTGATACTACATTCTTGTTATGAAAACTTGAATACATTTCTTAATAAACTAACTATTCTTAGAAAATATATTACTCTACATCATCAATTTCTACTGCAAATTAAAGATGATACAGCCGTGGTGCAGACTGCAGGGCTTGCTGTGTAAAGATACTTCTCCATAATGTTTCTTTACTCTTGAATATTTTATTCAAACTTACTCATTATGGAGTTTAAAGAGACACATACACACACACACACAAATAACCCCAGCTACAACTCTTTTTCTAGTAATTTGGCATTAGTTTGATTAATACCATGCAACTTGTCTTCAGAGAAATCATCCTGTTGCCTTGATCAGAGATAACATCAGGAGTGGCTCCGTCGTAACAAAAACGTTCTCTGCAAGTGCTTGTTCCCTTGCAGCTGTTGCCTTGGGAGAGGAATGCTAGCTTTACTTCTTTCTTCCTGCTGTTAGCACTGCACAGCCCACCCTGCTGAGGGCCGTAGGTGCTGCTGACGTTCTTGTACTTCCTAACAATGAAGGTATAACTGCTGACAGTGGAGTTGCATTGGCAACTATTATGAAAGCATTTACTAAAGACAGGTGATTCAAGGGCTTGCACTGCAGGGTTCCTTTCCCCCTCTCCCTGGCCTTGGCTCTGCGGGCCTGCTCCTGCCCTTAGGGAACGCAGAGTGCACATCAGCCTTTTCTATAGCTGATTCAGTCCCTAACCCAGCAGAAAACCTTGCCTTTTTTTCTCCTCCTGAATTAGTTTTCTGTTGGGTTATTCAACCAAATTGACTCAGAGGTTTGGAGAAGACCAGAGCCAGAACAGCCGTGGTGGAAGCACATGGCTAAGCTCGGACCTCTCTTTTGGCAGTAGTGAACTGTTGGATTAGTTTAATTCTTCTCACAGAACTGAACTTGAGAGCAGAATTTAGTTTGCAGAGAAAGTGTCATCAGTGAAAACACACAGGAAAAGAAGAGGGCAGCATGGCTGCAGCCTCCTAAGCTGAGCTGGCTTGTAGACCAAGCCCATTAACACTGATGCTACCAAACACAGCAAACCCAGGGCAGCACCTTTACAGTTGCTTTTAAAAAGAAAGTTGCTAGGTTTTTTTTTTTTTTGAAGAACGGTTGCTTTTCTATGTAATTGCAGAAGAATTATATTCTTTCTTCTTAAGGAATACTTAAAACTGGGTCCTCTGGAGACAAAGCTAATGTGTGTGGTTGGAAGAGCCATGCCTATTCATGAAGCACCAGAAGAAATGCCAAGCAGGAGCCACAAAGAAGATGGTGTTATTGGTAAATCAGATGGGCACATCACAGCCCAGATGATCAAGGCCTTATCTAAAGAAAAGGTTGGTGAAAAATAAACAAGCCGTGCTGTTAACGCAAAATGTAACATTCTCAGTTCATTAAATATTTGCTCTGTTCTACAAGAAGTGTGTGGTGCTGGGCTTTGTGGAAACTATTTTTGAGTGCCTGAATCGTGATTTACACATACAAGTTGAATGAGAGGCATGTCTGTGTGCAGACGGCTAATTGAAAGGTTGCTTCCCTTACCACTGTGAGCACTCTCGTGCACTTTTTTTGGCTTCTCAGTCCACATATAGCTGCTCAGATAGCTAATAAAGGATCATAGTTAATATGTAGGTTTTGTGGTCCCCACTTGCAGTCTGTCAAATGTGGAATTCCCTCTTGATCAGACACAGAATGAGTAAATACAGGCTGCCATAAACACAGAACTGTTACATGCTTTGCTAAAACAATGTTATTTATCCAAGCACAACTCAACTATTGCTAGAAATTGAATGTTTAAATGCATTTTATCTGTCTCCATAAAAACCCCTTAAATATATCGAAATAACAAAAAAAAAAGGAAAAAAATTAAAGAATCATGAAAAAAATTATGAAAGTCTTAAATTGTTATTTTATTTTTTTAAAATTGGCCAAATACATTGTGTAATCCTGTATCTTTGGTTTGCAGCTGGTCTGTATGAACACAGTATCTTAGCGCATCGATTCAGTGAGGGGGTTTCTATGCTTATTGTACATCCTGGACACTCTACCAGGAGTACACAATGCAGGTTTTTTCCACAGGCACAAGCAGGCTTCCAACCTATGCATTTCCCTTTAGAAATTTGTGAAAGCATTGAATTATCTGATTTAAAACCTTAACGGGTTAATCAGCTGTTTGGAACAAAGCTTTTTTAAGAAACTTTTTTTAAACCTTGTATCAATGTAATGTCTCAGCTTACCCTGTACCTCGGTCAAATTTTTCATTTTCCAGTTGAGCTGAGATATTGCTGCCGAGCAGGCATCTCCTTGAGTCACAGGTGACTCGAACTGTACTCTGGGATCCGCTGACTACAGCTCCCCAGAAGCTGGGCTCACAAGTAGACACGTAAAGGTCAGAGCCTCAGTCACAGACTGAATCTCACTTGCATTGCCATGTAGCAAACAGTGAAATGAGTTTCGACACGTCCCTGCTGTAACCCGAGTTACCACAAAGACTGAGGTGACTCCTAGCGCTCGGGTGTCCCAGAGAATGGGGATCCATGCTTACAAGTGGTGTTGTCACCACAACAGACGCCTCCCCTCAGCTACACTGGCTTTCTTTGAGTGAAATGCAAGCCCCATGAAATGGCTTACTTGAAAGAGAGATTAGTTCTGCTCAGTGATTAGTTTAGCTTTTCGTTTAGTCACAGAATTAGAGTATGGCTTATGCCGAAGAGCTTTTCAGTCAAAGAAAGGCCTCCTCTTCTTCCCACCGCTCCCCAAAGGGCATTTACATTTTCTAGTGATGTGAACGTAGGGCCCATCTCTCTAGGCTTCTCTTTGCCTATGCCCATAATGCATACCACCATGTGTAGGGCATATGGCAGGACAACATAAACTTGTACCTTGGAAAAAAGAAACTTTGCTTCTTCAAGTCACTGTTTAGCCTTTTACCATAAATGCCTGTGTGGGTCAGAGGCAGTTAAAAAGAAATCTGAAACATGCTAATTAGGGTACAAGCCACAGGCAGCCTGGCAAGCCAGAAGCAACAGCCTGTAGCAAAACATATTTAGTGAAGTGTCCCAAATCCCCTTGATTTCTATAGGATTAGCGTTAAGGCCAGTGTGAGGCTTTTATATGGAGAAAGCAAATGGTCTACAGCAAATGAGGCATCTGGATTTGATACATTTGTTACAGGAAAAATCTGTCAGAAATGAGCAACATATATATATAAAACAGAAGGCTGATCAGCCCACTTTCTGGCAGCATGGCCAATGCTTCCCGCTCCTACTTAAACATGGGAGTGAAAGTGAGGGTTCACTACTCCAGTTAGGACAAAACTTAAAGCAGTCACCCTCAAATTCCCAGAATGATGAAAAACATTTTCTTTACTGTGTTTCTGTTGCACAAGAGAACCATGAGACACTACTTAGGCTACAAGATGCACAGAAGTGTCCGTATGTCCAACTATAATCCAAGCAAACCCTCAGTTGAGCTGGAGTTATGTATTTAACTGGCACACAACGCTACGAAACTTGCAGTTTCAACAGGGGGAAAAAAAACCTCACAAGTGTTCACTGGCAATTTAAAGAAATATGAGCATCACCCAAGTTGCGTGTAAGTGTGTGGTAATAAAAGCCATTCTAGTAGAACTAAAGTCCATGTGCTGGAACTGGGAAGTATCAATCCATCAAATGCCTAAAAAGCACAATGGCACGGGGTGGGCTGCACTGCAAGCCTGAATCCACTTAAATGATCAAAGGAGCTGCTTACCTCAGCACGCTGCTGGTTTGAACCCTCTCCGAGCAATTTCCCTGTAGAGTCAAGCAACTGGACCGTATCGCTTTATAGTCTGGCTGCGCAAGGATGATCTCTCCCCGGCCTGGGCTGCAGGGAATGTAGGTTACTTAACTTCTGGTCTGGTTTTTGAGAGGTTTGCAGCCTCCACTGCAGCTAGGTTATATAACAAGTCAATCTGTCCACAGGTTCAGACCTGCATGTTTTGGGAAACGAGGGTAGGAGACTTGTTCTGCAGCGTTTGTTCTTGTTTGGCTGCTTTCTGAGAGAGAAGTTATTAAACTCTCTGCTTCTGTGGGCTAAAAGGAGTTTGCCAGAACAAGGTCAAGGCGGAAGCTAATGGACTGAAAAGTTACACTATAGTGACAAGCAAGGAACAGAAAATCTAATGGCATTAGCATCTTAAGCCACTGATGTTTTACAGCTGGATGTTCCTCTGCAAAAGACTTCCCCTTGGATTTTGAGTCCACTATAAAAGTAAGGATGCTTCTTTGTAATACTACACTTCAGAGCTCGTGTTCTGCAGACTACCACAAACATTGTTGTTTTAGGACAGAACAGGGTAACAAGACGCCAATAACTGTTCTCCTATGCGGCCCGTTGAATATCGCCACTGAGCCATGGAAAACCAGGATTTGACATGGTACTGGACCTTTTCCTCACTTCTAGTGATTAAGTGCAGCAAGGGGCTAAAATTGTATCAAGTAACACTAGATTTTATAGAAAAACAGTCCTCGGGCAATCGCTGTAGCTGGCATGGGCAAGTTCAGCAGTTACCACCCTCAACAAAGCAGAGATCCGTGCTATGAAAATAAACCCGAGACCCCAGCTCTCCCTGTATAGCGCAGCTGCCGGATACCCAGAGCAGTGTGCTTGCATTCCAGCACATTTTCAGTACCATTATCAGCTCACACAACAGAACCTTTAAGGAAGTTGGCCGTTTGTTCCAAGGCTTTTTGATCTTCGCCGTAGGAAATTTCATCAGCAGAGAAGCAAGGAAAGAACTAAGAAATGTGACTGATCTTGGGCAAGTCATCTCCCACAAGCGAACTGGATACAGGATTTACTCAGCCTTCAGCCATAAACGGGTGCCAGGTGGGTGGCAGCAATGTTACACCTTCAGGGGAAGCTGCTCCGGGTTCTCTGCTCATCTAGCCAGGACAGAGCCTACTCACCAGCCAAGTCCCCTCATTCTCCAGTTCAAACATAGAAAACCTCAGTAACTCACAGATTTTTCTTGTTAGGCACATTCAGCAAAAGATGTCAAGACTGTTTCTGCCCCCTCCACTGCCATATGGGAGAGCTGCAAAGGGCGAGTCAGACTGCCGACAGGCCAAGGAGAAAGCTTGCTCTTAGCTTACACGTGCTCCCATGAACATTGCTTTTTCTTCTGCATTCATTCAGCACATTTCTTCACTACCCCTCACATTATCTTCTCAATCTTCTGCTCCCATCAGCATTTACTGTCTTTCCCAGTGTTTTTGGCAGCCAATTCTCATTTTTCTGCCACAATCTTTATCTCAATTATGTCATGGCTTTCAAGTTGCAATTAATTTATGTCACTACAGAATTTATACCAGACTCTGGAAACAGGCCTTTTTTTGTCTACTAAAAGATGCAGGGCTACACTCTGTCCCTGCTTCTTGCTGCAGGGCTGTTCAGCAGCTGGGAGTTTCTGACTTGTTCCTGTAGCTGGTTGAATGGACCCTCTGATGTCATGTAAAGTCACACATAAACACAGACTTCAAACATTTCCTAAGGTTCAGTTTAGTTTGTGACTTTGAAACAAAGAGAAGCGGCAAAAGAATTTATATTTGTCTTCAGATAAAGATTCTACATTTGGGCTTTCAGAAAACACTTGAAATTACTAGCTGTTCAGATGCTTGCTCTGGCAAGAGTAGCTGTCTCAAAAGGTAAAGCCAGTTGTTTTCATTTATATACATCTGATCAAAAATTATTGTGGCTATTCTGACATGCTAGTTTCCTTCACAAAGCTCTAAAAACGCACTACATCCTCCACCGCTTCCTACAGCAGGCAGCTCTCCTAGACAGAGTTTACTTTTCTAGAATAAACAGCCTTTGAACTCAATTTTGAAGAGAACCAGGTTTTCACAACCAACCATTACTGAAAATGGCCGGTAATTCAAAAGAAAAATGTCTATGACCTATGCTTTAAAATTAAATTACAACTGAGTGTTATTCCAGCGATACTGAAAGCAAACATACTCATTAGGAACAAAGCAAATGGAGAAATAATCCTCAGGAAAATTCTCAAGCCAGTTTGTCTCTGAAGAGTAAACTAAAAGCAAGGTTTATTAGCCAGGCTGCCGACAAGAAAGCTTAACCTGCACAGCAGCTGTGTCGAGGAACACAGAGCAACTCTGAGTGAGCAGTGAAGGGTAACAGATGAATTCCTCACCCCTGCAGAAGAAATTTTTCCTCTATTGGGGATTTCTGGCACCTGCATGATTTGCAACCTCAAGTCCACAGCCCCACAACAGGGGTCCAAGGGATCAAAAAGATCTAAGTCCTAAGGAAGCAGATCTATCCTCAGTCAACAGCCTCAAACCAGCCTGAAACCACTGCACAGAGAGAATCACAGACCTGAAATGGTGACGAGGTTGTTTTCTGTTTTTATCGTAACCTAGCACACTGGACTATGGAGGAGGAAGGTCGACCTCAATCTTTCACACAAGCTATGGACTGTGTTTCAGAACAATTAGTGCTCTCGTAGTTACCAATGCAGCTAATTTTCCTGAGTGTGTACCTTTTTTCCAGCTGACCCCCAATTCAGACAATTCACGTTTTTGATATTTTTAAGTGCGAGCAAAAACTAAGAACTAGTTCTCCTGTGTTAGTCCCACAGCGACAACGTAATTTGTAGGAAAGCACTGCATATGTTAAGCAAACTGCATATGAAACTCCCCAGATTATATACTCTACAAGTAACAGGTTCAGGGGATTTTTTTATTCATGCTTTTAAAAGAGAGATTTTAAATCTACTGATCTGTACTGCTCATTTTATGATGTACATCTGCCATGACAAGCCTCGGGTAGTTGAGAAGAAGCAAGCTCCACTTCTATCAACTCTCCCTGTGATGAAAACCAGTGTCTACTGACAGATGATGGTCTCAGCAAACCACCCAAATCTTCTCCAGCATTTCCTTCTGCTGGAAGATCAGGGAAGACATCTAAGTAATTTCGGGGGCATATTTATGCTCCTCGCTCAGTTAAAAACAGTACAAGTTTATTGCCATGTGTATTTTAAAAAACTAGAAGAACGTGAACTACCACATTAAAGTAAGGAATCCAGCTCTTAATGAAACAACTCAACACAGTGGAACTACAGCCGTCTACTACAGCCCTGCCGGGAAGAGGCTGCGTGGATGATGTCACTCGCAGACTCACAGTGCTGCACTTCCTGTAATACAATATGCACATATGAAATACATTTGGTATTTTATTAAGTAAACAAAGCAATTATCAGTGCACATTTTAAGCAGCAAAGAAAAAAAAAGCACCTCAGACTTTCATACCGTAACAAAAGTTCTGTGGAAGCTGCATTTTATTTGAAAATCCACCCATTTGTGCCAACATACATTTTAATATTTTAAACAAAAATAGAATCTGCAGAGACAATGCAGCAAGTATGCTTAATTCATGTACAGAATTGCTTTCATATCACTGACTATCCTTCTGAAGGCCCCACTCCACCCAAAAGTTATGATGTATTTACACAAAGCACCGATCAACAGTGCTACTTTAATTCTTCATTAACTAAACACCCACTAGACGTACGTAAGGAAGCTATCTCCCCTTTTTTACTTTTAAAAGGTACATAATCATAAACGTGGCACTAGCCAAATGAAAAGGCTTTCCCCAACACACACCACCTCAGTTTTTTATTTTATACTTTTTTTTTTTTTACAGAAAAGAAGGAGTCTTAAAATGAAAGCAATTCCTCACATTCATTTTGGAAAGGCCTTATAATGTCAAATGTAAAAATAATGACATGCCAAGCACAAAGCAATAAAGTTCCTTCCCAATGCACTGATGCTGAATTAAAAATGTAGTGCTTCTTCTAGTCAGTTAACTGTTCCCTTGCAAAATCCTAGGCACAGAATTGACTATAAGGATTAATGCATTTTACAGCTCTTCCCTAATTCCCATATACACTGAGAATTCATTAGATTCAGACTTTTAAAATATTTAGTGCTCTGTATGTCAGCTGAAAAGCATTCTGAATCAGATTCATTCTTTGTGGATAAAAATCAGACATACTGTATACATCCATACTTATTTTCATAAGGAGGTTTTTTGATACAATATTAATGTTAAATTGATAATCATAAATAAATACAAACAATAATACATAAGGAATGTCTACTGCAAACTGAATATATAATTTTTTTTAAAAAAAGTTAATTTCCATTACTGCTGTGCCTACATTTGTGAGGACTGAAGAAAAGGTAACTGCAGAATTAAGAGTTAGGATTTGACCCTCCCCTGCCCAAAGTCTTGTTTTGAGTTACGGTAAAGGACACATCTCCATTCCAGAGAGCATTTCCAAACTCCAATCTCAATTTCCAGAATAAATGCTTCTCTTCATATGTTACCGATTACGGGTATTACTAGGAAGCTGAAAGATTGACAAGTTAGTCACCAGGACAAAAAAACCCAGATCTTAGTCTTAACCCACGGCAATTCTTGGCTTTGTATTGTATATTGATGTTTTCTTATGGAGTTGTCCCAGGCTCCTTCATTGGTCTTCATCATTTCACTGTGTCATTTAAAGGGAGAGTGAGAGACACTTGTTCATTTCTTCCTGGAAGTGGGGGTTTACTGGTGAGCACATCTTTTTGGAAACGTTCCTTTCTCTTCCATCTAACACAGTTACATAAACTGAATCTGGAAAGATTAAAAACCATCGTGTTAACATCCAACAGAAGCAGGACTTCGCTATAAATCTGTGTTTTCACAAATTTCCATTCTTCATACGCCCAAGCTACCCCGAGGATCTGAAGTTTTGAACAGAAATAAAAATTTTACAAAATCAGGGCCAGAAAACAACCAAAATCCACCAATATGTTTTTCCAACTCCACCAGCCTTCAGAACATCTCTTTGCATTAAGCTGGCTTGCCCAACAATAAAAAACCCTACTCCTCCACACAATGCCATCGCCAGTGGCAGTGTAACACGGAACACCACCATTATGAAGAGAACTCAAGGTCAATTTTCGTGCTGAACCAGAGGAAGTGCACAAAAGAGGATGCTGTGTGCAGCAGAGCCTACTGTCTTTCTACTACATATCCCTGAAGTTTTTATACCTTCACTCATTTTAGTATTTAATTCCCACCCATCCCCGATTGATTAAAAAAAGAACAGAACTCCTCCTGTGCACATCTGTAGCAAAATTCACCCTTCACCACCAAGAAACACGCACCTCCTCCTGCATAAAGCAAACACTTTGGTCGAGCAGTCTGGTAAAGTGCACGAGCAGACTGCCAGCAGCAGACAGGTGTTTGTTGCTAACCACAAGCTAAACATTTTCCTGATGAAGTGGTAAATACCAGGTAGTACGAGCTCCTTCTCCCTAACTGCAGCAAGTGCCATGTTGCCGGCACTTGCAGCCCAGAAGGGAACTCCCGAACTTCATTTCCAATGGGCTGGAGCAAAATGACCTCATCGTGCCTTTAAACCGCCGCAGCTAAGTATACAGAGTTTCCAAATCGCTTCCACAATGCTTCCAACTCAACATGGCTCGTTTTTATTTTCTTCAGAAACAGATCTCGTCATGTTAAATCTTGAATTAGAACTTTTAATTTTGTTTTATATCACAAAAAACAGCATCTCCCCAGAATAATGGACAATACCTAAGTTGTTCTACAAGAAATCCTGGAGAGAGAGCTCTGCAAAGGGATCCTTTCCTGAGGCTCTGTGAGGACTCTGACTGGAAGGGCTGGATGCTGCAGACAGCTAGTAGGAAAGACGACAGAAAGGGAAAGAAAGAAAAAAGGTCTCAGAATGACAGAATATGAAAGCTGAACGTGTAGTGAAAGAACATGGGGAGGTTAAGAGGCAAACATGGCAGAAATCAACTACTAAAACAAGGTGTTTGGTCACATGGAAAACAGAAAGCCTCTTTAATGGTTGGTGTAATGCAGGAACAAGCTGGGCATGACCCTCCGGGAAGGAAATGTCAACTGGCACTTGCCAAATAAGCAGATAACCTCACACTTTGGCAGTGGCTTTCTTCGCTAAACATTAAGCCTGACTCCTGTGGAAAAGGGTAGCACTCTCCCTGCTTGACTGGCAAAACTGTGTACTGGCAGGGAGAGACGAGCAGCTTTGCAGACACCTTCTCCAGAAGAAACAGCTCTCAGCATCTTTTCCTCTCAAAATAGGATGTGTACAAAAAAAGGCTGGAGAGTAGATAATGGATAATTCTCAGTCTGGGGCCTAGAAGGAGAACACAGGATATATTCTGGGGGTGGGGAGGAAAAAAAAATTGTAAAAAGTGAGAGTATGTCAACTGCTGCTATTTTAGGTGAGGACTGAAGACTGAGACTGATAGTTACACACTAACAAACCCCACATCCTATAGCCACGTATTTAAAAAGCACCATACTACCAATTCAGCCACATAAGCACATAACTGACAAGTAGACAATACCTGCCTTCCGGCTGCTGCTGCTGGAAGGGACCGGTAATCTGCAGGCTGTAACTGCAGCAGTATGTGCTATTCGTTGAATTAATTTTTTTAGCTGTTTTCTTTCTTAGTGCCTTCCCAGTTATAAATGGTGCTTTATTAAAAGTCTATTTGCCCCCACCTTGTAGAACGTGCATGTTTTTTGCAGTTACAAGTAAAAGTCAGCTTTCTCCATTGCAGGTCCCATCACCCTAACTGTTTTCTCACATGGAGTCACACTAATCGCCTGTGCATACTCGCACTTCATTCCCTTCGCAAAAAACATCATATGGAGACGTATTTCCTTTGGAAATACTGAATGCCTGCCCACCGGCACAGGACAGGGAACACGCTTATGGGAACTGCTTGCAGAAGTGCCCAGAGTGTAAACACTGCCATTGCAAATTTAAACTGTTCACGTCAATATCTATCTCAGAAACCACGCGAGGAGGAGTTCTCTCAGGATCAGTACTCTGTCTGGGTTGGAATCTATATCCCTCTCCCACTCCCAATGGGGTACTCTGATCCAGTCCCCGTAAACAGATTACGGAAAAGTCATGAGACGGAATGGGAAGCGCTTGAGAAGCAGTTTCAGGATGTCAGAAGTTCCCCTTTTAAACTTGGTTCTTCCCTTTGGAAAGCCATAGCTCAACACACCCCACCGCTCTCCAGGATTTAAGCCGGACTAACGATAAAAACAGTCATGACTTCAGCAAGGCATGCCGGCTGCAACTTGATTTCATGAGACATTCTTCCTCTTCGTGGTCAGAGGGCTTGAAGTCACATGTTGCAAGTCCTGTTAAATCAAGCTGGCAAATCTCCAATTGATACCAAGTCCAAAGTAATGCCCCAGTTTGAAAGCAGTGTGGAAGGCTGGTAGGTTTAGAGCTCTGTCATTTGTGCAACATCAGCATGTAACCAGAAAGAGAGGTGAAATTTCAAGAAAGCTGTTCAGGTTAAATACTGGGGAAAACCTTGACAGTTCTACTTCCTAGACGCCACAGCCAAATTCAGACAAGACATCGGATCTTACAGTAAATACCTATCTTAACAAAAAAGGAGGCCTAAAAAAATAAATGCAGAAAGTATAGTTAGACAGTTTCCTACACTGCATCTATCCAGATTACTGCTTATAAATATATCTGAAAACCAGAACCTACCTTTAGCAGTTTCTAAGGAGAAGCATTTAACACAGCAGCGCTGGCCATCAGTTTCTTTAGTGCTAGTACACCTACAACTGTGAATTTACCCTTACAGCCCAGTGCCTGCGTGATCTGAAATGTAACATACTGTGCTGGATCAGGCCCAAAGCTTAGTCTCATCTCCAGCAGCAGTCTTCTCCCTGCTTTCAACAAAGACAAAAACTCCCTGGAGTCACAGTAAGATGGAAGAACCCATCTGTGAGCAAGGGTTGTGCTGGATTCCCAGCATTAGCTAGATACTGGTTTCTCATTAAACAAGTCTGTCAAGCTATTTTAGCATGCATTTTACAATTAATGTGCCAGAGGGAGCACCTGTGAAGTCTACTTTCTGGCATAAGTCTGTCCTGAACTTCATACCCTGTTCTTCCAGTTTCAAAAAAATGCCCAAGACAAACTACCACCAAAAAAAAAAACCCAAACCAAAAAAAACACATCCCCAAAAACCCGAAACAAAACGAAACAACAAAAACACACACACAACCCCCCCAAACCAACTTACTCATTTGCACAATTACCTATTCTTCACCATTACAAGGTGATCACCGCTACCGCTTTTTCTGTACAGTTCAGTGACATTAACCACCGCCACGTTACACTTCACACAGATGCTGGCAGCAGGCTGAGTAATTTATTCTATTCCAAATCTTAAAAATTTTCACTACCCAGCTGCTTCCCCTCCTAAGGCTATGTCCTTTTGGGGGCAATTAGACCAGAATATGTAGCACCTAAAGGCATGCCACTGATCCGTCAGCAGCGTACCATGTTATCTCGGCCAACATGATAATGTTTTTGGTGGTGGTGAACAATCAAGCACTGCTGCTGTGCATCGGGCCACTCAGGTCTTACAGTGGGTGGTCATACTCCAGCTGCTTGCATGGCATTCACATCTGCCTGAGCTGAAATACTCTGCGTTTGCTGTACTGTACCACGCCTGCCGTCACTCTGGCTACTCTTTAACCTTGTCTGGACCTTCAGCCTGTCCCTTCCTCGCACATGCTCCCTTTACCAGCTGCAGTTTAATCAGTAACTCCAACCATTCTCACTGTCCCAAGCAGCACGATATATTACTTTGCCATGAGGAAAGACTGCTATTACCATGACGAAAACTACTGTTTTCCTTCTCAAGTGGAAAACACTGACACTAACGCAAGAGAAGTGCATTCATAATGTATTCAAAGGAAGAAGCTACACACCACTTTTAGAACTACAAATATCTTCCACACTTGGATTTCCAAAGCAGCGAGTGTTCTAGTCTCTCATTCTCAATTGTTTCAAATGATTTTGCCCTTAAACCAAAGTAGCCCTGTTCTTGATAGCAAAAATTAAAGTTGCAAGCATGTAAACTGAACATTTGAAAGAGAAGCAAAATAAGTACGTCTAGAGGTATGAAAAGCGTATTTATTGAGACAAATCCTGAAGAGTATCAAGCTAGAAACACCAGTTTATATTACAAAGAAACTGGACAACATTGGGATGCGTATGTTACCAGTTCCTACACAAAGCAGGAGGAATTCCCAACACACAGCAACTTGGCAAGATAATTTTTCAGCAACAGCTTCTTATCTGTTGTTATGCTTTTAAGTACCTTCAAGCTTCTTTATTATAGACAACAACCAAAAAACCAAAATATCTATCAGCAGCCCAGAGGTAAGCGGTATCATCTGGTGCTTTAGACAAATAGGAAAAACAACTTAGTTTTGGGCAGCGATGACACCATGGACAAAAAGCATGTTAGAACAACGGTGTTTATAGAGTGACCCCTGTGGGATGCAGGCAGTCTGAACTGCGTACGCCTTTCACGATTACCATTACTCATTCTTTAAGATTTGTTTACTTACCCCAAGAACACACATTTTTATTTCTTTATTTTCCTATTCCTATTTCTGGCACAATAGGAGCAGGAACTAAACCTAAACAGACAAATATGCTCTCAGAAGAACCTCAAGACTAAGCATACGGTAAATTTAGCATAACCACATTGTAATTTCCCTCTGTGGCTGTATGTCAGTAAATGCCATCTATGCATTATACGGGAAAGAAGGTCTCACATGCAGCCTTTGTTGCACTGAAGTTGCTTTATTGATGTCAGACTTCTGAACACACCTGTAAGCAACGCAGAGCACGTGTCTCAGGGAAAACCCTTGGTCACACAGCAAATGCTGATTCAAAGGGTGTGTTTCCTATCAAAGTAATTCTCACAGGAGCCAAACGTTGTCAGAGAAGCACAATAAACACGGCCCTACACACCTCACTTGTGACTAATTCCTCCTTCTCTCGCTATGACAGCCAGCTGGGATTTAACCAAGGCCAAGCCCTGCAATGTCAAATGAAGCAGAAAGGCTCACCCAGCTGTTCAGACACACCTACCTGTTTATCAGTGAATTAGGCAGGTAGGCAGTTTATAGGCAGTTGAGGCAGGTTATTTTTTAAAAGATCATTTCAAAACTGTTTTTTTTGAATTCTAGAAAAAAACTCTTGAAGATCCTTTAACTTGTTTTCTGTTTTAAAAATTTCATAACATTCCCCCCTGCATAAGACAGTATAAAACCCATGCAAAAGATACCAAATCACTTAAGTGACAGTGAATGTGCAAAGCAGCTCAAGTCCAAGAGAAAGTAAACCGAGAACCGCATTTCCAGCTAAAGAAAACTAAGTGTCTCTTTCAGAGAAAGCCTTTTAAAAGATTAAAAAAAACACCCAAAACCTCTATCCCCAAGGCTCTGTTTTAAGGAAGACAAAGGGCATGCTGCCCACTGGCAGCACACGGCACAGCCTCTCCCGTTCAAGGATCAGGTTCAGGCATCGGGAAAGGCTTGAGGCTCTTTCCCCTTCCAGCCTGCTGCTGAATTTTCTTCCCTCCACACGCAGTCCCCAAACCCACACATACGCCAACGTATACATAAGTTACACACACATGTTTTCAGTCACCTATGAAAACAGAGCTCTGCAATAAGATCAAAATACAGTCCCAGTGTGTTACCTCTTTCTGACAGTCACGACATACAATGTGAACTTTGACAGAGAAACACCTGACTGATATCAGTTGAACCACACTGTTACCACTGGAGCTCCAATCTGCCAGGTGAACCTGGCTCTGCCTCTAATGACAGTTCACAAACAGAACAAAGTCTTTAATAATCTCAGTATTTCCTGAAAATAGCATGAAGGTGTTCAAAGCTGTCCATTCCCTCTTCCCCCTAAAATGTTCTTCCTCCTGCAAAAAACTACCTTCAGAAGGCCTTTGGGTTAAAAAAGTGAGTTCATTCCAGTGACAGTAGTTTGCGAAACAATCAGAGGTACGTATTTAACTTCAGTACTGATAAAGTCAGTTCTTCCCAATGCTCAGAGTAACTCTTCAGCACGCTTTTATTCTAGTACGTCAGGTAATGAATTTACACACAACAAATCACGAGAAGCAGAAAAGCAGGCAATTTAAGGAACACTCCATTTAACATAAGACTTAAGAGGGCAAGGCCAGATAGGTTGGTATAGCTATTGAATATCTTCACTATGCTGTAAATACTGTCTGCTGCAAAACCAGGGAGGAATACAAAGACCTTTGGAGAACACAAGGGTTAAAACTAGATGAACACGCCGTGTGCCTCCCACAGAGTGGTCAGCACTACCAACCAGGCGTAGGACTGAAGTCTCCCCAAGCTCGAGACCATGTTCTTTGCAAACCCATCTATAACATTCATAGACTCAAAAGGCTGCAAACAGCCTGCTTGTCCTCTGCAAAATGCTGTAATACAAGGATGCAGCTTCCACTTACAGTTTTCAGGTACGGTCAGCCTTGGTTACTTTATAATCTAATACTTTTAAGTCTACCAGGTGAACCAAGAGTGGTACATATACTTTGGATAAAGCTGTAATAGCACAATCTCAAAGCCACGCTTAGAGGTAAAACCACACAGGATGTGACTCTGGGGAAGGAGCCTGCCTTCAGCAAACGGCACAGACATCAACTGTTCTTATCCTTTCACTAAAGCGTTAAGAATAACCTCAGCCACACCTCAGAAAAACATTGCCTTGAAATGCTATCCCTCCTCGCTTCTGTAAAACATACTCGCTGCTGCCAACCTGGATGTAAAAGCTTGGAAGCGATCCTTACATGGACTACTGGGGTTATGCAGTACCTTTGTCCAGCAGAAGAAAATATTAAAACACTTTTAAAGAAATTGACCCAGCCGTAATTGGTTCCCAGCACCAATGATTTTGAATATACACACCTGTGCTCCCGGTACAGGGCCAAAAGGGTTTGGTGGTCTCATGACTGGCTGACTGTATATTAAAGTTGGCTGTGTCATCACTGGTATGCCTCCCATCTGCGATGGCTAAAAAAAAAAATATCCAGACAACATCAAATCACACCTAGATTAATACATTGCAAGTATTTAAGGAGAGAAAGAAAAAATGGTAAATGCATGAAAAATTTTGGTCATATTTGATACACGCAATCATACAAGATCTTTCTACAATATTCTGCAAATAGAAGTTACAGAAAGGAGCATTAGAACCTTTTCAAGGAGCCAGTAACAACTGAGGCCGTTTACTCCCTTGCTGCAGAGATCTGAAACACTGGCACAGTTGTTTAAGCACAAGCATTTGTGCTGGTCCTCCTGCTCCCCAGACCGAGGTCTGACAGCACTGCCCTCTCTGCCTTTGAAAGCACAACAGTTTTACAGGTATCAATACAGAGCTGACACTTCAAGAAACACTGAAAACTGAGAACTATATTCCCAATTAATGTTAAGTCATTATGCAATCAGAAGTCTGAAATGTTAACACCTCGCTGGCTGAACCAAATTAAGAATTTAACATATATTAATGGTCTTGGAAGTCAGGTTTTATTTAACATAATGCCCATCTCCGGCACTGCTCTTGGCACTCCCCTTAAGCTTGGGTTGACACCCAGCAGCAGTTGTACTGAAACAATCCCTATTCCAAGCAGCTTTTCCTTGACTAATCCTGGTACTCCTCCGATCACGCCAGCCAGCTCTTTGGGCAATTACATGGTGATCCCATTCAAGAAAGTGACCCCGATGTAAACACCCTACAAAAATGCAAGTTTAAAAATAACTGCTGGCACAACAAAGACACAGGAACCAGCAGCCAGGGAATGCTAAGGTACTAACAAAATTGCTGGTCCCAGTAAGTGCTCACCAAGGGAAAAGCCTGCTACTGGACTGCCACCTCAAAATGGCCACACTCAGAAAATTAAACACAAGGGTTGTAAAGTGGGTCAACGTTTCAGAGATTCCTAACAGTTAAGTGTCCTGAGCAGAGTTCGAATGAGCCAGGACAGTTATCAGGATGCGCCAGAAAGCCTGTTCTTCGTTCTGTAACGACCTGTCTCACCCATCTGCTCAGACACTGAACACTTTTGAATGAGCAACAGCCACTTGGGATAACAGAGCTACGGCTCCTATGAATTCTAGTTTCCATTTCACATTGGCGTTTAAACCCCATGATGAATGCTGCTTTAGAAAACATGCAAGATTACTTTCTACCCACTAAATATGTAACCCTCCCCAGCTGCTGAATTAAAATAACTCAAAAATGTTTCCAGTACCATCAGTACAAAGTTGTGTAGATTAAGTTTGAATCAACACTAACAGTAATTTAATCACAAGGACTTTGTACAAGAACATACTACTGGAGATCATGGATGGGTAACGGGGAACTTAATACTCTCCCAAAAGACCCTCAAGAACACAGCTGGCCACTTCTGCAGTTCACTTACTGAGCACATACAAGTTACAAATCATTAATCTATTTGATTATATGATGAAACATTTAGCTTATTTTTATTATACTAATCAGTGAGCCATTTAACAGAGTAACTGTTCTGTAGAAGTTCTCTCCCTTTTTATTCACCCAGCAAAGCTGTGCTACATCAAAACTGTACTAATAAAGTGTTAAGGCATATAATTCCAGAAATATTTTAAAATTTGAGGGAAGAACAAAAATTTGAACAGCTTTTCAGAGCAACAAGCAGCAAGATCAGGTTTCTGTCAAAAGGTTCTGACTTCCAGAACCCGTGTGTCACCAGGAGATTAAATAACCAACCAACGCCAGGACACAGGGCAGTGACACAGTGTCACAAACTTGCGGTTTTGTAGCACTGATCATTACAGAAAACTTTTGCTGAGGTTGGGAGCAAGTATTTAAGGAAGGTTTCACTTTGCCGATAACATGCCTGTTGTGAAGGTAGTAGTTATACTTACATGATAAACATTTCTACGATACACTTTATTTCTACACCAATAAAGCCTAACAAGAACAGACAATGTTTTACTTTAAAAAGTTTATGAAAAACTAAGTGAGGTAGGAAAGGGCAGACTTAACATCAGACAAAACCCACTGAAGTACTTAAGAAAACCAGGACTTAATGATGTGGTGAAGAATAAACCATGAGGAGCTGAAATTCAATCTTCAGTAGAATAGTTCAGAAAAACAACTGCTACCAAACTGTGAGCAAACAAACGACACACAGCATCTGACTTGAGTTGTAGGAGTTCCACTCACCATCCCATAGCCCATCATTCCTGTCGGCGTTGTAGCAGGGTATGCCATGACAGGTGGTGCCTGGTGTGAAAAACAGTGGTGAACTGAGAGGAGATCAGCTGCACACTGGTAAGACACTGCTTTCTAAGGGTCAACTGCAGCTCTTCGCTTATTATGAATATAGCAAACAATAAACAGGATTTGCAGTCTTAGAAGTGTATCCAAATTATTTCAGACTGAATACAGTACCTAAAGTTTCTAGGTGATATTGGCAAATCTACAATTCTGTATTTGCTTTTAACCTGTTTGGATTCTGGCTGACTAAACAGCAAGCTGCCATTCCCTTAGCACCCTGTTTAAAGAACACAGTATGAGACACTGAGAAGTCTGAGAGAAAATATTCAGGAAGCAGAAGCATGTTTTTTAATCCCATGAAGCACATACTTCTGTTTCAGTATCAGAAGGAATGGTACGCAAGGAGCCAACAGAAAAATTTTAAAGACTGAAAAGACCAAATTACCATTGCTTCTGCCAACAAGACAAGAATTCTTTTCTCTTTAGCCAGGATGTACACGCTATGGGGATTCTCCTACTGTGCTTCAGTGTAATTTGAACTTTAACATGAATATCCAGCTTGCACTCCCTCTCACTCACCCACTTGGTACAGTGAATTTGAACAGATTAAAGACGGTCCTCTTAGTATCTGCAGATATGTTGATATTACCCTCAAGCTAAGTTAGCTTTTATGAAGTTACAGGGAGATTGCTGTCAACAGGCAACACCTGGGGTTGAAGCTAACTTTTGTAAACAGCTTGGCAACACATACTTAGAAAAACAGCTGATAACTCTTAGAATATGGTTAGGATATGAAGAACTGTCTTTAATACACTTTTCTTTCTTTGTTCTATAGTTTCATTACCCACTTTCTAAATACTAACCCTTACATGGACAAAAAAAGGTGGGAGTTTTTTTCAGACTGTATATTGGTGCTTATAAATATTCAGCTAACTTGCTGTCTAGCCACTCGACTTCCTGTTAGTTTCTCCTTTAAGAAAAAAGAGAGTCTAATTCTTGTGTTATTGCTGTGGGGGTTACTATTCATCACAAGACAAAGACCATATGCGTTCCTTGGTACACAGAGATTATTGATACAGAAAAGAGGGAAGTGACAAAATATTAATAATACTGGATTAATTAAAGCAGATAAATTGTAGTATCAAGAATAGGACATCAGCAAGACTGCTTCTGAATTCAGTTCTAAGGTATCAGCTGCCTTTTCATATACACCAGCCAGTGTCACTGCCATTTCAACTGCCATCAGAACAGATTTCACCAATCAAGAATTATCTAAACCACATACTATCTATGTATTTCACATGGCTGTCAAAGCTAGCCTGAAAATTACTTGTTTGTTTTGCTTGTGTACACACAGCTACACACACACAAACATGCTGACTAAATTGATTTTTGAGTGCTCAAGTATGGACCTACCATCCTTCAGTTAGTTACCCTGCAATAAAAACAGAATACAGGGAAAGACCAATATCACCGTTGACATAAAGAAAAAAATCCTTTGAAACGAAAGACTGCATTCCTCAGACAGCAAGCACAGGTTATTGCTTGCCCTTTGTAAATTGTCAGCCTGGATCTTCTTTTTTCATATGAGCATTAATGACATATTGGTCTCTCCCTACTTAAAAAAAAAAAAAGAATCAAGATCTACCATAAACGTGAATAAAGTGCCAAGTATAACAGAAGCCCGTAAGGTTTCATGCAGTTATTCAAACACAAACATTTTTATCTTCATTCAAAATTCACCAAGTGCATTAAAGGCAGCACAGACACAAACCCCAGCTCTCTGGCAGCAAATGGTACAGTTTAAAGCAAGGAAAAATAATCTTGGTATTTCCCATGCCATCATTCGAATCAAGAACCTGCAGACCACCTATGAAGTTTGTGTACGCTAGGAAAAGCTCAATTTTTGGCACACCAAAGATTTTAAAATGAGAAATGTGTAAATAGCAAGAAGGTTATGAGATTCTGCAACAGCAGTGGTTAATATCAGCATGCCAGTCGATTGCAAAAAGGCTGTGTGTTGTTTCACTTACGTATTGTGGAAAATGCATGCCATTCTGTATTTCCCAGGGAGAACAATTACATAATGCAATAACACTGGATTAGAAGCAAATACTTACACAACAGAATATACACAGATAGCATTTTAGTTCACAAATACACTACATGTTTACCCCAACAACACATTCTTGTAATTCAAGTCATTTACTGAGACAACATACACCTGTGATACTGTCATCGTTATTAGGTTTGTAATTATTTTGCATAGTCCACTTATTTGGTATATGCCTTTTTTCCAAAAGATGAGAAAGCCTTATTTTCAAAAGCATATTTATTTAGCAAGCAGCAGCAACTCCACAATAAATAGACCAGCAGAGGAAAACAAACTTCCCCCCCCTCCAGATTACTTCTGTTTCAATATTTTTATGTTATCAGAACAGTTTCACAGGAAGAAAAGTGCCTCAACAGTGTCTCTAAATGATAATGACTTATCACAAGAAGATGTGTATACAAGACATGAGTTATTAAAACAGATTCAAGCACACAAGTAAACTCAAACCACCAGTCATTAAAGCAGGTGAGTAGTTACAGTTCCTTCAATATCTACACACCCTCCAGTAAGGTCCACAAACATTTCTCCCTTCATAAATATAGCAAGTTGATAAGGGACATCCAGTAGGGAAGAGGTAGTGGATCCAGGGATACAAGCTCTGTCTTTCCAAATCTGCAACGCTGTATTATTACACTGCAGATTCACCCTCCCCCAGTCAGAGTCAGATGCCATAAATCCTTGGGAGCGGTTTGTTACCTGTTCCATCCATATACAGTTCTCCAGATCATTAAGGAAAGGGTGAGTAGGATTCACATGCAAAAATATTCTGTTAGCATTGTGAAAACTACTCATGTAAACTCCTAATGTGTAATTAGGAACCCTTGCTCTACCTGCTACAATAGACACTATGAAGTTGGTCACCAAAACTGACATGCACTTAAAACAACTGCGCACATCAGGGCAGGAAAGCAGTAGTTACGTGCATTAAGGAAGTATTGCCCATGTCACTGCACAGACACCTCTACAAGAATCAAGAAGATTAATCTCTCAGCCTGTTCTTGTCCCCAGAGCGGGCTGAGTTGCAATGTCTACACACTTGACATCTCAGTATACCTGAAGAACATGCTTCTCACACACTATTCTAGACTGCAAAGTGCCTGCTTCCACTGGAATTCAGTTTTATGTCATAGAATCATAGACTGGTTTGGGTTGGAAGGGACCTTAAAGATCACCCAGTCCCACCCCCCTGCCATGGGCAGGGACCTTCCACCAGCCCAGGCTGCTCCCAGCCCCGTCCAGCCTGGCCTTGAGCCCTGCCAGGGATGGGGCACCCACAGCTGCTCTGGGCAGCCTGGGCCAGTGCCTTGTCACACTCACAGGGAAGAATTTCCTCCTAATAGCTAATCTAAATCTCCCCTCTTTCAGTCTAAAGCCATTTCCCCTTGCCCTGTCACTGCAGGCCCTTGTAAAAAGTCAGTTGAGTGAAACATGAATGCTGCTACCTTGCCATGAGAGAGGCTGGTCAAACACTATGGAAGTTTATGCTAAACCTGCACATGTCACATCAAAAACTATTTACTAGAACCTCAACGCTAAGAAAAACAAATCCAAGCAGTACCCATCTCAAACTCACCACTTATTCAATTGTCTACTACCCTTTTACTGCAACTATAGAACAGTATCAAATTGCTCTGTTACACACCAGCCTGCATATCTAAGTTGCAGGGAACTCACTATTTTAAAATGAGTATTTGCTTACCAACGTCGGAGCATTCCACGCAGTTGTAGGTGCAATCTTGGGTTGCCAGTTGGAACCACCTGTTAGTTTCTTTTCACCTGGCTGAGTCCAGTTAACATCACTTCAAATAAATTTTTTAAAAACTGTTAGAAAACATTGGATTTTCCCACAAAACTCCCTCAGGTAAACACCATTTCCTCTTGGAAATGTGGCTGCTTCTGTTAATGAAGAAGCTTATGTAGCAAAGGAGTTGATAAAAGGTCTCATGACAGCTTGTTTTGGGTAGAAAAAATAAGGTACACGAGCCACCACAGCTTCATCTAATTCCAGTCAAGTTCCTCAGCATAGGTAAGTTAGTCTCACTGACCTTCCTTGGGTGAAAATTAGGAGCAACTGCATACTAGATTTTATGAATGGTTTCAGAATTGGCACAGATGGTCCCTATAAGCCTTGAATTTGCTAATCACATTCTCAACTTTGCTGCTAGACCAGATGTTCACAATCCAAGAATATGCCCTGCTTCAAAATTCACTTGTCTAAAAAGGTCAACCACAAGTCAGAGGCTGTGGTTTCACAATCTTTTAATACAGCCCTGCACACACTCACACAAAGTATTTATAAGCTGTGCTAAGACTGCCTACAATTACAAAGGAACATTTTGATGAACTCATTTCCTAAATATATACAAAACCTGAAAGGCATCAGACACTGTCACTCCCACTCAGTCTACTGTCACCTCCCAACAGCTCTCACCTATTCATTATACCTTGTATGAGAAACAAGGTACAGTCCCAAACGCGCTCTGAAGGCTAACGTTATGTGGTACACACAGGGCTGAACCTATACTTTCATAAAAATTTACTATCAAGAAAGTCGAAACGTTCAACTTTAAGCATACTCACTTTTTAGTAGTTCCATTTCCAATGCCCAAATCTGTCACAAAGTAGAAAAAGATACTATTGAAATACCATTCACTTAAAAGCGTTAAGAAAGTATGAATGTGTTAGTGGTTTGATACTTACTGCCTACAAGATTGGCTAAAGATGAATCCAGATCATCTGACACTAATTTGTTAGGTGGTACTTTGGCAACTGGAAGACTCTGGTTTTGAGAGGCCACTGTCGGTTTTAGGAGACCACCTAGTTCATCAAAGCCTTGTAAGGATAAACATGAAGTAAGTGATCTGAATCACAGGCCTCCCATGAATGTCATGACATACAATACAATAGACAGCAAGTTCAACAACGGCTAAAATACAAAATTTAACCTAGTGATGCTACACTACACAAGAAGGACAGAACTTACTATGTCTCTTGATAAAGGAGAGACTTAAGATTTACTACAGCAAGGAGATTTCACTTTACTAGTTTGGCATCAATTTTACATGGGATGCAGTCACAATGACAGCAAAGCAATCAAAATGTAAAACAAAATAAGGCATAAATATTTAAAGTATTTCAAACTTATATAAAGCGTATGTATTTGCTTTAGCAAATCACTGGTTTTCCCAAAACGAATCCAATGTCAAGTACAATGTCAGAAGACTAGAAAGGATTTACTTTCCAGATACTCAAAAGAAAAGAAAGTACTGACTACGACTACAATCCAAATTAACTGTGTATGTTTTGATTATTAATCATTTTCTGAAAAACTTAACATCAGAAGAGCAACATGTAGGCAAAGAAGTGTCAAAAATGTGTTGCACAGGTATATAAAATTAAGATGCAACTTTAACTCTTCTGACCATGCTCTACAAATACAGACTTAATTTCAGTTGATGGTATGTAAAACTACTAAAGGCTGTTCACTGTGTGAAGTCTTAATGCACAAAACATTTAAGTGAAGGAAACTAATGTAAACATTTCAGCAGGCTGCACACAGAAATAGTGCATAAGGAAAAATTTTATGAATTAAGAAAAACTGGATGAAGAATGCTGCTATTGACCTTTTAAAGCCAGCTTTTTCTTCAGCTGGAGCACTGTCACAGCATTACGAGTAAATACAGATTAAGAGATTTATACCTCAAGAATAAAAATAAAATTAAAGGACATACGTCATCTATTTTAATAAGTGCCTTACCACCAGAATCTAGGACAACATTAGAAGATTTGTTTCCAAACACAGACTCAAAGTCAACATTAAGGCCAGCTGATGGCTGTGGTTGAGCAACAGGAGATGCAGTGAACCCTGTGGGGCAGGGGAAAAATAAAAATAAAAAAGAATTGAATGTTTTTATACAGCATTTCCCATGAATCCACCTTCTTTATGCAAGACACACTGAATATGTAAATTAAGTACCACAGAAAGACTAGGAATACCTCAAAAGGTCCACACTACACCCTGACATCGAGAAGCATGTAAAAGAGCAAGCTGGAAGCAGTTCATTTGAAGTTTATTTGGAGTTAATCCTCCAAAGAAAGGTTTTGCCTAAGAACCGGAGACAGAGGCCCAAAACCACACTCCTCCAATTGCTAAATCTCTGGACTAACTACCTGCATCTTCCTTACTCTTTTACCAAATAGTTACAATAAAATTATTGAGGAAATAATCCCCATGCTTCTCCAGGAAAATAAGCTGGCTGGGTACAGAACCTGTTTCAAGATTACTTGCCTGACAATTACTCTGTTTAATATTAGTTGAACAGTTCTCTTTGATACAACTGGAGTAAGATCCAAACCATCCCAAAGTTCCTGACTAGTAATGCCTTCAATTAGACATTCTTAACATTAGTAATTTTTATAGCGCTTAAGACACTTTTGAACACACGTTTTGCAGGCTACCATGTTTTGCAGGTATATTTCCAGTAATTATAGCGAGTTAGAGCCACATTCCAACGCCTACTCCTGTCTGAACTTACTCCATTTGTCTCCCTGTATGTATCTATACAGCAGTGTTCTCCAAATACACTTTTTCAATACTGTGAAAATTTATTGCAGCACAAAGCATTGTGTGTGATGGTTGGCAGTATTAAGTTGATAGTGCGGTAATATGTAAGAGAACGCTGATTTGTTTCTGAAGTTATATTTTTTTAATGTTATACACGATCATGCACACAAGCGTGCATGTACTTCACCTTGATGTTAAGGCAGTTACAGAAGTAATTATTACTTTATATGAAAAGCACCAAAAAAATGCAACAGCATCTTGAAAACTAGCTCTTCTGGATTGTAACAGAAATTTTGATGATATGGAGAAATAAAAGGAAAGGATCACAAATACTTTAGCAGTGAAACATTACAGTGAGTGGAAATAACTGACAAAAATACTACTTTGATTTCATTTAGCTTGCTGTGACAGCAC
Source organism: Falco naumanni (assembly GCF_017639655.2). NCBI lineage: Eukaryota > Metazoa > Chordata > Aves > Falconiformes > Falconidae > Falco > Falco naumanni. The sequence goes on along the minus strand of NC_054055.1, from coordinate 8,069,257 downwards.
CTCATTTCAATTTTACTGTTTCCTGAAATCATTCACATTTCACCTAAAAAAATTTATCAGTATAGGTTGCTATGCTATCCTTGAACATAAACCTCACAGAAAAAACAAATTTGGATTACCTGTTCCTTCCTATTTTGTCTTAAAGGAACATAAAACTTGTAACTCAAAAGCATCCATTGCTAAGAATTTAAACAATGTACTTTTCATTAAAAACAAATCAAAGAAAACAGCATACAGCAAAACATGGGAAGCAGTAATGTGGGAAAAGATAGCGAGTAAATAATCAACAAAACAAAATGAGTATCTTTATGACAAGTATACCGTCAAGTTGTAACAAGCCATTTCAGAGACTCTGAACTGCGGATAGGAATTCTTTTGATGGGATGTCCTGCAACTCTTAAAACTGCCTGTACCAATAGAAAACTTGACTTACAAGAGCTCGTATTTTCCTTTAGAAAAAAGCCTGAACTGAAACAAGCCAAGTTTCCTGCTCTCACATTTTAGGAAGTTTCAAGCTTTATGAAACTAACAAGATGAGACAAGCCAGAAGTCAAAACAATAGATAGGACCTCTTAGAATCAGCCTCTGAAAAAGATCAAATCCTACTCCCAGGATGAACCAGCAGCCCAGGGCATTCTCTCTAACATGGATGTTTTGAAAGGTGCAAAAGGTCAGTATTTTTAATGGAGAGAAAAAACCAACAAGGCTTAATAGAAACTAACCATCCCTCTTTTTGGATATGGGACAAAGGGAACAGAGTCATATGTAGTATTTATTTAACCTTTTGTTAAACGACTTAAAGACACTAAACCAAAATGTGACTTCCTGGTGCTTTTAAGAACTCACTCTTCCACAGTTTACTGAAGGTATTTCTAAACCTTGCATGGCAACAACGTTAATGCTCCCTGTTCAATCTGGTTTAGATAGATTATCATCTGTCACAGTCCACAGCCTGCCTGCCAACTGTCTGGATGGCTTTCCGGAACCACCATCAGTCCTGGGTTACTATACAGACCTTACGCAGCTGCACAAATGATTAGCCAGTAATTTAATGCAGTGGATACCTCCTCCTCATGTCCTGTTGCAAAGCTTCGTACTAATTTAGTGCACCGTTTGAGAGTAATATATCTCAATAAAAATGCCATAAGCAGCACGAACATCCCAGTCCCTTTATCTTAAAAAGCATGAGGTAGAGCAAGATGAGAGAATACTTGTAACATACAAGTCTTTTGTGTGGTACATAGCAACATGTAAACTACAAGAGATCCTGAAATGGGGAGATACTCATTTCGTGTTTAGACTAAATAAGCCTTAGCTTGGCACAAACTGAAAAAGTGTGTACCATCTGTGACGACACACCTAGCACAAGCACATGAATACAAATTTGAGCCACTATAACAATGCACTTCTGTAGGCAATACCTACTAGTTCTAGGCACAAAACACATTCAAATTGCTGTGTTTGTGGTAAGGACGTATCCCATTACCTACCTCCAAATAGACCAGCTACAGAAGAAGGCTCATTGCGGAAATGAGAAGCATTAGGGTAAGCTTGAGGGCCACAAAAAGAATCTGATAAGGCGTATCACACAAGAGAGAAAGCCAGGAAAGGAGAAGAGGAAGAGTTACAGAAAGAGAACTAAGACATACTGTTTATCTGCTATTCAAAAATTTAATTTACGTTAGTCTATAAATTTACATACACTCTAGTAACACAGAACCAATGGAATGAAATCAATACACATCAGACATACAGCAAGAAACAAGCTGACATCATCAATAACACAAAAGGGGAAAGCACAGTTTCAAAGTTACAGCTATATTAGGATAAATATTTACTGTTTTCCAAACAAATGCCATGTTTTACACCCTTGGAAGAAAAAAAGTGTAAAAGCTTCAAGGCATTTTTCTTATACCTGAAGTATAAGGATACAGCCCAATAGTGGATTCATATTTGGTTGCCACAAAGGGATTTAGTTGAGTAAACGGATTGTAATGATCTAAAGAACCAGAAAGAATTACTTTAAATCTACATTCACATTATTGTAGCACCTTGTTTGTGCTACCACTAAAACTGTATTTACATTTCACATGATCAGTCAGGAGGTCTCGCTTTGATTCTAGACATATCTTTAGAGAATGAGACATCAGAAGGGAATGCGGTGTATCAACGCAACCCATCTCCAGCAACTTCAGTGCTGTTGCGTGATGAATACTGCGCAAATCACCAAGTGCTACAAACCTACCAAGCTCCTTGTTCACAGCCCTGCACTGCTGCAGCTTTTTGTATGACTCAGAACAAACTATACAGAGGAAACCAACCTGATGGAATAGGAACCCCACAAAAAAAAAACCCCAAAAGGCTGTATTTCAGATAATCATGAATGGCTCCTGGTTCATTCACAAGTACCATACAAATTTTACTGGAAACATGGGAAAGTGATTAGAAACACACGTCAGATTAGCCAACTAATCCTTTCTGGGAATTGTGGAGGTAAGTTCACAGCAAGAGTTCCTGTGCTTGATCCTTCTTGCTTTCTCTTTCCACTAACCAAAGACAAGCTAGGAAACCAGTTAGCTAAGGTGACAAACTGTAGGTGGTACCAGTATCACCGAAGAGATCCCTTTAGCTCTGATACTTGTAACAAAGAGATCTTTGATACCCCTGTTAACAAGAAATTGAATAATTCTGTGATCAATTCTAGTGGGGTTCAACCTGCTAAAAGAACCCCATGGTGCAGCACTATTGTCTTTAAACCTAGCTTTGCTCAAAAACAGCACTGACATGTAATTAATTGATTTTCAGTCTATGAAAGCTAATTTAATTCTTCATATTGAAAAGTAATCAAATTACTATGTAGCTGCACTGACAGAAATGTTAGGATTTCTAATACGACAGCCATGCTGAATCACCTACAAAGTAAGATTTCCACAGTTTCAAAAATGTGAGTCATTAGTTAATAAACTAGTAGGTAAATGGTTTAAGCAGACCATGCATGAGAACATGCATAGCTTTATCAGTTTTGTTAATGCCAGCATGACTCAGGGAAAAACATCCACTACCAAAAAAATCAGAGATAGCCTCTACATTCAAAAAGAACATTTCAACCTGAGAAACAAAGGAGCAGCATCTTCTTTTCATTCTCAGGCATACATACTCTTTTATCTTAAAACTCCTAAGTGTAAGAGACTTGGTACAAAACTGCATTCAAACAACTGCTTTAACTGTAAGTAAGTTCCTTAACATCAGGTAGAATCTCATCTAGGTAGCCACGTACGGATATCAATACCATTTTCATGGCACAGTTACTAAATCAAGTTTAACATAGCACAAGATCAGCCTCAAATGACCAGCATTTTTAGTTTCTAAAAGGCCCCACAGATATACTTTAGAAACTGAAACAACATTAATTTTTTTAGGAAATTAGCTTAAAATGGTACTTTACCAACAAACATTTCATGTGTGGGTGTCCTACTGGTGAAAGTAGATACATCAGAAGACACAGACAGATGAGCAGCATCGTTAGTTTTTGTAAGGAAAGGGTTTAGGTTTGGAATGGCATCATCAACACTATCAACAGTAGCAGAAAAAGGATCTGTTCAATTCCAGAGAGCAAGAGAAAGAAGAAAAGGGAGACGGATTTAGTTACATGCTGCTTCCTAGGACAGAAGAGTAAGTGTTAAAGAGTGTCCAGGAAGTATAGTTTTCTCCTGACATCTCTAAACGTGGGATAACCTGGCTCATTGTTTAATTTTCAAATTGTCCAGAATTAACTGTTCTCTGCTCACGAAAAAAATACTACAGATATTAGCTACACATTTACTTTTTTTCTTCCTTGGACTTATAAATTGTGCTTCTTCCCGAGTGTGTGTTACACTGAAAATTAGTATGTTATTCCTCTGTAAAACACAGCCACTTTTTGCTTCACTCAGTCACATCCTGACACATGCAACAACTTCCCTGGAGCAGAGACTACCTCTCAGCACAACTTAACCCCAGGTGCTAAGCGAGGCTTTGATGCACTACCATCCTGAGGATAGTTTTAAAAACCTGAACAAATAAAACCAATGGAACTGTACTTTCCTTCTTCAAACTGTGTTTATGGATTTATTTTTTATTGGGCATCATGAAATTTTCAAAAGCTGCAAATACACCAAGGTAACATACAGTACAAAAGCACTTTCCTTACTACCTGGGGCATCAGAAGCAACAAGCTTACTGAGGATATGCCATTAGCTGCAAGCAAGCAAAAGCCTACTCCGCTTTCAGGGACAACAACAAGTGAGCACTGATGAGGAAAATGTTCCTGATTAAAAAAAAACCACAACTGGTCAGACCATACTGAGGAATGAAGGAAACTTGGAGCTCTGTGAGTCACTTCCCAAGGCACACAGGAGAGTTTCAAGGTTTCCTGAAGACGGATACTATTGCCAAGCTAGAATACTCCTGTACTCCAGGATCCAACAGATAAACAGGATAGGAAAGGCAGCTACAATACTTGCTGACAGAAGGAGCTGTGGTTTAGCTGTCTGGCTTCAAAGCATCCTTGATGGAAAACTCAAGAACTTGCTAGTGAAATAAGCGAGAGTTGCATCTAGCCCTACTTGTTTTATCACAGCACCTAGAACTGCAACTTGCTTTTCTAGGCAAAACCATTACAGAGAAAAGTCTGAATAATAATTATAGGAGAGGTTTTGTTTGTTTGTTTGGGTTTTTTTAAGTATTTCAGTTTCTGGACAGTTTTCTTTTTTAAATCTGGTTAGATTAATGATTTATCCACAACTCTTGTAAATACTACCATGATGTGCGCAGCAGCTTGAAAGTGCAAATTATTCTCTCCCCCTGAATCTGACCACCTGATTCTTAGCTATAAATCCCACACAGCTTGATAACATGTAGATTTCAGTTATATGCAAGTCCAAAAGAAAATGAAATTTTACAATAACTGCATTATTCTTAGCAGCGTAATACATGCCTTGACCTGCTGCAAACTCAAGGTATCTTCAGTAAGACCCGACTTCTCTCCCAAATTGCTTGGCTATGTTGCAAGACTGAGCAAAGCACCTTAAAAGGCCTTTTTCCAAATCATTCAGTCAGCAAAATGAGTGTCCAACACCAAATAAAGGATAAACAGAATAAACTAATATAGTATTTGTAATATATATCAGCAATACAACACTTTGTATTGTCTTATATATGTTTTAGATAGAAATATTACCACCTAATGCACTTGTGGACATGCCAATCAGCCAGCCACCTGAACAGAGTCCTTGCTTTCAGGTACTGCTTAAAACTGTTGTCTGCTTCAAATGCTATCCTAGAAGCTGTAGAACAATGAGACCTGACAATAAACCAGGTCAGATTATCCTTTAGTCAGCTCCTGCTTGCTTTTTATGTTGCTGCTTCACATTCTTCTGATTCTATTTGGTCTCCTTGTAATTGGAAAAAATCCAAACCGACAGGTCAGAATGATTATTTCCACACCGATATAGTTGCTTTGCTTCTGAAGTTTAGGTACAGATTGATAGCTGGCACATATACCAGACACAGCTGGAACGGTCTCCGAACAATCTCAATAAACAGCTCAGAAAAACAATAAAGCTAACAAGGACAAAGTTATTAACCGTATTTGGTTGAAACTACTGTCCTCTGGAATGACTTTACACATGCACTCAACAGGAAAATTACTACAGACTTTCTGTTCCCAAGTCCCAAGGTTGTACATGGAGTTTCATGTGTTTTGACTAGTAAGACAATGCAATTCAACTGTAGATTACATTTCTGATAAGATCTTGATAATCTTCTGTCAGACTCTTTTCCCTTGTCTGCCTCATTCTAATTCTAGCCAGTGTGTTCAACCTTGTCCAAGTCTCAAAACTTGCCAATGCTAGTGACAAAGGTAACTGAAAATTAATTGGGTTTGGGTAATTTATAGCCTTGCATATTCAGAACTCTAAAAATTGCTGTCTCTCCTGACAGCAACACCTCTGTTTCTAAAACCCAATTTCATCCTTGAATACACATGGCACCTGTTTGTGTCAATGGAATCACTCTGCACCTTCAGGCTATCATTAAGGGTTAATGATCCAGGTGCATTTAAAAAGAGTAACTTGAATTTTGCAAAATTGTACCTTTAACTTAACCCAACTAGAAGTATTTTACCTGAGAGAACAATGACAAAGGTTTTTCAGTGGCATCTTACTGTTTGAAAAAAAAATAACCTGAACCCAGAATTAAATTATAGAACCCATTCTCTGGGAGTTGTTAACTCTGTTAGCTTTAACATTTTTGGAAGCACAAGACAAAAGGCAGCAACCCAAATATGATGCTTTTGTAACAATTTATCCTTTTATTATACACCTAAGAGCTGCTGCATAAAATTTTTAACAGTAAACTGATTTTAGTCCATTGCAGCTTGTAGCTGGTCTGATATTCTTCTCAAAGTCACCATATACACCAAATAAAAACATCATCATGTCAGAAAATTACCTAAGGGAGGGATGCTGTGCAGTGGTTAGAGCACAGGACTGGAAATAGTTCAGGTTCCATTCTTGGCTCTGCCACTGACTTGCCGTATGACTTCAGACAAGTCAGTTAATTGCTCAGATTTCCCCATCTGTAAAATGTGGAAAGCACTTCTTATCTACCTCACCTCTGTGAAGTAAGTGTTCATGTCTGTAAAGCTGAAGAGATTTTCTTTTTTTTTTATGAAAAGTAACAAAAAATGGTGATCTCAGAATTTCAGCCCAAAATTTTAGCACAATCTGACATCTTCACAGTTAATTAAATCTTAGAAGTATTTAGAAATATGTCAATAGTAAACATACATCAATGACTGTTACTGAAGACTCTTACCAGGAGTAACAACACTGAACAAACACAGACTTTCATCAGGCTCAATTTTCAGGTTAATAAAGAAATGCTAGACTGTGATGTGACCTTCGAGAGGAAGATAATTTCCCCTTTTATCTCTCAGCCATGAAACAAATAGGACAAACTGAAACAGAAGATGTTTTCCAGAAAGCAAACAAAATGAGTCAAAACACTTTCCTCCATTTCTAAACTCTAAGCCTATTAAACATTGAAATCTGTATGCATAACTCCATAAGCTCCTCACTGCATCTTTCTCAAAAGATGCACTGCTCAAAACTAAAGGACAAGTAAACAACTATATTTATGACACTACCACATATATTAGTATTGCCTCCATCACTCAGAATTACGTATTATTTCTCTGCAAACAAATGTGAGAAGGTACACAAAACAAAGTACAGCAGCAAAAAGTAAATAAAAAAGTAGAATACAAACACTGCTTATTATGAAGATATATAGGAAAAGCTATAGCTCAAAAAAATAGTAAAATTTCAAAACAGGATTCTTCTGACACCTATGAAACTTTCTGAAGTAACAACCCCCAATTTTTCACATCATAAAAGAAAGCATTTTTGCAAGCATCTGATTTACGTTTTAAAAAATAACCTGGAAATAGCCACATAGTTCAGGAGTTTACTCTTATTACATGCCACTTATGCAGAAAAGTAAAAAGAAACATCTTTGTAAGAGATTTTCAGTCTTCCACCAGTATAACTTATGGTGTAAGCAGGCAACGTTACCTATACCAGAAGCATTCTGAAACATTGCAAAGCAGCAAAGAGAAAAATGGCTTCAAGCAAATGACTAAAAGCTCTAACACTCAAACTAATATTTAAGTAACATTCATGACTTCCTAGAACGCTCTTGCTTGCCTCCTTGGTTTAAGGGCTTCCCTATATCAATAAAATAGTATAACTCATTAAGTCCACCCTAGCAACTGGGCAGAATGATAATTTGGGTGTTCTGAAATAAGTTTTGGAGGGAAGGGGGAGAAAATAAGAGGGGGGGGGGGGGGGGGAAGTTCCTTATAAATTTTGTCTCTTCACTTAGAGATCCAACCATAGCTTTTTGCTAATTTGCCTTTGTAGTTAATTGAAACCCAGCAGAGACTCTATAAAGAGATGCCTTACTGTATTTTCAGTAACTAACTCTGGTTACCAACTCCGTAACTTATTTTCTTTCCTTCTATGCACGCCTATCACAAATACCTCCTTTCAGGCCTCATCCGAGTTCTGCTCTATTATCACCTGCAATGGTTATCATCAACCGTTATTTGATTTAACATCAGACAAAATTTAAAATGTGTATTAAAATTCTGTGTGCAAGTTCCCATGTGTGCAACATGGGCTTTCTGGCAGACATCTTGACAGAACCAACTTCTCACATACTTTTGAAGACAACAGATATAAGGCTGGTCTGACAGGGCTGGTCAATAATTAAAGTAACTTTGCTACTAAGGACTCTCATCTTGAAATTCTCTGTAATCCCCACATGCTGCTACATTACTTTAATTCATACCTAGCTTTGACTTTTTCTGCTCCCATCATTCATCCGCATCCCTTGTAGCTTGTCTTTGCAAGATGTCTTAAGGAAGAAATAGCCCACAGACTAGGGGAAACATTTACAGGAACATGGCCATAGCAATTAGAACCTTAATCCCAATCAGAATTCTTACCTCCCCAGGTACTTCCTACTTGTGGAGCAGCAGATATAGGATGTACAGATGGATGAAAAGTTGGCTGCAAATCAAGCAGATCATTTGGCAGCTTTGAAGTGCTACAAAGATAAATTAATACAACTGTTTGAACTTCATTACAGTTTACAATGCAAGGAAAACACTAGTGACTGTCAAAAATAAGGAAAGCTTTGTTACTAATTAGTCATTACAAAACAGAACGATGCCAAAATCAGAAAGTCTGGTGAACTTCACATTCAGTTCTGCAGAAAAGTGTTAATTAAGCAAACTAAATTCTGTGTTATGCCAAGTGACTTTAGTCAAAGCTAAGATGGAAAGACAACCAGTCTTCTCATCTTCCTCACAGCCCAACACCAGGGATAAAGCATTTTATGTTCAGCAGTCTTCAACTTTTAAAATAACCTCATGAAAGTCCCGCAGTATGACAAAAGCAGACTGACAGAATGAACTCTAGTGGGCTACACCACCAAAATGTTACATCTAAATTCCACAATTCATATCTTTCCACTGTGTCAACCACCACTGAAAAATGAGCTATTAAAGAACTTTGGGGAAAGCAAAATATAAGAAGCCTTGAAACACCTGCTCACACATCAGTCATGTGAAAATTTATTTAAATGCACATTTTAGACTATTCAAAACCAAACTGAAATCTAAGACCATCACATGAAGATAGAGTGAAGTCTCGAAATTATTGCAGCAGTTTAACATACAAGTCTAACAGGAACAGTAAAATTCAACCTCTTGCATGTTTCATACTTTAAATTAGTCTTGAATAATGATAATAAATGGAGTACTGGGTTCACCCAGAACTTTTTAGCACACAAAGTGAACCAAAATTTGCATGTACAGCTGTTACCACAGACAGAAGCTAAGTCACTGTGGCACCCAGCATCTTTTCAAATAGGACTGGCACGAGTTTAAAGGCAAGTAGGAACATCCTAGATCTCTGTATATTCACTTGCTGACCCAATCACTTGTATCATTCAGTTTTTACTATTTTGTTTCAACAGTGACTGAAATCACATTTTGCCACTACTGCTCCTGTTAAAAAGCAGCACGGTGTGGCACAGCCCTGTAAGGTGAGCAGCAGAAACAAGATGATTTTCAAGGTAAAGCTTGCTCAAGTTAGTGATAAGGATTAATCAGAGACTTTGCATCTAATAGCAAGCAACTGATCTGATGACCCAACATATCCCTTTCATAGCAGCTACTGCTGTAAAATCTGTTCTTTGCTCACAGCAGTCATGCTGCCAGCAACTGAATTTAAACATGATGAAAAACTAGCATTTGTTTTTCTAGAAGAAAATGCTCTTGTCTTCACTATGTAGCATTTCTGGCTGTTTAAAGAAGCTTTATCAGATGCTTCTATGTTTCAAACCTCATAACAAGCAAGATCAGATATCCAAGTTACTAGTTCAAAGCATACATCCATTTCATATATTCTGACTTCTAACAAGCAATTTAAAATAAAATCTTTTTTCAAGAAAATCTTTCAGTTACTAACACTGACAGATTCTCTAGCTCCCAATACATGATTCAACTATTTTCTACATATTTAGTGTCAAGTAATTTCCTACAATATCTTTCTAATGGGAAAAGGTGGCAGTCAAAGTGCTGACTTCTTTAAAAGACAAGTACATTCTTATGTGAGTTTTAACTACTAAGCAATCCTTTATGTTTAGAATCACACTCAAAGCAAAAATATGCTTTCAGAGGGCTATTTCCTTCTATACTGACAAAAGCACTGTACCTTCTGCTACTGCTTGATTTGACAGGTTATTTTACAGAATGAAGATCACACATTTACTCATAACAACAGCTCCTGCTAGTCAAAGATCAATATTAGTGTGCAGGAAGTACTCTTGCACTATCTTTGCAAGTCCCTGCAGACAGAGATGTTCCACATACAACTCAAGACTGCAAAACCTGCCTCTTCTTTCAAACCCTGTTTCAGGCTTTCCTTTTTCTGAAAATCCATCAAGAACTTTGTTACCACTCTACTTTTAAAGATCTATAAATGCAACATCAAATTCAGTTTTATCTTTATGATCTCCCAAACTAAATTTTTCACTTTTCCCAAATTAACTTGTACGGTTCTTTGGGGAAAAGCATGTGTCGTTTACAGCTAACTCGCTCACTGACTAAGAAAAGCTACATGGGCTGTCAGCAGCTGGTTCGTATCAGAAACTATTTTGCAAATGGACAATGAAAACACGTTATTTATGGTAATAGGTTATTTTCCCCATCAACTTTACCCAAAACATCATTTCTTATCACATCACTAGTGTATTCTATACCCAACCTTCTGCATTGTACACTCCACAACAGAAATTAAGAGGAAATCCTAGCTGCTATGCATCTCACAGTGAAGCAACACCATGAAGCATACCTGTTTGAAGAGCTAGGGGTAGAAAAAATATCAATGGCTGGTGTAGTCATGATGCTTCCTGCTGCAGTTGACACAGGAGAAGCTGCGGTTGTTAAAGAGGTATGAGTTTTCTTTGCAAGTTCTTTTAGACGTTGTTCCTGTTGGGAAAGTGAGCTGGCATAAGAAATCCAGAAACAGCATTTTTGTATATGACTTTGGAGATAAATAAAGCGGAACTCAAGAATGTTTTTTATTTATTCCACACTCTACATTCAGCTACAAGAGTCACTGGTGCCACAAATGCTTCAGAAATTATTTTAACAAACCCTCCACAAATTGTATGGTATAAGTACATAAGATTCTACTTCCAGCACTGTGCCAATAGTACATATTCAGTATTATTAACTTTTTTCCCCTTTGCTCCTTTAAGAATCCTAATAACCTATTAATAAGAACATAGAAAAAGTGTTTTCAGTTTAAAATTCTGTATGCCTACCTTTAAAGCTTTTAAGCGAGCCTGTTCTTCCTCTAACGCAGCTTGCTTTTCCCTTTCATCAACTTTTGTGAGGGACAAGCCGGTGCTTGCAAGGGAAGAGACTGCATTGGAAAGGGTGGTAGCCCTAAAGTAATCAACAGGAGAAAACCTGGCTGTTAATAGGTGACACGTGATAGAAACATCTAAAGAACACTTTGCTTGTATCCACCCAGTCTCCTCCTGAACTCTTCGTAACATTGGCTGTATCTTACACTGTACAATACAAAGTGGTAAGTTTTAACAAGACACACCACATGAACTGCAAAATGAAAATGCCTAGAAATCACGCTATTTACTCCGATACACTGGATTTTGGATTTTCCCCCCTTAAATGTTTTGCTTCCGAACTGCATCACAGAATTCATGTTTGAAGTCTTTGCTCTTTTCTTCTTTGCTTAAAATGGCATTATTTGTAGACACATGGGAATCTCCGACAATTTGGGCTCCTATTAAAACTGCTGCTAACTTCACAGGTTTAGTTAAGAAACTATCAATGCACCTAGCATATCCCAGAGGAAAAGTTTGCAATTTATCATCACATTTGAGTATGCAAGAAGATTTAAAACAAACACTTTAGAAACTGAAGTAAACCTACAAAAGAAAGCAAATATTCTGCAAAGCAGCTAATGAAATGGTGCTAAGCCCTGATATTGTCACTACCATAAAAAAACCAAAATATTACTGCCTTATTTTTTGAACATGCAATAAAGAAACACTACTTAATGTTGAAAGTCTTCCCCCCAGTATTAAGCTTCTTCAAATTTAAACAAGTTAGTTGCCTACAGGACTTCTCTGGATTGCACTTTGTGTTTTAGCAAGCACTCAAAAACCAGTGAATGCCTTTTATCATATACAATATGGCTTTAAGAATCCATTCTTAAAGTAATTGGGGATTAAACATAAGGACTTCTGGACGCATTTCCTTACTTTTGACAAAAAGGGATTAACGTTGAGATATAAAAGTTTAAGGATATTAATAAATGTCGCATACCTTATATAAATCTAATTGTTAACATAAAATTAACATCTGCAGGCAGTAAGTGAAAAAACTTAGTTTCTCTTCAGAACTTCAAGATTAGATGTTACAAGGGATTCTACAGCAAGTGCTTGCAGCTCCTTAGATTCTAGTTCTGTTGACCTGGAAGAAGCTGTCTTAAGTACTCAGCAAAAGACACATGATAACTTGTCAATACGTCTTCAACATAGCCTACACAAACCACAGTTCATAACGTAGTCAAAAATAATGGATTTAACATTCAATTCAACAATTCTTTAAAAGGACAAGGGCATAAGCACCTGCTTGCAGCTGTGGAATCTTTGATTTTCTTCCCTTCTAGAGAAGCTAAATGTTGTTCCAAAGCATCAAGAAGGCTACTCGGTGCCTGCAAAAAGAAACATTCAGGATCAGATTTGAAGAATGTAATGGAAAGCAAATCAGTAGTTAAAAGACTTTCAGAAAATGCAACTGTAAGGGCAACTGGTACAACAGCTCAGAATATTTATACAGCATCTTGGCCTCCTGTATGTATTTAATTACTTAAAATATCAGGTGATAAACTCTCCTCACTACATTACTCTGTCATGACGACTCACCAGTAAGTACTGAAATATGTCAAGAGATGTTAAAATTAACAGCTAGGAAACAGCAAGCAGACAATCAGAAGCAGTCAGTATTTCAAGAGAGACTAAGGAGGAGATTGTACCTGAAATCATTTCCACGCACATGCTCTGCAAGCCTTCACAATGATTTAATGGGCATGTAGCCAGAAGTAAGCTTGCTAAAAAACACAGCTTCTTAAAATGAACTCACAGGTATTAATTGCATCTTCAAGGATGATAGAAATAATGTTGTCTTAACACTCAGGAGTATGACAGAAATTATCTATGATTTTTTACAATAGGATCACTGCATATAGAAGCCAGGTTCTAACAGAGGCTGGATTTAATCACAAGCTTGGAAAAAACTTGGTGACAGTGTACACAAGAAAGCATAAGCGAATGCCATAATGCCAAGTTTTTCTGATTATGCAGCCCCAAAACAGACACGTAATTGGCAGACACATAATAGGTTTATCTACCTGTGAGAGATCTGGTATGTCTCCTCTGTCAATTCCAACTTGCTGTAATAAAACAAATGAGCTTTTAGAACCTGTTTGCTTTTGTTAAAGGCAGAAATGCTCAAAAAGCAAACAACATTAAGACAAAGTCATGTAAAAAGCACAAACCTGTCCATTCACATTTTAAATCTTAACAGTCTGACTCTATAATGGCTGGGTTTAATACGTTCTTCTGTTAAATGTATATACATTTGACGTAGGTGTGTTACAGAGATATTTTAACAGATACAACCTCATAAATAGAACAGAGCAAGAATCAAGTGTTTCAGAATCTTAAGACCAGAGCAGTTTGCCTATCCCACAATTTACGCGCCAAGTTCTCAGACCTACCGATATAAAGCATGTATTTGCTAAAACAAAGCACCTTCAAAGTTCTGTAAAGAAGTTTTCTAAAATGCAGATTAAACGTAAGATATCCTGCAGCAGGATAGATATAGTTACAACAGAAAGATTAATACTTTCCACTTCAGTTGATAGTCTTATACACTGAAGATACCTGAAGGTAGTATCTCCAACAGAGAACAGACAGTGAGACAAGCTTTAAAACTTCTTTGTTAAGAGAGGTATGAATAATGAAGGAAGGCAAAACCAGAACAGGAACACATCTCAACTGAGGAATTCCATAATACTAGAATATCAAGTCAGCAATGCTCTACAAACAAGAATGCAACAGACTAAATATATTTTAAATAAAACAAAAAATATTTTACGAGGTAACTACTTTTTCATCTATGAAGACACCTATAGCCAAAACATCTTAAAAAAAAAGAAATCACATTCATCTACTTGTCTCAATTTCTTACTTGTGAAGCTGTTATTTCATCTAAAACTTATGGCAGAATTGTGGATGTCAAACTAGAATACAGCTAGAATCATATAAAACAGCAGATGACCTTGAAGTTACTTTATTTGTTTAAAGCAAGGCTATTCTTCAAAGAAAGCTCAAAATTATTATGTAACCAAGAAGTTTTATATAAAATATAAAAATATATATTATTATATAAAAACATATATAATTCAAAATAAAGAAGTTTTAAAATGCATATTTATACACCCTCCTTCAGTAAAAGATAAAACAAACATTCTGCAGCAGGTTTTTCAATACAGTCATGAAATGAACTAATCACCAGGGTCAAGACTGAGAAGATGACCCTTGACTGAACCGCAGTTAGGCTGGAAGGAACACTTACCTGCTTTACGAGAAAACAAGTACTTTATAAGTGGCTTTAAATAAAGGGCATAGTTTGGCTAACTGAAGTTTACCTCTGCAACTTTAAGGAACTCCGAGATCCGTGTCATTCTAGTGAGGAACTTCTTATATATATCAAGGCCTTCTTTGCACTGGTTCTTTTTCATATCAAAGTACTTTTCTATGAACAGTAAGAATACTCACATTAAGTAAGAAATCAAGCATTCTGCAAAGGATATGCAAAGTAAAAGCATGTAAACCAAGACAAATGGAAAATGCCTGCAGAACTGTTTCATTACCTTTACTGCAGAAGTCAATATGCCTGACTTGCACCAAACAACAAAAGCTTCTTGGAACAGGAGCTAATGATCATATGCATACAACTGCACCTTACCTTGCAGGTACTAGATCTCACAAAAGCATAACCACCCTGAAGAGGGCAATCAAGTTTAAGAATAGGCCACCCGGAAAAATGTAAATTTATCTTCTTGGCAGGGGCAGGGAGGGAAGGCAATTTTACAATCTGGCTGTCAAGCATCTACTCTATTCCAGCGGCCACATGTCACACAGGATTTTGATACTCTGCCAGACTGATGCCTCTTGTTGCAGTGCAGTCTACAATGAAGTGCAATTGATTACAAAACACCCATGCTAAAAGCAAGAGGGTCCCCATCCCCCTTCTTGAAACAGCACTTTCAAGGCCTGTTTCTATACTAAGCTTCACTCAAAACATGAGCAAAGGCACCCACATGCTAATTCTTAGTGAGTGAAAAGAAGCAGATGGGGGCTTCAGACTGAAAAAGACTGACTTCAGACTGTCCTTTACCAGTTCTGGATTTTGCCTTCTGTTTTGCAAGCACTGGGTAATAACAGTAATCAGGTAGCTTGATCCAATCACAGCATGCAACCAAGTCAAGCAAATCAGATTACTTTCAAGTTAATTATTTTCCAAATTTATGTTCTCCTGCGTATCCAGTGTGTGCAAGTGAAAGGGCCTGAACCCTGAATTTGTAATTCCCCTTAAAATGTAAGATATGTTCTAGAAACATAAGCTAACCAATCTATAAAACCAAGCAACATTAAAGTTTCAATAGCCAAGCAATCACAGATACTGTGACTACAAATTTTTAACTGAACATAACTTATTCCACTTTAAAAGAAACAAAGTCTGATCTTGTTTCTTAAAGAAACAAATACCATAATTCACATTTGCCATACAGTTCAATAAGACAAAAAAAACCCCACACCCAAACCACAAAGCACCAATGCAAGAAAAAAAAGTTAAGTGAAGAAAATCCTGAATGGGCTTTGCTTTCATACCTGTAAAGAATGCAATGGAAAATGCAACTGGCCAGAAAAACCTTGGAAATAAATCTGAATCGGAAATAACAGCAACATTTTCAGGTTTTACAGTTAAGACTATTTTGACTATTTCAACTATTTCAGCTCTTTGCAACTGTTTACTGAGTTCCCTCCCCAAAGTTTAACATTGCAGAAAGCAGTTATATTTACCCAAGAGGTTAATAATCCCTTCGTTATATGCTGCAAACAGTCTAATGGCATCTTTGAAGAGCAGCATGAAGGCAGCATTAATTACACCATTTGTAAGTTCATTGCTATTGACCTAGGAAGATCAGAAAAAAAAAAGTTAATTTCACTGAATTGATTCCTCATTGGAAAACTTCTCGCTGAACTCCAGTAGTCTATCCCAAGGCATGCTTTCCAGTCACCTCACTGGCTATTAGTGGAAAGTAGCAGTACAGCAAATCAACACAGGATCTCGCAGCACAGAATTAGATCACATCATTTTGGCAGACATTTTTCTTAACTAACATTAACGTAACTAGAAGACAAAGGGCAGAAATAAACTACTTTTAAGTGAACAAACAATTCTTACACAGTGTACATAACAAACACCACTAATTCAGCACAAAGCATTCTCTCCAGTGAGCATCATATTTCTTTTTTCTGATTTCTTGGGGGTATACCAATGAACAACACTATTTGTGTTAAGCTGTGCAGATAACACGGAACCAAGTTCAAAACCTTTAATCTCAACCTATTTTACAAGCCTGTGCAGGTTTGTATGACAAAGCCAATAGTATGTGTCTAATATACATGCTACTAAACTTACATTGAAGTCAAGAAGTGCATCCATTTGATTTTGTATAATTGGTACAGTTTTTAGGAGTTTTTCCGTGCTCATTGTTCTCATCACTCCATCAGCCCTGTTATGCAAAACAAAAGAAAATTCCTCACCTGAATTGAAGGCAACTGATAGTAAGAAACATAATGTAGAAAATTGAAGTAGGTCAAAGTAAGCATTTAAATCATTGCCATTCAGAGCAGGCATTTTGGTGTTTAGGAATGCTGGCTAGCCAATACAACTCTAATAACCACAGTGTACCCAAGCAATGACTTTTATTTGGCCAAAATATGAATCTGAGTTTTCATTCAGAGGAAATGAAACTGATCATGCTCAGAAACACAGCAGAGCTATGATGCATCAGGCGACCAAAAAAAATGCTCTGAAGGTTATTTATGAAGCAAATTTTCACCTACACTCTTTCCAATCACCTGATTATTATTTTGTGTCAGTTTGGATGATTTTCTTTTCAACTAAAAGCAGTAAGAAAGAACAAACAAATATGGCAATATGTTTTTCAAGTTTTTTCAGAAAGATTATAGAGACTACATGACAATTCCTTTTAATGGCTGACTACCAATATTTGGTTGTTTATTAATTGTTCAGATTGAATAGACTAAGATTGCCTGTGTATTTGAGAAAACTTCATCAAATTAATACCAAAACTATCCAAGAAAAGCAACAACGGAGAAAAAGACTAAATCACCTCAGTAACAAGAAACAACTGCTTTCTGCAAGACAAATTGGACAGCCTTGCAGTTCATCAGCATGCACACAGCAAACCAAATGTTTCCTGCAAGTGCAGATCTTGCAGTGCATCTGCACAGAAAAGGCTGTGGCTCTTCTCCAGACTGGAAAGCAATGGAAAGCGTGCTGCTTCCAGCTTTCTATTTGTGCTGTATACTCCCTCCTAACAGCAAAGAGCAACTGCAATGAGCTTGATGTGGCAGGGCATGGGCCCTGAAAAAAAAACCCAAGGTGTGGAAAAGGTAGATCTGTGAGCCAACAGGGCTAACTGTTCTGGTGGCAGCAATCGAAGGACCTCTAGGCACATGCTATAGGCTAAATAATTCACCTCATTAGGCCTAAAACTTCTGATTATAGAACAACTGCGTATCTCCCTAGTGTATCTGCAGATACCTGACCACACACACACACTACACCTTGAAAAGGCAAAAGGGTTCTGTGCTGTTGGGACTTCAACCATCTCTAAAGGCAGAAAGAGCAAAAGAGGCCCAAGCATTCCCCCTGCTTTTACTTTATCATCACACTTCAAAACCAATCAGACTATGCTATTAGCAAGGAGGCATAAGGTATTTGGACTGTGCTCCCAGGCCAATTCCGAATGCCTTTAACATTAACACAAGGCATCATCAGACAGCCTACTACTGCAGTTATTTAACAGGTTTGAGATTTTTGTGGGTTAAGAATTAAGTTTTTAGCTTCAACAGAAGTTAACCCATGGATGGATGAGAAAGAATGCCCAAATGTAAAACTAAAATTAGGTTTTTAAACTTTAAAAAGCACAGCATTGAGAGATAATGGACAAAGAGGGAAAGACTTTCAACGGTGACCAGTGCATACTCTCCAGCCTTCCCAATGAAGGAAATCTCCAATTAATTCTATCATCCACTATAACATTTAATTTGCTCAACTACTGGTGCTCTGCACTCTGTTATTTTATATGTAAACAGACACCTAGTCTCAAACAACTCATTTCTCTTAAAGGAGCTCACTTTCCAGGGAAAAATTTAATTCTTGTAGATAAACTGAGAATACCATCTTCCGCAACGTTCTGTTTAAAAGTATGAACTGCACTACATTTACAAAGGTAGTAAACTTCATACAGATATTTTGAAACAAGAATAGAGAAACACCCAGAAGGACTGCAAGGTGTTTCACAAAACACCTGTCATTTAAATATTCCAGAACTAGAAACATAAGTAAATTGTAAAGTCCCCTATATTACGTGCAAGACAAAGTAACTTTGTGATGTATCACGGAAGATTTGTCCCAACTTTTTTTTTTACATATACTCTGATATGTACCATTTTTCATTTCTTTATATTAAACTGTTAATGTTTAAAGAAGCAAAATTACAACAACTGAAGTGAAATATTTTTGCAATCCACATAACTGGGCACTTGAGCCTTTCTGTATCACAGGAGATACTCAACTGAAAAAAGCAGATGTCTGTACTGTGCTAGAGCCAACATTGGCATTTTCCACTTGAATTACAGGACATAAGACAAAACCTTAAGGTAAGCAAAACAAAATCCAGTCCTTACCCTCTTTTTACTTTTGTGAAGTCAAAAGCCACTTGCCTATAGGAAACTGCCTTTTCATTCAGATACCTACTATACCGTCTGATGAATGTTGACATGTCATAACCTAAAAAACAAGTTTCAGAAGCTTGTTACTTACCCAGTCAATTCAAGAACCTTACTCTAAATAAATTGCAAGATATTAACACAACACAGCTTCATTAAATATCAAGAATCAGGCAAAAATACAATGTATTATGAAAGACTGTGCACTTCAAATTCACCATGTAAATTAGAAAATACTGCAAATAACTAGAAGACCTGAACTACGCAGAAGTTTACATTTAATTTCTAAGGAAATTACTTCCAAAAGCAAAACAAAGCATTTGTATGCAAGTTCTTTCATAATATAACAGAAATGACTATCAAAAAAATTACATGATGCATTCACAAAGATGTTTGCATCAACTCCCCAACACATCCTCTCAATTGCAACTGAGTACAAAAAAAAAAGGCATTGCAGACAACATTAAGACATGACAGAATTTCTTCTATTTTAAAACAGTGGCAACAGGAAATATTTTGATAACTGTCAATCTAAGAATACGGAAAAATAAAAAGATCTGTTCATAATCTATACTGAGACTACGGAAATTAAGACTCAATAAAATGAGGCAATTTGGTAGATCCTTGGTTAACACCGAGGAGGTTTCTGTTCCCAGGCAACCAACCTGTGTGCCTGTTTCAGCAAACTCGTGGCAAAAATTAGAAGAAGCTACATAAGTAGTAATGCAGAAAGTAAGAAACAACCTCAGGAGGAAAAAATAATTATGACAGCTACACATATGATCAGAACTGCACTGAACTGCAGCATCACGGTTCAGTTCAGATGTTTCAACTGAAATACCCTTCCAGAGAAAAAGCTTACTTGCCCATGGAATTAGTCTCAAAGATGGATGGAATGGTCTTCAAACTATTTCCCAAAAGTTATTTTGGGGTGGGTTTTTTAGACATAGCTCTTATTTCCCTGAGACACTGTATCTGATGTACATACGATGCATTTTTTGAAGTTTAACTTACTAATCAAAATATACCTATACAAATGGAGAAATCTCTTCAAAACTAAGAGGAATAACAAGTCAGAAGCATTTATAAGTAAGCTTTCCATTAAACATGAAAAATTCCTCCAGCAGCTTCTACCATACCACAGTTGCATTTTAAAGAAATGCAGTGAGGTAAAACAGACAAAAAAATTACTTCTTAAATTACACTGTCCATTAGAGTTACCAAGTTGCATTTACTGTCACCCAGCACACTACTAACTTTCAATGAAAAAGATGCCTTACCTTGCAATCCACTTTTGTCTAGGAAATTGCTCAAATTAAACAATGTGTTTCTGGACGCCAGATACTGGATAAAACGCTAGATGAAAGGAAAAATTTGAATGCTTTTACTATATTACCAATAAGCTGGAACTGAGGTAACAGTACTAGAAACTTTTTATCCGACTTTTAAGCTTTAAGACTGATCTCAAACCTGGAAACTATTACAAAAAGTCAGCTGAATTTTCAGATGAAGCTAGTTATTTTTTATGTAAAAATCTGAACAAATCAAAGTCACATAAATATTGCATGAAGGCCTCTGACTGAAAGACACTGTTTATTTTAAGCCAGAATATGGAACTGGAAGCTTTGGAAAAAAATCTCCCAAATACATTTTCATTTTATGTGCTCACAATTGTTTCACTGACTTCAATTTTGTAACAGTTAATTGCATTTTACCAATGTTTGCTCAGCATACAGTTGTAATGGTACTTAGCTTAAATAGGAAAATAAGGTGATATAAAAGTTTTTGCTTATAAATCAAACTTTAAACAAACATAAGAACCCATATAAAGCATTAACACAGTATCACACAGTATATCTCCTTAGTTACACACAATTCCAAATTACGTTTCACAAAACTAATGAATGCTATTTTCATCTTGTAAAGACACATTTCAGATTATTGGCACCACATTTTAATTTAGTAGAACAAATAGTTTTGTCTTATGAACCACTGTATAGAGAGCTCCTACAAAAATAAACCAATCATTCACTTGCAATAACATTTTGACAGAGGAAAAATAATGCTGATTAGCATAACATGTGCTACTGAATAATTTTCATTAGCATAAATGTAGGTTACATCAAAAAAAAGACTGAAGTAAAGGCACTCAGCCCTTTGCTGTAAATAAAGCAAGCAAAATCTGGAGGACCAAATGCTTTTCAGTTTTTTTTACAGAGATTTACAGGTTCTTGACAAACTTCTAGACTTTTAAATAATTTCACAGTTTTCATAATTTCAAGCATTGGAACAGGCTGCCCAGGGAAGTGACCGAGTCTCCATCCCTGGAGATACTTAAAAGGCATGTAGACATGGCACTTTGGGACATGGTTTAGTGGTGGACTTGCCAGTGCTAGCTTAACAGTTGGGCTCAATCTGACAGGTCTTTTCCAACCTACATGATTCTCTAAGCACTTTATTTCCATGTTTGTTGTTCAAGTACTATTTCTAGCTTCATCTAGAAAAGTTTCATCTTGAACAGCAATCTTCTTACTTCTGTAACACATTTGGCAAGCAAGATTTGTTTGGCAGTTTTATTCTTAAAATAGAAAGGATTTCAGATAGTGGTCCAATGAAATACCTTGACTTACTACGAAGTGTATTGGTATCAGTTTAAAGTTTATATGACTCAAAGTGCAAGCACAGCAAGAGTGTATAAACTATTTTGGAAAGTGTCAATTATCCCAGTGATAGATAACGCTCAAAGTCAACATGAGAAGTTTGCCCTCTTGTGGCTTACTTAGCTTCAAAGAATAGATTTTTCATAAGACCAAAACCACTCTGCAGCTAACCTGCAAGAAAAACCAGTGTGTGTGTGTGTGTACATATATATATGTATACTTATAAAAACCCCACCACTTAACCCCCACAACCCAGCCATTCAGCCAGAGGAAGCAGTTACACAACCTGTAAGAACTCTGAATGCAACCTGAATTGAAAAGTTTTGGTCCTCTATACAAAATCCTGCCTGTAATTTTCTCAAGCTATCCCTCTTAATTCCAATATTCATATAGGTTACATTATACTGACTGTTTGCAGGAAAAAAATGTTTACAAACACTTCCTAAGAAAGCTTTAAAAATATTGGTTTGGGTTTTTAACTGCAAAAGATTCAAGTTTATGCTATGCTTGGCTTGATATTTTGAAAAATAAGGCCTGATAGGAATTCAAGTTGTGGAACAAAACAAGCTTATTCCTTTTTCTGTCAACTGGGGGTTTGTTTGTTCAATTGTTGTACAGTATTCGGTGTTATTTATATGTTCACGCACAAAGCCAGCTCACAGGCATACATCTGTCTTCAATGCAAAAGGTTAGGGTGTAATGATTAAGATCAGTTCAGAATCAAGTTATCTGGGAGAAAAGACCATCTGGATTAGCTAGAGCATGAACCTTCCATTTATTTTCAGCATTCAAGTTAAGTTCTGTTGGTTTTGTTTGTTTCATTATGAGAATAACACCACAGAAAAAAAAACAATGTACCTCCAGCATTCAGAACACTTACTTTTAATTCTAGAATTACAGATTTTAAAGTAGAAACATAGTAAGCAGACAAACATGAGACCTGTGTTCATGCAGAGTTAGACAAAAAGGTAAAAATAAAAATTTTCTTACAAAGATAATTAGCGGAAGCATTTAGCTTGCATTTATAGCAATGAAGTGCTGTAACTGTTCTCAGACATAGGAGTTTTTGTATTACCTCATTTCCATACACCATTAGATGATGGGTCGTGATGAGAGATTTGAAGACCACTACCCAGCTACTGTTAGTAGTTCTTTCAAACAAACTATCTGCCAGCTGTGGGATGTTCACATTCATCTCATTTGTGCACTGGATTAAATCTGCAATACAGAAATTTTTGTTATTATGAGTTCTGTGAAGGAAGATCAGTAACATACAAAAAATATCAGTACACTCATTTTATATAGTAATATTTTTCTATGAAACTGAAGGACTTTCCAGAAAAATAAGTTAACTCTTGAAAAGCACCATGGCACTGGTCTACCAGAACCTTGTAATACAAACTCCACTCTGCTCACCGCCAAGATTCCAGCTCCTCAATTGCTTTTGCAGTTGCCTTAAGTGGCCCTGGAATAAAAGTACCATAATGACTTACACAATCTCTGACTAACACCTCCCAGGTTTCAAATATCTGAAGCATTAAATAGCAAAATAATTCTTACATCTTGCCATTTAATCAAGTTTTACCGGAAGATAATGATTAGAATTAACCATAACGTCAGATTTCCGACCTCATAATGGACCAGTAAAGCCTTGTAGATGTTGGTTCAATGCGTGTAATAAAAGATCTAAATACTGCTTAGTCTTGATACAATGCAATCAACACCTTCAAAAGGGCAGAGGAAACATTAAGTGAAAGAGGAGCCTCTAGCTACAATGCCAGAGGCTGACAGATGAATTTGGTTAGAAACAAACCAGGTTGTTCTTTGAAAAGATGGTTTAGAAGCACACCAAAACCCACGGCTGACTAGCTAAAACAAAGCTATCCAATTTTTCTTCAACCTGGATTTCCAGTAGACAAGATCTAGCAACACTTCAAATATTTGTTAAAAAAGTTAGCCTTTCATCTAGATTCGCTACTGTCACAACTGTATAAAAACAAAGAGCCATATTTACAATACAACCAATATAGCCATATACAATAATCCAGTAATTTCCAAATGTTGATGAAGGAAGCGATGACTTAAGATCATGATGCTAGTAACAAATACAACAGGAGCAACTGTATTAACATCTAGATGTGAAATAACACAGCTTGCTAGCATTTAACATGAAGCTTAACTTAATGCAACATAGTACTGATGACGTTTTATTACTATTACCATCCCCAAAAACAAAACAGTAATTTTCACTCAAACTGACAGCCCTGCCAAAAGCCATAGCTCAGTAAGTATCACAACCTGAGTAAGCCCTATGCCTGCCTATGGGCTACTAAGATTAACTGGAAGTATCTGTTTAATCTGAAGGCATGTATTTAACCTTTGAAGACACTTTTGTATTATGCTTTGAACAATCATTCATCATGAAGGATTCCTGAAAGACAGGGCTGCCCTCAGAGAAGCAGGAAAGCACAGCTACACAAACTAGCATGGTCTAAACTGAAAGGCTGCTATTTACAAGTTTAAGTATTAAAGGAAGCAAGCAGGAAATGATTTCTACATTCAAAATTTGATGAGATAGAGAGATTAGCCATTCCTTTATCTACAAGCAAAACTGATGACTACAGGCATTCATGACCTCATTTTTAAGTCAGTTATCTATTATTGGATGATGATTTGGGGCTGTTAGGACAATACTAGGATATTACTCAGCAAGAGGCATGCTCTGAACTGGATCATTAAAACCAAGCCCTGCAGCTTCTTAATTGTCAGGTCTTCCCACCTAAGTAATAGCCCAAGCAGTTTTGTGCAAGGCTAGCTGGTAGGAATGCATATTAAATATAAAGGTATATGCATCACAGGATGTCAAGTCATACATTTTGGCATAAGAGATGCAAGTGCACATGAGAAAGTGAGAACTTCTATTCTTAAATGCAACATTTGCCAACTAGTCAACAGTAACAAAGAAAGAGGTGCCCCTTGAAAATCCACTATCTAGTTATATTTTTTAATAACATCTATTCTAGATCATATTTTGTGCCAGAAGAAATGTCTGAAACACCATTGGACCTTCAAATCATGTTTTGGTATCTGTTACAGTGTGTAAAAACCCCGAAACAACAGGCTCTGTAACCCAGCAGAAAATCATCCTTCACAGAATTGATGAGTGTTTATGTGAAAAGAATATGAATGAACTTGGGAGGGAGGCACATTAGAAAGGAGAACTGGTAGCCAACTGGGAGAGAACATAGGCAAGAACAGAAGTACACAGGCAAGTCTAGCCTTGAAGGGCAGGAAATAAAGTTACAAATGTAAACGAGGGGAAGAGGCACTGCGATACCAGTTACTACAAACCAAGTTTAGCAAAACATGAAGTTCTTTCTCTACAAAATGCAGGCTGAACAACACAGATGCTTAATAATCTGGTAGGTCCTGATAACCCAAAGTGCCTACGTTATATACATTTCAGAAAAGTTATGTCTGACAGCTTCTTTGAAAGTATTTGCACAAGCAATGCTAACTAGATAAAGAAATATTTGCACAGTTAAATCTAAACTAGATCAGCAATTTTTGTGCTAACCATAACATAAGCAGCAGCTTACAGACACAACAGAAGAGAAGACAGTACCCTGCAGCCCACACTGCTGCACCGCCTATTCAGGAGGACTGTCAAATACAGTGTTCTTGCTTATTTATCCTATTCCCACAGACATCCTTCATTAAGGGAGAGGAAGAAATATATAATTATTTTCACATCCTACACTTCACACAACTCATCTCACACCCACCTATGAAAATACTACCTACCTATTTTTGAAGCCTAAGTGCCCAAAGCAACAAATCTCAAGACTGCTAGTTACTGGGTATGGTATGACCAATACCAGAGGCATGTATACAACCAAAGGGCACAGTGCTAAGGGGAATAGCTTTAACCTTAGAAAAGAACAAATCCAAAAAAATAACAAGCAAACAAAAAAGAATAACCATTGGTGAAAGTGTGCTGAATGTTTGGTCGTCTTGTCATAGGAGAGAATGAGAAGGATTGAATACTTACCCCCATCAATACTACAGAAAGGAAAGTCACTCAGTCTACTGGCTTTCTGCATTAATGCCCACAACACCTCACAGCTGAAAAAAAAAGCTCTCCTGGGAAGTACAAACCCTCTAAAAGCTGTTAGAATTTCCACAGTTTAAGACACACAGCATACAGATATTAAATAATAAACCTTGATCATTGTTTCAAAGAAGGCAGCAATCAGCACCAAGAATTTTAAGTAAAGCTTGCAGCTGGCTGGGAGACTTGTATGAGGGAAGATAAGACAACAATGAACATACAGTCGTATCCATGGATGTAGCTGGAGCTGGTTGAAGGAAATGAGTTTAGTCCATCTGCAGAACAGAAGGCTAAAGGCAGGGAGGGGGAATATAAACGCTACCTTCACGGTCAGATGTTTCTCAGAGGTTCACAGCAAAAGGATGAGAAGCAGCAGTCACGCTGCAACAAGGGAAATTCTTACCAGATGAAGAAATTTAAAAACTTCACAATGAAAGTGGTCAGGCACTAGAGCCCATAAACAACGAGATCTTTTAAAGTTTGACATGGTTTAAGCAAAGGGTTCATTACAGGACCTTCTGAGGCCCCTTTCAACCTCAAGTAATCTGCAATTCTATGTACTGTCTATGGAAAGAAAATAAGAAAAATGAAGACAGGCAAAAACAGAGAAGTCACTTACAAAGTAACTTCGAAGTCCAAAAGAGTAGTCCAACAGGAGTATATACTTATAAAGATTTCAAAGCATTAGACCTGTTTAAGTGATAAGACTTACATTTTGAAGAACTCCATTCACCTACCTATACTATATCAGACAAATTTCAACAAAGATGTCAAAACTAGATTTTGCTAGAAGTTTAGTTTAAGTATGGTTTAGTTTCTTCTGTTTTTGTTAACACAGTTAAAACCATTTCCTACTAAATGACTTTCACATAATTCAGTTGTTTGGGTTTATAGCTTTTTTCCAATCAAGCAAAGATTTTGCAAGGAATCATAACAAAGGTCTGGTCTGCAGACATTTCAGTAACACTGAAAATTTGCAAGTGCACCTGTACCAAAGCCATTGTATTACCTAACCCTGTTCAAGTTAACTAGTATAAAACATGCAGTGAAATACTGTGTAACACTCTGAGCAAGAAAAAGAATATATATGCACTCCCAAGCAAGATACCTACAGTCTTCACAACCATTTAGCCTTCATTACAGGAAAGATCCAAATAATTCATTGCTTTACACAATTCATAGTTATTAGGCAAAAGAAGTATAAACATTAAAAAGTATCTACAGCAAGACTGAAGATTCATACCCAAGAAACAAGCAGTGATCATCTACACAAAGTAGCTGCTACAAGGATATGATTTTGATTTGAAATACAGCATCTACTCCACACTAGGCATGTAGGTGTGGAATAGCCAGTCCACTGTAAGTGATCAAACATGAGGCAGCTAGGCTAGATAATAAAGCATCAAGGGCATCTGCCACAAATTACCCTAGAGAACACGTGTGCTTTCAACATGTGTCTGTGACCAAAGTCCTCGTGCAGAGCCTCTGCACTATGCAGCCTCCTTACCACTGGGTAACCTGAACAAGTTTTGGGGTTTTTTTTAATCAAATTTTCCCCCTAGAATCTTACCTGTGTTAATTCACACCAAGATTATAAAAATTTGGCTTGGAAACACCTAACTGACTATCATTTGCAGTAACTTGACAAGTAGACTGAACATAGGCCAGAATTACCTACTTCATATACATACAGTATCTGACTATTTCCAATGGTTTGCCTGTACCTCTCATTTTGAACACTTCTATTTGTAAGTATCAACCTGAAAATATTTACAAGAATGAGATCTTCCAGGCAAGAAAGTGTGCTCCAGACCCCTAGTTACTCCAAAATTGGTCAATCAACTATGACAGATTTCCATCTTGGTAACCATTGCTTTCTCATCTATTATACCAAAGATGCTACCTAGAAAGAGCACATAATCAGTTATGTTGTCCAACATGCTGATAGTTGGATAGTTGGGTTTTTTTGGTTGGTTGATTGGGTGGGGGGTTTTTTATAATACAAGATGAGGAGACTGACATCCATTCAGTAAGCAGGTAATTGAAGTATTGATCATCCAATATTAGTAGGCACAGATAGTGCCAAGAGTTAAACATATTACATTCTTAGTAATTCTTTAGAAAAAAACCCCAACCAGCCAACAAAAATTTAGAAAAAATATGAAGGGAGAATAAAGTAAATGACATTCCACTTACCCAATTCTTTATTTATATATTCCCTCAGATACAGATTAAATTATTTCAGGCCCTCATGTAATAACTTTTGGACAAACACCAAAAAGCTTCAAATCGCTTAACTGCTTTTGTCCAGTAGTCACCTGCTCATTTCCTACATCTCACTGAATCCAAATTCATGTTTGCTAAAACTACTGAAAACATGACTATTCTAGTGCAAGATTCAGCCGTTGAGCTTGCCCAGGATAAACTGCTTCAAAACAAGGGTTTTTTAAACACTTAGTGGAAATTCCCTGGGAATAGAAATTATTCTAGAAAACGTAGTGCCTTCATAAATTGGGAAGCTACAGCAGAACGAGGGATCTATGAAATAGCATCTCCAAGTAACAGTTCCAATGAAGGAGCTCATTACCATAGCGCTGATGAAAGATTAAGTGAAAATATGACAATATATAGTTCTTCCAGGTTGGCTAAATTTGGTTTAAACCAGGACCAAACTAATCTTCAAAATATGAGCACTTTGCTCTTCGTTCACACATGTACGTGGATATCGCAGTTTTATGAAGTTGACTGGAAAATTATTAGGAAACAAGTACTGCAATGCTGGGAATTGTATTATATACAATATTCAGACAAACTACAACTAGAAAATAAAGTCAGTCAGAGGTCCTGCCAGGAACTCAAGAAGTTTGCATTGCAAGAATTAGCTCATTTTACAGATTAAAAAAAAAAACACCAGTGAAAAACAGAGCTCAAAAAGAAGAGCTCCACAAGATAAGCTGATCAGCTTTATGACTGCTCCTGTTTAAAGGATCCAGTTTTCACAATGCAGCTACACAATGTGTGAGTGGCTTTGCTTGGACAGCATGTTTGCTGTTTGTTTTTTTGTGTTTTTTTTGTTTGTTTTTCTGTTTTCTGGTTTTTTGTGTGTGTTGGGTTTTTTGGGGTTTTTTTTACCCCTGCTAGAGGTACTACTGTTATTAAACCTCAGTATCCCCCAGAGCAGCTTCTTACAGAAGTCAAGCCTGTGTTTGACACAGAAATAGGTGTCACAAATACAGCATTGCAACTTGGTGCAAGATTCAATATGGAAATGGCCACCTGAACAATAAGAGAGGCAATATTTGCCATTATGTATTTTAACTTCAGAAACTAATGAATACTCTAAGTGCAAGTAATGATTAAAGAGAGGCATATATATGCCTTTACCACATTAAACAAATACTTAATTTCTCCCAAGCCAACATAAAATCAATATACAAAAGACACTACAGATGAGTAATCAAGTAAACCACATGTTAACAGCCTGAACTTATATATTCAGAACACGAACATACTTAGTTCCAAGTCCAACAAGAGTCTCCAATTTATTCTGTGATCTTCCACAAACACTGGGCGTAACTGTGTAAATGTGTAACAAGCCCAATATATGAATGGTTCTTTGATTAGTTTTTTTAAGAAAGACTATTAAAGTACCACCATATTAAATAAAGCAAATAGCTAATTTCTTTGTATCGTTACCTTTGGGCAGATGTGCATTTTAAGTATCTCCCCTACCACAAGGTGCTGTCAAAGCTTAAAGGTCATTCTGAATAGACTACATGTTCTTCAGACAGCATATGCTGCTTTATTTCAGATAACCCCAACGCACAGACAAGGAAAATATTATGATCAAAGGAATATATATATAATCACGCACAAATTAAAACTTCGAAAAATTCTTAATATCCTACTCTTCCAGAATACTAAGAATCTAAATCTAAAATCCAAACTACCAGAGGTTCAGCACACCAGAAGTTACCCAAATTGTATGAAGTCATCAGGAAGCTCTCATTTGCCTTAACACTTCATCTTAACAGGATGAAAGCCAAAACTTATTAGAATTTAAATAAATATCGGTGGATCCAAAGTATAAGCCAAATATGCATCAGATCAAGTTTACCCAATTGGTAAGTTTATGAATGAAGCCAAAACACATAGCAAAGCCATTTCTTTTTTTAAAATGTAAAAGGAAATATAAAACATCTCTTGAATGAGTTGAGCAATTACTCTTATGAAATTATGTCCACATAGAGGACTTCAATACAACACAATCCATTTAGCATATGGATTAGCTTTCAAACTGAACGGATAACATGCTAGTGGACTGACATTCCACTTGCATGAGGGAACACTTGTGGCTAATCACTAATGGTGGAATATGGGACAGTGTTTATACTTAAGATAATTCTACTCAAGAGCATGCTTATGATCAATTCCCCTTTCATCTAAGGCCATACAAAATTATTTTAATAAGGTGTTTGAGCTAAAGATTTAAAAAGCTATGATACAGGATGATTTTCCCCCCCCCTCTAGGGGAGCATTTTCTCCACAAGACATAACATTCAAAGCCGAAAACTTTCATTTTACTGTATTTTTGAAAATTGTGTACACTGGGGAAAACTTTGGGATCTCCACTTAACCCAACAGCTGAAATACTCCCCCCCCCCCCCCCCCCAAAAAAAAAAAAAAAAGAAATAGGTGTTTGCTTTGGTAAGACTCAAGTTCAATTCCTTTCTCTAGCTGTCTAGACTTCAATTTGTATCGTAACTTAAAAATTATACCACTCTCCACTATGTTAGGGTTTCATTTTCTTATGTTAATTCTTCTTGCTCTACACAAATATTTGTTCACTGAAACAGAGCAACAAATGTGAAATGCTCCCTCATTTCATCAGCAATCTTAATTGAAATGCAAATGCTGAATATAAACATCTGTTACACAGTTCCACAGGTAGTGGCATTACCAAAGAGTAAATGAGAATGTCAGCACAGATATGACTCGTTTCCCACATGATGACACACTGTGTAACAGCAGCTAACACTCTACTAAGGATTTAGTGAAAAATTTCAAAGATCCTAAGTCAGCAAGTTTGCATCAAATCACTTAAATAATCTGAAGTGATCGGGTTTTACGCCATCAGGAACTCTGCTCTAGACAAAAAAAATCCTTCTTTTGATTTTGTGTTAGGAATACAGTTACAGCAAGCACTAGTGGTAGTATAGAGTTTAATTTACTTTTACTATTTTTTAAACAAATTTTATGGGTTTAGGATGAATATTTCCCCTGTGTGCCCCCCGCCAAATCAGCTGATTATCTATATACCCATGTTGATTTTAAATAGTTCTGTCACAGGTTCTGGCAAGGCACACGTGCCTGCCACATCTTTCCTTTCCAGAAGAACATGGGAAGTACTATGCAGTAGGGAAAAACAGGTGTTACTGAGGAAAAAACAGAGACTCCAGTTACATTAATTTAACATTTGCCAGCAAATCTCAAACGAAGTAGAAACTTAATTTAGGCATGCCCTGCAGCAGCAGCAAAGTCTTCCATGGTCAGTTTTTATCATGTCATTTACTGAACTAGAAGGTTTTAACCCAAGTAGTCCATGTGAAGTTTAACATAAAAGATGAAAATTACCCAACCTCTCTTTTATTAGATATTTTTCGTAGTTGTATTGTTTTCTTCACATTTCCACAACAGCTCATCATCTTCCATCCTTGACTAGAAGACAAATCAAGATAGCCCCTCGTTTTCAAACATCCAATATAAAGCATCGAGGAGAAGTTTCAGTTGGCTGCTGATGACAAGTATTTTGGATTATGGAGGTTATTTTTTCCACTCACCTTGACAAGCTGATTATGAAGAGTTCATTCTAGTTTTATCCACTTAAACTTAAAAAAACGCACAAAACCCCAAACTTGAGATGACCTCACAACTACATACCAGTTTTATTTGAATAATGTATGAACTCTAGTAAAACCCCTTGAAAACATTTATAGAACATTTAACATTTGACTGTTCTTAAATATTTAAACACTAGAGGATTTAACTGTGCCATGAAAGGATTTTGGACACTGCTAAAAGAACTGCAAGAAATTAGAAATACTGAACAAAAGAACAAAATGCAGAGGTTGTCTATAAAATCTATTATTAAAAATCTACGTCTACAGATAACTGAACCCTGACACATTCAAATCTGATTCTACACATTCCAACTGACATTTTAAAACAGGTAAATTAACGTAATCATATGGTAAATATCTAAATAATTTCCAGCCTCTTCCATAGGCGGTGTCATTATTTAAATATGGGAAATATGATTAGAAAGTTCCTGAATGTAAATAAGTAATTTTCATTAGAGAATCAAACAATCTGTCTAAAAATAATAAAAAAAATAAAGTAGTTTTTTAGCATGACTTCAGGGAGGTGAAACTGACCATTTTTTAAAATCGATTTCTTCCTCAAAGAGATACATTTGGTAACTGCAAATGAAGCCTGTGCCAAAACAGAGAAACCCCAAATTGAGAAACTTAAGTGACCAGGCTAGAAAAATAGTGATGTGAAATTTCAGGCTGAGCCACTAAGTGACATTTAATCTGCTGGAAGAATATTACAGAACCAGAATAAATTGAAAACTGAGTGAATACTTTAATGTTTTCATAATTACCACAAAATACCTATATTTGCAGTATTTGTTCTAAATTTAGTTGTTTTCTTCTGAATAAGCCCATTTGTGCCAGACTACTAGAAGGAGTTTCCTACAGCAAACTTCCCAGTCGAAAGGGTGGACAAGAAAATCTGGACCACACATTTCTCAAAATTAACAATAAAATTTCCTGTTGACAATTCTTATTCTGCATATAATGTCATCTTAAGAGCTAGATACACTGACTCAGGAAACAATTTATGGAAGAGTTAAAGAAATCTGAGAAGACCCACTCTGTTCAGGGCTTTCCATGTTTAAAAGGAAATGTGATTTAATCTTATTTATATTAGATAAGCAGGATAAAAAATGCAGACAGCAGGTTTAATATAATGTTGAATAACTTGCCTTACAGCCAATGATTTAAATTTTCATTTCCTCAAGTTGCATCTTGCCTTTTTCTTCGAATTCAAAAAAGACTATCACGTTCTCTTACTTAAAACTGCAATTTCTAATTGCAATTCTTAGAAACAACTTTAAATATCAGTAACCCTGTGAACACAGCATTACTGCCTCAGGCATCTCTAACTGTCTAGATTTACTCCTACAGCAACACTGACTAACCTTTACTTCTTATGTTTGAGAAGTGTAAAAACCGATTAAGGTAGTTCTGTGAAAAGTAAGAGTAAAAATGGGATCAGCTGGACAACTGCTACAATGAAGACTTTTCTGAGGAACATTAGGAGTGTCTACCAAAACTCATCAACAAGCAATGCATCAATAAATGAAACAGTAAAAGTTAAAAATAAGGGAAGGACAACTCAAACCAACACATAAGATTTTTATTTTTTTTTTTATTTTCCATCTTAATTCCCATATACCAGTAAATGCTAAATTACCATTTTGATCCAACATTCATAATGATTATTCCAAGTTCTTCAGTTACAAATACCACAGAAATGAAAAGTCTCACTAAGCTACTTTTACAGAACTGATTTCCAAAGACATAGCAGAACATCACTTCCCAAATAATTTCTTACTTTCAAACTTGTCAAGTAGCCCCTTTAAAAGGCTAACATTAAAATACTGCTAAATTTTGTCTCAACAGATCCAGCTACATATCATAAATACTGTACTTTCAACTACATTTGTCTCATTAATCCAGAAACAGTTACAGGCACATTGATACAAGCATAAACGTACCATGACAGCACGTAAACAAGTTAGAGCAGTTTAGAAACTGAATCTACCAACACCACGATCCTTCCTCTTATCTACTCATCTAATCAGATACATTTCTCCTTGCAAGAAATGACAATTTTAAGCTGTTCCACTCATCCTGCAAGCATCATCACATTACACTTTCAGACAAAAGAAATTGCTGGTATTCTTTTAAGCTCAATTTGAGAAAACAACCTGAACTGCCAGATCATAATGGAGTAACTAAGTTATACATACTTTGGATCACCGAGTTATAAAATAATTCATGTTGGGCAGAACCTCTGGAGGTCATCTACTCTAACCCCTTATCTGAAACAGGTCCATTTAGACCAACTAGGTTTGCTAAGCTCCACTTAAGCTACTGCAGTCTTGAGTAATCTCATAGGTTGTTAGAGACTGGATCCCTCTGAGGAATGAGATCTCAAAGACATCTGATTGTGGAATCTGTATCAGTGACAACCAGTTTTGTTTGGGTTTATGACTCTTTCGCTGCCTTTTTATGTAAGGAAAAGGCTATCAAGCTCACAAATGAACAGACTTGGAGCTAACAGATCTAGCTTACGTGGCTACTGCTACAAGCTAATGCATTCCTTCATTCCTCCAACATTTCTGCTCTTCAAGTTGAATACAAACCACAGCCTAATTCACCTAGATCTTGATGCAAGTTTAACACATCACTTAAGTTTGTGTTGGTCTACAAAATTAATTAGTAAGAATAGGTTAGGATTGTTACATACATATTTAGCCTAGGAGAATCACCAAGGGGGAAGCAAGAGCAAGCCTTAAATTATATTTTGAGTCCCTCAACTACCCACCCTTTACACTATTTCAAACACCAGCTACTTCATTTTCAAAACCCCTCATAACTTAGGCTTAGCTTACCACATCCCAATCACTACCAAATCACAGAAACCAATAAAGTTTGGAAAGGACCTCAGTTAACATGTAATTACCCTGCTTCATCCTCAGCATAATTACCCATAGGATATGTTTTCATGACAGCTCACTGACACAAAACAGGATGGTCCCATTCCTGTGTCTACCTGCTAACAGCCGCACACTTCCATCACTTACATTAAGCCAGCACTGGTGTACTTCTCTCCAAACCATTTTCATTTCTCATAAAAAGAAAAAAACCCTAACTTAAGTGGTGGTGGGTGGGATAATGGGGGATGACACATGGGGAGACAATCCCACATAGTTTTTCCATTGTTCTACAAGATAAAAAACAGCTCAAGAAGACTGAAACCAGCAAAAGCCACTGCAGAAGAGGAAAGGATGACATGCAAAAGTAACAGGAATAAGAGCAAAAACAGGAGCGGAAAAGCGCTACCACTTTCAGCAACTATGAGCTATTATATTACTCAACTGTCCAACTACAGTCATCCACTGCTCTCCAAAGATGTCTGCCTTGGTCTTCAGTGGTTACTCCACACCCCCATAACTCCAAATTTCCTTAGACCTATCTTATATCCCAAAAGTCCAATGTTCTGGTGCAAATTAAAAAAAGAAACTTCCTCTTGTCTTTTACAGGGGAGAGAGAATATCTGCCTTCTGCATAAAAGCCATCAACACAATGTAAAAACACTATTCTTCATTATCTACTTTCTTAATAAAATAAATATTTTTCTTTCAGTGTTTCCTGACTTTCCAGTTGCCTTAGCTGATCTCCTCTGGATTCTCTACAGTTTCACTATTTTTTTTAAATAATAGTGCCCCAAGCCAGATACTGAAGCTCCCCAGCACCAAATACAATGGAAAAAACTTTGTCTCATGAAATATTTTTCTGTAGGCACACAGATGGACACCTACCTTTCCTGCAGCCTCACATTGGTAATTTATAATGAAAATTAAATGAGCCAGAGCCTATTGTAGTGCCTCTCCACTTTCAGATAACCCTTTTATACTCAACTTTGACACCTTCCTTTACCCATTTAGAACTCTGCACTTCCAAGCATTCAGGGAGTACTACTCCAATTTATCAGCGCAACTTTGTCTCCTAATCTTGGTCTGAAAGAGCAGCTGCAAACATTCCCAGCACAATGCTACTGTCTGTTAATACACAATGTAGTCCAGCAGACTGGTTATTATTAACAAGCATCATCAGAACAAGATACGGACATATTCTCCACTTTAAACATCCTCCAATTTGATGGCAAAGTGATGTAAGCAACCTGTATTGAAGCAGTTCTCCCATGTACTAATTAGTTTGAGAGTAACGCAGAAAAAAGGATATCAAAAAACATGCTTGGCACTTGCACCCATCAAGATCAGTTGTTGTAGCAGGAAAGAAATCTCTTTGTTAAAATCTTTAAATATCAATCAGTACAAAAGTATCTGAAATACATTTATCATCTTTCTACAGATTGATACTCCATGTCTTCTCCTTTCCCTACAATTGCTTTCTGCCTGCTGTTCTTCAGTCTTCACATTTTCTTAGAGACAGCTACCAAAAATTTAATATATTATTTAAGATAGAATTGAAAATTTCAGAAGATGTTTACCGCGTCCTGCCAATTTGAATTCATCTAACATAAGTATTCCTTAGCACAGGGTTTTGTGGTTTGGATGTTTTTTTGTTTTGGGGGTTTTCTGGGTTGTTTTTTTTTGGGGGGGTGGGGTGGGGGGGGTGGCAGGAAGCAGCATTCCTTTCTTCTTGTAAAGAATAACTATTAACTATCTGGTCACAATTATCTCTCTTGTGAAGCTTTAAGAAAAAAGGCCTGTTAATGTCTGAGCCATCTCAGTATCATTTTCTACACTTTTAGACAGGCATGGTTTAAAGTTAATTATTATGAAATTAAAGGTCATGGATCTCTGGAATGGACGTGGCATACTGGCAAAAAAATCTTCAGATTAATAACCATCAGCGATTCCACACCTTTCTCCAAAAAAAACTGTTTTGACACAGTGAACTATGTCTTCTACTAGGGATTTTTGCTGGTATGGTGGGGTTTTTTTTCCAATCACAGCTTTCTTCATATGCCACTGTAAAGAGTGAATTATAAGCTCTTTTCAATACAAAAATACACACTTTTTATTACAAATCCAACATGCAGAGACAGGTTTTAAGCACACATATGTAGTGATGATATTTATATATGATGAACTCACGCTCAATGAATACAAGCTAAAAAGTCCAAAGAAAAAATAGTCCACAGCTATACTTGGCACAAAATGTGAACAGCAATTCCCAACTAATGTTCATACCAGTGGAGGTTTATGTGAGCTCAGCCTACACGAGATAATCCATGGCTCATTGGAACTGACTTAGCTGAGGATGTGAAAGCCTGACTGTACCCTTTCATACTACGAAGCGGTAACATTGCTCTCCTTCTGCATACCACGGTAGTAGTTTGAAAAACCTCTCTAAAATTGCCATCTCCCACATGCAACAACATTACTTAACTGAAACATGTACCAAGTTAAACAAATTTAAAGTGGGGGGGAGGGGGGGGGGGGGGCGGCGCACTTATCAGCAGAAATGATCCAGGTCACAAAGATTAAAAAAATTTTGCTGAACACTGTAGCCAAACACTTCCTGCACACCATGTATACACAAGTTTGTAATTTTCAAAAACTTTGTGAACTCCTCATTGCCTGTATTTCACATGAAGGAGACTGATGTATACAATTAGTTATAAAGGTAACATTTTTCTCCCCCTCTGATTTAAGTAACACTTCTCACAACAGCTTTTCAGATATTGAAGTATTTTTCTTCTACTAAAGCATTATCCTTGCAGAGTTCCAAATTTGATCAATATTGCATTACTCTTAAAAAAAAGACCTTAAGTACTTCCTCTAAATAAGACAACAAATCAACTACTGCTTCAGTACCCTAAGGCTGAGAAACATGCAAGACATGCTAAAACTACTGACCACTTTTGCTCTACATTCAATTCCTACAGTTCCTTTTAAAAGTATTTTATCATGAAATCTACTCCAAAACAAGTATTAGCTCCCACACGTACACTTGCATGTTATTCCCACTGAAAAGTACCTGTAAACTTAAAGCCTTGATCCTATCTTTACAAACAAACTTAATAGTGAGTCTATGAATCATATTCTAAAGGTGATTCTTGATTACAAGATGAAAAATGCCTGTATTTGCCAACTAACATGACAATTCTTGCATAAGCAATACATTCAATCTGAGTATTTAAACCACTGGACTATTTAAGCCAGGGAGAAGCAAATATTCTTTCTCACTGATAACATGCTAGTGTCAATGCATTCATGAATATAATTACGAAAAGTTATTTGTTCAACATTTCCAGAGCACAACTGAAAACACTTGAGGACACACCCACTTCTTTAGGTTCTGACAAGCTATAAAGCAGGTACGTACCTTAAAGAGTTCTGCGTGACTGGTATTGTTTGAGAATACATTAGAACAGGTGGTCGAGCTGGTTTTAATTTTGAATGACAGCTATTTGATTCAATATTGAAATAAGTATTTAATATATTAGAGTATAATGTTAAATTAATATATTAAATATTATAATAAATATTTACGTATCTAATATTTATAGCATGGATAGTCAAACACAGTAGATGGATGGAAGCACAAGGAATTGCATTGAGTGGAACATTTTTATTTTGATGAAGACTACTTTGAAAATTGTATAGCTTTAACACTACTTTGATCTCCTACTGCAAACATGAAGCTATTTCAAGCAAACAGCCTGCACACATGCAAGTTTATCCAATGATTTTACCTTAAGGTGCATAGAGAAGGCACACATGGTTTATAGATAGCTGAGAGAGATCAGTATGTGATGTCAAAGATAGTAACCCACAGGTCTCTTCATCACCACATACACATTGCATATGTCACCATGCTGTTTTCTATCTTTCTCTCTGACAAGAATAGTGCCCAAGCCATCTGCCTTTTCGTACTGTAATTTTTTGGTTATAGCATGCACTTTGCACTTATAGCCTTCTGCTCCAAAGGAACTTCGTCTGTAAATACTCCATAGCTATTACACCTCCATACAATTAAAAAAAAATAAAAAGCACTAATGGATGTGTGTTGAAAACAAGACTTGTGAAACACATGTACAACCCACTGTTGTACTGCCAACCGAATGCAACCAGTCCTTGCAGATTGCCCTGCAACACCTCCTAGATTCATGCAAAGTATCAACAAATGCCCTTACCTGGCAGCTTGCTAGCAGTAACACTATTATAGCCCAACCTACTGGAACAGAGAAACCATTTTGTCAACAGCAGACACTGCAGAACAAGAAAATCCTCAATGAGCACAACTCTACAGTTGTTTTGCTGCAAGATGACCTATTTTTTTCAATGGGCATTTAACATAACTAGGGTTCACTTCATTATCTAACCCTCCTCAATCCTGCAAAGAACTCCCAATTTCAACTTCTGGGAGCAAGTCCCATAGTTGTTGCCGCCACCATTTGTAATACAGCTAAAACGGCCTGTCTCCAGAACTTCCAGTCCCAAAGCTCATCTGATCTATATGGGATTTATATCAAACATGTTAAAGTATACCCAAAAGCGGCCAAAGTACCATTGCTGCCCTCCAATGTCTGTGACTTCCCTAATCCTACATTACAGACAACCAGAGAAAACACACCTGACTTCATGCACGGCACATTTTGTCAGTAAACCCCTCTAGTGTGGTTTATAAATATAAATATATGTATCTTCTAAAGATACAAAGTATTCACACAAGTGTAAATTAGCTGTTTCTTTGATATTTGACTTACATATCACTTCTTTCTGAAAGATGCATCAGAAGCAATTTTGTAGTAGTTGTGTACCATCACTACACAGCATAGTGAAGCCAAATCCACCATCAAGCATTAACGCCAGCCTGACCTCCTGCCACCACATCTCACTGAACAGATTTTCAAGCCAAAAAAATCTCCTGATCTTTGTTATTTTAGAACTAAGGCAGTGCTGCATCTTTAATTAGACAGTTTAATAGACAAAACCAAGGATAAGAAATAACCAAAGCATCTGATCTGAGCTTTGGCTACTTCAATACTTGTCTCAGTTCACTAGCTCAAAAGTCTTACTCACTCTAGCAAAGTTGATTTGGAATATCTGTTATTCTCTCCCAATTTCAATTAAGAAACTGAAAATCAGATTTCCTTCTAAACAGAATCTATTTCAGAGCAAGAATAGCACATTTTTCCTGAATGCCTTTGGGAGCTGTCAGGAAGCACGTATTTGAGTTAAAGGAGTTATGCCTCTGTATTCATCTACCTCCATCAGTGCTGAAACTGCAGATGAAGATGTGTATATCCACCTTTGTGCTGCAAAATATTCTGGTCAGACTATGACCTTCTCTCCAACAAAGGTTTTCCAGTTTCTGGAAAACACTCATGCCAAAACACATCATCTACTATGCAGCCTCCCAGGCTATGCAATGCCTGCAGCACACTAAGTATACTGGTGTCCTCAGCAAACTGAGAATTATATAGGACAATAAATTCAATGTAATTGCAAAAATATTTAAATGCATGGTAGGACACATTTCTTGGCAGATACCATCCTCTACAGCTTCACCTGAAAGACTGTCCAGTTAATTTCTGGCAAGACAACATAACATTTTGTGGAAATATGCCTTCTTTTGTCAAGAGTTCATGCTAGTTTGTTGTACAAAATAAGCTGTACTGTCAAGACATTCTGATGGTGCAACAGTATCTATCATAGGTCCTTATGGCCCTGCAGTATATTGCTTAAAACCCAATATTCCACATTTCACTACTTTTCATATACTTACACAGAGCATCAAAATTGGGAGTTTAACCTCATAAAGGAAAAAAAAAATGGGAAACTTCTGCACCCAACAACAAAGAAGTTTATATCCTAAAATGGTATGATTATTAAATCATGCCCTTCCAACATCACAAAGATGTAAAAATGACCAAGTAATTTGGGTTCATTTTCATGTAGGAAATATCAAAAGCCCCGTACATAAACTTATTGCAAGCAGTGCCTTTTCTGGCACATAAGAAACAGAATTAAGTCCAAATTATTCAGATTTTAATCAGTACTATTTATTACAAGACAGTGCTATATGCTTTTCCTTATAAACAACACAATGCTCACCTACTGTAGCAAAACTTCTTGGGCAGTAAGAATATGGGCTGAAGTATACTATGAATAAACTTGACATACACCATGGTACAACCCAGCTATGGAATATTTCCTATTTTGTGTGGAAAATCTCTGTATCTTACTTTTCTGTTGATCTCTCAGGAAATAGCTTCAACAGAACCCTGTCAGATGATTGCTTACTGTTTTAGCTGACTAAACAAAGCTTAAAAGGTCTTAATAAAAACTGTAGCACTGATTTAAGAGCTTATAAACCATGACGTTAGTGGTCATCCACCAAAAACAGAAAAAGATTGGGAAAAATGGGGAAAGTAAGGCAAAGTCAAGAAAATGACACTAATAAGCAACAAAACCCACAGATTTCATGAGGGAGTTTTGCTGAGGAATACTAGTTTTTTCTATAAAAGCAGCTGGTCAACCCCAAACTAGTAACCCTCAAAATTTTACCATAAGACTTCCCTCTCTGGTGACAATGCAGGGGCAGTAAAAACACTTGCCCAAAGCTTGCTGCAAAGTTTTCCTTACCAAATCTCAGTTAATAGACCAAGGACAAAAGCAGCTTAAATTATTTGCCTATGAAATCATACAATCTGTTTTCTTAAAGAAAAAAAACCCCACAACAGCTCCTGACAAATGATCTGAATGTGCAAAGCAGCAAATCCTCAAACTTCAAATATTTATCATTCAACGGAAATCAAACACCAACCTTCTACATAGTGACTGGCAGAAAATCACACAAGAGAGCACAGGTTTACACAGTTGGGTACTTGGGCTAGGATCTCAGAGATCAAACAGGCTACATTTTGTACTCCCTGATGTTATACAAAACAGTTTGAGTAACAGTTTTGCAGAACATGTCTGAGATTTATCTTTCTCTGTGCTGAAAAACTGAAAGAAAAATAGCTTTGTAAAAAAGCATGAGGACCGATATGATAGTACAAAGTCTGAAATTAATTCTAGACATAACATTGTGTTGCTTTACTTCTATTCCTTGCTCCTTCACTTAAGTCTCACGAGTGATTTCTTTATATTAAAGGCCATATACACACCTGCAATCTCTATATGACTTCTGTCTCCTCCCTAGGTGGGACTAATCTTCATTCTTCCCAGCAGTAATAGGAGAAAAAAAGCATTAAAAACAC
This sequence comes from Falco naumanni, assembly GCF_017639655.2. NCBI lineage: Eukaryota > Metazoa > Chordata > Aves > Falconiformes > Falconidae > Falco > Falco naumanni. Next base: position 8,027,137 of record NC_054055.1, on the reverse strand, counting down.
ATGAAGCTGCTCTTTCCATGCTAACATTCTAGGTGATGTGCAAAATTCTAGTAATTTTGGTTGAAGTAGTGTCGCTACCACTTTTTTTAAGCAGCTAAAGTTCAAGATACTTCATCTAAAGTAAGTCTTGCAGCCACTGTAATGCAAGCTCCATCAACTCCATACCATCTATTTCACATTTTGCACTTTAAAGTAGGTGAACTCATTAAAGGAGATTTGTCACTGATAGCCACTTTCATACCTTTTCTTTTGTCCGATACAGGACCAGATTTTGACATGAACTGTTAGCAAACAAACTAGATGAAACAGAGCACCTGAGCTCAAAGAAACAAAATGAAATTTAGAACCATCACTTCTCTCCCCATCAAAAACAGAGGCATCATCACAAAACTGTTTCAACTGACACTCGTACTTGTAAGCATGCAGCTCTCCCATGAAGGGAGGCAGTCAAGTAAAGGAACAGCTAAAATCCTCCATGCTATTAATAGACATGTTGGAAATGCTTGCCTAATTTAGTTTTCCTTCTTCAATTTATACTTAACAACTCCCATGAAATATTTGGAGCTCCCTGAACCAACAAAACTCATCCTGGCTTAGCCAAAGTACAGCTTCAAAGTACGTTTAAATATCACTTTTACAAGGGCACAACAGCTTCAGCTGGTTGCATCAAAACCATCCTTTACAGCCCATGTCAAAGCTGCTCAAAGTAAAAGTTTTAAATATACTGTTATACAGGTCAAGGTGGCGCAGGAATGGTCATCCTTGAACATGGAGAATGAAAATGAAGTTGTATTTTCCCAGCACCATACATGAAGCTTTACTCATTTTCAGTACATAAAGCAAAGGACCTTACAAAGGGGAACCCACCCTCTTAGAGCAATGCTCTTATATCTTGGTTTCATAAATCAAGATCAGCTCTTTCCCTCATCCTCCAGTTTTAGAGGTCGTTCCCAAGCACTTTATCAGTGACCATGTGGTTATCAAGTTTCAGAGCAAACATGGAGCTTCAAACACTCAAGTTTGAAACTGGACTAGTAACGGAAGCTGTACACAGAAATAACTCCTCCATATCCCACAGCTTTCAGATGGGAATTTCTCTATTTACCATGCACAAAGACATGTCCCTATCACAAACAGCCTCCAAGATAAACTAAAGCCAAGAGCAGAAGTAAATAACATCTGCTTTTCAGTCCTCGGTAAAAGGAAAGATTACTTCAGCCAGATTCTATTTTTTAAATGAAATTGTTTCATAACGGAAAGCCTTAACAATTCTAAATACAGTTTTCCATTTGCTTCAAAGTAAGATTTGTTCACTGGTTAAAACCTCAGAGAGCTAAAAAGAATATGGAGCTATAGTAAAACAAGGTGTTATAACATCTTGTGTCAGCCCTACCATATACTAAGAGGCTGACCGCATTCCTGTGTACAAAGGGTCCTCATTAACAGTTTCAAATAAGGATGAAAGTATCTCCTCCAGTGCACTGTATATTACATACAGATAATCAAATCTGAAGAAAGTCTCCTAATAAAATAATTGTGTGTAAAAAAACAGCAAGAAACAACAACACAGAAAATCAGCCCCTAGAAATTATAAAAGCTTCAAATTCCTAACAATGCAAATCCAAGTATCAGAGATTGAACTAACTGTGCTGCTCCCTGGTATCTCAGAACCAATACAAAAGCTTCTCTGGATTTCCATCCACTTACACACCAAATTCAGCACCAAAACAAACTTCATGTAAACCATATTTTTAATGCAAAGTAATATGCTAGCAAATTTACTCTGTTTTTGTCAGTTAATGACATTTGATAGGCTTAACAATCCTACTGAACAGATCTGGAAGAAAGTTTGAGCTAATTCCCTTTAACTATCAAGAACATAAAAGCCTGTATCTAGAACATCATTTCCCTGCAAAGCCCAACACAGTGGGCTAGTCCCTGTCTTTCAAACCGTTTACAGCTAGTTGTGCACCTGGAGCTTTTCCATTCAAAAGCTAATCAAATGCAGCAACTTACTATGCATTTCATAGCCTTATTATAAGTTACTACAGCCCAGGAATGCAAAAGTGTTCATAATTGGTTTCCATTGATTTTTCTCTCTTTCCTATGATTAAAATCCCTTTCACATATATTTTTGATTTTATCCTGTAGTGCTGTACTGTGACACTCATGACTGAAATGCAAGCACTTCAGGGAGAAGTAACTCCTATTGAATGTAAGACAGGTTATTAATGTATTATTGAAAATCTCATTAAAAGGATAATAAATCCAAATTCAGTATTTTGAATTAAAAAAGACAGTTACTTAGAGCATGTCTGTATCAATGAAAGCAAAGCGATGTGGACTGTCAGCCTGAGAACTAATTCAAATTTAAAAATCTAAGGAGTCTAGTATATTTCTAAATAGTAAACAACTCTGCTTGTCAAGAGGATATTGTTCAGAAAGGTTATTTTTCCCTTTTAACTACAACTGATTTGAACAGTACTAGTTGTAGACAGTGATGAATAAAAAGTAATTGCAAGTAAAACACCCTAATTTCACCCCTAAAACTTAAAAATTGACATAATTTCTTATGTAAATATTAAAGTTAAATACCCCTTGTAAGACAGATGAAAAGGATGAAGGTATTTCATGAGCAAGCAAGACTCAATGAAGCTAGCTTTACAGCCACACAAAAATGAAGAACTGCTTTGCAAACTACAGCTATATGTAGCTGCTATACTTCAGTAAATATTCCTAACAGACTGATTTCTAAAGTGACATTTTTAATCTCTTCATAACATTATACTTACTGAGTTACAAACACCAGCTTCTGGCAAATAGAAAACCAGACAGAATTAAATCCAATCAAATTACACCACCATTCTCAGTATGGGGTCTTAACCATCACAATAGTTTAAACAACTTTTAACATTTCACAGAAAAAATAGTCAGATCAAGAATACACAGAATTGCAGATCAGAAAAATTCATCAAGCTTGAAACAGGTTGCAACGATGGCTGCAACTATTATGGCAATACCGGGTGGGAGGGAGAGAAAGGGGATAAATCAAATTCAAATGTGACCCAATTTCCAATTCAATATTGACCCATTTGTCAGCAAGAGCAGAGATACCAGCCAAATAATCCAAGCATAACTGAAAACAAATGTAGGTGAAATGCTGATGAGATTCCTGAACGTATGGGAAGAACAGGAGAAAACAGGGACACAACACTACATAAGAAAAGTAAACCCAAAACAAAAAGTACACACTTTAACAGCAAGAGACAGGTACAGAAACATTACCATATCGCATTACAGCTCATTATCCACCCCAGAAGAATTCAAACATCGCCAACAGCAAAGCAAGTTATAAGCAGTCCTTCAGAATGCCAAGGAACATGAAGACACCTGCTTCCACCTTTTGATAGCCAAGACATTCAACCTTCTGATTTGGCAGATAAAGCAACAAAAATCACAGACAACCAGAGCTGCTCTGAATGGATTTACTGCCAGATTAAAGGCAAGAAAAATATTTTTTTAAAAATACTCACAACATGTTTATTTCTGTTTGTAACCTGAGTTTAGTTTAAAACTTTTTATGTTATCCACTTAGGGTCTGGAAATCCAGTTTACTATTGTAATTTTAGAAACTTGCGCCGCATAGGTGAATACTAGTGAGTTGTTTCTGGTTTGGTTTTTTGAACAAAAGTAACTGAGGAATGATACTAATTTCATTACAACCTTTTTCAACTGGATAAAATAAAATAAGTTTATACACTAAGTATTTGACTATGAAACAGTTTTTAAGGATCCATAATTTGTGCTTTAAACCGTATTAAATGAAAACCAAAGGTTACAAACAACAGAGATACTTTGTAGATGTCATAACAGACAGTTGGCAACTGGAATAGCTGAGCTACATGCTACTGCAAGTACCATATTTAGAGTAAATATGTGAAATACCAGAGCAGTTTCAACTCGTGCAAACTTACCACTTCCTACATAAGCAAAAGAATTACTGCTGCTAGAATGGCACCACTGCAAGAGCATACGGATGTTATGACTGAAGGACTGCTTGCTTGGGAGGAAGCAATAAAGAACACTAAGTGAGTATTTCAAAAGTGTCTTTTCAGGAGAAAGGGAAAAAGAAGGGGTTGACATGCAGAGCTCTTCCTCAGTAAACTACTAGGTCTGAAGGAAATTATACGAGAGCTCTGAATGAGTATAAAACCCACCTTTGTATTTTTTTTTTATAGACCATGTATATGCCATAACATGAATTAAAATAAAACCACTAGACTTCCCTTTACGCCACCACTGTTCCCTCCAGTAAATTTTCTTATGATTCATGCTAGGAACTGACAATCCCAAGTTAATTTTTGTGTAGACCTTGTCATTTTACACCCTCTGTTTTGAGGTAAAACTTATAAAAGCCTGATTTACTCATGTTTAATACTACAAATGATCCAGATAAGTATTACTTTATAAAGGTCCTTCTAGCAAAATAGCACAGGAGATGTTTAGTCACAATTGGAAAAACCAGCATATTTGTTAAGTCTTTATGAAATGCTTAACTTCATTAAGTTATTTTCACACACTTAAATACAGCTTAGTTCCCTAATTTCTCAAATCTCAATACCCAATTTGTCACATATTACTCGTAACTTGGATTTGCTATGGTTAGTCTACCACAAGTTAGCACTGAATTTACTAACATTACCTTGAGGTTTAGAAACTACCAGCTAATTGATAAAGCTGTGATGTAAAGCTGGGAGTGAAATACAAAGTCTAACAACAGCATTTCTACTTCCTTTGAGCTTAGGATACATAGTAAATAAAAGTTATACCCTGCCTGCTCACAATCACATTTCACAATGGAAGACACTGCTAGAAGAGGAAAAATAAATCCAAACCAACAATTTTATATCAAACATCAGCTTTTTTCCTTCTCACTTTGTTCCACTTAACCAGTTATTTCTTATTTACTTCTAATCCAGTGAAGACAATCAGTAATAAAATCTCTCCCCTACCTAAGTCTTTTCAGGGTAACAATCTGCTCCAAATTACAACTACTTCCAGCATTAAGACTTCAACCAGCAGGAAATCTAAACAGTTAAAAGTCATACACTGATGGACAAAAAACCCAGTTCGACACAAAGCAAAGTTTTCATTGCTACAGCAGAAGAGCCTGCTAAGATACTCAGAAGAACACATGCTTGAGATTATTGCTTTAAACTGGTATTATAAACTGTTTGGAAATGTTTAGTAACTGTCCCACTACAAGACTCCGAGATTATAGAAACAAGTAATTTACAATACTTACCTGATTTCTTCTAACATGCTTGAGGAGCAGCTTCTGCACGTTTTACAGAAAACAAAAGTGCACATATCCAACCAGTAGCAGAGCAGTGGGCTATTTTTAAAGAAGCAACTGATGTTTGAGAATTAAGGAGTGAAAAGATTTTGAAGATATTGAGACACTTAAATTTAAGAAGGACATTAAAAAAATTAAGCTCTCAAACATAAAAGTGTCTCTGCTTTAGAAAACATGTTGCATTTTCCATGCAGAGCAAGATGTCAGTAACATTTTGTAAGCGAACTCTCCCAGCATTCCAACAGCAGCAGCAGTTTACTGATCATGTACTTTATATAAGGCAACATACACAAAGCAAAAAAGGGAAGCTTTAAATTCCATGTTGGATAAGTCATCTCTTCTGTATTATGAGGCAAACTAGTATTACTTTGTGAGCCAAGTCACTAGGAACAGCTTAAAACTTTCACCATCTACAGATCAAAAACTGATTGTAGGATTAGGAACTAAAGACTGAAATAGATCATTAGGTCACAGGCTGAACTGCAGAAGAACATCTCTTACAAGCATCACCTTTAGAAGATGAGATGAACACACCATTAAAACAATTTTCAAAAAAATGTCACAACAAGAGCTATAGCCCAAAGTTACATGACACCTGAATAACCACAGCTGATGGGAAACAAAGGCAGTATGAAGATTCAACGAAGCTGACTGCAGGTGTCCTACAGCTTCTCCTCCTTAGCTCCTGCCTCTTACTTCATCCGAAGCAGAATACTGCTTCAGGCTAAGTAAAATAAAACAACAGCTGCAGAACTAAATGGCTATTCTTTCTGCAAATGAGCAGCTGTGGTAGAAAATTGTCCCTCTGGCAGTCTAGAGGAGTATGATAGTTCTTGTACTCTGCTGAAAGGCACAAACAAGTATTCCAAAAGAATTATAGTAAAAAGTTAGGAAAAGCTGGCTAAGGAAGAAACGATACACGAATCATGGAAAAGTTCAAAAATGAATACTTCAAAAGAAAGTAGTAATAATGCAATTATCTGTATTTGAAACAATTACAGTTACACGGAACAGTTCTAGGCAAAAATAACAATGGATTGCCTCCAGAAATGTAAGTAAACTATAAAATGGGAAGCAAAGCCACGAGAAACTTCAGGTAATCCTGCCAAAACCAGAAAGAAAATATGAATTTGGTGAAGTACTACAATACCATAAAAGGAATGTGGATAATCTAATTCTACTGGAGAACAGAGTAGGATCCACAGACACCAGGAGTTAAGTCATCACATCACTGAAATAACGCAGTTAGATGAGCACTGAGAATGCTGGTTTTCCCAGCTTTACTACAGATCTTTTGAGAGATACAGGGAAAAACAATTGATGCCTGTCCCTCGGTTCTACAAGATACCCTCTGCCTACTAACTCATCTGGAAACAGAAGATGTCTCCAGCACAGACATAAACTAAGTCTTTAGCTGGACTTTTATTGTACTAGTAGTAGCCTCTAGACAAAACCGAAACAGCCACACTAGGGACTTGGGGGAAAAAAGTTCCCAACAAGCTCAGTTAAGTTTATTTTCACTTGCATAGCTTCTCACCAATGTCTATGCAACACAGGGCCAGGCTCTGGTTTACAGTCTTTCTTAAAAATGCAGATTTTTCTTTACAATAAGAAGTCAAGGAAGTACACTCTGGCATAACCATAGAGAGATTTCCTGTTAAGGATGGATAATTACAGCATTGCAACTTCCTTCCAAGCCATCCATCCACATTCTCCTTTAAAGAGCACTACTCCATTAGCTACAAGCAGACAGGGTTACCATGCCATACCCATTCAAGAACCCAACCCTAAATACGTTTCACATCAAAGCTGTTTAAACTACACTCCACAACATGGACACATACACAAAGATTTTTATGCTACTGCAATATCACTGCTACAGTGGTTTCACTCAACTGACCTAGTGAAACCTCCTACTTGGCATTAAGTATGCATCTTCCAGTCTTCCAAATATTAATTGTTCACCACATACACATGCAAACACATGTGCATAGCACCTATTAGGATCATGTAAAAAAAAGTGAAACCTGGCAACAAGTTTTCCAGCACCATTTACATGCAAGCAACCTAAAGCATTTGTTCTTTGCATCACTATACAGCACTGAAGACAGCAACAAAAAGCTGAACAGGAAAGAAAGGGTTGTTTAAATCTCAGTGTAAAAGTTAAACACACAAACCCATTTTGAGCTATCACTGCTCAGAGAGGTGTGAAAACTAGAACAAAGTCCTAGTGACACTAGGTTTTCTGTAAAAGAAATTTCATGAACTATGCTTTAAGGGTTTCAAGATTATTAAACCTGATTACCATAAAACTAGTAATTCATCATTACAAAAGCAGCACCTAGATTACAAAACAGAGAACCTTTAACCCAGCTGGAAGACTGGACCTTCAAAACGAGAAGAAAAAAAAAAAACCCAACATATCCTGAGCACAAATATATGACCATAAGATGATTGCTGCCTACCCATCATAAGCCATGTCCACTTGTAAATGAGAATTCTCTCTCTCTTCCCCAAACCAAACAAGCACCTAAGCTTTGTAATGGGAGAGAAAGCATTCTTTGGAGCAGATTATATTTTTACCATCATGGGCTAAGAATGCCCTTTCACATTCTTTGATTATTAAGGTAATGGTCACTGAGGGAAATACAGAGGGGACACACACCTAAGCTGGGGAGCACTTCAGTTTTGGAACTCTATAAACAGTCAAGAGGAAGATGAATAAGGATAGGAATAATCATGCTCAGGTACCTATGCTGGATTTCCCCCCATTGGTACAAGTGAACATGAGGCTGAGCTACTTAAATGTGTTCATGATGACTTAAGCTTAATAAAGAATTTCAGAAACAGGACAGTCAGTAATACTGCAATCTGTACAACCAATACAATTACCACATTAACAAAGAATGTATGTCATGTCACAGAAAACGGTACAAAACTTGAGACTTCATTACAGGACAGTATTAGAAAACTCAGCTCATCAACTCATCCAACAACCTTTAACGATGTAAGCATTAATTGTCATTATCACAATAAGCACTAATTAGAAAAGTATTTAAGGAGCATGCCACCTATGACAACTGGTATATTGATTGTCATTCACAGTGAGATGTCAATTGATATAACTAGTGAAACTGTTGTAAAAGGAAGATATGTGCAAATAATTCAGAGGTGGGGCTTGAGTCACAGCTTGTGCAAAAAGCATTCATTTCTAAACATACAACCATAAATGTTACAAACAAAGAAAATTCTGAAAATAAGGAACTATGTGTCATTTCCTGATGCAAGGCACAGAGACTTCTAACTAACTATTAAGGGCAGCATAAAAAACTTATTTACCCATGATCTATTTTAACCATTTAAAAAAAGTGACTAGTAGTAAAGCTAATAAAAAAAAAGTTGGCTTTGCTCCGATAAAAGGATTCTCTGAGAATGAGGCAGGAACTGGAACTTCTGACAGTCTAGAGTAGACAAGGGAAATACAGAAATGGTCTTATCATCCAGCAACTACTAGATAGCTTTCTAAGGAAGTTCAAGCACCCTTCTACAGCAGCATCCTATAGGTCTCAATCAGCAACCATGTTCAGAACACCACCCTTTTAAAAAAGCTCGTACCGTGAAATAATTCAGCTGCTAAATAGCTTATTATTGAAACTGTACTTTTAGCACTATTCCAGGCTAAACCTGACAAAGTTTTCTCCAGAAAGCCTCCCTTCCGTTGTGTGAAATCCAGTAACACCACAACTTCATAAATAAGCCGCTTGACAAGGTGTCTTCTTTACCGGAGGACCAAGTTACTTAAAGCATAAAGCTTTCCTCAGCCTTCTGACACCTGGGCTGACCAGAAATAACAAAGCCACTCAGTTACTACTCAGTCTTCAGGCAAGAGAAGAAATGGAAGAGGGGATACCAGAAAAAAAAACTGAGGCAGCTGTTCTGGCACTACCCTAAAAAACTGATCAAATCCCACTCAGGTACTCACAGAATTTCTTAAACCTTTAAGTCAGACACCCATTTTGGTGGAAAGCAAAAATAACTACAGTCCAATTAATCCTAATAGTATCATCTGGCCTTTTCCTTTGGATACAGAACAACTTAGATGGCACAAATTCAAGACACACGAAGACCCAACCTTCTCCTCACAGATGTGGGTGGGAATAAAGGAGAAGGCATGCACAGAGAAGGCACAGCCGCACATCTCTCACCAGTACCTTTTGTTACATATTGGGAGAAGTGAAGGCAGGGGGTGGGGGGCAGAGAGAGGAGAGAAGGGTCCTCAAAGGCCTAGAATAAATAAGTGCAAAATAATCAGGTATTCAAGCCAAGAACATCTTCAGTCCTGTGACCTTACAGCTTAGTGGGAGACACACTAATATGAACTTTGGTGCTCATCATTCTCTTCATAATCACCTGGATGGATCAGAGTTGATGAAAAAACCTTTTAAGTCTTCCCACCTTGGATCTATTTTCAATAGAAGCTGAAAAATGACCAGTCTCTGTACGGGATGTTAAGCTTCGGTACTGAAGGTCTAAAGAATTCCTTAGGCCCATCTTCCCAAGTGAAAGAGACAGACTAGAAAGGTCTAAGAAGAACACCTTTACTAAGGCAGATTAGTCTCTCAAAAGCTCATTTCCCATATTCTACATGGAAGAGTTACAAGAATGATAGAGAAGTAATAATATATTTTTTTTCCTAATAGACTATCTGGAAAAGAATTAAGGTAACTGGTCAGCTATTCCTTCTTCAAAGTCCTGCACCTCCTCTACAGAATGGGGGAGTGCTGCCCTAGCAAAATACAAATTAGATCAATTAGTGAGGAAATTAGAGCCCACTCCTCCGTTTAGCCTCCGCGGTTCTCTCTCTCCAAGGCAGGGGTACGGGGCAAGCAGGTCTCATTGTCCAGGGTCCTGTGCATAGCGAAGAGCTAATAAGGCCCCTTCTGGAGAGCAGATACACTGAACAGCCTCTCCCAAGCTCTTCACCGCCACGTCCCCGATCCTACACCCCCCACCCCCACCTCCCCCATGAGAATGCCCTACACTGAAACGCACGGAGCTCCTCCGCCTGACCAGGCTGCACGTCCCCACGAGGCCGGTGGGCACGGAGGCAGCCCCATCGCGGGCGCTCCGCTCCACAGACCCCAGGGCAGGCCGGGCAACCCCTCTCCTCCGCGAAGCCCGACGGAAGGCGCGGAGAAAGCCCTTCGGCCGCCAATCCCCCCCCCCGCGGTACTCACAGTCCAGGTGTTTCTTCTTGGGCCCCATGACCTCGTGGGTCGTGGCCTTGCAGACGGTTTTCGAGACCGCCGAGCCGGTCACGCTGTGCTGCGCCGCCGTGATGCGGTCGGTGAGGCTTTGGCCGGACATGGCGGGTGGCTGGCGGCGCTGGAACCGACAGCGGCTCCGCTCCCTCCTCAGGGGCCGGGACGGGAGGACTAGCCGGGGGATGGAGCTGCACGGACTGCTCACCCCGCCGTGCCGCAGGCGGCCCCCGCTCCGCCCTCAGGGACGGACCTGTCACCCGAGCAGGGACCCCTCCTCCTCCCGCCCCCCTCCCCCAGCCGCCGTCCCCTCCCCCTGCGCGCCTTCCGCTCGGCCGGGGACAGGGGACACACACTGGGCGCCGCAGGAAAATGGCGGCGGCGACGCTCCTCCTCGGATCTTTCCGGGCCGCCCGCATCACGTGATGCCCCGGCGCCCCGCCCACGTGACACGCACCGCCCCCTCCTCGCCGGCGCGCCCCGCGCGAAGCTCCTCAGTGCAACAAGCCGGGGAGGGGGGAAGGAGGACGGGGGAGTCACGTGGCGCCGCGCGCGCGCCCCCGCCGGGTGTGGCGGGCTTTGGGGGGGCGTTACGAGGCGACTGTGGGGGCTCGCTGTCCTCAGCCCTCTCCCGCGGCTCCCTGCGCTGAGGGGAGGGGGCTGAGGGGAGGCGGACAGGCCCCGGGGGCTGGGCGGGGGGGGTTTGGGGGACCCCCTGTGAGGGGGGCATCCCCTGTGAGGGGCCCCCCCCCCGTGTGGGTTCAGCAGGGCGAGTTCAAGCGCTGTGTAAAATCCTGTGGAGCCGGTGAGGTGTCCCTGCCCCGAAGGAAGTTTCTGTATTCCTCAGCTTTCAAAGTTTTGCGGGAACTCCTTCAGTTGTCACCTCAGACAATGAAAGCATCAAGGAAAAATCCGTGCGCAGGCTGCTGGGATGGTGCTTCTCCTCACAGTTATTTCTAGTTGAAAGCTTGCCAAAAATTTTTGCAAATGTGCAGCACGGCAAGCATAAAATTGGTGGTTCCCGGGTCTTTCGTGAGCACGGGTCTTTCATGATCACCTTCCCACTGTTCTGCTCCTCAGCTAATGCTTCTCAGGGCTCCTGGCCTTGGCCCGTGGCTCTGTCCTTAGCTTGTTGGGATTTCATATGAAGTTACCTCATGTTTCTGTTCGTAGAAGTTACTTAACTGTTCCGTAAGGTGCCTCCTGTAAGCCTGGCAGGTACATGACCCAGACTGCAGGTAACGTTACCTCCTGCTGTGCGTTACCAAAGCGCAGTCACAGCCTCTCACCTACCTGCAACTTTCCTTACTTGTTACAATAGGGCTCTTCTCCTCTTCCCCAACGCACAGCAGTAAGACAGCAAAACCACAGGATTCCAGCAGACAAATGTTATTCCTCTCCCAGAAGTGCCTCCTGAGGAGCTGTCTTGTAACTGTCCCTCATCCATGAAGCCACTGAAATATTTATTAGGCAACTTAAACAGAAGCAGTATACAAATGATACTCGTCTCTGCTTGACAGGATATAGAAGTAGGATTATCTGTTTTTAATGTGTAAGGAAAAATCGGTGTCAGAGAAAGGACATCTGGTAAAAGCTGAACCCAAATAACGCCATTGCTGTTTTTGTGCAAGGAGTGCTTGGACAAATAGAATTTGCTTCCTTCATAATGCCAGGCTCTTTGAAGCTACTGTCGTGCTTGTATGTCTTGGCTCCTGAACTGCTTCTGGAGTCCCAAATATCCGTGCCAGGGAAATAAATCACTGATACATACAGCAGCGGGCTCAGATAAGACAGCTTTAGCATAAAGCTTCACACCATGAAAACACTGAGACTGCTATAGGCTATTGAAAACAGCAAAACATATTGCTGAGAATACAACATCTTTTTGTATTGTTTAAAAATTATACTGTAAATCAGAGACATAAATAATTTTGACACTGCTGGTATTTCTTATGCTAACTTCAGCTAGGACCAGGATTTCAACACCCCACTTCAAGCTGCTATTTGGAGAAGTTCCATGGAATTGGCCTAAGTAATTTGGGCTCCATCAGTTCTTCCCTGATTATGCCCATTGCTTTCTCCAGGAACAGTGAAACTATCCAAGGAAGCTTGTGACCCTAGGAGTTATTTAGACCAGATTTGGACAAAATATCTCATTCCTAAGGGGACAAAAAGTGACCTCGGTCTTAGAGGTCCAAAACCAAAAATAAATTCAGCCCTTTTACAGCTCTTCATATGCAGAGGAACCTCACAGTTTTACCCCACAGTTAAAAATTCTGCTTGTTATTTTTGTTCATAAGCAGAAATGGGAGAGAGAAGTGATGGGAAAAAACATTTTTGTAATTGTGTGTTGCTTTTTAATTGCTTGGGAGCCAGTTGATAACATGACAGTGAGGAGCTTGAAGCACTGTGATAGATAATATCAGAGCACCTCCCAAAGATTTGGAAATTGAAATCAAAATATTATCTTTTCCTTTCCAACCTGAAAAAAAACAAGTCTGATTAGTTTATAACTAATTTGGTTTTGTTTGTGTGCCTGGGAGTGCTTCAGAATGAAAGGAGAAAGGAGTACATATCTGAAGAGAAACTACTGCAAAGATAGGAGTCCTATATTTAGCAAAGTCGCAAACCTAAACAACATTCTTTTCTCTTGTGAAAAGTTCTTCCAGAGTCTGGATCCAACTCCTGCAAAAATGTTGTATCTTGCATTCACAAGCTCCCAAAAGTGTCTGTTTCACTGGCATCCAGCTATCCTGGAAGGACAGACAAGCTGACAGGGCTGTTTCTCCCCATGTGTATTGTATAGTGCTGAAAACCTTGCCTCAGCATGACCGCTGTCATTTATTATGTATATGATTTTCTCGCAACAGTGTCATTTCTACTCTGTGTGGTGCCTGCAATCCGACTGGGTGCTTTGGTGTTCACAGTGCTGCTGGCATCCCTGCCCTTCCTCCATGCTTCGTACTATTGCACACGATTAGGAAGGCTGTGGGTTGGGGGGCACTATTAATCAGAAGTAGCTTCAGATTTAAAGCAGGTGGTTTGGCTGAATTTTGGGTCTATTAGAAATCAGCCCGTGTAGGCCACAGAAGTGGTGAGGCACAAAGCTGAGCACATGCTAATAAACTGTAGCAGGCTCATTACCAAGGAATTGAGGGTGTTATCTGGAAACAGCAACAAAAAACTCCAGCAACCATAATCTGGGAAGTGAAGGTGGTGATGAAGAAAAGTTGCAGAGAGGCAAGATTTTGAAATGGGAGTGAGCCAATGGAACAGAGATGGAACTGCTGAAGGAATGGTTAGAGGGACAGTGAAGGCAAGGAGGCAATGGGGAGGAAAACCAGAGACAGTGAAGACACCTGAATAGGGTTGGGAAACACTCTTTCAACGTTCAAATGATTTGGAAACACGTTACAATCCAGATGTTTCCCATGACCCATTTCAAAACCATAGTTTGATTTGCTGTTAAGGGTTATAATATTCTCCCCAGCTTCTAAGGAAAGATGAATTTGATTTCAGTCACAGGAATTTAGCATCTGTTTGAGTTAGAGACATAAACTATAGAATAGACTGTAGGAAACAAAACACCAGCTCTTTGGCTTCCCAGATGTAGCAAGCAAGCTATGACATATGCCCATGTCCATGACCTCTCAAGACCTGTATCCCCTTGTGTCACCTTCTCATGCAGCTCCAGTTAACTAGTCATCAATGTCCCTTGCTGTTCTGTTCCACAGAGGTTTATTTATCGTGCACCTCTGGCAATGCAGAACTCCAGAGCAGCTGCATGGTTAGAACCAGGCCACTCACGGACTATATACAGCAATCTAAGGTTATTGATGCAGTCTTGAGTAGCCTAATTTTGCCCAGCCTGCTAGAACTCTGCCCATTTAACTGTAGTACAACAGTTTCAAAACCATTTTCAAAGAGTTTGGCAAAGATTCATCCAATGGTTCTTTTCTGTGTTAGAGCCATACTCCAGCTTGAATATAATAATAATTCAATGTAATTTGTGTCACCATAGAAACTTCATCAAATTATTTTATATACAATAATTTGTTCCTGTAATACCTCTAAGAAGACAAACATAAAGAAACTGGGATGTAGAAAAGTTACAGTCAAAGCAACACTTGTTAGTGGCACAGTGAAATAAAGTAGTCTAGGTGTGTGGTTCTCCTTACCCATTTTTGCTGCCAGCAGGATCAGGCAGCCGGCAGAGTGGCCAGATTACATGTGGGGGGAGTAGACGGCATGACATTGAGGACTGCTGGAACATCACAAAATAGTCACAAGATACAATGGAGTTGAGATACTGTTTTAATTGATACCCCTTTCCACTACTCCAGACATTCCTCTTGCCCACAAGTAACATGAAGACCTGATAGATTTTACTTTTGCTTCTCTTGTATTCAATTTGTATGAAATTATGTTTGTGATCCTTCAGGCTTTAAGTACTCGTCTCCTTCCTTTCCTACTGATCATCATTCCATGCTCTGTTCATTCCTGCTTCAAATACATGACCCTCTTCCATCTAAATACCCGCCTTGAGCCTATCCAGAATGTTAGTGCTGACATCACCTATTGCTCTGCATTCCTCTTACAGCACCTGCTTTTCTTCTAGCTCCTCACTGTCCTCCCGTCTAGTCCAAATCTTGTCCTTGCAGACAAAGCCAGCTTTATCAAGTCCACACTGAATCAGACACCTCTTTTAATTCTCTTCCCTCTTTCTGGAAATGGTGACAGCTTTGGTGTTTCTTATGTTCCTCCCACATTTTCTCTTTTGTGCCTCTCTGTGAAAGACCAATATCCATCATCCTTCCTCATATGCAGTATTTGGAGCTCTGCAGCTTGTGTCATCTTCTCACACAGCTCAAATTAACTAGTTTTCATTGTCCTTTGCTGTTATGTTCCCCAAAAGGAAGCTGACTTTGTCAAGGAAGAAAGCAGCTGCCCAGGAGCTAATGTAATTTTAACATGAGAAAAGCAGGTAGGAAGGGAGAAAAGTGAGTCAGTACCGTTTCACAGGAAAGGAGCAATCAAAACTAATTTTACTACATTCACTTAGGAGTAGGATATCTGGGTAGGAGCTCCCATGCCATGTGAGAAAATCAAAGTACAGGTGGAAAACAAACAGGATGTTTCTGAGTCCTGTTGTGTGTTATAACAGCTTCTTCTCCTTGCCCTAACATGAAGCTTGCACGTTGCAAAATTGATCGTGTCATTAATGCTGTAAGCAAATGCCTTCAAAACCAGGATTGCTACCTGACTGACAAATGCGTGTAACAAATGTCTTTATGAGTGTGAGATTGAAAGAAAACAAGCTCCTCTACATTTTGTTCACACTTTCCAGTGGATGTGTCAAACACTGACACCTCAGAGGAGCGAGAGGTGTGCTGCCCCCTGTGTCTGCCATGCACTGCCCATCAGCAAGCATTCCTAACACACTCCTGCTGCTATTTCATAAGGATTTTTTTTTACACATCCTTTCTCGGCAGCGGGCACTCTCACAGTAACTCACTTAGATACTCCAAGGGGGAATACCAGCCTTGCAACAAACCCTTACCAGCATAATTGCATCAACATACTTCCCCAAAATTTCTGGACACCATCTTTCATACAGGAAAAACAAGTGGCCTAGTCCCAGCTAGTGACACTGCCTCCATCCCTTCCCCTTAGTTTCATCTTGGAAACCTAGGGCCTTGCTGCCAAATACTTCTCCCCATCATTCCAGGCTGGCAGTGTTCGTGAGACTTGGCAGGAGACAGCATTTGATAAGAATTCTTCTCTGGGCACTTCTGAGAGGGCACTGTCATTCATTTCACTCCCTTGCCAGTTCACAAGCGCCAAGCCAGCAGGGCCAGTGCAGGAGGAACTGCATTCCTTTTGGACTCCTGTAACTCAGAAGCAACTCCTATCATTTTCTTCAGTCACCTTTGAACCAAGAGCAGGCACAACTCACTTCAGCCCCAAAGCAATATTTTTAAGGAAAGTTATAAGCAAATGAAAATGCAGGGTATGAATGGAACAGCCACTTCAGCCTGCTGCCAAGCTATAATTGGTACTTACGCTCACACTCTTGCACACACATACGTGCAGCAGAGCTTAATAGATTCCCTCATTAATGTTGAGACTCATGTGCTCATGCTCTATGTCTGGGAAAGCTTCACACCCACATGAATTTTGATGTGGAGCTGAAACAAAAATGTTGATGCTGGCAATGCCAACTATAGAGAGTAAATAGCTGGGTCCAGTCCTGCCAATGCTGACTTGAATGGGGCTTCTTACCCAGAAGAAAACCTATGTGTAAAAACTATTCTTGCAACTGGGTCTGTGCAGCAAAAGTAAATCCTGGTTCCATTCCTCACACGAATAAATCTGTTTATAGGTAGGTCCCACGCCCTGGTCTGTATGTGAGATCTGAATCTTGCCCGCTGCAGTGAGTCAGGCTATCAGTGTTTGGCTCTGTGCTTCAGGGGTCAGTGACTGCATTTACACGTGGGCAGACTTCATGCTGATTAAATCAAACTGCTGCACTGAAAAGGACATTAACTAAATGCCTCCCAACATTCTGATGGTGTATAAGCTATTCTGAATCTTAAAATCAATAGAAGATTTGTCCTAATTCATTCCAGTACACACAAGTACATAAATGAAAGTGCTTCCCGTTCAGTGAAATGGAAATGCACAAAAAAAGAAATGGATATTTAAAATTGCTTTGTTTTGCAGGATCTGAGAAGCAAAGATTTACAATATCAGAATGATTGTTCTCACCTTCTCTGTCATCCTGTGTTTCCTAGTTTTATTTCTTAGATCTCAAAAAGCAATGCTTTCTGAGTAGTGGTGGTGCAGGCTTGTCTTGACAGTGTGCTTCAGCCATGACCCCTGTTAGGAAGTGATTGGATTATATGTTTTGCTTGTTCCCTCCACTGAGGCCAGGGACAAATGCAAGCCAGATGTGAATGGCAGGGACACAGTGTTCCCTTCACAACCGTATGTCAGGCACCCACCTTTCTGCGAGCTCATCAGCCTCAGGGAGATCCCACAGTGGAGGGCCAAATGCAGGAGACTACATACAGCTCTGCCTTTGACTCCCACCGCTTGCAGATGAGGTCGAGGTGTCAGAGGGACGATGAGGTGATACTCTGGGAACAAGTGAATTGCCAGCACTAAAGCAGTGGAGTGGGAGAGAGGCTAAAATAAGGCTGAAATTCCCTTGGTAGTCTCCCGGTAAATCCATAATGGTTTGAAGCCTGAAGTGAATCTGGCAACAAACTTCCGTGACTTCAGACCAGAAGACACCTACTGTGTTGGAAGCTGTGCGATGTGGACCTTGCCACTGGCAACTGGCTGCAAGCCAAGAAATTCACTTTCCATGGATCACAAAATCACCAGAATTTTTGCTGGTCATTTTTATCTGAATGTAGGAGAAAAGAGTGGTAGCGGATCTGTAGCTCATTTCTAATTCGTCCACCTATCCAATTCTTCTCCTTGGACCACTTCTCCTCTGTACTTTCACTAATCAATTAAGCCCTCCCTTGCCTTTCATACAGTGTCCCTTTTCATTGGAAAGCCAGACATGTTGGCAGTGCTTGCTACCGGAGGAATAAAGAAAGAATAAAGATCCAAAAGAAAGGATTATAGTCTCTCAAATTGCGCTGGGATACTCTCAAGTCAAACACTAACCCTGCATGTGTTGGTATCCACTTTCAACGTTCTCCAAGAGCCTGTTAATTGCTAAGCACTTTGTGCGTTGCAACAGCAACTGAAACCTAGGAAGAACTACAAAAGCAAGATGCTGATGAACATTCTGTGCACCTGTGTTTTTTAGCCCTCACAACCTAAAAAAACAGTGAAAGATAAAAAGCAAAAATTAGTATCAGATGTATTGAAGTGATTCGGATTAGATAACCCAGTTGGAGGAAACTGGAGAAGGTAAGTAGTTTGTGCAACATCTTGTTGACCTGAAATATCAGATGCCTAAAAGAATATTTAACTAAGAACAGCTGTAAAGAAAACAGTAGTGTAGGCAGGTAAAACCACAGATCAAATACTTTGCAGGTCCATATTTCATCACACACAGTATGCTTTCAGATGCCAAATTCTGTTCCTATTCAATCTATGGCAAAATGCCCACTGACTTCAAACAGAATAATTTTGTCCCTGTAAGTTAAGAGTATGGCCAGCAATACCAATGCAGTATAGAAGTAAATTGTGTAAGTGAGGAGGAGGGAGCTGGTACGGCAAATTCAGCACCTGCTTGATCTTCATGCTTTTATTTTTGAATTAACAAAAACCTTTTATTCTTGGGACATACCAATCTTTTGGGGTTTTTAGGTCCACAATGTTTTGAAGTCTGGCTGGAGTGCTTAATGCTAATAAATATTATTGAGTAAATATTCTTTTAAATGTTTAAAAAAAGTGTTTGGAAACATTAGAAACATTCTTTTCAGAACAGAACTTTTGGGTATTGTAGCAAGTTTTGTTCAGTAAAGGTCTTTAAACATTGGTATTGCTATTCTCTTTATCTTCTCCTCCTGTGACATTCTGTTTACTGAAGTTTATCCAAATTTATATTCTTAAGCCTTATCCTGAAAGTGGCTTTGGTAAATCTTTGTAATTGCTTGACACCTCTTAGTATTATGGCATGTATCTGAGCGTGGGTCTGTGCATGGATGTGAAAATGAATAGCCGAAAACTAACTACTGAACTTTTTGCGTAATTAACTAATTTTGCATCAAAACAAGAAAAAATTGCCAGCAGTGTTCTGTAGTATTTTAAAATCGGATAAAAATAGGATTGCTCTATTCTTTAATTAACATAGCTGAAAGTTAGCCAAATCAGCTTTGGACACAGCAGGAGATGTACAGTTTGTCCTGATTTTGTGGGGAATGAAAAAATGTAATACTTGGCACATGAACTAACTATGCTAACTGAAATGTTATTAAAACATATTCAACTAAATCAAATACGGTGGTTTACCAGAGATTAGCCCACGTATTTTAACAGAACAGAAGAGTACAGTTTTAAAGTTTTGTACGACTGAATGAAACAAATCTAGAGAGTGATTATCAATGACATGAAAATTCTGTGGAAAACTACTTGCATACTGAAATCAGTAATCTCCTTTTGCCAAACCCTGGCATTCTTACTGACACAGGGTAACATCATCCCCTGCGAACAGCTTTGTTGATTTAGGAATCTCATCTTTTATTGCAAATGAAATGTCAAGGTGTTTCAACTTGAGTGAACATTTTCAAATGCTAAGACATTAAAAGCCACAACTTTTTAATTTCTGTGTGCCCAGTTGCATAAAATGGGTTTTGATGAGGTTAGAGGTATAATATTAGCATGTTATAAATTGTTTATTAAACAGGAACAAACAACTGAGTAAACATCTTATTAGTGCTTACAACATCTAGCCTAGATGTAGTCCCTGCCTGTGCATGATGAAACTGCAGCGTCTTACTAAGGCAGATACTTTCCTGTGCAAATTTAAGGGCATAATTCTGTCATTCTCAGATGCACATACTTAGGCAAAGATACTCTCAAGAGTCACGAAAAAGTTATGAAAAGTCCTATAAGAAAGCCTCTGATGGAATCAGTTGTGGGCTTCAAACTAATCCTGTTACAAAAAGGTAAAACTGATTCTTCCTGAAGCAGTGAGGGCTGAATCCAGAGAAGTTCCTTGAGGAGGGGTGTTACTACCCTTCCTGTGAAGTTTTACTGCTTTAAATTACAATTTGAATTCCTGCCAGTGAGGTTATGAAGGATATTCAATAAATTATTGCATGTGGCAGCTGCTCTCACCATTCACTTCTCCGTAGACAGCCCAGCTCAGTTTGGGAGGAACACAGGCCCCTGTACTAGAGGGCTATGTGCAGACAGCTACCACATTTACATTTACTGGCCTTCTCTGTCTTTAAAAATGCTTACTATTCTTTTTCAGGAACTTAATTATGAAGATTGCCTCTTTCCTTGATGTGACATTCCGAAGCTTTAGAAGAAACTGTTACCTGAGGAACTTTTCAAAATTGCATTACAGAACATATATCTCTTGGTGATTCTCTAATCCAGATAATTTTGTTTCCTAGAAAGGACAGATCATTGTTTCATAAGACTGACTTTCCCCTGCACAGATGGTTTGCCTGTTACAAAAATATTCTTCAGGAACTGCAGCAGAACGTGAGCTCTCTTAGGCAATAGTTCCCAAATTTGGGTTTCTGACCCTTCATGAGATTGTAGCAGTCCTGACTGAGGCTGTGATTATAGCCAAAATTAAATCATTTAGGTAGTTCTGGAGCTGTGAGCCAATTTGAAGGGGAACTTGCAATCAGCAAGAGGAGTTACTCCAAAGCCAACTGGACCACATCTTACTTTGTACCAGCTTCCATCTTTTGAGACTTTGATGATTATATGCATCAGATTGTCTATAAGATGTATCTGATAGTTACAGTGGGTGAAGATTATTATAACCCATCCATTTTAAAGACAATAAACACCAAGACAGGAGGAACAAAGACAAGAAAGGCCCCAAAGACTAGAGGGTGAAGCAGAAATCTTGCCTTTCCTCAAGTCAGAGCCATTGACTCACTTTGCAGCACATTCCACAGAGCTGTGACCTCTCTAGGTAGAGACCTTTGCTGGGCATCGTTCCTCAAAGATCGTCAGATCTTTTTTCTACCCCAACCCCATATCCCATTGGTGGTAGGGGGTAGGATGGCTCAGTCACCCCACAGGCTTGCTGTCGCTTCTCTCTGATATGTACTCTCAACAAAAGCAGAAGGCATCCAGGTTCTTTGGTAAACAAAAGGATGTGTGGGAGCATTTGTCCCCTTAGACACTTGCTAAACATCTCATGGGTAGATGGAGCATAGGTGAAAACAAAGACCCAATTCCAGTGCTCTTGCAAAAGCTTCTGGCCAGCACTGTCTTAAAAAAAAAAAAAAAAAAAGAGATGGCAGGAATGTAAACATGTGTTTGGCCAGTAAATGAGTCATTATATAAATGTTAATTATGAAGAGGATTTCCCATGAGTACGGGGCTTTTGACACAACTTTGATCCCATGCAAGACACGAGTCTCAGGAGTCACATGCTCTGCCTTAGAACTGTGCTGACACTTCTCTGAGCCCTAAGAAGCTGCAAGAGCATTTGCTGTAGCACAGGAAAAGAAGAAGCTTTGATGCTTGAAACTGAAGCTTGCACAGCATCATGCTGAAGCAATCCTCTGTTTAACTAAAAAGTTCCATTGGTCAGAACATGTGAGTATCTTGCTATGATCCCTGTGTGACCCATGCATGAGAAAATACAGGAAAAAATTTTCTAATGAGCCTCCCAAACTCTCTCTTGTTCCTCATAATATAGCTGAGACCATACGTAAATCCCATGTATCTCAGCTGCTCAGCCAGCTATTCATGGAATCATACAATCACAGAATCATTTAGGTTGGAAAAGACCTCTGAGATCATCAAGTCCAACCATTAACCCAGGACTGCCAAGTGCATGGCTAAACCATGTTGCTAAGCACCACGTCTATGTGTTTTTTAAACACCTCCAGGGATGGTGATTCCACCACCTCCCTGCGCAGCCTGTTCCAATGCTTGACCACCCTTTCACAGAACAAATTTTTCTTAATATCCAATCTAAACGTCCCCTGGCATAACTTGAGGCTGTTTCCCGTTGTCCTGTTGCTTGTTATCTGGGAGAAGAGACCGACCCCCACCTGCCCACAGCCCCTGTCAGGCAGTTTTAAGAGAGCAATAAGGTCCCCCCTGAGTCTCCTCCTCTCCAGGCTAAACACCCCCAGTTCCCTCAGCCACTCCTCATTAAGACTTGTGCTCCAGACCCTTCCCCAGCTCTCCTCTGGACACACTCCAGCACCTCAATGTCCCTCTTATTGTGAGGGACCCAAAACTGAACAACAGCATTCAAGGTGCGGCCTCACCAGTGCTGAGTACAGGGAAGCAATCACTGCCTTAGCCCTGCTGGCCATGCCGTTTCGGATACAAGCCAGGATATTATCTTCTCCCCAAGTTTAAATGCCTTACTTTGGTCTCCCCTCACCTCCTGCATCTTCCCAGAGGTCTTTATTTTTCTTTGCAAGGCCAATACAACTCAGGCTACACCTACAGAGCACACTATAGCAGCATACTGAGCAGGTAGGTGTAGTAATGAGATTGCTGAGCTAGAACATCTCCAGTGTGTACTGCCACCCAGCTAGTTCATTCATTGTGTAGAGTAAATGTATCTTCAGGTCTTCTGTGTCTCCTTCCTGATATTTTTTCCATCTTGTCCTTACTTCCTATGCCCTTCTCTTCCTTTCCTATCCTCCCTTACTTTCCTCCTAAAGCTGTTTGTCCTTCAGGCTTCTTGCACCCCTAATGTTGATCTACACAATACTGCTCTCCTCTTGGAACACACTTTTTTAAGTAGGATGCATTGCAAGTTGCTTTTCCCTTAATGAACAGCAAACTAAACTGCCAATATAAAAGAATTAAATAAAAGTGATACATTTGGCACAGCACTGGCTATGGAGTCATTTCATTTTTGCTGTTATGGGTGTGAGATTCTCCTCTTTGCTTTCAGTGTTTTGAGCTGTTCGGAGATGACTTTCATGCTTTTTTCCTCCACAGCCAGGAGGGATTCACGTTAAACAGACCTCTCCAAAGGGATGATGAGATTCTTACATGGATAACATAACTCCAGGCCCCCACAAAGATCAGAAGAACTGGGGACAACCTTAGGCTTCCTTTGCTGTGAAGAGTGCCATTTAGTGAAGGGAATGACTCACCATGTCCAAAGTGAAGCCTGTCCTCAAACCATCAGAGTGAAGGTACCAGAGGACTAGTTTAATAATCAGCCTGTCAGCATTGCTAGTGGCTTGAGCAGACACTCTTCCTCTCACTACAACCACCCCATTCCTCATGCGCTGCCCTTGTGCATGCAGCATTTGCGCTGCTGAGTGATGAATCTGACCAGGGAACTTATCTGACCAAAGAAAATCACTGGCCCTTTTTTTCAGTGTTACTTTTTCAGCTGGATCAGAGTTCCCTGATCCAATTTGTGATGTGGCTCCAAAGTGCGTCAGCACAGAGTAAAGGTGATGAGATGTGGGAATGTGCAGGCAAGAGTGGGAGTTTGGGGATATGAAAATTGTGCAAGTGGTCTTTTGCAGTCCAGTGACTGAATACTGAACCATGCTTTGGGACTGAAAACTTCTGTCTGCCTTGCCTGTTAAACTTTCATTGCATGTGGTGCTCTATAAATAATGTCTTTTGAAACTATTGCAAGGCTATTTTAAAAAAGAAATAGTTACTGAATTTCCACTGTGATTTATCTTCCAGATCTCCTCCCTCCTCAGTCTCCTGCGGCTGATCATTTCATTTATGTGTTTAACAAATGCGAAACAGAATACTCCATTGCTTTTCTCCCCATTCTTAAATAAAACAGTGAGAATTCAGCCTTTCAGAATGGCTAAGCAAGTCAACAGGACTTCTGCTCAGAGAGAAAGACAGAGATCTAAATTTAGGGCTTTAGAGTGTTTTGAATAGTGGGACAGATTTGAAGCATTTAAAAAACTGAATTCTTAACCAACCTTTTAACTGAAGGAGTGTTTTATATATTAGTAGTATTTCTGCTCATACCCAGGGGGCTGTATAAGAGTTCTGTACCGGCATTGGAGAGAGTTTGTAATCACAAGGTAAATGTACACTTTGACTTAGTTAAGATATTAATGTTGAAAATAGCATTTTTATTCCAAGCAATAAAATGTGAGTTACAGTCCTGAAGATGACAGAATTTGAAGTATATTTATTTGCAGCAAAAATCTGCCTCTGAAGGAGGAAATAATGGGTTGTTGATAATACTGATTCTGAAATAAACTCAGTGGTGTCAGAGGGCCAGGTTTTCCAAGAAGCTGATTCTGTGAGTGCCACCCATACCCACAGAGCAGGTGATAAATTATGCATCCTTGATCTATGGCTTCTAGCCACATTGCCTTTTCTTCTGGTGATGTAATAACAAGCTCCAAAAGGGAGTCAAAACCTCAGCTGTATTTAATATTGACTCACAAGCTTTTGTCACAGGCGAGCATGATTTCCTGATGTCTTTGACACCCAGGAAAGGATGACTGAGAGACCTATAAATCTCAAAGTCCTGTTTTAGACATAACAGAGCGAAGGAGAGAAAATTATGACAGCGTAGCATTTACACGGTCAAAGTACTACAGTTATAGTAACAGCCCCAATACCCTTGTAAAGCTAAGGAGCAAACACTGTTATCTCTATACAGAAGCTTGCCAAAGATGATATGCTCTGGAATTTATTTTAAGTAAGATTGAACTCTTCAGTTTCTCTCTAGAAACTAATAAGCAGTTGCAAAGCAAGCCTGTAGCAGAGGTAAGAATAGATCCTGGGACTTGCTGGGTTTCAAGCCCACACCACCTCACAACCATCAAAATTTCCTGTACAAGAGGTAGCTGGAAGCTATATTAAAAGCTGGGGTTTATTGTGTTGTTGCTGCAGAGTGGACCACTTGTCTGGAATTTGGCTCCTGCAAATTGTCCTTCATTTGGCGTGTCCCTGAAAAGAAGTAATCCTTGTTTCCACTTCTAATGATAAACCACAAGTTAAAACAAGCAGTTTTTTTCTTGAATGCCAACCACCTATTATTATACAATTCGTTATCAGATCAAAGCAAACATGACCTTAGCCCTCAGACAGTGCATCATAGTGCCATACCTTTCACATGGAAAGGAGGAGGAAGGGGGAGGAGAATACATATCCTGCTTTGCTCTCCAGATGTGACTGCAGGTATTTTAAAGTGTAATTATGGAACCAGCTAACTCTTTGGCTTTCAGACTGATTGGGTGTCTCACCTCTTCAGTCTATTTCTGGGTGCTGTAAGTATTGCTGTTCGTGCAGCAGGAAAGCAACTGAGCCACAGTCTTGCTGGCTAATGACTCAAAAATGTGAGGACAGATAGAAGCCGTATCTATTTCTCAAGTCACTTGCTCAGCAAATCAGTACAAATCTATACAGCCTTTATACCTTAGCAATAGTCCTTGCTAAATAAAGGTGACTTTACATATGAGGGATCATGTCGTGCCAGGTGTCCTTCCTGCAACCTGCCCCTTTCTGTGCATTACGAGAAGCAGACAAGAGCCCAGACTTGCCACTTGGAGGAAGCTTTTGCCAAGAACTGAGGATACTTCGTCAAGCTGTTAGCTCTGCCATTGACATTTATCACTCTTTGCATTTCACATTAAAGCTCAGCTTCTGGAATTGAATGGTTACGTGAGAAATTAAATGTTTGTTTATTTCTTTGGACGGTTTCTAGTGTTCAGGTTTGCAAAGAAAGGACTTATGAATTCAGGGCTCAAAAGTTTGAAGGAAGGGAAACCCCTCTCCACAAATTCTACCTATAGGAAATGTTGAGATTTTTAAGCAAATGTCATGGTAATGACATCTGAGTCATGATGTTTTAAGATCCGGGCTGCTGATAGTGCCTCTTCTCATGTCCTTTGCATAGTCCCACAAACTCTTTCACTTGATCTGATCATGGACCAAGCATGCAGTTTGTGCTGTGTAATAGCAGTACAACAGGTTTCCTGATACGTGCTTATGTCTCACCAGTCATGTCAGGTAGGCACTGCTTGCCCTTCCACAAGTAGTTATTTTCCTTCTGAGCAAAGGAAGAGCTTTAGGCCAACGTGGACAGCACTTCCCACAGGTGGTGGCTTTTCCCTGCTTTCTTCCATACAACATTTTCATCAGCATGAAGAGTGAGCTCAGTGTACAGCACTGCTCTTCTTAAAATGGCTCATTCTGTAAGGCTTCAGCTCAGCATCACTTGGGCTCTGAAGGTGATGCCTTTTTCACACACTGCTCACACTTCTCATTATAACATTTTGAGCAATTACAGAAGACTCTACAGACTAATTTATCCCTCACAACACCCCTCAGAGGCGTGCAAATGTGGTTTATTACCTGTCTGTTACTGATGGGGAAAGCAAGACATGGAGATTAAAGGGGATATTCTTTCCTTTGTTTCCCTTCATGGAAAAGAGCCAAATTTATTAAATTCTGGCTGAAGGTGGGGGAGGAAAGTCACAACGCAGGGGCCAGGTCTGGAGCAAACACTTACTGTTCCT
The DNA here is from genome assembly GCF_017639655.2 of Falco naumanni. Taxonomy (NCBI): domain Eukaryota; kingdom Metazoa; phylum Chordata; class Aves; order Falconiformes; family Falconidae; genus Falco; species Falco naumanni. Next base: position 8,000,375 of record NC_054055.1, on the reverse strand, counting down.
TGGAGCCTGTTAAAAGCAGCTCTGCCACAACCTTTGGAGGTCAGATCTCTATGAGGTCCTGGGGGATGACAAAAAGAAGTAACAGGGAGTTTTGTGATGGTATAAATTTGCCATCAGTCTGAGCTGAAGGTTGCAGTTTGTCACTGCAGAGACAGGAGGCAGCCAGTAAGTGACACAGAGTTTATAAGGAGACTGTATTTAGAGGGACAGCGAGGTGGCCATAAGTGACAGGGCTTCTTGCAGAGTTCACTGAATTGAAGCAGACCTTGAGAGGAGGAGCTGCTGGTAAAGGAGCTGGGAACAAACACTGCAAACAGCAGGATGGTGGAAGGTTTGCTGTGACACTTGTGAGCCCTCCCTGCTCTCACTGCACTGAAGTGTTTCCTGGCTCACAGAGGGAAAGGCCAATCCATTAGGAAAGAGAAAATTACACTGATTAAATCAAGCAGAAGTTGGAATGCATTTGCAAAGACTGTAGCTCCCCGTGAACAAAATATGTAATCTAAGCACACAGGGTCAAAACAGGGCCTCTAACTTAACAGGAAGACTATATCCTAGTGAGTAAATGTCTGCTTTCCCTCACCCTTAGGACAAGGCATTCCTTGTGGGAGCTGGATAGGATTCCCTGAGCAAATTATGAATTTTATGTTAGATGAAGCAACTCCTATACTTAAAAATCATCTGAATGAGTCTCCAAAACAGCTGGTACTTGGAAAAAAGAAAATAATCTGTGTTCTTAAACTTAAATTTATGCCACCAACTGGTCTGCCTCCACCCAGATGTCTGTCTCAGTAATGACTCTAGTTTCCGGAAAAGGAAGGAGATGCCTCTATCCATCATCATTTTAAGATTCAATTCACCTACTATTGTCATTCCAGAGGAGCAGAGAGAAATACGTGGTTCCTCTGAACTCTGTAAATCTGTAATTTTGTTTGGGGTTTAGAAAACAAGGTGATAGATGTCTTCTAAATGTCACAGATAAGACAGATAGGTGTTCCTTCCTTAACCTACCATTTTCTTTTAAAGTCTCCCCATCTGTTTATTGTCTCTCCTTATTTCTTGTATTCCTTGTGGACTTGAGAGCTAAGGCTTGCTGGCTTGTACAGCACTGACAGCCCTGCAGCCAGGATCCCTGACTTCCCAGCACTGCCAAAACTGTACTGGTGACAGTGCCAAGTTCTGCTGAAAACACACGCAAAGAGAGTCTAGCCATCATTCGTGCATCTCTGTGCCTTCACTTCCTATATCCAGGGGAATCATTAGCTAAGATATTCTGTCCTGGGAGCAAGATCTTCTCTTCATGTTTCCTTGTTCACTGATCTTAGTTATCCAGAGTCCCAGTTTATATTCTGATTTATTCCCTTTGACCACTACAGACCTAACATGGAAAATTCCCACTCAAACAGTGAACCATGAGGGCGGTGAGACACTGACACAGGTTGTCCAGAGAACTTGTGGATGTCCCATTCCTGGAAGTATTCAAGGTCAGTTGAGATGGGTCTTTGAGTGATCTGAGGATGAGCCTTTGAGTGATCTGGTCTAGTTGAAGATGTTTCTGCCCGTAGCAGGGTGCGGACTAGAGGTTCTTTAAAGGCCCCTTCCAACCCAAACCTTCCTAAGATTCTATGGTTCTATGACACAAATATGTTCATAGAGCAGCTCGAGATGTTTCTTGGCTTATGCCTTTTTTGCAAGGTGAGGCCTAGCACACATTTAGACCTAGTTTGCCAGGCTGCATTCCATCTTCCTGCTCCCCCAGCATCTCTTCCTGAGGTTGGACTTGTTTCCTCCCTTTTTCTTTACACTTGTCCCAACTAAGACACCACCACATTGTGGGACCTCCTCACCTACCTCCTTCTGGCTTTGGCCATGCCGGCCAGTTGTGTCGACAAAAGGATTAAGCTTGATTGATCCCCAAGACTGTGAGGTTTGTTTTCATTCATCCTTCTGTTCCTGGACAGAGCAGCACTCTTGTTTCACCAGCTTACCAGAGTGTTGGTGCCATTGGGAGTCCTTTGCTCTTTGTTCCCCTCCAGTTCCTTACTTTTAAATTCTTAAACCTTTGTTGCCATCTCTTTCCTTCTTTTCAGTCACTGTCCTCTGTAGTCATTTGGCTTCTTTTCTCTGCCTTCTCTTTTTCTTCAGCCCTCCTTAATTTCTGAGGGAACACTTTGAAGTTGTTTCAGAGCTGGGCTAATCTCTGTCCCTAAAACACAGAGACAAAAGGGAGAGTGGCTAAACCATTGAATGAAGAGCCATCTCCTTTTGGTTGTTCCACACCTGGCCTCTCCTAGATTCACCTGATGGCCCCATGCTCTTGCACTGGAAGAGACAGTGAAGCCTGTAGAGCTTGACCATTCGGTATCGCACAGGAACTGAAGGAAGGCTTTGAGGAGCTCTAAGCCCTGTGTGATATAGGCTGGGCATTCAATGTAGAACAGTTCTCTTGCTGAGAGCCCAACAATATGAAGGTTTTGTGGGATGTAAGAAGGGGGTAAAGACAACGCTCAAATAAAAGCCAAAGGTGGGAGTGACATGAAGATATTTTCTTCATCTCTGCGCTCCATTCTCAGCTTCACCCTTCTTCTCCCCTCCACCTCTCTCCCCCCCAAAGCCAGACTGTCCAGTACAGTGGGATACAGCTCCTGCTGACACAGACGGAACAGCGGTGATATAGTGACAGCAAAGTATCAACCTCCTTACACAACTCTGTGTCAGATGCTTTCTCTGCAGATTCAAATGCACAGCTCTTAAACAGCTACAGCCTACCTTCACATCCCTTATACAGGCATGTGTACCCTTTTTTCTGAGTCATTTACCAGTATGTTCTTGCTGCCTTGTGCTCTTTATAACAAACCAGGAACCCAGCAGATTTGTGACTGCTGTGCATCACTGGAACAGGGCAGCCAACATGCACTAGGGCACCCATGCAGCTGAGAGAAAAAAAACCTTACTTTTCTAGGTTTACTTTATGGTATTCCTTGTTTACGCAGTGCTTCACATGAAATAGCTACATATTTGAAATGGGACAGTCTTCTGCCATTTAAACATTTTTCAACAAAAGCCTCCCAGCCTAACTTAATTCTGGCCACTATTACATTTGATATTCACCTTCAGTCACCATTGGAAACCTATCGCTTTTGCAGTGATGGCTGATGACTGATGAGGTGCCCAAGATGAGCTATTCCCCGGGTCGTATAATCCACACACTGCTACTGATCTTGTTAACATAAGATATTGGCAAGTACAGTTGAATACGGTGCCTTGAGATCTCCAAGATGCGTTTTTTAACAGATGCTAATCCTGAGCTAACAAAAAACCCCATAGGTACAGGAAAGGCAGATCATGTTCCGCAAATCATACACTGGGATCTAGCCCAGCACAAAAGAAACTAAACAAAAGCCACAGCCAGGCCTTTGAAAGTAAAACTGTGAAATATTTGCTTCTGTTAAAAACACCACAACCACTTTTTTGTATCAATCTTCCTGCAAAATCATTTGCCTCTACAGCCTTTTTTCCCCCAACTTTGGACACAGAATGCACACCCTGGATGACTGCCCAAATGGTGAGGTAGCTTCTCTTAGGTCGCTTAAAGAGGACATCTGTGCATTATTGGTTGGATTTTGTCACACAGTGAGAGGAACATAAGATTTTTCTGCTTCCCTAACAGTACAGCTTCTTGCAATACCTCAAGAAAACTGTTTTTTCATTGCTTTTCTTAGAAGGGCTGCATTATGAGCTAGTCAGAAAAGTAAAGCCAAGCTGGTTATCTCATATAGCTTGCAGCAATATTAAGAAGCCAGTTCCTTTGTGGCTAAGATTTTCCAAAGATACTGATGATTTGCATGCACTAACATCTTTAATATCTGAGTGGTCTCCTTGAAAGATCTCAGAAAGCCTGTTTTTGGAGAAACTGTGCTCCTCAGCTGTGAAACTGAGCCCTTTTCAGTTGTCATAGTGTAAATGACTAGTACAAAAAATTATAGATACTTTTGTAAATCTTGGCAAAGTTAATCTTTGACCTTGTAGTTATGCATTTTTTTAAAAAGACCTGCAAGTTTGTTTGTATTATTAGAAGCCACCAGCATTAATTCTGAACCCTCCTCAGACCTGTCTTATTTAGATGTGGATTTAAACAAGCAAATAAGAGCCTATTTAATAGAGAATTTGGGAGTACTTCAGCAGAATTATCAATGCTGGCTTTAGTTCATTTTCTGAGGTAGACATAAGTAGTACCATCCCTCTCCCATTAACTTCATACCTCCTCAACAAAACACTGCAGAGAATTAGATTCTTCTCTGGTGCCAGTTTGAACAGGAAACATTTAGTGCTGGTGAATAAGTATCTTCCATATGCAAATTTGCTTATTTGCTGCCTCTAACTTCTTGTTAAGGGAAGGGGCCATTTATTTTGCTTAAAGCATTCCCTGGGAGCTATTCAGCTGAAGAAGATGCTAAGTGCTCTGCTGAGGAGGGTCTTTAATTTCCTCAGCTGGTACAGCTGGAAAATCCACGTTTATTTGTTCTGTGCTCAGAAACTACTGGGACAGACACATATATTTGCTATGTAAAATACATTGTTAATTTCTCAGCATGTATTATCATGCTGGGTCAGAGTTAGGAAGGTTAATGAAACGTTTAAAGTGAATTTTTGCATAGCATTTTTTTAGTACTGTAATGGATAAACCACAAAGCCAAGAGTATGTTTATGTAGGGTATCAGTTGTTTTCATCCTATATGATTCATAGAGGCTATTATTGAGATGTTCTTACACCACTTCAACAAGATTATGCTCTTTATAAATACTCTTTTAAAGGCAAATTTAAAATTTGCTTGGAGCAGTAGAGTTGATGTCTCTCTGAGTTTGATTTAATTTATGCTAGAGGCCAGACTGGCTGTAGTTGCTCTTGGGGTTGAGATTTTTAGAGGAGGGACATCTGTGTCACCCCGTTGGTCCAAAAATCAGTGGAGCTCAAGGGTTCTGAGTCTGTCATGTATAATAAAGACAGTGTTTCTGACTGGCTTCCCTGGTCCAAGACATCCAGCCTAAGGCATTATGTAATGGTGACTTTTGTCTCCCTGCATTTCTTTGCAGAGCTCTTCGAGCAATGGAATTTCTTGAATGTCATCAGAAGTCAAACCCAGATGTGGACTGTTCCTGCTCGAGATGTCAGAAGTGAAACCAGCTTTCTGTAGCTTCCCATGCTGCAGTGGGAGAAAGATAAAAAGTTATGTGAACACCATGAAATTACCTCCAAATGGAGCAGTGGATATGTTCACAAGGACTGCTTGCAAATAAACAAATAAAAATGTCACCACTTTCACACAGTGAGGCTTGAAAAGAACGTGCCAAGATCAAATAGGAGCTGTACATGCTGGAGCTGGAACTGAAACAATCTGATCTACTTTGTTTGCTACTTAACAAACGAGAAGCTTGATTAATAAAAATGTTCTTAAGCCTTTTTAGCTCTGTGGTAGATAGAAGACTGCTCCAAAGTGGCTTTACTGTACTTTACAAAGTGGCAGGCTATACTGGCAGAGCATGGCAACTGTTTGACTTTTTTCTAAGCAGTGGTTTTGGCATCTGCTGAACAGAATATAGAACCATGGAATGGTTTGGGTCGGAAGGGACCTTTAAAGGTCATCTAGTCCAACCCTCCTGCAATGAGCAGGGACATTTTCAACCAGACCAGATTGCTCAGAGCCCCATCCAACCTGACCTTGAGTGTTTCCAGGGATGGGGCATCTACCACGTCTCTGGACAACCTGTGCCAGTGTTTCACCACCCTCATTGGAAAAAAATTCTTCCTTCTATCTAGTCTGAATCTGCCCTCTTTTAGTTTAAAAGTATTCCCCCTTGTCCTGTCACTGCAGGACCTATTAAAAAGTCTCTCTCCATCTTTCTTTTAAGCTCTCTTTAAGTACTGAAAGGTTGCTGTAGGGTCTTCCTGGAGCCTTCTCTTCTCCAGAATGAACAACCTCAACTCTCTCAGCCTGTCCTCACAGGAGAGGTGCTCCAGCCTTCTGACCATTTTTGTGTCCCTCCTCTGGATCCACTCCAACAGGTACATGTCTTCCCTGTGCTAAGGACTCCAGAGCTGGATGCAGTACTCCAGGTGAGGTCTCACCAGAGTGAAGTACAGAAATGGGGACCAGCACTACAAGCCAAACACAAAGTCCAAAAAAGCCTTGGGAGGCTAGATATCTGTTTTATTTCCATCCTGCCTTTAAGAGGCAGAAGCTGCTGTCTTCAGTGAACTTGTCATTAGCATGGGTGAGAATGATATGGGTTGAGTCTCTGACCCCATTTCTGCTACTGTAAGCTGAAGTAATTCTGACTGTAGGAATGCTTTTCTGTGGTTGAGCACTTTTAGGCGTTTAACTGTTTATTTAGTCCCTTCAGTAGAATCATTGATGTCAACAGCAGCCAAGAATGGCCCCAGTTGGCCAGTCATCAGATAAAGAAGACAAGATTGGAGTTTCAGGGGAATTTGATGTGCACAGCACCACTGATCTTCTCACAGTGGTGCAGTGTAGAAAGATAAACTGCCCCAGTCTTAACAATATAAGAACCAAGCATCTGAGATAGAGATGGTTTTACCTGTGAATTTTTAGAGGTATCACAACCTATTTGTTTGGGAATCTGTTTGATTGTTGTTTATCTTTCAAAAATCTGGAAATCAGCTTTCTCCTTTGTTTTAGCAGAAAATTTTTCAACAGTTTCAGCTAAATAAATATAAGGCATGGGATCTTGAACAGATACAGTCTTCTCCAGGGTACATGCCAGAAATTGGAGTTAATGGGTAGCAACAAGAGAAATAAATGAAAATTCTACACTTTAAACAGTGGACAAAATACTTTGTCCTGTTAAGACTCATTTTTTGGTTACTTTATATAAGACTTTTGCAAGTTCTCTGATCTTTTTTGCAGGATAAATGTAAAACAGACAGACAGAAACTCTTTTTATAACTTCTGCGGTCATCATAAAGAAACAAAGAATGACATCAGCCTTAAAAATATCCAGGTGACCTAGATTGTCAGCTGAGAAACATGTTGCTAGGACCAAAAATCTGGCCAGAAAATTTGAAAATTCTGGTAATATGTAACTGCAAATAACCTAGCCATGCTAGTCAGAGCGCTCAGTATTTTTCGCTCAGTATTTTTTGACATTATAACTGGTTATGCACAGCAGGTCAGTGTGTGCCTCAGCAAAACTGGACATCAGGAATCCACCAGCTTAAACGGAGGATTGCATTACACACGAAAGGGAAAAACCTCTTCAAGTAAATGGTTTCATTTGTATCTCACAGCAAATTAGATTCCTTCAAAATCTCCTCAGTGGAGTGTGGCATCATGAAGCCTTTCATCAGGGGCCCCAGACTGGGCTCCGCTTCAAACTTCTTCAGAAGAACAGAACAAACATCCTCCTTCCACTGAGCCGGATGTTTTCCAAAGGTAGAACAAGGTATCCACTGTAACTCAAAGGGAGGAAGGATCACATAACACCAGGCGTAAATGTGGAGCTACCAGTTTTCACAGGCTTTTTTATTATTACTACTTTTTTAAACCAGGAAGTTTTTCCACATCCCTGTTAGAGCTATGAAGTTCTTTGGGTTTCCTTGCTTTGGATGTACTGACATCCAAATCCCAAGCTCTCAAACACAGCCATTATGCGCTAGGCATCTTAGCAGAGAGGGTGGCTGGTAGAACATTTCACTCTCATAACAGCCCTATGGTGTACGTGGAAAAATATTTATCAGGAAACATTTCGTGTGGTTTTAGGTTCTCCTTTAAAGCAATTTAGTGTCTGGAAGGCAAGGGAGAGGTGAGCAAGTTCGCTGCACACTGCCAGCAACTTCTCTGTAGACTTCAGCTTTGGAATCTGATGCTAATCAGCTACACCTAATCTTCTTGGGAGTTGTCAGCAATTCAGATCAGGGTTGAAGCACCTTTGCTATGGCACCATGGAAGCAGTGGTTTCTTCCCTTAACTCAATATCCAGTTGTTAGTCAATAGAGCAAAAGTTGTTTCTGTGAACATATTCCTACTTTTCATCACTCTCCCGCTCTAAACATGTTTGTATTCCTGTTACAGAGTTCTCCAGGATGATGGAACAAACCATAGCAAGGGTCTTTTTCTTTAGCAAACTGCATGAGTTTCAAGAAGGAGCCTCCGTGAATCTGGTCACTTTAAAATAGTGCACATTCCTCCGGACTGTTCTGTCCTTGCTTTAATGGTTTTGCATGTTTTGCCTGCATATGCAAAAATACTTAGATGGAGATGTTGTTTTAAGCATTCTGGAAAATTAATTTTTTCATTCATGCCCAAGAGAGGAAAAGAGCCTGATCAGCTCAAGGGATTAGTAAAAAGGGATTTGAAGTTTTTCACCTCCTAGTGACTCACTTCTAGACTGCAAATTGTAATGTTTTCAAGACTGGCTAGCAGCACACTGAAAAATGTTTCACGCTGGCAATCCCATTGCCCTACATGGGAATTTCTGTCACAAACCTCATACTGCCTGGCATTTTCTGCAAATTTCTGGGCATTTCCAAGCTAATAGGCTAAAAAATTAATGACAGGGAGATGACCTACCACTCTACCTGCAAAAGGTATGTCTCGAGGACAGAAGAAAGCCACTGTTGTGCTTTGTGATTCGTTGATTATATTGATAATGAAAGTGTTTTTCTCTTTTACACAGTCAGGCTGCCTGTCTGATAAACTCATGTTTACAGAATAATGTATCTCTCTGGACATTATTAAAAACAAGAACTGCATAAACAGCAGCAACAGAAGCTTTAACATCACTTCCATCCCATGTTTAGACTTTAGTCACCATTCCCCAGAGCATCCCCTGGAGGAACTGGTGCCCAGGGCTGGGACGGGTGTGCTCTGTGCTGGGTAACAAGCTGGCTGGGTGGCCGGGCCCAGAGTGTGGTGGGGAATGGAGTCACATCCCGCTGGCGCCGGGCACAGGTGGTGTCCCCAGGGACCAGCGCTGGGGCCAGTCCTGTTTGATGTCTCCATCAGTGACCTGGACGAGGGGCTGGAGCGCACCCCCAGTCGATTTGCAGAGGACAGGAGCTGGGGGCAGTGTGACCTGCTGGGGGGCAGGGGGCTCTGCAGGGGTCTGGGCAGGCCGGGCCGAGGGGCCGAGGCCAGTTGTATGAGGCCCAACGGGGCTGAGTGCCGGGCCCTGCCCGTGGGTCACACCAGCCCCCCACAGCGCTGCGGGCTGGGGGCAGGGGGCTGGGAACTGCCCGGCGGGGAAGGGCCTGGGGGGGCTGGTCGGCAGCCGGCTGGGCATGAGCCCCCCGTGTGCCCAGGTGGCCACGGCGGCCAGCAGCGCCCTGGCCGGTGTCAGCAGCAGCGTGGCCAGCAGGGCCAGGCAGTGCCCGTCCCCCTGTGCTGGGCCCTGGTGCGGCCGCACCTCCAATGGAAAGGACAGAACAGGCCAAGAAGCCCTGATAAAGAACAGACTCTTGGCTCAACCAGCTTCAGAAGATAATCACAGGCTTTCTGGAAGCCAATGTAAGTGCCATGCCAGAGCACAGTCTAATTTCTGTGTTAAGCCCTTTGCCAGGAAACAAACTATTTCATTCAAGAGGTTATTGCATTAAGGAGAAATGACTAAGGCTGAGATTCTGAGATCCAGTTCAGTGCTGAACGCCACCTCACTTGACAAGCAGACCTTAAATAACAAGAAAGGCATTCAAAAAAGTAAGGTTTTCACTCAGTTATATTTTTAGGTGGGCCTCCTGCTTACCTCTAGGCATCTTGTTTCTTATCAGAATGAGTTAAAGCTTCATGGAGCTTAAGATGGAGGAAACCTGAGCTGCTATGGTGCATGACTTTATTAACTGAGTAGGATCAAATGGGTGAAAAAACAGTGACGCTGGATGGGAAACAGGATTCCCTTCTCTGCACAGAGCTATGCCCAAGTGTGGTAGTAAGCAGAATCTATTGAAAAATACAAAATACCAAATTTATTCACAAGTACTTTAATGACTTCGGTTTACCCTGGCTTCTGCAATCAGAATTATTTGCAATAGCTGGATGACAACCAGATTTTTTTTCAGAAGAATGCCATTTCATTGTTCTACTTTAAAAATTTCCGTCATTCAATTAGGGAGCTGAAACAATGTCTTGGACAAAAAATTACATGTTCGCTGCAAAGCAAACAAAAAACAAACACAAGCCCAATGGTTTTTTCCATTAAAATAGCTGTCTTTCTTCAGCTGGCTGTCCCAGTATAAATCCTAATGGAAGCAAGGCACAGCAGTTTCTGTCTGTGTAAACTCAAGGAAAAATGCAGTCGGGGGAGCAAAGCTGATCAGTCCAGGTAACTCCAAGGGAAGAATAGATTCCTTTTGCAGCAAAGACAAAGGCTTAAGCAATCGGCTGCACTCCATGAGTAAGGGGTAGGAAAGTACGCAAACAAATGATTCACAAATAAGCCATAGGCTGAGAATTATTAATTGGTTTACTCACTGGATTCTGACACATACCACATTTTTGAAGATTTCCAACCAAAAAAGGTTATCCTGTTTGTTGCACATTTTACCCAGAACTTTAGTGTGCCTAGAAAGAACTGCATTGCTCTGAGTTTAAGTTTAGCCTTTTTTTTTTTGTTTGGTTTTTTTTTTTTTTTTTTTTTTTAATGGAAACTGAATTGAAAAACCTTCCTTTGAATGAAACATAAGGCTTTGACCACTTTTTTATCATTATGACTATGGCACTTTTCATTGAAGTAGGGTGTTAACCTCTGAGACCTGGCTATGTTCCAACTCAGATGTTTTTCTTTCTTCCCGAATTTTCTCTAATTTCAGTTGGATGACGTATTCCTCACTTCCCTTCCTTTGTGTAATCCTGGTGGCACAGAATGGGAAAGGCTGCTGTGTTTCCCACCACAGGGATTGCCTGCTACTGAAATGCAAGTGGAGAGGGATACCTGCACAGAGAACCACATTCATACTCTCTGATGCATTTAAGTGAAGCTGCAGAACCAGGAGGCAGACTCTGCAGACTTTGCCCCCAGTTTATTGCACATGCTGGTGTCCTCCTTTGATAGCGGCAGTGCAGAAGCGGGGAGCAGCTTTATCCTGAGGATCACTGTCTGTTCTTTGTCCAAGGGCTCTTTTTGTCAAGCCTAGAAAGTGACAGAGGACCATGATTAGCTAATGAGCTATTAACCCTCAAATTTAAAAAAAAATGAGAGGCAATTCTGCAGCATAAGGAAGGACCAAAAACTCCAGAGGAACAAATGACTTGTAGATGGTCCGTCTTTAAGATACATAAAAGCAGCCTTAAAGAATTAAAAAGGAGTCCACTCTCATGGCCACTCCTCTCTTTCACATTAAACCTTTTGTTTATGCCCAAGTATGAAAATCTTTATGTGTTGCATTTGCGTGGCCAGGTGTTGGTGTCGGTGCCGCGGGCAGCTCCCCCCGGCCGGCAGAGCCGCTGCCCCCCGGCTCCAGGCCGGGCCCGCCGCTGGCCGAGGCCGAGCCCCGCAGCCGCGGGGGCAGCGCCGCGGGGAGAAGGGGCTGAGAAGGGGAAAAACCCCCGCGGGGGGGAACAGCGGCGGCAGCGAGGGGGGCCGGGAGGGGCGAGCGGCAGCCCCGCAGCCCCCCGGGGCAGGGCCGGGCCGGGCCGGGCCGGAGGAGGCCGGGGGGGCTCCGGGCGCCGCAGCAGAGGCTCCCCGGCAGCCCGCGGGGAAGGGCAGGGCAGGGCAGGGCAGGGCAGCCCCCGGCGGGGCAGGCTGTGCCCCTCAGCCCACGGAGCCCGCGGGGGAGCAGCTCCCCCCCGCAGCCCGGGGCAGGGGGTGCCCGCAGGGGGCTGTGACCCGCGGGGGCCGCGCCGGAGCCGGCTCCGGGCAGGGCCCGTGGCCCCGCGGGGAGGAGCCCGGGCCGGGGCCGGGCTGCGGGCAGGGCCGGTGCCCCCGGGGGGGCTGGAGCCGGCCGGGCCTGAGGGGCTGCGCCCCGCGGGGGGCCCCGCGCTGGGGCCGGGCAGGGGGTGAGGACCCTCCCCCGGCGGGGCAGCAGCGGCCGGGACAGCGGGGGCGGCACCGGCCGCAGCCCCGGGACAGCCCCGGCCCGGCTGCGGGCAGCGGCAGGGCGGCGGCGGCACCAGGCCCCGCCGGGTCAGCCCGGCGCAGAGTAACACCTTTCCCTTGTCAATAAGTGGTCAGCAAGCCTTTCGCAAGAATATTTCTCACATACTCCAGAGTATTGCGCTAAGGTAGAAGGCTAGCTCTTGTTTTTCAGAGGCAGCGATCTGCAACAGGCCTTTCCAACTGGCCCCTGGAAGGTCTGGGCTGGCATTTCTGCCCTGCACCACCATCTCCCTCCTGACACAGCTGCGTATCTGGGCCTGGAATGAGCTTGGTTGGTATTTTGGCAGCGCTCAACCTACATGCAAAGGATGAAGAAACACTCAAGATACTTTTCAGAACCTAAGAAGCCATTCAATAAAACCAGGGCAAAGTCAGTTTTGATATTGCTAATATTTCATAGAAAATCCACCTCATCCCAAGATTTTATTTTTATAACCTTTCAGGATTTCTTTGGATACCACAGAGACACAACCCTGATTCCTTGAGGATAACTTCTAAATCTGCTTCAAAGATGTACTAGGGCGATACCCCAGCTCGGATCTGACATTTGTGGCTTCGGCCCATCTCTGCTCTGAAGGTTAGATAGCTATTCCCGTTCCACCGGTGTGATTTTAATTTTAAAAGCAGTTCTCCTGGCAGGCTGCTCTGCCCTCAGCCAATTACGTAAACTGTTGACATATGCAGACCAGTTGAGGCCATTTTCTCTGTTAAATTCAAACCTTGTTTTAAAAGTGCAGTTTTAACATGTTGTTCTTTCTGAAATATTCCACAATATGTGCTTTCACGTTTGGTTATATAACGTTACATTCTTTTACAATAATAAAGCTGAGTGTATTTTGGAATTGTTCACAGACTGAAGCAGTTTAGCGAATGGGACACATCCAGATGTGAAAACGTTCTGTGGCTTGGCTAGACATGTTACTAAACCTTTGACTCAGCCATCCAAATGATGCTCAGGATGAATTTAGATTTCCATTCTGAAAGGGACCTCGTACTTTCCTAATATACACAGGGGGAACCAGGGGTTCCTATTTCTGATGCTGTTAAACTTTTTAGTTAATTTGTTAGACAATTTAGCATAAATTTAACAGAATGTTAATTCGGGAGGATGTTGAAACTGTTTATGAGCTTTGTTTAGGTACTTATATAGTCTGCTAATGGCCTGGATACAGGAGAATACATCATTAAATAATAATGCTGTATTGAATCCAATGTCTCAAGCTTCAGACTAGGGGCAGAGATACTGGCAATAACGTGGAAAGAAAACCCTGTTTGGTAGGTTTTCACGTATGGGCAAATTGCTTTGATTTTCCCAAATTCATAGGTGGGCACTAAAACGTAAGCAACAAAGGAATCTGCTAATCAGACAGGATAAACAAAATCATTTGTAAGTACGTGGGGCTTTTCTGTTTCAAGAAGCTGATGAAGAAATGTGACACAGGCAGGGCTACTGCTATACAGCACCCTCTTGCGTGGTGCTGGGCAGCCAATATGCTGCGACCTGGGATTTTTCCAGGGGACACCTCTATCCTATGAAGGCATGTCGTGACCCTGTGGAGCAGAAGGTGACTCAGGCCAAAGCTGTGGTCTGCATCTCCAAACAGACATTTGAAAGTACTCCCATAACTCTGCCAAGGGTGTGATATCATCAGCATGAGTCTTGGCACAGGGGATCTCTTGCCCAGATACCATCCACTATCTCCTTCCTCCTTGTTATGTGTTGTCATCCCCGCTGCAGCTACATGACCTGCACGTTCGATTGCTGCAGGATACTGCTTCCCCCTGGCCTTGTACTGTCGTTGGCACAAATTTAGGTGTATGACCTTACAGGATAGATCCTGCAGGACTTACATATATTGGTCCTGTATTGTCTCTGAACAAGGAGAAATTCGATGGACTTCAGGAATTTTGTTACAGCCTCCATGTGCCACTCATTGCTCTGGTCCTTCATCGTATTAGCTACCTGATGATTTACCCACAGCCTAGGGAAGTTAGACTAAAAGTACTTCGTGAGGATGAAATAATCTGCTTCAGTTGGCTTATTCCAATCTCAGGTTCTGGTCTGAATCAGTCAGGACCTGTACCATTAACTCAGCAGCATTTCTGCTGGTATGAAACAATGGGTCTGTGTCAACAGCATGCTGGTCTGGCTTCACATCACATTGCAATCAAAGTCATCATGTCATCAGCCTGTAGAAACACAGTGGTCATCCACAACAGTTATTTGAAATCTGACTTTTTTTTTTTCTCTGAGCTGTCTTTGATGGAAAACTCTGGGCTGATTGCCTTTTGAGTTTGCTATTTTATGTTGTTTGTTGTTCTGCTTCCTGGTTATTATTGATATCCCATCATTATCCAAATACTTGCTAACCACAGGAATTAGTGCAGCTACAAATTCTTTCTTTTATTTCTCCCCTTTGCTCATAACTTATGAATCTTTATTTATTTGTAGAGGCAAGAAGTCACAAAGTGTTTTCAACCCTTCCCTGCATATAGGCAGAATACAGTGATTTACCACACAAACAAAGACTTTAGATTTATCACCTCACAGCATTTATTGTTTTATTTCTCCACATTGTTCTTTTTTATCCATTCAAAGGATTCATCCTGACACAATTCAGTTTATTGTCATGGTGAGATACTAATTCAAATGTTGAGCTTCGGCTTCCGTTATCAAAGTTACTATTTTAAAAACATGCTAATCTCCAAATACCCTTCATTCACAGCTGTGATATCTCTGGGTGGGAAATAAGAGACAACTTAAAATTGCATGCCAGATCCGCTTTATTTGCAGATGTGCCATGTACACAGAACAGCCACCTGTCCTTGCCAGCAGTAAAAGAGATGTATCTTAATGCCTGCACACATTGCTTTGCAACAACGAAAGCTTTCTTTTCAAGGAAAAGACTCTGGTCATTTCATGCACTTATATGGTATTTTGTAGCCCTAGTACTGTAGAGCCAAAGGAAATGTACATGTCCAAGAGAGTTTGCTGGATACACAGGCAGTATTCTTGGAACTGGGCTTAACTGTAATCATCAGGGAAATCACTTTGTTGCTTTCCTTATGCTAGTATAGCCAATGTGCAATGCAGTGTGAGCCTCCATCCAGAGTAGGAACTTTTCCAATCTTTCTGAAAGCATCAATTTCATACACGACAGAATGACAAGCAGCACACATACACAAAAACATACAGATTTTTTTTCTCTTTGCACTTTATCTCTGGGAAGTCTCACACTTGTGTATTAATCTACCAGGTTATCTCTGGGAAGTCTCACACTTGTGTATTAATCTACCAGGTCTATTCTGGAGACTTCCAGTTCTGCTCAAGATTTGCCTCAAGGGTTGAGAGTCATCTCACCTAACATTAGGCATCTGTAGCATAGATGCCTGCAGCTAAACTAGGCACCCGAATTGCCTTTTGTAGTCAGTGGAGAGCAACAGGCATTTTCAGGGACGAAGCTTAGGGACCTTTTTATTCAGAACTGGTCTGTGTTAGATATTTAGCCTGGGTGAAATGGATTTTACCCTAAAATCCACTTAATAGATCTTCACTGTCAATAAAGGGAGCTTGGGAGATCAGCTCAGATGTGTGTACCTATATGCACATTATAGTGACATCTGAGCCCTATCCCTTCTGTTCAAAGTAAAACCTCATCCTGATTTGACACCTTCTGTGGATGCATAGTGGGTTTATACTCCATTTAAGGGAGATATTTCAGCCTTTGCTACTAAAGCCTGTTTATCACTTTCTCAGTCACCAGGTACTATACCATGATCTTGCTTGTCAGTCAGACTTCTATGCTGGGTATCACTTTTGACTTTGTTGACCCCATTTAAATACAGACTGTCTCAATTGTTTAGGTTCCTCTAAGATAAAGTCTTTCCTATGTACCTCATAGGCAAAAATTCTGTGCAAGCTTTAGGTCTTTTTCATGAGCAAGCTGTAGAAATTGTCTGCAATCAAACTGCTTAAGAGTATGAAACTCACTGATTACTCAGAATATGGATAACTCTAACTATGCAGTGATTATGTACAATCTGTATATATACATAGGCACATCTACACTATTTTACTGACTTCCCCTTCTGTGTTCATCAGCCCTCAGCTGTATCTCTTCACCTTCATCAAGGTGCACAGCTTTTCCTTGCTGTCTCTTTCTGTCATCCATATTGAGAGAACAGCTCCTGCTTCTATCTCGTATTTGCCATGTTTTCAGAAAAAAAGCTATTCCCATTAAATATCTATCAGCTTCATTCATTTTTCTCCTTCAGATTCCTCCTCATAGCTTTCCTTGGCCCTGATGCCTAGAAAATACTTGGCAATACATGCTGTCTTGCTGACTAATGCATCGTTTCCTCACTCTACGTATAGGTCTATTGTCTTTTGGCTTGGATTTAGATTGTAAAGCTATTTGCCCATTTGTATACAGTGCTGAGCTTAAGTTCTCTTGAGCCACCATAGTACAGCAAGTAAATAACAATCAGATAAACAAAATTTGAAAAATCCAGGTAAATAACTTTTTACAGATTTCTGGTGGAGATTTCCACTGTCCTCTTTCATAAACACTAGCAGTGTTCTTCCTTTGTTACAAATTCTTCATTCTTCTGGTTTTGATTCTTTCATGCTTCTAGTTAAAAACTTCAGCTGGGTTCTGAAGCCAACACACTGTTGCAAGCATGCACTTTTTCAGTAAAATTCTTTTCTTTTGTTTGTGTTTGTAAATTACACATTTTAGGATAAAAGATCATCACCTTTTCTGCCCAAGTGAGGCAGAACACTTCCAGGCTGTAGCAGGTTTCTGCCATCTGTTCTCAGACAGAAAGGGTTACACTTCAGGTGGGCATTGGTGATACAAGGTTTATTGGTAGTCTTTTGCTAGACCAGCTGGTATAGCTTGAAAAATTAGACAATTTTCCAAAATATAAGCCCTTTGTATGTCTCAAATATGTGCAAAATGTAATGTATGTAAAATGCTCTAACATCTTTCATGCTATAGAAACAAAAAACGGAAACACACCAGGAAAAGTGTAATGTACAACCAAGTCCTGAGAGACTACTACATTTGGTCTAGAAAGAACACAGTCAGTGCTACATCAATAATCTAAGGTTTATTTTTACCAGAATTTTTACCAAAGGATGCTACTGTACTTAAGTGGATGGAATTTTTGAAAAGAGGTATTTAAACACCTCATAAGGAATTACTTCAGAACAGAAAGCAAACCTCCACTGATTTTATGGAGTGGTTAACAAGTGTCATCCTAGCCTGGAACACACACAGAGCAGTTACGGCTGTGATTACAGTCTTACCAGATAAATATCCTACTTCAAAAAAGTTCTTCTAGACCTCCTATCCTACCCTCAAATAACCCTCATGTTCGAAATTGGGGTGTCATTTACAGAGATGCAGTTTCTTCAGGTCTTTTGTTTTGTGTGGTGCCTCATTTCTGGTTTATCTCCAGTGAAATCCAGGTGAGGAGATAACAGGTGGAAAAATTAAACTACTGCATGTCAGTAATTAATACTACAAATATCTCTGAGGCGCAAGAACTATGTATTCATTGAACTTGTTTTTCCCAAATGTATGAAAACTGAGCACTGACAGAAGGAAAAAACAGTCCATCAGGGAACTAGCTCAGGTGCCTGTCACCATCAAACATCTATTAGTGCCTGCTCTAGGGTTAAAGCATCTGTTCATGCAGGCTGTGGCTGCACAGAACTGCTCAGAAATGGATGTAGATGGCTATAGGGGTTTCATCAGGAACAGAAATCCATACAAACTCGATCTCAGGGAAATCAGTCAGCATTCCCTCTGTGCTCAGCCAAGCCTTTTGTAGGTGCCCCAACAGCTTTGCCTTATTTAGTGTGTCCTGTTTCTCTGGATGACTGTTTTCTGCTCTATGCTAAACATGCCTTATGACTTGGGAAATGCTGTTGATCTGAAATGATGCTCAAAAGCTTTTGCAGATGGGCAGGAATGTTTCATTCTCATAAAGAAAGGGCTCCAGACGCAAGAATATCAGTTCTCAAGAAAAAAGTAGGACAACACCTGGTGGAATGGAAATAATCCTCCTTTTCTCAAGGACAAGGGATGTGCTTATATTATTTCTCATTCGGTTTTGTGCTCGGCAGCAGCAACTTGTGCTATACCCATTATTTTGTCAGTGGTGGAGGACCTTATCTTCAGCTTGGTATTTTATCATCCACACAAGCAGCTTTTCCTAAAAGCAGTGAAGTTACATGATGTTAGTTGATTGCAGGGTTTGCTGCTGCTTCAAATCTGTTGATCCTGACATTCTGCTAACATCTGCACATGACTTCCTCTATTACAGTTCCAAGCATTGTCACTTTCCTTCTCTTCATCAATGTCTTGATCTGATGCAGTGTCTGTGCAGCACTGTGAAATTAGTCACCTTTATGTAACACAGCACTGATCCAAAAAGCAAATCTTTTTCAATTTATACTTGAAGATTTCAGACTTTAATAGGATCCACTCAACAGGGGCCTATTCACATCAGGTATGAATGCAGTCTGAGAGGAACTAAAGGCTGCAATATTAAGCCCTGAGTTAATCAATTCTTTTTTTTTTTTTTTTTTTTTTTTTAATTTGTAAGAGTAATAATCTTGGATTGTATTGCATCCCTTTACTATACTCTTAGCAAGACACATAGGACAGAAATATCTCCATCCTAAAGTAAATGTTGAAAACTGAGCAGATGCATGATGCTGCCTCCTCCAGTGACTGCACGTGAACCCCAAGGTGATTAGCTGAGACAGAGTCACCTCTGCTATGGACACAGGGCACTGCAGGCAATAAATCCCACCTAAATTGCCTGAAAATACTTGAGTGACTGTGTTCCAGAACAGAGTATGTATGCTGAGAGTTGCTGTGGGACAATTACCGCTTTGTACTGCCAGTGAATATACTTTGTCCCTATAGCTTAAGTAGCCTGAACAGTCAAGCCGATGGGTCAAGATTCATGATGATTCCACATGTGCAGTATTTATTTCTTTCTTCATCCCTGAAAACCTCAGGAATAAGGTTACTGGTTGTTCAACTATAGCATATATGTTAGGATTACATCTTTATTTACATGATCACATGCTATTTTGCCCTATAAAACAGGGTACAGAATGATTTCACAGGAGGAAGGAATTAGAACAACCTTCCATCTGGCATCTACTTAGCTTTCCAGCCTATATGCATGATGTTTTATATATGATATATAGGAAATGTAATGGTAAGTTGCCTGTGAATCCTGTTCATACCGCAGTCAGGGAGCGAGGGGAATGGTAAAGGATGAGAAGACAGTGCAGAGAAATGTGGTTACTTTTTTAGCATCAGTTTTCTTCGCAAAGCATGCTGGGAAATGGCAGAGTATGGGAGAAAAAATGAGGCTGTTAGCAAAGACTAAGGAAGGAATTTACAGGAGTGTAGAATAAATGGTAGCATGACTCAAAAACTGTGGATACTCACTGTAGAGATTTGAAAGAGTTTAAGATCCAGTGAGATGCCGATAAAACTATATAGCATGCTTGTGAATGCTCATCCAGTGTTTCAGTGTTGAGAAGACGAGGGAATTCATGCTTATTTTGCATCTGGAAACTCCAATACTGATCTCTGAAAAGGAGCATCAGCAACATGTGCTTCATTTAATCCTCACTGCTTTCTTAGGTGTAACACAGAGGCAGTATCAGCCCCATGGTTGCTCTAGTAGCACATCCTGGCTGGACTTAGATCAAGCTCCTCTAGCTCATGCTCTCCTCCTGAATGTTTACCCGTATCATGCAGAGAAGCATAGTGTGGAGTATCCTGTAGTAAGTACTGATCCATACTTGCAAATGCATATAGTAGAGATGTTCCTGATCATACCCTGATCTTACTCTTACACTGTCATTTTTCTGGGGAAGGTGCCCTGCAGAAAGTAAGAGTAGAAAAATGCATCCCATATGAAAGTCATATTGGTAGACCAGCTACTAGGTTTGAATCCAGAGTTTGATGTTTTATGATCTTTCCAAAAACCTAATTTGGCCTTGCCAATGGTAAGCCTGGAAAGCCTTGGGATGCATGCACGTGTCTAATTTTTTACAGAATCATCTTTAAGTATTGGTCAAAGTGATACATTGTGACTATAAGTGCTCTACCCAGCAATGTGCAAAGTTAGAAAATACTTATTTTGCCTAATTGTGAATGTTCCTCGGGGCGACATCCTCCCAGCTGAGAACTGAGTGTCCCTGTGCCAGTCAGTAAGGCAATACAAATTTACTGTCACATCTAGATCACTCCTGTGTAAGAATGAAAGGAAAAGCTCTTCAAAGGGTTAAAAGTCTCTGAAACTTTTCTAGTGCAGAGCCCTCCAAGTGCTAGCCATCTCAGATTGCCTCGTCTACTTAGCTGTTACCTTCTTTCTCCTTGTATATGTTGCAGGTACGTATGGGCCACTGCCCTTGAGTCCTGTGAGTCTACTTTAACTCTCCACCCTGGGTCTCCTGGGGTTTCTTCTCTCAGTCCCAGCCACATACCTTACTGTCTTAGGCTCCACAGGCCAACAACCCGTCCGCCAGACACAGTCTGCAGACAGATGTTCTCTTCCAGAGCCAGCTGTTGGCAGAAGTGGCCACTTCTGCCTGTGTCATCGTGTCTCCCCACCAAGGCTGCTATACTTTCTTTCTTTTTAAAAGACCAGCTCCATGGGTTTCTTCTGGTGAAGTAGTGGGAATGCTTCCTAACCCATCTGGGTGAAAAAAACCCAACTTGGCTTAGAAAGTTTAAATAAATAGTTTTCACAATATAGGTCACTTTGCCAGAGGTGGGTGTAGAAGTGTTTACACGAACAACTCATCTGACAGATACGAGGGGTCGGGAAACTGTGAAAGAGAGGCAGCAAAGAATGTTTGGGAGTGACAACTTCTTCCAGTGCCACAGCTGAATCTAGAGGAATCTAGGGTCACAAACTAAAACTGCCTACTATTCAGAAAGAACGCTAGCAGTTGATGTACGCAGCTTGTAGCGGAGCCATGCTTTGGTGCCCAGAGTACTGGTTAAGCTACAACTCAAAATGGAATGATAAAATAGAAAGATGTTCAAAATATGACAGATCCTTACACACCTTTTGAAGAGGAAAAGTATGTCTCACCCTTACATTATAGTACTCTGAATCCATTGATAAAATAGGAAGAGAAGAATTAGGTGACAGAGTGTTGGGTTTGAATGAGCCTTTGAATAAGTTCTCTACAAGGAATAACTGAGCTATCCGAGAGAAGTAAAAGACCATCACAGGCCAGAGATGGGAAAAATGAGTTCTTACTCCACCCATGTTCATCAGAGCCAAGAGTTAACACTGAGTAGCCAAAAGTTTGGAGTAGAAGCCACAGCAGTCAGCATGGCCTTGCTATGCTGACAAACGGCAGGAGACATCCCAGTCCTCACACCTTGATATCCTACTACAGTACTTGCACTTTCGACGTAATAAAGTATTATACAGACCTGGGAGTGATGGTGGGGACACTGTCACCTACTCTGTCATATATGCCAGAAGCAATGCTGTCCCCAGACCTGTTCTGGTGAGAAGGATCAAATGAAAGAACAAACGCTCTTTCTACTTGCCATGACTCTTCCAAAGGAAACGGATCATAAAACAGACATCGATAAATCATTTTCTACCCAAAATAAAATCTTGCTTATGTAATAAGAAAACCAGATTGTAGTATTATCTGTAAAATTGCTATCTGGGGGCTACTCATATTAGATCCCTTGTTTGGAGTGGTGTCCATGGATTTATTTATGAGTGTTCATTACTGAGCTGGAAAAGAGGTGAGAAGTAGGCAGGCAAAACCTTCAGACTAGTCAGTATTATTTAAGGAAGGAGAGACCTGGAGACAGAGCAAAGAGTTTCTAAAGGGATATTCTGGAATAATGCGCTCAGCTTGGCCACTCTGTCTAATAAAGAATACAGCTGAAAGAAAAAGGTTGAAGGATGGGCAGCAAAAATCATGTAAGAATGGAAAACCATGGGTATTAAAGGAAAAATGCTGAAACTTAATTTTAGAAATGGTACAACAAGGGGAGACTATGATGAATTGCATGAAATGATTGCTTAAAAGAGGCACATTGGGATTCTTCCATTCATGTGCTTTTATAAGAAGCCATTCACTGAAACAGAATAGCGGTGAGTGTGAAAGAAAGGAAGGAAATATTATTTCAAACACTATACAACCTCCATTGACTTACAAGGTATTAGGGTGAGAGATTAGCTGGGCTGAAAAAAGTATTTTCTGAATACTTCATGAGTATTTTCTGAATATTTTCATAAAAAATGCAAACATCCCCACATAAAGGAATAGAGATCAACCTGTGGTATGGAAGAGATATAAACCCTAAAATTCCACAGCATGAATGTAGCCAAACTGTAAGTGATACAGTTAGGGAGGAACCACTAACCCCAAGCATTCATGCACTTGGTTTTGTAGGATCTGGCCATTACCGAGGATAGGATACTTAACTAAACACGATTGGATCTAATTAACTAAACAATCATGATTGGATCACGATTCAGATCCAATATGAAGATTCCTAAGGATGCACCAACACTTTGGTGGGCATCCTGATTAAAAATGATGCCAGAAAAATTTAGATATCTATCTTGAATCACCTCATTTGGCTTTGAGTGTCAAAGGCATGAGATAGTGGGATCTGCTTAATCTTGTCACGGTGTTTGTAATTTTTTTGTAAAAGACCTTCAGATCCTCCCTCTCACTACAGTGACACTTGAAGTGCCTTGTGCTGTAGGTATTACATGGGAAGATGCATGTAATAAAACCTTTGTCCTCAGATGCCTCTGAAATGGTACACTCTCAATATGAAAAAAGGCTCCCACTGAAGGCAGAATTTGCTGGCGTTTTCGATTTCCTTCTAGCCTTCTTGTCTTTGCAAACTCAGCACAATGTTAAACTCTTTGATAGAAATACGGCATCTAATTACAGCTGAGAAGGTGCAGAAATGCTGCGTATATAACAACTGTATGTGTATATGCATTGACAGTTAGCCGTATCTTTAATTGCTGTGAAATTGCAAAGCCAAGTACAATGTGGTTTTAGTACTGGACATGGTTCTTCAACCTAGAAACAAGGTAGATAACTCTGTTGTGATTGTTTGTGGCTGTATTCCAACACCTATTTAAAAAATAAAGCCATGCCGATATAAAATGTAATAATTCCTGGGATTATATTAGAAAACAGATATGTGAATTATTTTCTTTACTCAAAAGCTTTTGAGACTTCTCCTTCTGGAGGATGTGTCACCAGCTTTTATTAAGGAATTTATTACTTTACAAATTGCTATGAATCAGAAGTATAGTGCATATGAAATGAACATGCATAAGGGGAAGACAAGACGAACGTGACCAGCAGCCTGATGGCCAGTGCCTGTTTAGCTGCTGTGGGAATCTGTGTATGAGCATGAGAATCATCAAGATATTTCATCTTCTTTAACCGTGAAACAGTGTTCCCTGGGTAAGACAAAACAAAGCCTAGATTAGGTGATCACCATTGTTACAAATCTTAAACCAAAACAAAGCACTCTTTCTTTTCTTTTCCAGTATTTAAACATTTAAACATTGTTGAGCCAAGAGTAAAATCATGCTGTTCTGCAGAAGCCTATACATTATCCTGATGTGCAGCAGCTGAAGATTTTGTCAAGGTACCTAACTGGGACCTTCCCCCTAAACCTCTGGCCTCCAGTTCAGGTCATTAACAAAGTGGTTGCATTCCAGTGGGTGTCTTCAGGGACCTCAAAAACATGCTGTTCTCCAGTTTTCTTTGTAGTCTGTAGTCCAAGATGTAGGCGGGGCTCCAACAAGTTGAAAATGCAGTCCTAATATTACCTCCTCCATGCATCTGTATTGTATTGAAACTTGACTATAAATAAAATGGTCAGCTTTGAGGTGGTTTTAGCTCTGTGGATGAATTGTGAGAATGGTGTTGAACTGTGGCATTTTGCTATGAGGTCAGAGAAACTTAGGGTTGTGCACCATGGTCACAGGCAGATTAAAAATAGCTGTAGGGGCTGACACCTATAACATGAACAGAGATTTCAATGTCCTCCATTGCGTTGATACTGGAACTTGTCCAGTCCCTGGATGAGCTGGTTCTGGGCACCAAAGTGGTAGTAAGCTACTTCAGGGGGGAAAGAAGTGAAAGCTTTCTGCCAGTTTATTGCCTTGAAGCAGGTCATCGAGGGTCATATAAGCATGAGAGCTGGCACTAGGAACAAGATGGGATCATACAGCCAGGGATTGATCAGGGCTGTGGCAATTAGACTGGCTTAAATTGCCACACAATTCTGACCAGAGCTGTACAACAGCTGTGGGTCAGAGCCCCACGGCTGTGGATGGAGATCCTTTCCTGTGCTCAGCTGTGCCAGCTGCTGGTCCCCTGCTGCCTCCTCCCACCAAACAGTGCTGTTGCCCAAGATCTGTCAGTAGAGCTGCCCAGCTCAGTCACAGTGAGCCAGGACACTTACCATGAAAGGAATTAAGCAAACCAAACTGTTTGGGACTGAAGTGGGCTGGGAGACAGGTCTGCCAGCAGCCAGGGACAGTAACCTCCAGAGGAGGAACATGGCAAGAGGTTTGATGGCTGGGTACACGGGGTACTCACAGCAAGTACTCCTGTCATAGCTGTTTACAACATGCATGCTGGTTTCTACCCATAAAGAGCCTGTATGTTTTATCTTTAAATAATAAAAATGCCCTGAGACAGACTACTTGATAACAAAATTTATTCTTACAGGGAAGAAAACCCCAGGTCTCTTTTATTTTGGTGGAGAGTGACATAGCAAGAAGAGGTGGTGAGAGCGGCAGCCAGGCAAATTTTATATGAGAAATAAGGCACAATTGTTCAACTGTGAGAGTGATTAACCAGTGGAACAGACTACCACAGGAAGCAGTAAATTTTCCATTCCTTCAAGTTTTCAGCTCAGGACTGGATGTCTTTCTGGAAAATACTTTTAATAAACATGAGATTTTGGGCTCAACACTAACTCAGTAAAATTCTGTTATGCTTATTAAACAGGAGATCAAGCTGGATGATATAGTACGCCTACTACTCTTAAAAATCCATGAAGTGTAAATGAAACAGCTATTGAGCTCCATTATGGAACTGGGAAGGGTATACACTCATACACTTTCCTTGTCAATGGCAATGTTCTGGCTGGAATATTGCAGTTCCTGATGACCTGGTGTCCAGGACAGCATCCTACTCCTGCTGAACCCTCCTCTGAGGTCAGTTCAGAGACAGATCTGAACCCCCTTAGCTACTATTACCTCCAATTCAACATCTTTGTGTCTAATTCAGATTGTGTTATACAAAAGCAGAACTACAAATTATGGGAAAAAGAAGCATGCTTTAGTACCAAGTGAATGGTAAGTAGAAAGAAGCGGATTTAGTTAGATACAACAGATGGTACATGTGAATGAAGGCTGAGTAACAAGCTTTTCATGCTGTCTTAAATCTGTAATTTTCTCAGCAAGTCATCTCGAAAGCTCTCCTAGGCTTAAAAACCTGGTGTTTTTTTCTCCTGAAATTAATAAAGCAGCTCTTAAAGAAACACTTTCCCTCAATAGTGCCCAAAGTCCATTAGTGAGAGAATCAGCATTATCATCTCCTTCAGTTTTATACATGGAAGTGAACAGAGTTGTCCATAGCAAGAGTGATCCTGAGGTCTAGATCTCAGATAAGTATCTGGCAACATGACAAATATACAAATATTTTTATTTTATTATTTTATTGTTAATAATATTTATTATTATTTATTGCTATTTTACTATTATTTTATTACAAGAACCCGATTTATTTTCTTAAAAGGGTTTTCTGTGTTTGTCTTTTTTGATAATAATCCCAAAGGAAGCAGGCTAAGGGATTCTCTTGCTCATCGTTGGATCTTGCCCTGATGACTCCCATCAAATACAGTGCAACAACAGACAATATATAGTTAAAAGCTGTAAACATTTCTGGAGTGTCATTTCCATCCATTAGATGCAGTTAAGATATTAAGAGTCAATCCACAGCCAGCAGTGTGGGTAATGTGCTGCCCAATGGCAAATGAACGGCATCAGGCGGGAGAAGAGTAGCCGTGAAGTCCCTGTTGCTCAGCCTGAAATTCAGCACGCGGCTGTGCAGCCACTTCACACGCACAAAGCTAGATGCCTGTGCGCCACCTGAGTATTTACATAAAACCAGGATTAGGAATGGTCAGCATGTGGTTATCACTGTGCACTTGGCTACCCAATTTAAAAGCAGGCCTTTGGTTTCAGGCTGAACTAAAAAAGTAAGAAGGCTTTTCCTATTATTGTTTCACAGTATTACAACACTGTTTTCATCCATGAAAGATGTCACAGCACACAGCCAAGCACAGGCCATGGTACACAGAAAGGATCTGAAGGCTCCACAGTCTTTGCAGTCAATTTTTTTTCCACCAGCCAACTTGATAAACCACTTCCCAGCAATAAGCCAACATACACAGTAACTGTTAAGTTTCTGAAGGATTATCAGAAATATGTAGCTATCCTGAGCTCAGACCTTACCTTGGCACTAAGGGTAAAGGAAACAGGCCAATGAGACTTTCCCCTGATTCTGCTGCTATGTAATCTGTTAGACTATTTTATTCTCTACTAATCCCTGTTGATTCTCTGCTTCCTTCTTCTCTGCCCTGCACCTGGAACATGCCTGTACAGAAGGGAACTCCAGAGGCCATTGGCCTCATTGGCCCTGTATAGAACCAGTTATGCCTAAAATATTCCTGACTGACATTTCTCTAACCTTGCAGTCTCTCTATACCATCCTCCACAGCAATCTATTCCTATTAATTATCTATTTGTATATTTTTTCTATATATATACTGAACTTTCTTTACTGTAATTAAAGCCCATTACTTCTCCTGTAGAACGAAATTATTTCTTCTTCCCAATGGCTTTTCATTTCATTCACATCTATTATCATCTCTCTTCTCAGTTTTCTGTTGTTTAGGGTGAGAAGTTGCAGTTTGTTCCATTTTTTCCATTGCAGGTCAGGGTTTCAACTCTGTCATCATTCCTGTTGGTTCTTCTCTGGACACTCTCCAGCTGAGTCATATTGTTCTTGAAGTGTAGTGCCTGGAACTGGATAAACAGATGAGACCTTAGCTGGGGTAAGCTGACATTATTCATGTTTTTACCTGTTATAATCTCCCCAGGCTCCATCCTGAAACCTGGTCTTACCTGTGCATTCCCCGTCCCATGCTTACATTTCTGCCTAAGCATAGTATCTCAAAATTATCCCCATTAAAAAGCTATTTTCAGACCCTTTTAGAAATATGTGAACAGCTTTTGGAATTCTAATCCTATACCCCAGTGTATTTTCAGTCCCCTCCCACCTCTTTGTCATTTCCATGTGGAATGTGCCCATTTCCTATTCCAGCAGCTAAATTATTATTGAATAGATTGAAAAAAGACTTAATGAGGGAGACTCCCACCTGGTAATGCTGCTATACTAATAAAGGATGGCAGCAAGGGACAGTACAACGCAATTGTGACAGCACTGTGCTAGTCTGGTAGTACCCAGCACAGAGACAGACCAAGTCTGTCATCTCTAAACATTTTAAGGTATTCAAGTGGAAAAGTGGCACAAAGCCATATTGGGCCATGGTTTAACCTGTTACTTTTAAAAGCAGCCTCAGCTTATATATTCTGTTCCCTGCCTTCCCTTGGGCACTTGCTTGGAACCCCGCACAGCCTCTTCTGTCAGGCCAATGCAACTATTTGTGTAGCCAAGTGGTAAACCAGATTGGAGGAAAAGTAAAACAGCACAAAGACAAGAAGTATAGCTCACGGCAGGATGAGTTCCCTGAACTGGGTCACTGTGGAGCTTGTGCCTGCACAAGGCAGAGGACAGGAACATGTGGCTCGAAGTGTATGCTCACTATGGGTTTGGGAAAAACTCAGCCCTTGCTGCTGCTCAGACAGGTGGCCCCATGCACCTCTCTGCCCTTGTCTTCTCTCTCATGCTGGGTGTAGTACTTAAAACTATTCTTTTTGGCTTGCTTAGTTTTCAATCTGGCTGGATCCCTGATCTGTATTGACTGCATATCTAAACAGTTGTTACCGTTGGCTCAAGACAGATGTTGGACCCTAAAAAAGTAGTTTCATGATTGGTTTTCATCTAGTTAAAATGATGTTTTGGCCCAGAATTATATTTTTTTTTTTTATTGTGCCTTCCACCAGCTCAGTGTGTGGCTGCATGATTGATAAAAAGGACACGGCAAGTACCAGCAGTATCTCCAGGGCTGTTGCACCAGGGCCTCAGGTACCTCAGCCTTCTGCATGCCCAAGGGCCTTCCATCTGCAACTCCGTACCTGCTTTCCAGCCCCAGCTCTGTGTCCTCTCACCCCAGATGCCTGGGAAATATTTCCCCGAGCTCCTGGGGCAGTATCGTTCCCTTGTTTTTCTCATGCTGTTTTCCTCACACTGTTCTTCTCATGCTGATATTTTCATGACCTTGCACCTGCAAAACCCTGGTATGTTCTTGGCAGGTTCTTGTGGGAAGTGATTGCCACCAGCGTGAGAATCACCCCTGCTTCCCCCCTTTGCCCACCCTTTGGCTGTAGCTTTTGGTTTACATTACAGGGGGCACAAAGTTAACAATTCAGTGTGCAGCGCCTACAACGCAAGTGGTTGCAACCAATAGCATTTGAGTGGGTCCCAATAAACATTATATTGTTATAATGGTAAAAGCACTACAGGGGGTGAGGTTTGTGTGTGCCTGGAGATGAGTCGAGAGGAGGCTTTCTAGGGATCCTGCCCTCACTTTTTTCTCAGCTGCCCACTTAGAAGAGTCCTCCCTTCCTCTTTCTCAATCTCTCTCTCTTTAGTTTATTTTTACTATTAGATTCAATATACGCCCTCAGCTACAAACCCCACTAGTCAATCTTTGTGCATATGAAGTCGGCCCCACACCCTATGGGCGACAGGGGAAAGGCATCGAAGGCAGGGATCCCCCTGACGGCCCCCTTGCTTTAGCAACAACACAGCCTTGGGGTAATTTTGCAGCATCTTACAGCTAAGAGTGCAGTTCTGTTCGGTTTAAATGAATGGGTTTAATTGATGAGTTTGGTTGTGTAATGGAGGGAACGGAACATGTGGCTGAGGCAGGAGGGGAGTGTCAGTGGAATGGCAGCTGCATTGGACTGCAGGAGAGTGAAACTGTAAGCGGGAAGAAAAGCTATTAATACCGAAGACTTTCCTCTCTGCAAAGAGTTAACAAGTTTATATGAACTGGTGTGACCAGGGAACTGGTTCAGGAACAGAAAACTACCAGTCACCACAGAACCAGGCAGATCCCAGGGAGCAGGGCTCTCAGGAGAAGAAAGAGCAACAAAGTCATGAGGCAACAGGACACAGGAGCTGCTCCAGCAGCTGCTGGTGTGGGCTGTTGCCTCCTTAGCACTGCTGGCAAATCTGTGCCTGCAGCCTGAAACGAGGTTTCACAGTTACTCTGGAGTTTTTCCAGTACAACTACTGAAAAATTAAACTGAAATATGAGCTGAGAGAATAACCCATTTATTTAAATATAGATTAACCTCAGGTGTCAGACCACTTTTCCCAGCAAACAATTCCTGCACCGTGCAGCTAAAGAAAAGCCTGAATTAGAGAGAATAAGTATATCTCTAAGGCATTCCTAAATCATCAGATTTTGTTGCAGCTAATCATTGCACTGATGTTTTGGCAGTGTGAGTAGCTTCTGAACATGATGCCAACATGGTCATCATGGCTGTGTGCATTTCAATGGAAAAATATTTTGGGCTAAGTGTTGTGCATGGCTATTTCAATAGAAAAATATTTAAGGGCAAGTGCATTGTCATGGTAAATTACATAGAAAAACTAGGGTGGGGCATGGGAAAAAAGGCAAAAGTGACATACAAATAGAAAAAGGCAAAAGCCACATTTTGCAAAATTTTATTCAATTATCCACGTTTTTTGCATTAACTGCTCCTTTGATGAGTGATGCTTACTCAGAACAGAGAATGGAGCGCGAGGCTGGAGTCTGTACTAACTTCCCCACAGACTGGCTGTGTAATGGGGTTGTTTATGGAAGAAGATTCCCTGGTGTTAAGGAGAGAGCCAGGCCAAGAGCAGCTGGCCCCAGAGGTGCCAAGAGGTAATGGAAGCGTGGGGCTTCCCTGGATGGTCCTGACCTGTTGCATCTTTCCCAAGGCAAATGGAAATCTTGGTGGGGATGATCCTTGCAGTGTTTTTTGGGAAGATGTGGAGAAAATTCTAGGCAGGTAGCTACACATACTTCTGTTCACTATACAGACAGGGCAAATGAAATACAGTTTATCTGAACATTAGTTCCTTATAGTGGCCTTTCAGATTCTTTGATGCTGTGGTGATAAACTTAGTACTTTACTATTCACGCTTCTACAAACAAGTTCTGGGACGGCCAAAAGGAGGGACATCAGCCCTTAGCATTTAGGACATTTTTAATTGCTGCTGATACAGGCTTATCTGCCACACCAGCAGCTGAATCCCTGTCGATGGTGAAGGTTGCATTGTTACTGGACTTTGTCACAGAACCAATGTGGAGCTGCAGACCCCCCACATTTCTTCCATAAACTGGGGTCTAAAGTCCCTTTGTAAATACACTTCATGCACTGTAAATGTGCCTGGCTGTTTCAGTGGGAGCTCCTTCACACACAGAAGAAGCTATTTGGGAAGAAAGGTCACTTTAAACTAGACTAAAGGCTCTGTGCACATGAGCTGTGGGTCCATGAGGATTTATTTGGTGACGATAGTGGCTTAAGTAATTCTGGCTTTTTTCCTCCCACCTCCCTCTCTTCCCACCAATTGTTCATGTGCCACTCCCTGCACTGCGCCAGCAGAACTGTTTGTGTAGCTACATCGTGAACAAACAAGGGAACTGATCTAATACAACTAGGCAAAATGGAGAAATGTTGTTTGTTTGCTTCTGCCAGATCGTTTGACCCATGTGATGCATTACACAGCTGTATAAATCACCCCTTGGCAGAGAACAGGAGGGCAGGTGGAAGCAGAAGAAATTAGATGGATGGGGTGGGATGGGACTGCCTGAGCAGCGCTGCTGCTGACCATGAAACCACAGACTGAGTTTAGGCTTAACTGGTGCTAACTGCACGTTGTTGTTCCTCTGCTGTCGCGGCAGCCGAGTTGTCAGAGTAGCACAGACACTCCTACACCTTGGGTCAAACTCTTTCACCCTTGAAGGCAAACCACAAACTAAAGTGGCAGACGGGGATTTCAGGAGATTGCTGAGCTCTAGCTCATCACTTGCATCAGGGTGAGATCTTGTTTCTCAGCTATCTTTCACTCCTGGCTGCAGCCTCCAACCTTCCTTTGCACCAGTTCTGGTGGTCATCAGAGAGTTTGCAGAGATCTGGTCTTGTTCACTAGCTAAAGAGAAAAGATCAAGATACTTTGTGCTTGACCAGTTTTCTTCGGGGTTAGTGAGCTGAACTGGCTCACTGATAGTCTTTTGAAAAGCAGAGCCCATGGAAGGGCAGCAGTGAAAACCAGCGCTAGGACCATGGAGAAGGTTTGGAAAGGGAGGTGGGTGAGATACCCTTCCTTTGGTAGTGCTGTTAGATCAACTCAGCTGCCTCATCTTCTGATTCAGCTACACCTTCCATTTTTATGCAGGTTGTTAGCTCTAGCAGATAGATAAAATGTATGACTTTTATACATATCCTGAACTTCTGCAGCAAGATTTAAATGTGTGAGCTGTTCCTTGCTTTCAGAGCATGAGTCAGCTAAAGGTTTGACCCATTAATCTTTCAAAAGTGAGAGGGGAATAGAGATTGCAGCCTTTTCTGGCTGTTGCATTCTTGTTATGCTAAAGGGATGCTATGGGTTTCTGTGTTAATGGTTTTTCATGGGTTTCTAAATTTGCTGTTTTCATAAGGCAAAACCTACAATGTTAGCTGTCAGGCTTAAACTCAAATGGTGTTCTGAAAGTCCAGCTGTGTTTTCAGATTCTTAATAAAAATACCAGTAAAACAGCCTCTGTAATTGGAGGTTAACCGACAGGGCACTTGACAGTACATTGAGCAGAATAGAATCCACCTCAGTTGTCATGACTGTTTTCCCATCGAGCTAATAGAATTTTAAAAATTACTTTTTCCAGTTAATTCAGCAGTTCTGAGCTATATACATAGAAAACACTTAATATCAATAACAAGGAACTCTTATTATACAGCAGGTGCCATTAATCAGGCAATTCAGGTGCAGGGCTATCTCTGCACATAGGTAAAATAACCATTACCTAAGGCAGTACAATATCAGAAGCAACACAAAGGCCAGGGCCCCACTGTAAATGCCAGAGCTCTAAGAAATCAGACTCATAGCTGCTTCACTGAGTAATGGGAGAAGTCTAAGGGCAACAGGTACTGCCTGGGGAGAACACCTCTCCAGCTTTTTCCATGCTCCCTGGGGCAGCAGGAACGACAAGCTTGATTTTCCAGGGCTCCACTCCCTGATCTGTCTGCCCATTTCAAGGAACCATCCAAGTTCTCCATTTCAAGCATCCCCCTTTCTCAGCACTGCACAGCCCTTTCATCTTTAGGATGGCAAAATTCAGTGTTGCCTACACAGCTGGGAAACCCTAAGCTAACTCTTAAGTCTCTCTGAACCACCCCTATTGTGTACATTCTTTCTTATGTATCCTCTATTTCCTGCTCTTGGTGAAAAAAGTTCTGGGCTACGTGGACCAGCCGATTGCCAAAATCACCACCAGAAGAATGCAGGAGTGTGGAGGTCCTTCTGATTCATATAGACTACATGAAGCATATCAAGGGAGAAAGATGCCAGGGGAGATGTCTTGCTGGACCTGTTACAAGCAAGACAGAACTTGTCAAAGATGTGAAGGTGCAATCTTGGCTGCAGCAAACACAAGACTAGAGTTGAAAATCTTGAGAGAAATGACCAAAGGAAGTAATAGAATCACAAGCCTGGACTTCAGGAAAGAAGATTCTGGCTTACTCAGGAATCTTCTTGGCAGGATCCAATGGGAGACTTCTGCCCTAGAGGGCATGGGGCCCAGGGAAGCCGATTGATCTTCAAGGAGAACCTCCTCTAAGAAAAAGAGCAGTCCGTTCTGATGAGCAGAAAATCCAGCAGGTATGGAAAGAGGCCAATGTGGATGTACAAGGGACTCCCAGCTGAGCTCCAACACAAAAAGGAAGTGTAAAGAAAGTGGAAGCGCAGATGGGCTGCCCAGGAGGAATACAGAGACATTGCTTGAGCATGCAGGGCTGGTGTTAGGCAAGCCAAAGCTCAGCTGGAGTTGAAACCAGCCAGGGGGGTGAAGGTTAATAGGAAAAGCTGCTATAGGCACACTAGCAGAAAAAGGGAGGCTGAGGAAAATATGGGTCCACTGCTCCGCAGAGCAGGGGACACAGTGACAAAGGACATAGAAAAGTCTTTTTTTGCCATGGTTTTCACTGATACGGTCTGTCCTTATGCTTCCCAGTTCCCCAAGCCTAGCAGCGGTCTGTGGGAGTGAAACAATACCCAGCACAGCAGTTAGGGAGCATTGAAGCCAGCTGGGCACACACAAGTCCTCCAGACTAGATGGAATACAACAAAGGCTGCTGGAGGAGCTGGCCAATGTCATTGTGAGGCCACTCTATCATCTTGGAAAGGTTATGGTGATCTGGGGAGGTTCCTGGTGCCTGGAGATGGGTAAAGGCTATACTCATCTCCAAGAAGGGCAAGAAGAAAGGTTCAGGGAATGCCAGACCAGTTTGCCTAACCTTAGTCCCTGGGAAGGTGATGGAACAAATCCTCCTGGAAGCCAGGTCCAGGCACGTGAAGGACAGGAAGGTAGTTGCCAGCACGTATTTACCAGGTCAAATTGATTGGTTTCTATAATGAGATGACTGGCTGTGGGGACAAAAGGGGAGCTGTGGATGCTGTAAAGGTTTTGTAAAGCTTTTGGCATGTTTTCCTATAGTATCTTTACAGTCAGGTTGGTGAAATGTGTCTGGGGAAGTGGGCTTCAAGGCGGGTGGAAAGCTGGCTTGGCCATTGGCTCAGAGTTATCAGTGGTACAAAGTCTAACTTGCTGCAGGTTACTAGGGGCATCCCTCAGGGATTGATACTGGGGCCATACCATTTAATGTCCTTTATTAATGACCTGGATGATGTGATGGGGGACAATCACAGAAAATTTGCGCACAATACTCAACTGGAGGCAAATGATTGGCAAGCTGGAGGTTGGAGCTTCTAAGCAGAGTGTCCTAGATGTGTTGGAGGAATGTATTGACAGGAACTTTATGCAGTACAACAAAGGTAGATGCAAAGTCCTACACTGCAGGAGAAAGAGCTTTATGCATCAGTAAAGGTTAGGGGTCAACAAAGGAGCCTAGTGGAAAAAGACTTGGAGGTCCTGGTGTACAGCAGGTGGAACATGAGTCAGTAGAGTACCCTTGCAGCAAAGAAGGTTAACCACACTGAGGCTATTATTAGCAAGAGTGTAGCCAGCATGTTAAGAGAAGCGGTTCTGCCCCTCTATTCAGCACTTGTGAGGCCACATCTTACAAATGTCCAGTTTTGAGCTCCTCAGTATAAGAAAGACATTGATATGTTAGATTGAGCTCAGTAGAAGGCCACCAGTCTGGCCAGGGGACTGCAGCTCATCATGTATGAAGAGAGCCTGAAAGAACTAGGTATGTTCAGCCTCAAGAGAAAGCTATGGAGGGAACTTATTGTTGTCTACAGCTGCCTAATGGGAAGATGTAGAGAAAACAGATGCACAGGGAGAGAATGAGAGGCAAAAATGAGGGGAAAGGGACAAAAACTGAAGCACGGGAATTTCTGACTCATTACAAGGGAAAAAAAAATTACCATGAGGGCATTCAAACACTGAAAACAGTGGACCACAGTGGACCACAATGGCTGCAAAAATCTCTTGCGTTGAAGGTATTCAAAACTGGAATCAATGAGGCCTTGAGGAATCAGCTTGAACTGGTCCTACTTTGAGCAGGATGATGAGCTTTGGAGGTCCCTTCTAATCTACATGATCTCATGATTCTGTGAAGAAGCCTGCCTTGAAAAGAATGAGACTGATTTCCTTTCAACCCACATATAAAAAAAGTATTTCAATGTCCCTGAATGATCCAGAAGTATTCTTGTATGTAATAAATCCCCCAAAGCAGCTCATATCTTAAGACTTCATGTCTTCAAGCATTTCAGAATTATTTTTTTTTACATTTTTTTACATTTACATTTACTATTACTATTACAGTCCCATGAGAACTCACATTTGGCAAAATCCTCCCGTATGTATTAAGTCTAGCCCTTCCAAGTACCTACCATGTGCTTTTAAAATACTACAGAATTATTGTTACTTGAAAATGACTGCAGATTTTTTTTAAATATTATATTGTTCTCCCATTTTCCTCTGTACACTATGTCAAGGGCCCTATTACTTCTTAGTTAATGTATCTATGGTATCTATATAGCAGTATCATACTAATTAAACAAATAATGAATATAATGTATATTTTTTTATCACAATACACCCCCTCCTCTCTGGATATTATACCCCCAGCTTCTCCCATAATACAGTCAATAAACTGAGGTACAGAAAAGCATAGACACTTTCCAAAGAGAACCTCAGCAGAGCACAAATTGAAGCAAATCCTCTGAACTTCCAAGCTGGTGTTTAACCACACAACTAATTCTTTAAATAGAAGCTTGATGAAGTGTACTTTTGGAAACTCAGCTCCCCTGGTGTGCCGGCCTTTTGTGTCTTCTGAGAAAGCAAAAAAAAAGGCAAGTGGTTTAGACTAAGAACGGTCTAGCAAGGACAGCAGGATTGTTACTGGGTGAAGGGAGTCATTTAGCATCCAGAAGATAGGAAATGGCATAGACCAGTCTGGGCCCAGTAAGCTGGTGATGGAGACCGAACTGGTTGATTCTGGGCGTGGGTGGGGAACCTTCCCACATGCAAGCCAAGAAGCACAGGCTAGCTGAAGCTTTCACTTTCCTTATGTTTGGGATGAGCCAGTGAAAGCTGATGGAGTTGAATGTGTAGCTGGCCATCTGGAGAATGTCAGCTGACAGCTGAGAAACGAAGGGGAGCTGTCTTCCCTCCAGTAGCTCAAGGGCACCCATGAGGAGAAGTTAAAAATTCTCACCACTGAAAACTTTATGCCTGCCCTTCTTTCAACAGATCTGCAGCACAGTTGTGATTTACTCTTAATTAAGATGCCAGTCTCAAAACATCCTGTCATACTTGAAAAAAGCGCAAGACTGTACATTTTCCCACAAACGCTTATCACAACCTTGATCTTACAGCACAGAGCCAGACAGAGCTTTATTAATTGTGAACTACAACCTTTTGCTATATATTATGTAATGCTTCATTGGAGCCTACAGTTCTGCAGAAGAAGAGACTGTTCATTGCTAGAACCACTATACTACATGCATCATTTTAAGCATATCTTTTCCTCTTTATCTCTGAGGGTGATGCAAGATTAAATTTTACATACAGAGCATGGTTCACCTCTGCCACTGCCCTCAAAGCAATTGCTTTTTGAGACTGGAATGTCTCCCTCAGGGAGGAAAGACTTGTTTCTGCCCCTACAAGATAAGGCACTGTGCCTGTGGGCCAATTACTTTTCCCCTTTGGTGGAAGTTTTTTTATTTTACTGTTCATAATTATTATGACTTTGGGACCTTTGATTTCTGAAATAAATAAATACAAATCTGGCAACTGCAATTATTTCATTTATAGCTGTAGAAGGAACTTGTCAGGGAGTACAGTAGCAGGCAGCTGAGCAGAGCTTATCTTACTCCTCCGAAACACCATTTTCAGATTACAGGACTTTTGTAGAGCGAGACAACAAAAGTCCTTTAGGCACAAGAAACAACAACCGCACCAAGACGGACAGAGGGACCGTTAGCACCCGTGCCGACAGGGACTGCTCGTTTCTACCTCACACGTATCCTCGGCCAGACCTGCCTCGCACGGCCAGGCTACAAGCAACCATATAAAGTGCCACCACACTTCCCTGCCGTCAAAACGACGGGCTAACCCAACGCCTAGCCTCGCCGAGGCGAGCAAGGACCCCTCCGTCCCCTCCGCCCGCAGCGCCCCCTCAGCCGCCGCCAGCCCCTGAGGCGCCGCGCGCCGCCGGGCGCGGGAAGAGCGCTTTTTCAGCAGTGTGGCAGCTCGCCGCTCCCCGGCCGGGGAACGGGGCGCAGGGCTGCTTTACGGCAGGCGTTTCGACCTCCCCGTCCGCGCTTTGCGGCTGCGTGGCGGGGTTGGGGGGCGGGGAAGATGTCTGAGCGGGGAGAAGCCCCGGCGGCGGCGGCATCGGCGGGAGCGGGGGGTGAGATGCCGGCGAAGAAGCAGAAGCTGAGCAGCGACGAGAACAGTAACCCCGGGGACCTGTCCGGCGACGAGAACGTGAGGCCGGGGCGCGGGAGTGGGCGGCTGGGGCGGGGGGGAGGGGCGGTGAGGCGGGAGCGCGCGCGCGGCGGCTGCGGGGCCTCGCGCCGGGGGCGGGCGGGAGCGCTGAGGCGAAGGCGGCGGAAAGGGGGGGGGTCGCGCCCGCCGGGCCTCGCCGTGAGAGGAGCTGCCGGGCCGGCCCACTCGGGGTGTCCCGCGCCCCGAGGGCCCCGTCCGACCCCGCCGGGGCGTGGGCGCCTCCCGGGCGGGAGAGGGGCTGGGGGTGAGGAGGGAGGGGCGGGTGTCACCCGGCCGCCGGGGCTCGGTGGCTGCCTCCGGTGGGCCGCTGGAGGGAGGCCCCGGTGGCAGAGACCGGCGTGGGTCTCTGGGAGAGACACTCACTTTCCTTCCACGTGGGTGAGGGAGGATTTGAGGCCCAAACTCTCAGTGGGCTCTGGCTCGAAGTCTGCTTCGAAATGTCAGGCTTTCTTTGGCCATTTTGCAGCCAAAAAAATGGGTCATTTTTTCTTGCAGACTTGTGGCGCGTGTCTTCACGTTGCGGAGTAACATGTGGCATAAATTTGTGTGTGCAGCCCCTTGGTGAATGAGGAATAGGGGATAGTGCTCATAAGCCTCTGTCAGCAGAAGGCGGCAGCAGGGGATGAGGACTGTAATTCTCGAAGTTGGGCTAAAATCTAGTGTTCAGAGCAAAGGTAATGTGATTGATCTAGAATAGCTTTAGACTTGAGAGATAAACTTAGTCTGAGGTATCTAGCAGTCATTTTGTCTAGTTATGGAGTGTGTGTGGGGGGTTACTTGGGTGTTAGCTTTATGCAGTGTGGGTTTTTTTTTTCTGGTTAGAGCACTTACCCAGAAGGCAAGGGATCTGGACCACATCCCCCACAACCTGTGGACATGCTGCTTGTGAGGTGACAGGCAGGTTCGAGGTGCTCTGCACCGCTGCTGCCGAATTTGTTTTTTTAACAAAGCCATTCAGGTTTACTTTGGTGCCCCTTGTAGGCTGTCAGTGACTACAGATGTGGACTTTCTGGTTATTGAAAATGCGATGTATTTCCATGGTGAAAGGGTTCCCTTTTGAGTTTGTTACAGGACTCCACTCTTCCTGAAAGATGGGGGTTCTGTTTAAAAGTTGGTGTAATAGTGTTGATTTGGAAAAAGGGTATATTTTGTTCCGCAGGTATCCTGGGTGCAAGTTTGTCGGTTATGTTGTAGTTGCAGATACCCGGTGTAGTTGCATCATACCAGGTACTTGGTGTTCTTATATTAACAATATCTGACTAGTCCAGAGATAAAACATCAGTCTTGTAAATTATTATGACTCTGGCTAGCAAGTACACTTGGGAGACAAGAACTTGGCAAACTCTGAAAATTTTTTAGTGTAACGGAGAAGAAACGAGAAAATGTAAAAATCGTTAAACTCTGTTATGCACATTAAGGGAGGGCTGGCTTTTTCAGGGGTGCAACTTGAGGGGAATGACCCCAGGTTTAGGCAGTTCACTTACAGGCTTGTGTGTTGTCCTTCCTTTTTTTTTCCTCTTGATGTCCTGATTTTCAGAGTTGTTGGGCAAACAGACTGGTACACCTCTACTGGCTTCTGATGATACAGACACAAAACTAGGACAAAGAATAAATGTTTGGTGGGAATTGGTGTATTAGTCTTTATAGTTGACCTTATTCCACATTCCTAGTGGGTTTCCTGATGCAGCTTCATGTTACGCTTAATCTCCTCCAGTGACAGACTGTTGTCTGCCTCTGTCTCCCTTAGCTCTGATCTGGAAATCACAGGGCCTTCGAATGAGTTCTTTTCCACCCAACTGCTCCGATGGAAAGTGACCAGACTACCTTGCCAAAACAAAACAAAAACAAAACAAAAAAAGTTGATTTTTAACAAGCTGAACTTACTCATATGGAAGCACAGGGTTGCCAGTTATGATGCAGGTGAAATTGAAGTGCACTGTGATGTTGATGGGTGATGCAGGGAATAGAAATGTTATTTTGAGTAGTGTCGTGCAGTCAGTCTGCATATGAAATTAGTGTTAATTGTCCAAAGCTGATCTAAAACTGCTCAGTGCCTGGGTGGGTTGTTTTGCACACCCCTTTTTTTCAGTTCTCCCCATCATTACCTTAGCTCTGGCTGCTGATGGTTGGAGGGGCAGTTGGTTTAGTTAGCTGTAGTTAGCTGATCTGACAGAAAGCTAATTTTTTTTTCTTAGCTTTTAGTTGAAGAAAGTATCTTTAGAAAAGAGCAGGAGGGAGAGGTAGGACTTACTCTTCTAGTGGCAGTGCTGACTTATTGCAGAACTGCTGTGCCTGATGCTGCTGAGGGCGTACAGAAGTCTCAGAACAGTTAGATCCTTGGTATGGCTAAGCATAATGTTTTTACAGAAACAGCCTCTTCCTTCAGTGCTTCAGAGTACTAATTTCATCTACGTCAAAGATATTTTTTCTAGGGAAAGTAACTGCTTTATCTTTAGACATTTTCTTAAGAGCAGCTACCAGTATTCTGAAGAAACTTCACTAGATCACAGTTCACATCTCTCCCTCTTGGATAAGGCCTCATGTGACTCATGTTCTGTTTCTAGGGAGGAATGCTATTATGTTAGTAATATATTTAAATACGTGAATCTAAATAACACCGAGTCCTAGGAGATCTTCTGTTCTCTACAGAGAAGAACAAAAAGTGAAAAGGCCAAGTGCTGCAAAATCAGTTGAATTTATACAGCAGTTAATGATATCTTTATTACTTCCTATATAATTTAAATGTTTTCAGGATGATGCCGTTAGTATTGAAAGTGGTACTAACACTGAACGCCCTGATACACCAACAAACACTCCTAATGCACCAGGAAGAAAAAGCTGGGGGAAAGGAAAATGGAAGTCAAAGAAGTGCAAATATTCCTTCAAATGTGTAAATAGCCTAAAGGTAGGTATGTGTAAGCTTCAGCATGGGAATGCTGGGTACCACTTGCTGGCAAGTAATGTTAATGTTGACTGAAATGGTGTCAAAATAGAGATTTTGAAATATCTGTATAGATTATGTTCCATGTTCATTTGAAGAAAGTACCTTTCATATTTGGAATGGCTGAAGTTTTGAAGGAAAAGGATGCTGAGAAATAGGAAACACTAGGTAGGTCTGCAATTAACCCAATTTTTGTACAGGTTTGCAAAGTTATATGTGATGTTATGATTACGTATTTCATTGAAGCTGTAGTTGCTTGAGATAAAGATAAGAAACCGAATAAACAAATTCAGATAAAATGAAACCTGTGACAACTTGATGTAAAAACACAGAACCTGTACAGATTTTTCTACTTGTTAAAATGTGTTAAAAAAACAACCCTAAAACCCCCCCAAAACATTCCAATGATCTTGGAATAGCTTTTTCCTCCTGCTTACCAGATTGGGTATTTTCTGTCCTCTGGAAATTGTCATAAATGCTGTATAGTGCAGTTTGCTTAATATATTGTGAGTGTTGTGATTGTGTGTTTGCACCTGATCTAGGTCATATTTATCTCCCTGCATAATACTAGCATTAAGGGATGTGGATTCATGGTCTTTACTCCCAGTTCTTGTGGTTTAGGGTATTATTGTTTTCTTCTGCACTGGTGACAGACTATGGTGGACTGAATGAATTTTGTTTTCTATTCTTTTGCACTGTCAGGATGTTGTTTTTTCATTCCTCCTCATTGTGTGGGATATTTATTTGGCAAAAGCTGTAAACATGCCATCAGATTGGATTTTTATGAGTTCTAAATAAAGCAAAGATTGCATCTGGAACAAGATGGGAGTTCTGTTAAACTTTATATTTAGCTAATGAGGGTGTGTGCAGCTCTGCAGTGGATATTTTCTGCAGACTTGCTTTAAGAGTTTTTTGTTATTCCCACACACTTAACTGTTGAGCTGTGCTGATGTAGCTGTTTCTGAACTTTGGCTTCAGTGGACTGCCTCACTGAAATGCTAGGGTAGCCGTGCAGGAGGGGATAAGAAATTTAGAGCATGGAAACCTCCTAAATGAGCTTTGCCACTGGAGAAATTGTGATATGCAGTTATACTGACAAAAGTATCTGGGAAATAAGCTGATCTTAATGTGTTTTTTTGAACTATAAAAATTATCTGCAGTCCTTTCAGGGTGTAGGAGGAAAGGAAGTTCTTTCATTTTCACCTAGGTAGGCAGCTGTTCTGTGATTCGCATGAATTGCTCCCACAGAAGTGCTTTTTGTGGCTTCAAGTTATACTTCAAACACAGGTGTCGGCCTTTCGGCACCCAAACATTTAACAGGTTCTTAGTTTTGCTGAGCCTTTGTTTTCTGTCTGCCGACCAAATATTCCAAAGGGATTAGTACTTTCAAGCATCTTCTGGGAAAACACAACATTCCTTCACCCTAAATTCAACCCAGGCCCCGCTAATAGGGTGACCCAAAAGACCACTGTATGAAGTTAAGCAATCCCTGACTTCCATGGATTTGGATCAGGGCCTGAGAGCACATTCCTGTGCAAGTGGAATCAAGCTGTGAGGGAGTAAATGTAGCGTTTCAGTTAAGTGGGATATCTTTTATCTTTTCCCCCCATTTCT
This sequence comes from Falco naumanni, assembly GCF_017639655.2. NCBI lineage: Eukaryota > Metazoa > Chordata > Aves > Falconiformes > Falconidae > Falco > Falco naumanni. The sequence goes on along the minus strand of NC_054055.1, from coordinate 7,958,207 downwards.
CTTTAAATCGGAATTAATGCTAATAAACAAGCATGTTAATACAAAGACTATGTAGCAGCCAAATTTGGTAACCAGTTTTTACTTCATGTTTGAAGAAGCCTCTCCTTTTCTTTTTCCTGTTCTTTGCTAATTTTGCAGATACTGTGGAGATAAACTCTTCAACAATTGAATGTTGTCTATGGGTTCAGAAAGACACTTGTCACTCTGCATATCACATCATATATCGCATTGTTTAAATCTCTTTGAACTATGCTTTAAGGTGCATGTACTGAAATTAATGAAGAGTCAACATGATTTAAAGACATGGAAGTTAATTTTATTATTCTTTAGGGATATAAAAATGATGTGTTTTTTACACTTTCCTACTCTTCCTTTTCCCTCTTATTTTGCTTTTTACTTTTCTTCCTTGGGGAAACAAAGAAATATGGCCATTTCTGTCTGCTTTGACTGTTAAATGGTTATGATTCAGCCTGAAAAACTAAGTGCTTGCTAAATATGCCTTTTAAATACTACTGTGAAAGTTATTTTGGGGGATATGCAAGCATCAAGAAAACAAAAATATAACTTGGAATATGACAGGAAATAAAATACTGCCTGGTTTTGTTTTTTTGTGGGTTGTTTTTTTTTTTTTGCAGTACTGAAAAACTTTTGCTCCCTGTGGGCTGAATGGAACTGTGGTTCCTAAATGAGCATGTAAAGCTAACAGTTGCACATCCATACATGTTTTGCTTATAAATCTTTCAGCAGAGAACCATGTGGATTCTGCTTTGATCTGCTCCCTTTAAAACCGTGCTGGTATTTGCCCTCCTACCTTTTACTCTTTCTTAGGGTGTGGCTCAGTGGTTGTTAGCAGTGGGTGGTGTCTCAGCTTCTACTCACTGTCCCCTGAGCTGGGAGTCAGTAAGCAACCATATACAAGATTCTAGTTTGTTGGTGTGTAAAGGAGAAGGAGCTACAACCACTGCCAATACTGGCTTGCTTCCATAGCTGGGAACTGGAAATGCATGCGTGGTCGGTTGGTTTCCCACTGGCACTGTGGGTGACAGCGTTATTAAAATGTGTTCATGTAGTCGCAGGTGATTATTTTTTTGTGTTGGCTTAGTATTTACTTCACTGCCCTCAGTCTAAAAACAGCTGTAGGCTTACTCTCTGACTGAGCCTGAGTTGGCATTGACTAAGGGCAGAACTAACCACTGGTTTGTTATTTACTTGCTTTTGTAACAGTTGTAGGTCTATTTTCTCCTCTGCCTTCTTTCTCTGGTGTACAAAGAACCTGAGTCCTTTGGGTTTTGTGCCCTTTAATCATACCAGGGTTAAGATGACATTTCAGAGTTCTACTTTTGTACCAGCATCTGGGTCAGTCTTCTGTCTGTACAAGCTAGTGGTCAGTTTTGCGTGATATACTTGGCATCTCAGGATAATCATAATGTGTAGCACCTAAAAGTGTAATGTTTTTAAAAACCTGCTTCACTGTTTAGCGCTTGGGACAAAAATTAGAGCAGAGAAGTATTATCAAAATAGCTTGTGCCGTCTCTGACCAGTGAGGATGATGGTAGTTTAAAGGAGGTGAGCGTAACTTCTTCAGATACCGTAGTGACTTCCTACAAGAGCCTCAGCCTGACTTCATCTATTAAACACCAGAAAAACTGCGATATGTATGGTCAGGCTCTTGGAGGTTGTAGCACTCAATGTGAGGAACATAGTGTGGGTGTTGTAGGTCATACAAAGACATGTGTCTCGCAGAGTAGTTTTTCCAGGGAAATAGGCTGTCTTTGAAAAAGCTTATTAAATACTTCCAAGTGTGCACTCAAATATAAAAATACAGAAACAGTATAGCCATCTGTTGTATCTCTCTTCTTGTTACGTGTCACCCTAGTCTGGGTCCTACCTAGAAAATCATAAAAGTTACTACAGCTGATGCTGGAAAACCATCTGAACTTGAGGGGGAAAAACATCTTCCTTTTTACTTTCCCCATTTCACTAAATTTGTCAGAAACAGTGCAGATGACAGAGAACAAGGTTATTCCAGTAAAACAAGTGCAAAACCTGCTAATACATGTCTGTAATAAAGCAGTAAGAATCATGCATTTTACCTGTGTTATCTTCATGCGGTATGTCAAAAGCCCACGGTATTCACCAGCATGAACTCTAATACAAAAGTTAAACCCCAATCAATTATTAGTAGAAATTTTTTTTAAGTATTCTGTATTTGACCTCTCAGCCATTCTCTTCAGGAAAGGCTTAAATGTGCTAAAAAACAAGCCTAGAAAGTAAAATTTGTAACTTTCATGGGACACTAAAAATCATGACCTTGTGTATGTAATTTTATGGCATAGTTTTCCTCATTCTTCATCTCTGATTAACCGATAATGCTTTACAGATGCTGAATACCTGCTTTTTCCTTCTGTCCTGGGGTCACTAATAACCTTGCTACTTTTCCCTTTGCTAATATCCCTCATCACATAAAGCCACTAGTCCGTTCTTCCATGGTATGATGGGTAATACTTTGAGTTAAACTTTGAACAATTCTTTTTAATCTGTATTCAGCTTTGGAAGTTGTTACCTCTCATATGAATTGCAGGACCTTTCATCTGTGAAAGATTTTCTAATTTTTTAGCTCTTCTAGTTATTTCTGTTAATAATAGATACTGCCTTTCTCAGTAAATAATGCTATTTTAAATTCTTCCAGACTTCCTTACTTTTCTGGGTAGCGTTGGACTCCCCACCCGCACCCTCTCCTCAGATTTATTCTTTGGTTCTTGGATAGGCCAGAGCTGCCAGGGCATTCCTTGTGTTGTCTCTGAAGCACTGCCATTTGAAGGCCGCTTAACAGCCGTCATGAGACGAGACACTTCCTTCCTGCTTGCACTGTCCCAGACAGTCCCCTGTGGGGAGGCACTTTAATGAACATTATTCTTACTGAAAACATCCTGTCAGGACAGGCCAAAATACTGTTATCAATTATTAACAAGCACCACCATATTCATCACAATTCATAAACATATCTGCTTCTTTTTTCTCTATTAAACTGATGTAAGTTGCATAAAAATAGTATTTGGCATTTCCGTGCTGACTGTGAAGGTGATCTGAAAACACTTTGAAGGCATGAACTTTGCAGCAGCATTGTGACATGCTGGAGAGCATTCGTAGTGTCCGTGCAGAGTCGCAAGACCTAACTGTGCTGTAATAGTTAAATGTGGCCCTTCTCCACCCTTCTAGTCCGATTCTTCTCTGTCTTAATAGTTCTCCTCTGCAAAACTGTAAATCCTTGCAGGGAAGTAATTATAACCATAGAAAGTGCATATAGATGTCGCCTTAGATGCAGAGGTTGCCTTGTTCAAAATTGCAAAAGTAGTAGAACTGCAATTATAACTCGGGAGTTCTGCTGGCTTCTGGCCATAACTGTGAGACAACAGTTCTTCCCCTTTGCTTTTTTAAAAAAAGCTTGGTAGGGGAAGAAAAAGGGGAGGTGTCAGAATATTCCTTTAACCTCCCTTTAGGACAGCCAAGTTAAAATGTGATGTTACAAAACTGTTCTTTTTAACTGTTCAGTATCAGAAATTATACTGGATTTGAACCCAGTAGTTTGAGGAGGAAAATATAAATTAAACTTTTCACGACCACAGCTGAATTTCACAGAAGTAACATGCCTGTGGGTTTGGGTTTTTTTTGTCTCTAATCTTACTTTACATCTACAGGAGGACCATGGGCAGCCTTTGTTTGGAGTCCAGTTTAACTGGCACAGTAAAGAAGGTGATCCTCTCGTTTTTGCCACTGTAGGCAGCAACAGAGTGAGTAATCTGTTTTTAACTGTAAGCCCTTCCACGTGGTTCTGTTTGCATTCTTTTTTTCAGCCAATCCCTTTACCTGTATTTAGTACGGACACAGGATACTTCATATAGAAAGCTTTATTTCTGAGGTGTGTAACATCTGTTATCTGGGAGAGTTATATCTTCTGGCTTGTTTTATAAAGTCGTGTGTTAGCTATTTGGGAATTAGCCTATATAGTAAAGGAAAAAATCCTTCAGTAATATAAACATGGGGTAAGGAAGAGAGGTGTGTAAATGTATTTTCTTACTAAAATTGCTCTTCATAGATGTTATTGTTTCCAAAAGGTCATAGGTCTAAAATAGGATGAGAAGTGTCTGCAATGATGGCAGGCAGCTCAGTAGGTAAATTAATGGCTTGTGCAGGGTAAATTTATAGGCTTTTTCTGAGCCAGGATCTGTGTCATTTCAGTCTTGAAAATAACTCCTGAAGTGCATTCTATGCAAGTGTTGTGAATAAACAAGAAGCCTTTCATTTCCAGGTTTCTTCCTCCTGGCAGTCACCAGAAGTGACTAAACTAAGATTAAACAGCATCAGTGGCTCATTAAAAGACCAAGTCATGTTAGAGATGGCTGCAGTAACAGTCCAAATAGAGTTTAATCTTACTAAGACAATTCAAATAACAGATGTTAATATCTGGGAAGAACAGCTGACAAGTCCTGGAGCGGTGCTTTACTGAAGCTGCTGTGAGCATTCTTTTATCAAACCATTTCTACCTGTTGGAAACAAACAGATGATAGATGAGATCTAAACTGTAAAGGCATGCTACCTCTCCCCATCAGGCAGTCAATACACAGGTGCATGTGATTTCCTTTTGAAATAGCACAAGTAAGCAGCAGTCTCTCCCATTTTTTTTTCCCTTCAGGTTACTTTATATGAATGTCATTCACAAGGAGAAATCCGTCTGTTGCAGTCGTATGTGGATGCTGATGTATCCTTTTAAGTTAAAAAGCCACTTGTTCACTTCCTCTCAAAAATGAAGAGGCTTTATAGGAAAAAGCATACAAAGTTTTTGTCTGTGATTTAATACTTTGCTCATGTGGCACATTCCTTAGGTCCAAGTCTTACCTCTGTCCCACATCCTGGAGGCTCTTCTATTGAAAAAAATATTAAAAATGCAGACTCGTGGACCATGCTGTATTAAAATACTTGAAAACTGATTCTCCATCAGTTTAATCTTCCCAACACTAATATTTGTGTAATGTTTCGCATTCACTGCTTTGCAGTGGTCTCCACTTCCCTATGAATTGGAACTGGGTTTAAAGCCTAAGAACTATGTTTCATGCTCTGAAGCGTTAGTAAGTTGTGTTGATCATTTGCGATACGCAAGTCAATAACTTGTGAACTCAGTCTTGATTCATTATTCCCAATCTTAAGGTGTTTTGGAGAAAGAGATTAAAAAGTGATGCCAAGAGAGAGGAGGTATTCCTTGTACATTACGGAACAGAAGTGAGGAAATTGGCGTCTATAGAAAAGATGGCGTTGCTTGTATTTGCAGTTGTGTAACTGGATATGTATCTTTTTCTTAGTGCCCAGGAGTCTCTGCTGGACCCAATTTCATAAAATAGCAACAAGTTTACTTTAAAAAAAAAATATCACATTGTTTGGAGAAAAAAATAATCTCCTGTTTCTTCTGTATTCCTTAACATAAGGTGTTGTAGGCAGATGAAAATTTCTATACCTGTGCGTGGACATACGATAGTAATACAAGCCATCCTCTTCTGGCTGTGGCAGGGTCCAGGGGTATTATTAGGATAATTAATCCTATTACAATGCAGTGCATAAAGGTGAGTGCTCAGAACTTCAAGATACTGCTTGCATTTCAGTAAGGCATGATACTTATGTCTTCTAAATACATGTAAACATGAGGGGAATTGATAACTTGGTCTCTGAATTCTGTCCCAGCACTACGTGGGCCATGGAAATGCAATCAATGAACTGAAATTCCATCCAAGAGATCCAAATCTCCTTTTATCTGTAAGCAAAGGTGAGGAAAAAAAACTCTTTTTTTTTTGTGTAAGTCAGGATACTTTGGATTGGATTTTGGTCTTGAAAATGGCCAAAATCTCCAAGAATTTTTTATGAATGGCACTGAACAAGTTTACCTTGAAAGTTGAGAGCAAGTCTTGCTCTTTTATGGCTATATATCTTGTACATATTAAATCCATGGCCTACAATAAACATAACTCTGCTTGTGGTGCAAAGGGATTGTGAACAATGCTGCTTTTAGGAAAGAAGAAAGTGAGATTTGGGGTTACTCTTTATGGTCTAACAGCCGATTTAAATTTTTTTTCAGTTGTTGAGTCATGTTGCCATCTAGGGGGGTTGTTGTAGTGTTGCAGACAGCATTCACCACCGTGTCCATGGGGGAAAAACTTCCATTCTCTGTCGTTCAGGAGCAGCAATGGACTGCTGTCCAGTTAACTGGACTTTGTGTAAAAAGCATATTAGTGAAGGGAGAAGTGAGGGTTTGGTGTGGTGTTTTGTGGGCTTGTCCAGAACGTCTAAATAGCCACAACTTCCTAATCTTGACTGTTTTGTTAAGTAAGGGAGTACTTGATCTGCCACAGGAGCAAGCATTCATGAATGCTTGAGTTGGAAACATTCACATAAAGTGACTTTTGACTCCAGCATATTTGGCATTACTGCTCAAGCTGCCTGAGAATAGGAGTTGGGAACCTCTGATCTTTGCAACTGTCAAGTTTGTGCTGTGGGTCTGTGATGTTGAATTTCTTGTTCTGTGTATTTTTTAGGTTTTCTTTTTAATAGCTTTTTAACATCAGCCATAATGTAACAAGTTTTAGTGTGCAATCTCTGGACTAGATACTGTCTCTGAGAAGTCATGAGGTAGGAGTCTCGGAACTGCTTGGCTGAGAGATGAGTAGAAAAAGAGGAAAATATTTGGGACTTTGTGGCCTTCCAGTTGGTGTTGCTGTAATTCTGTGCAATGTACTTGTGGAATCCAAAAGGGAAATACACTAGAGGTTCCCGTTTCCATTGGGAAACACAATAGAGGTTCTTCATTAGAAATTGTTAAAGCTTTCTTCAAACAAGTGGATTTGTCTGACTTTGGAATACATATTGTTTATAGAAACAGTTTCTCCCATCCCTACAGTCTGTGGTTCTTGAAGAATAACATTTTAAAGATGAAAAAGCGGAAAAAGAACTTCTCTGAATGCTGATGTAAGAATGGCTGAAAGGAATTCTAGGAGATTTTGATACATAAAATTGTTTTTTGAGATAAGACTGAATAAAACCGTATTTGTCCAAGATCAGACTCTTCTTTGCTTTTCAGATGATCTGAAGATCCAAGTATATTTTTGCCAGAAGCTGTCCCTAGGGGAGGGGGGTGGGCACACCTTCCCACTTACAGAATTACTTTAACAGTAGTTCAGTTGTAATGGCAATTGTAGTTAATGCAGTTCCATTTGTTTCTAACAAGTGAAGAATTAAGTGCGTTTTTGATGTTTACATGAACACCTGTTATTGAAAGTGGTTAAGCTGAAATATATTATTCATATGTACCTATAAAAAGCAGCATGTAATTTTATTTGTTCTTTATAGATCATGCATTGAGACTGTGGAACATCCAGACAGACACGCTGGTTGCAATATTTGGAGGAGTAGAAGGGCACAGGGATGAGGTGTTAAGTGCAGTAAGTGGAAGACTGTGGGGCAGTGATTTAGATTTACAGAGGGTAGTAAGCCTACGATATGCAACATTTATCCTCTTGTGCACTGTTTTGATATTATACCTACTTAAAAAAAACCTGAAGTGCATAAATTCTGTTTTAAGGGGATAGACAAGTTTAAATCTAAGGTGGTTTGATCTGGCCACCTCTCAACATGCAGGACAGGTGTTCACCTTCTCTATGTTTCAATAGCTAGCTTTCTCACAGTGCAGCCTAGAAGTAAACAAAACAGAGCTCAGTGGGGCTAGAAAGAGTAAAAAGTTTTCATGATGGTCCCACTTCTGAAGTTCTTGAGGTCTTATAAAGCCAAAGCAGCAAGAGCAAATAAACTTTGAGACACATGGTAGTGAAGGAAAGAAGTTATTTCAGGTGAGTTATGCTGCTTTTCAGTGGCTGTGAACAGACGCTGGTACCCAGCAAATACCAACTAGAATAGCTGACTTTTAATGTGCTGCTCTTAAGAACTGTTTTCATTCCTGTTGTGTGACCTGAAAGGTGAGGGGTGCGTCTGCATGAAACTGTATTATTCTCTTGTGGTTCTAAATAGTCATCACCCATGTCATAGCCCTGGAATTCTGCCAAAGTTGATCCATAAAAGAAACCTAGGGAATGTACTGAGGGGGGAGAACTAGCAGTAGATTCATTGTCTGTCAGTGCTGTTGAATATGCCTCTCTTTCTTGAGAGAGAGTAAATATAATTATCAGGATACTGTGCTTCTTTGCAGTGAGCAGGATTACATTATTAGTACTTTTATATCTGAAATACACATTTTTATTGCATTGTCTACACAGAATATGCTGTTTTGATGGAAATGATGGCATAAAGTCTGAGTTGATACAATGCAGCTTAGGCTGGGGGTGCTCAAAACTATTTTATATACATAGGATTATGATCTTCTTGGTGAAAAAATCATGTCCTGTGGAATGGATCACTCTCTAAAACTCTGGAGAATTAATTCCAAGAGAATGATAAATGCCATCAAAGAATCTTATGGGTACAACCCAAATAAAACCAACAGGTACGTAGTCTGTAGTCTTCATCTTCTTGGCTGCCTTTGCAAAACATGAATGCTCTCATCAATGGCCCAGGTTAATTCCTATCCAAATTGGGAGTTCCTGGGGATACTGGGTGATCTGGGTATTGTGCTGAATACTGAATCCCTCTAGAATGTGTCCTATTGATGTTTGCTTCAGTAGAATTTTACTGAATTCAGATTCGATGTCCCGAGACCTTTATTTTTAAGTATCTTAATTATTTCCTTATCTGCTTGACTAGAAAATGTCTGGAATTACTACCTTTGTCATTCTTAATTAAAGCTTGCATTTCATTGTGTTTCAAGATGTCAGCAGCTTTTCTTCCTCTCGCCTCAAAAATTTTAGGAGGCAATGAAGTCTGTGCAATTAAATGTAGCAGATAGTTTTATATTGAGTAGTTATTACGGATTATTGTATCTGTTATTTGACTTTGGCGTGGGGACAAAACTGTTGACGTAGTAAGAACCTTAATTTTCATCATTCTGTGATCTGACTTCAGATAGCGAGTAAATTGTCAAGTAAACATGGCAATTAGAAACATGATAGAGAAGTCCTCCTTTATGAAGTTTCTCAACTTTTTAATCTTAACTTCTAGTTAAACCATTGAGAGAATTGAGAAAACACACTGAACATGTTCAGCAATGAGACTAACTAGCTGTAAAAATACTCTCGCTTGTTTTGGTAATGTTACCAAATATTAAATGCCGCTTTTTTAGCGTGCCTTTTTTTTTTTTTTTAATACTGTGCATTTCTATTTAACAGTGTAGATGTTGCAAAAGCAACATCTTGGGAAAACTGAACCTCAATAAGTTCTTGAAGTATTTGGCAACAGGAGCTGTATTCAGTATCTGAGGGAGTGGCTTTGCTCAGCACTGTCTCTGCGCAGTCTTAACGTGGGAAACTAGTTATTTCATTAGGAATGAGGATGAAAAATAATATAATTATTATTTTTAAAAAAAAGGCATACAAAATCTACTTTGTTATAAAACCATTAAACCAAAAAAGACAGGCTTGCCCTTTTGGCATTGAGATATGTTAAAACTGGCCATTAAAAATTGGACTTGAGCTTCTGTGTTTGTCTGAACCTCACTCAGCAATTTTCTCCATAGGCCTTTTATTTCCCAGAAAATTCACTTTCCTGACTTTTCTACAAGAGACATACATAGAAACTATGTTGACTGTGTGCGATGGTTGGGAGATCTAATTCTTTCCAAGGTAATGTTGCAGCTTTTTCAGCTACATTACTCTTACATGCTTGTTTGAAGATCTTAAACAATATAAGCTTTACTAGCATTTAGGTCTTAGGCTAAATTACTGTGTTGTGTGAAATAATTTTGTGGATTGTATTGTGAATTTTTTCACCTGTCAGGATGTGTGGATAAGCAACTTGTACTTAAGAAGTAAAATTATTACTACAGTTGTACCTCTGCTAAAAGTACATAGATACCAGCTACCTAGAGTCTGCATGGAACATACAGGAAGAGAATCCATGGGTACTGTTAAGGGATCCTGCTGCTAAAGGGAGAAATGAGGGCTCCCATAATGGAGTAACTGATTAATGTGTTGTGTCCCCTAGTAACGTTGGCTTGCAGATATTAGACGAGGTGGTCAAACTGCCTTGTTGCCAGCTACCCATGCATGCCTGGTCCTGTTGGTCAAAGGGATTGGGTAAACAATCCTCAAATCCAGGTTAATTTAAACTTCTCATGAGTGTGTTTGAGCACATCTGGTTGACTTCCTCTGAAGTGGCTGAGGGAGGGCTCCTGCAGTCCTGTTATCTGGCAGAGCTGTAAGGGCAGCAGGCTCCCCAGTGATGGACAGTGGTGTATTCTTGGTGGTGTGCCTGTGATCCAAGGACAGAGGTGAGGTTTCAGTTGTACTTTTTTTAATGTCATTGGGGAAGCTGTGAGATGAAATGTTTGGTTATAATTAAGTTAGACTGAATGTGCAATACAAATTATAAATACAGGTGACTTTTCTTTTTCCCCACCCCAGTCTTGTGAAAATGCCATTGTGTGCTGGAAACCTGGCAAAATGGAAGATGATATAGATAAAATCAAGCCCAGTGAATCAAATGTGACCATTTTGGGGAGATTTGATTACAGCCAGTGTGATATATGGTACATGAGGTTTTCAATGGATTTCTGGCAAAAGGTATGTGTCAGATTTGACTTTGCTGTATTTAAATGTGCGTAGCTTTTCATTGATTCTATGTTTATGGGCATGGGAAAAGTCTTGATTCATGTGATGATTGAGAAACAGAACCGTTTGCTGTGAGGGGCTTTGTATGAAACTGCAGGAGCTGCAGATGTTTCATTCTGTGTTCTGCCTGGTAAAAAAGTCCCACCAATTAAATACTTATTTCCATCAAAGGTGTGTTTACTGATATCTTCCTCCCCCATCTGCAGAGCTGGACAATAAAATGGAATAAAGGAGGCAAATTTTATAGCCTTTCTAACCCCTTCAACAAACTAAGTCATTCGTGTTCAAACAGTCCCACACAATTTATCAGCTATAGAGTCTTTATAAAATTCTGACTTCATTCTTTGAGGTAGTATTTTAACATGTCTATTCTCTGGTGTTTGTTTTTTGTTTTTTTTCAAAGATGCTTGCTCTGGGCAATCAGGTTGGCAAACTTTATGTTTGGGATTTAGAAATAGAGGATCCTCATAAAGCCAAGTGAGTAGTGAATTTTTTTTAAAATTTTGTTAAGACAGGGAGTTGGGATACTTTCCTTTTTCCTTTACCAATAACTATAGAAATTCTTTAACAGCACTCACCACTTTCCATTCTAGCTACTAGGTAAATAAACATTCTGAGCCCCTAAAGGTTACCATTTATTATTTTTTACTGATGTGTTATTTATATTATTGAAGTGGCAAGAGGCCTCAGTCAGATTGTATTGGGTACTATATGTAGATATAGTAAAAAAGAATTTGTTTCTCAAAGAGCTTATAAACTAATTAGGTGAAAATTTACAAAGCAATTGAGGGAAGATGTGCTAGGTAGGTGTAGCACATGATAAAGGAGAAATAGGTGAAAGGACTAGAGTAATGACAGTGTAAAGGTTGGCTTTGAGTACAATGTGGAGAAAGCGGTGTGGCTTTTAAGCTCCTCCCCGGTGTGGCCAGGCAGTTTTACAGCATGTCTTACGTACAAAAGCAAAACAAAACCAAAACAGACCAAAAAACCCCATTATCTCTGTAAAATGTGTATACACTATGTATATAAAAAATAATTCCATTATATTTATATAACTTGTATATATTATATATAAAATCTATATAAATACATGCGTGTGTGTATATATATATAAAAACATGAAATTTCTGAAAATGCTGCAGTTCTTCATCGCCCAGTTATGATATTTTATTCCTAACCACTGGGAAAAAACAATGATTATGAACTCCTAAGTAATGTGATTCAGTGAGTTTTCAGTCAGTGCTTCAATTAAAATTGGGTGGATAAGAAATGGTGGTGGGTGAGGAGGAAGCGACTGCTTTCCCAAGTCCACGCTTGGAATGCAAAACACACTGTGAAGGGCATAATCCTGTGGCCCTTCAGTTCCTCCTAGGTCACATAAGGAGCTGGTGAAACAGTGCTACTTAATGTAGTAACAAGTGCAGATTTAATGTTGCAGCTGAATAATTTTCTTTTATTTATAGGTGTACGACTCTTACTCATCCTAAATGTGTTGCTGCCATTCGACAAACCAGTTTTAGCAGGGACAGTAGTATTCTTATAGCTGTGTGTGATGATGCCAGTATCTGGCGCTGGGACAGACTACGATAAATTACTTTTTCTTAATTCAAAGTAGAAAATATATTTTCAAATTATAATATAGTCTGTTAACTCGCTAGTATGGTAGATGCATTTAGTGTAGACTTTTCTCGAAGGTTCGGCAGGCTGGAGCTGAACTTAGTGATGTTTACATTCTGTGTATTGTTCTGCTTGAAATTGCTGCTTTTAATAAAAAGAAGTATTTTTGTAAAGTTTTCTGAATTGTCCACTTTAATTATTTCCCACAAAAAATTTTCACTATAATTGAGTTACGGCCTGTGAATTTTTTTTGCGTACAGCTATCACATAAATATATAGTAACTTGCTAGAAATTTGGTATGTCTGTGCTTGCAGTTGCATTTGTGCCTTTTTGACTGAAAACCTAATGAAGCTGTTGAATTATCCAGGGACCACACAAAGGAAATACTACACTTAGTATAAATAAATGTTAAATCACTGCTAAAAGTATTTTTGAACTCATTCCTTTAGTTGTACATTGAAATTGATTACATTTTAATAATCTTGAATTCGGATGTGCTTTTCACCATTTTTGTTATTGATTAGGGGGAAAACTTTACTGGCTTTTATGGTTTTTTTTGTGGATCCCATTGCTCTACTGTTTGGATTCTGGCTGATGAGTTACTGCAGTTATCTTAAATCAAAGTTAGTTATTGGAATTGTATTTTAATTGCCTCTTTTGTCAGTATCTGCAAATAGCCTCATCACTGTTTTACTTAGCCTAGGAACAATGAATTCTAAAGTCAATATTATTATATACAGGTTTAAAATACGTACAATTAATAAAAGTGAGGGAAAAAATGGCTAAGGTGGCAGGCGTGACTATCACTGTTAATCTGTGTTCAGAACACTTGTGTGTATCTTGTCAAAACATAGTTGAAATGTTGGTGGTTGTGTTGTGCAAGTGGTCCAGAACATTGCGTTATACTGTGTACCTGAATGAGGAGAAAGGTTAGTAACATTTACTGAAGCTGAACCATTTAATTTTTTTTTTTCCTACCATGCTCCTCTTATCCTTCACTGTAACACATTACTTAAAAGAAGTATTAGGGTATTACATAAATGCAAGTACACTATAGTTGGCAACATAATAGTGCTTTTTTGATCAGTGGATTAAGTAAAGTAGTCCTGTCTGCTACTGACTTAAGTGCATATTTGACTTTTTATCTTTCAGGATATTGTTTTTCCTGTGTGTTACAGTTTGGGAACTTGTAAATGCTCTGTTTAGATAAACTACCTGTTCAGTTTGAGGTTATATGACTAAGCCAGCTTTGATTTGTGTCCTCGGGAGCCTGCAAAAAATGAAGTCTAGAACAAGTAGTTTCTAAATCTTAGTCTGTAATCTAATTTTTTCCCTTTTTTTTTTTTTTTTTTTTTTTTTTTTTTTAAATCCTTATCTTTACTACTGGGAAGGTGCGATAATACCATTGTAGCAAGCTCTGTCCAAAAATAGCATTCAGTTGAGCTGGATTCTGGACTCCTTGCACCAGCCAAGTGGCCAGCATGCTCGTTCTTGGATGGGGTGCCCTTGACTGCCTGGTCATGGGGATGTGATCAGGAGGCCAAGTGTAGAACCACAGCCTTGGGCAGAACCAGGTACAAGCCCAAGTGCTGGAGGGAGGAGACTGAAGTATCTGAAGAGGGACAAGCAAGACTGGAGCTGGAGACAGGTTTGCCACCTCTAGTTCCACTGCATCTACAGAACTGCTGGCACAGTGTGAACCAGCGTTTATGCAACAGCCATGGCCCGTATAGCTCATAGCTCATTCGGTGGAAAGTACGTGGGGGTGGCGTCTGAAAATTATGGCGTGGGGATGTGGTTGCCAAAAAGGCAGTGGGAGTGCTTAGGTTTCCTGCAGCCTTCAAGGAAAGAGCTTGGATCAGATGGGCTAAACTGTGTTAAGAACATTTGGAGGCTGGTACCATTTAGCCTTTGCAAATGCTTTATGGGACTACGCCGTTAGACTAGGTTTCCCTGTGCTTTCCCCTGTCCAGGGTTGAGAGTGAAATAGGATACAAAAGCAGTAGGGATTTTTTTCAGCCGTGGTTCTTTTTTTGGTGAGTGGTACATTGACACATGAGCTGCTCTGTTTGGGAGGAAGGAAAGGAAGGGTGCCTGGCTAGAGAGGCCTAACAGTTAGAGTCAGCTTTTACTTCTGTATTAACTTAGAAATATGCTGAAGGCTGTTCTTTTAAAACACAGACAGATATTCCAGCAGGTTTTCCCTGAGAAACCTGGATGGAGCTGGAATCAGATTCAAGGTGTAAATGAAGGGAAGAACCAGGGAATGTGAACTTGTGAACGTAGAGCTCGAGCGAGCCATGGGGAAGAAAAAAAAAAATCTTCTTTACAACAGTCAGCCCCATCTGCTTTTATTAATAATACCCTGAATGTACAGCATACGGGGGGGGGGAATATCTGCTGTCATTCAGACCTGTAGAACTCAAGTGAACATAGAAGTTGTGTATTTTTTAAATGGGTGTGTGTGTGTGTGTGTGCGCTTCCTAGAGTTGCCTAGTTCTAGAATTAAAAAAGGGGGAAAACACCAAATTATTTTTATTGTATGTCTTCTGGAAGAATAAGTGCTAATAAGAGTTGTAATAATTGCAAAATAATTTAAAGTTCATTGTTCTCCAAAACCTTTTAATACATACATTTCTGTAACATACCTTGAGCGTTCCAGTGCCAAAGTTTTTAGAGCAAAAGAAGTGTGGTTTGACCCCAATATTGGGGAAACCTACCACAACTATCCTGAAAGACATTTAACATTTTCTTCCCCACTGCGTGGCAGCTGCCTGTAGTTCTGGTCTTTGACAGATGCTGCAATAGACTCCCTGCTGTTCCCCATCTCAACAAAAAGCAGGGGAGGTAAAGTCAGGATCTGCCTGGCTCCAGCTTCCTGACTGATGGTCGCGGGACAGCCAGGGAACTGCCGCAGGAGGCTGTGAGTGGTACAGGCGGCTGTTCGGTATGAACTGTGAAGAGTACAATCAAATCTGAAAGTTGCTGTTTCCTTCAAGTAAAGCACAGTGAGTACCTCCCTGGAGAGATCAACCTCCCTCCATCGCTGGGAAGGTGATGGAGCAGCTCATCCTGGAGGTCATCTCTGAGCACGCAGAGGAAGGGAAGGTTATCAGGAGCAGTCAGCGTGGATTCACCAAGGGGAGATGACTGACCGACCCGGCAGCCTTCTGTGGCGGAACGGCTGGCCGGGCAGGTGAGGGGAGGGCGGTGGATGTGTCCACCTTGACCTCCGCCCGGCTGCTGGCACCGTCTCCCACAGCACCCCGGGCAGGCTGGGGCCGTGGGTCAGGGGAGCAGTGGGGGGCTGAGAGCTGCCCGGACGGCAGAGCTCAGGGGCTGGGGTCGGTGCTGCGGGGTCGAGCTGGGGGCCGGGAGCTCGCCGTGTGCCCAGGGCTCAGCGCTGGGTCCGGTCCTTGTTCCACTTATTCATCAGTGACCTGGATGAGGGGACAGTGTCCCCTCGGCACGTGTGCTGGTGACACCCCACCGGGAGGGGCGGCTGGTGCCCCAGGGGCTGCGCTGCCATCCAGCGAGGCCTGGGCAGGCCGGAGAGCTGCCGGAGAGGGACCCAGTGACCTTCAGCAAAGGCCAGAGCAGGGTCCTGCCCCTGGGGAGGGACAGCCCCAGGCACCAGCAGGGGCTGGGGGTGACCTGCTGGGGGGGCAGCTCTGCGGGGAAGGGCCCGGCAGTGCTGGTGGGCAGCAAGGTGCCCATGGGCCAGCGGTGTGCCCTGTGGCCAAGGGGCCAGTGGGACCCTGGGGGGCACCAGGAGGAGCGTGGTGGCCAGCAGGTCGAGGGAGGGGGTCCTCCCCCTCTGCTCTGCCCTGGTGGGGCCGCACCTGGAGTGCTGGGTCCAGTGCTGGGCTCCCCGGTTCCACAGAGACGGGGAGCTACTGGGGAGGGGCCAGCGGAGGCTACAGAGATGATGGGGGGACTGGAGCATCTCCCTGGTGAGGGAAGGCTGGGAGAGCTGGGGCTGTTCAGCCAGGAGGAGAGATGGCTGAGGGGGGATCTCATCAATGTCTGCAAATACCTTAAGGGCGAGTGTCAAGAGTATCATAGAATCATAGACTGGTTTGGGTTGGAGGGGACCTTAAAGATCACCCAGTCCCACCCCCCTGCCATGGGCAGGGACCTTCCACCAGCCCAGGCTGCTCCCAGCCCCGTCCAGCCTGGCCTTGAGCCCTGCCAGGGATGGGGCACCCACAGCTGCTCTGGGCAGCCTGGGCCAGTGCCTCGCCGCCCTCACAGTAAAGAAATTCTTCCCAACATCTAATCTAAATTCACGACCTTTCGGTTGAAAACTATTCCCCTTGTCTTGTCACTATAGACCCTACTAAAATGTCTTCCTCACCTTTCTTATGAGCCCCCTTTAGGCACTGGCAGCCGCTCTAAGGTCTCCCGGGAGCCTTCTCCAGGCTGAACAACCCCAACTCTCCCAGCCTGTCTCCAGAGACAGAGATGCTCCAGCCCTCTGATCATCTTCGTGGCCTCCTCTGGGCACACTCCAACAGGTCCATGTCCTTCTGATGTTGGGGGCCCCAGAGCTGGATGCAGCACTGCAGGTGGGGTCTCCTGAAGGTGGAGGAGAGGGGCATAATCCCCTCCCTCGACCTGCTGGCCACGCTGCTTTTGACGCAGCCCAGGATACAGCTGGCTAGCTGTGCTGCTAGCGCACATTGCCAGGTCATGCTCAACTCCTCATCCGCCAGCACCTCCAAGTCCTTCTCCTCAGGGCTGCTCTCAATTTGTTCTCTGCCCAGCCCGTGTTTGTGCTTGGGATTACCCTGACCCATTTCTCAGGCATCATTTGCCCGTAGTGAAGCCACGTTGGCTGTCACCAATCACCTCCCTAACTTCCATGTGCCTTAGCATACTTTCCAGAAGGATTTGCTCCATCATCTTGCCAGGCACGGAGGTGAGACTGACTGGCCTGTAGTCGCCCAGGTCTTCCTTTTTTCCCTTTCTAAACATGGGAGGCATCTTCCCCCTTTTCCAGTCAGTGGGAGCTTCACTGAACTGCCACGACTTCTCAAACATGGTGGATAGTGGCTTAGCCACTTCATCTGCCAGTTCCCTCATGACCTGGGGATGCCTCTCATCAGGTCACGTGGACCTGTGCACCTTCAAGTCCCTTTAGATGGTCTCAGACCTGATCTCCTACAGCAGGTCGTTCTTCATTCTCCCAGTCCCCACCTTTGCCTTCTGTGACTTGAGAAGCGTGACTGGAGCACTCACCGTTGGAGACTGAGGTGAAAAAGTCATGGAGGACCTCAGCCTTCTCCATATCCTGGGTAACCAAGCCTCCTGTTTCCTCCAGGAGAGGGCCCGTGTTTTCCCTGGTCTTCCTTTTATCAATGATGTACCTATAGAAGGCTTTCTTGCTGCCCTCGATGTCTCTGGCCAGATGGTATTTTGTCAGGGCTTTAGCTTTCCTAACCTGATTCCTGGCTGCTCAGACAATTTCTCTGTATTCCTCCCAGGCTACCTGTCCACCTCCGTCCACCCCCTGTAGGCTTCCTCTTGTGCTGGAGTTTGCCCAGGAGCTCCTTGTTCATCCATGCAGCCTCCTGGCATTTTTGCCTGACTTCCCCTTTGTTGGGATCCATCCCTCCTGGGCTTGGAGGAGGTGATCCTTGAATATGAAGCAGCTTTCTTGGGCCCCTCATCCCTCCAGGGCTTTATCCCATGCTACTCCACCAAGCAGATCCCTGAAGAGGCCAAAGCCTGCTCTCCTCAGGTCCTGTATAGAGAGCTTGCTGTGCACCCTCCTCACTGCCCTAAGGATCTTCAACTCCACCGTTTCATGGTCACTGCAGCCAAGGCTGCCCTTGAGCTTCCCATTCCCCACCAGCCCCTCCTTGTTGCTGAGAACAAGGTCCAGCATGGCACCTCTCCTCTGGCACTTGGAGAAGGAAGTTACCATCAATGCATTCCAGGAACCTCCTGGATTGCCTGTGCCCTGCTGTGTTGTCCCTCCAACAGATACCAGGGTGGTTGAAGTCACCCAGGAGGACCAGGGCCAGACTCTTCTCAACAGTACCCAGTGACAGGACAAGGGGCAACAGACGCAAACTGCAACACAAGTTCCATCTGAATATGAGGGAAAGGTTTGTTACCTTGAGGGTGACGGAGCCCTGGCACAGGCTGCCCAGAGAGGCTGGGGAGTCTCCTGCTCTGGAGACATTCAGAACCCACCTGATGTGACTCTGCGCACCCTGCTCCAGGAGAACCTGCTCTAGCAGGGCGTGGGGCTAGGTGACCTCCAGACGTCCCTTCCAGCCCTGACCATTCTGTGATCTTTCATCTCTTCATTAAAAAAAAATAGCTGGAGGGAAGATGTACCTGGAGGTCCTTGTCTTTCTCCACCATGTCTCAGAGACTTCTAAGTCCTCGGCTTGGACTACAATCCTCATTTTTAGGCAAAGACTTTGCCCAGGGTCCATGTGAAAGTTGTAGCAGAAGTAGAAAACAAGTTTCTGATCGATGAATCAGTGGTGCACTTAGAAGGGTCTCTCTTCCTTAGAGATGAAGGTCATCTTTGTGTTACTCCACCTGGTGATGACTGAATAATAATAATAAAAAAAAAAGTTAACTAATTTTAAATCAGGCTCTTCTTGAAGCTTCTAATTGTAAGCCAAAGAATTTCATGGAAGTGTGGATTAAGTTTGCTTCCTCATATATGTAGGAGTGCATGTTTTTGTTGGTGTGTTTTGTGCTCATGTTTCACCACTGGTCATGTTGGGGAGCTCTGGTTCCATGGCTGAAAGTCAAGAAATGAACTTCCTCTACAAGTACTTCAGGGAAGTCTTCAGCTTCACCTCAGAATGCTTTGCTGTCAGCATGAGCCGTGCGCCAGAAAAATATTTGGTTCATTTTGTTACCGTAACTCGTTTTAAAAAGAAAAAAACAAAACTACAAAAACCTCTCTGCATAACCAGAATTTTGACTACTTTTCACAAATTCTGCATCTGTTGCAGCAAAAAGCAGCAGCAGTACCTGCACTTGTTGCTTCCTGTATTTTTAGATCTGTATTTTTAACTCTGGGTGCAGCGATGAGGTGAGGGCAGACCCAGAAACAGATCAGGCCCTTGTGAAAAAGTCCCCACCCTGACTAAATTCATGTTGACTTGGAAAGAAAAATAACTGGGGAAATGTCCCAAAATGAAGGGAAATATATCTGTCACTGTCACAGCTATGAGTCTGGCAGGGCAGGGCTTGTTCAACTGCGGAGTGTAATGATCAGTAGACAGGGGGTTGTTTTGTTGTTTTTTTAAGGGATTTTCCATTTGAGGGACCTTAACTCCCAGTAGCAAGAAACTAGGAACAGCACAAGGGAAAAAATGCCCTAACCACAGCAGAACTGTCACAAAATAATTTATATTACATATAGGTTGTTATTATTACAGGCATTACATCTGTGGTAGTACCTGGGGGAAGGACTTTTTTAGCGGGGGGAATAATCAATATATATAGGTAAAAGGCAGGACAGATTGATGTATGCGTTATATGTTTCTATTTCTACTTAGGCTCATTCCTGAATTACTTCTATATAATCCTGTGCTCCCATTTTAAACCATGGTGTTGAGGTAAAAAGTATTGTTGGGAGATATAGATATATATAGATAGATACCTTGAAGAAGCGTTTGGCTGTTGAATGATGAAGACAGGACAGAGCCTAATCTCTTTCCTGGGCTCTCCCGTCCGAAAGATGCAGAGAAAAGACACTAAAACACTATTTATCCTGAAGCAGGAAAACACAGTAAGAGGTTTATTCCATTCCTCAACAAAGAAATACTCTGCTCTAGCAAGCAGACCAAGAATCACAGAGAAATAGTACAGACTGTTTTGATATCTCTCGGCACAAACCCATATGGAACAAAAGCTGGATGAGGTAGAAAATAGAGCAGCTGCTGAAGCGCACGAGGCTCATCAGCCAGCACCTCAGCCGGCAGAATGGGACAAGCTGGTGCCAAACAGCGAGCAGGAGCTCACTGCTCCCCCCGCCGCACACCAGTGCTCCAGCAGCCCCCCGCAGCCCCCGCCTGCGAGCCGGGTGACCTGGCTCATAACCACAACTCTAGTGCAGTGCAGACCGCAGCCACTGCAGTGTCCACTAGTCCATTCCTCTCCAGTCTGTTTGGCTCTGCTCCATTCCTCTGCCTGACTGAGCATCTCTGAGCTTTCCTCGTGAGGATGCTGGATCTGGAGGGAAAGATTATTAGCAGCCCGAAGACAAATGTGAAAATTAATCAGGCAGAACTAGGAATGACAAAAAGAACCTCAGCTGCCTCAAGACCCTGGAGTTTTCTTACATTAAATTTCCCTAGGTAAACTAAATGCTGGTTTCCTCAAGCACTATCCTACATAGTGATCATATTATTGCATCTCACATAGCTAGTGAAATTCAGCAACAACCCACCATAATCATACGCTTCACAGATGAGAAAGAAAAAGCCCTTCTGCTTGAGAAGCAGATTGGCAGTCCAAACAGTCAACCCGCAGAAATTAATGAGTTCTTCCTTTCATAGCAGTTTTGAAAGGCACCTCCCTAGTACCGAAGGGGGATGGAGTCTTCCTTCTGCAAGTTTCCAGTCTGCAAGCTCAGCCACAGCAGGCTGGAAAGAGGAGGAAAGTAAATTACTGTGGTGGTCTCAAACGTGTACCGCCTTCACTATGCTCAGGGACAACGCCTGCTGAACCCACAACGGCAAGAGGTTCTCAACGCACGCTGCTGAATTATCCAAAATACACAGGACTGCATACGTAACCCAGTTTCAGCCTTAAAGACTGAAGCCAGGGCAAGAGCAGTCACAAAGCTCGTGCTGGAGAGCCTTAGCCATGCCACCCACACGGAGAAGGCTGGCTTCCCGAAGCCCAGACAACAATCCCACCGGCCTCATGGAATAACCAGAAAGCAGTTTTGACCAGGTCAGAACAGAAGCATTAGAACTACAGGAGAGATGACAGAGCAGCAGAGTGACAGCCTCTGCTGATACCACCTCTGCCCAAACGGGGCCCTTACCGAGTTCATGTCCCTTTAGGTTATACGACTCATTCTTCACCAAACCATGGCAGATAAGCAGGACCACAGAAAATTTCAGCGAAGAGTGGTAACACACGGGTTACTTCACAGGGGGAGGCTCTGGACAGCCAGATAAGGAAACTCTAGGCAGCACCTCCTTTTTACAAATAACTCACTCCTTTGTTAATTAAAACGTGCTGATGCAGCGAGGCTGTCAGGTCATGCTGATGCTTATTTCCTAACTGGAGAGGCCTTGCAAAGGCCTATGAAGTGTTAATTATTTTACTTCCACACCAGGCAGATCCTTCCTTAGAAGGGTGAGAACTGGAGCAATGACCACCAGCAGCCTCGTGCTGTGTCACAACTTAACAATGCTTTAACCCCAGCTTCCATTTGGTCCCTGTGTCATCTTCTGGTCCCACCTGTGACATCGTCAGCTGTGTGAGGCACGTGCCACCTGCCTAACAAAACTACCATATCCTACAGCAGGATGTGACAGGTCACAGTGATCCCAATGACCCGTTCCGAGTGAGGGAGTTCAGCCTGGGCCTCTGCTAACTGCCCTCATTGTTGCTTCTGCACAAACAGATGGCCTACGCATGTGTCTAAGAAAATTAAGCCCTTGGTTGAGCAGGAGACCAAGTTTTTCCAAGGTTTGGGCCTGTCACATGGCTTCTGGGAAACAACTCTGAGCTTTGTTCCATAAGTTACCTGGGATAGGATTAGTTTTACTTTACAAAAGCTGTTCTTGGGCAGCTTTCCTGGGTTTCATCAGTCTTCTCCTGTTTTCCTCCTCTCCTGGCCCCCAGGCTGAGCTGATACCCTTTCTTCCTTGTGAGTCTCTCTGGTGGGGTCCTCAGCGATTGTGCGAGGCAAGAGTCTGTTTTAGGCTGAGGTGTGAACGCAGGAAATGTCGTGGAGCAGTCAGCCCCAAAGGCACGAAAGCAGTGTGTTTCCATTCTCAGGACAGCTGTTCCTAAGGCTGACTTGACTTGATAAAGGAATCCTTAAAGCCTTTGTTCCTCAGCCACTGAAGCCGGTAACTTCTATTTTCATGCCAGTGGTTTGGGAGAGAGTTTTAATTCTTAGTTACAGAAAGTTACTTACAAAAGCACAATATATTCTTCAAAATAGTACTTCTGATCGAGCTAATCTAGGTCTAGTGAGCAGAAGGGCCAGCTGGAGCTCTCCTTCTACAAGATGTCTGGACACATCTGGCTGAAGCCACCTCGCTGGCAGAGGCTGCACTCCTAACCAAGAGTCATCCTGCTGGGCCAAGGAGCACCAAGTCAGAAGACATCATCAGCGCATGCCCTCGGCACAGCAAGCTGCTTTCCCTGTCCTCTGACTCGGATTGACACCTGTTCCCTCCTGCTCATGACCTGCCAACCCTGACAGACAAAAGTCACCTCCTAGGCACCGCTAAACCAAGACTTACACGATGACTTTGATAGCTTCAAAACTCGGCTTCCCTTCGGGGGCACAAAAAAAGGCTATTTTTCAGAATGTTTTCAAATGCATGCCGTACCTGGGTCCTGCACGTACTCTTTGCCCCCTGAGCTTCTTGTTCTGCCCAATCTGCCATTGCTTTCCTCTTCCACTGGGCAGCAGATGTCAGGACTGTTCTTAAATGCCACTCCACAGTGAGCTTCTCCATCTCCTGGAAGAGCAGAAGAACTACAGCAGCCCAGAGGATTAGTCTCTTCTTTGGTTTCATTTCTCACCCACCTTTCTGACCTTTGCCTGCAGCCTGCCAGCACTGCTCAGCTCCACTGGCAGTAAGGAAAAGCCCTCCTCCTCCTGCCAATGATCCAAATGATCTAAGAAACCGCTGCATTTCTATCCCATAACACCTTAACAGTCATCCAGGTACAGCAGTCTTGGGTATCTCATGAGCACATGGACTTAAGGAATACAATGTAAAAAGAGAGTAGCTAGTACCCATTACAGAAAAGTCCAGAAGGAATTGAATGTAACAGTGAACACAGCTATAAGGCTTCTTCTAAGGATCTACATCCATCTTACTAAATTTTTCTTACAGTTAAAGGTGGCACTACAAATACATAATTCATACCTCTATTGCTTTGATACAATGATCAGGAAGAGGGGGTCTCATTTTAGGTTTCGCTTCAAGTGTCTTTTTGCTATCCACTTCTTCCCAGGAGCTTCTCCAAACCTCAGGCAGATTCCTAAAAATACGTAACGGGAGGAGTCTGAGTGAGGCCAGGACAAGTTAGTTCTACAGCTGATGCTCACGGCAGGGGACCTGCTTCTGCTGCACAAGGCAGATCTCCAGGAGAACTACCTGTCTTCTGCTCCTTTGCTCCAACAAAAGGAGAGAGCAGAAACACTGAGCTGTACAACATACAGGTTCCAGGCTCTCAAGTCAAGGTCAGTGGGCTCCAATCTAGGACTCTTCAGTACCAAAGTCACCCATGAAAATGAAGCCGTCTGTGGTTCTGGGAAGCACAAGATGGTTGAATTATACTCTGCCCTGTCAAGCAGGATCCTTTCACAGCAAAGCAACGAGTTGCTTCACGGTCACTCACCTCTGAGCTTCACTGCTCTCTGGGAACAGGTCAAAGTGTTGAACAAAGTTCAGGCACCGAGACACCATCAAGAAGTGATTCAGAGAGCATTTGGACCTCTCCTCCCTCTCACAACATATTGTTAGACCCTGAACATTGCTCTCAAGACAAAAAAAGAACAGGTTCATTCAAATCAAGAAAGTAAGGAAGTAATCCTCTACTTCTGGCACAATTCTTTCTGTTCGGTTACTAAACAGATCTGTGCACTGGAAGACAACTGCAGGGTAAAATGAAGCAGATGTAAAGGGTCTTGAAGCAAGTCTGCTACACATGCACCCTCCTGTAATTCCTTATGACGTAACTTTTCAGAGTTCACGCACAGCATGTCCAAAAGAAACATCTCTCTCACACAAGTACAAAGGCACAGTGTTACCCTCCACCATCTCCTTGAGCAGCTCACCCAAGGACCCTCTCCTCTCGATTTTCTCCCTTGGTTCTTCCCTTCAGATCAGTTGCCCTTACTTTCACGGGACCACTGCAAGGAAGTGCTGGCAGAAGCCCTGTGAGCATGAAACACCACCACTCCTAAAACAGCATCTCGGTGAGGATTTGCAGATTGGCATGAGAATGACATGCAGACATGCTCGACCAGGTCATAGAAACAACTAAGGCTATTAATTCCCCATCTGTCCTATTCTCAGGCCCTTTTGAACACTGGAACTCGTCCAACTTGTTCCTGCAAATCAGTATTAATCCTGGTGATACTATTTTTAGCCCCTGCTTTATCTAGCTCCTGTTGTGAAAGGTTGGTTGGGAGATGCCAGAGACCTAGCGGAATCTCTTTTGGAGAAGCCATTTTATTTTGCAGAGTCCAGGATCTCTGTACTGACTCTGCCTGCATGAATTCAAGTTTCTGATATATTCAGCCCACAAATGTTCTTCTGAGGGAGTCTGTGAAAAAGGTCTGGAATTCCCATATTGAAAGCAAAGTTCTTTTTCAGTAGAGGTGATGAACCTTTTCTAAAATCATCTCCAGATGATGTTTCTCCTCGGAAGAAAACAAATGGGCTTGGTGAGAGAAAGAAACACCAGCACTATTGGCAGAATTTGGTATTCAGCATCCTGAAGGATCTCCCTAAATGTTTACTCCCTGCACAAACCAACTTAGAAAAGGAAAGAGCAGTTTGCACCTGCAATTCACCAGGAAGGGAAAGCAGATCCATAACAGATGGGTCTGCACCCCAGACCGCACGGGGGCCTTTACCATCTGCCATAGGCTCCTAGCAAGCACACACACAAGAAGAGAGCACACACAATGTCCTTAGGAGCCTGCTCTCACACTACCTTTCCCGTTAATCTTCTCCTTGAAATAATCCCTCTGCCTCTGCTCCTTGGGGGATTTAGTGGGTCTTTCATGGAAGGGTTTAAGAAAAAATTCCCCACGTTCAGTGTTACACTGCAGGCTGCAGAAAAGACGCCTCCAGTGACCTCCCTGCCTGCCTTCTCCTTCACACTGCGAAGCAGCTCAGGAGAAGAGCAGCTGACGGAGCAGCAGGCAGCACTGGGACCTCCCAGCAACAGGAGTGAGGAGAACAGGGCTGGGCAGCAGAAACCACCAGATCACAACCAGCCCTGCCATCACCGATGGATCACAGGAGACCATCCCACTGGAGGAACATGTTTTATCTCTCCCCTAAATGAATAAACAAGGGGGTTGTTTCTACAGGATCAGGAAAGGAACAGCTGAGTGTTGTTTGGTATTCCCTTTCCTAGACCCTGAAATAAGCAGGGGTTTTCTTCCACCCGTGGAAACATTTACTTTCTCCCACCATCATTATCTCCAGAAACAGTTACGCAAATCCACCATGAACATGTCCATGGGATCTGATGCTGAGGGAGGTACCTAAACCAGCATGCTGGAAAATTAAATTCCACACCCTCTGTACTAAAATATTGCCACGCAAGAAACTATTTGCGGAAATGCTGTACAAGTAGGACATGAAACTTGGTTGCAAGTCTGTAACTTGGTTGCGAGTAGCAAGCCTCAGCTGAGCAGCACTGCACGATTCCCCTCAGGGGCCTTTAAAGCAGCCTCTCCTCCAGGAAGCAGGACAATCCAGCAACAGAGAACAGGATGATGCACACAAAGACAATGCCTAGAACCCACTCTGAGGGATGGTAATGATCCCAGTTTACCCATCAGTTGCACTGGAGTGTTTCCAGAGCACTAGGTGCACCATCCTCTTTTGCAGCAAACACCAGTATCCCCTCTCTTACACATCAACAGCTGGTGGGGGTAAGAAGTAAGGTCTCCTGCTTTGTCTTTCACCACTTCTTTTGTATGTGGCTGCCCCAACATTACGTGTAGGAAAATAGTGGTCTGCAGGGGCAGCAGACCTACTTCAACCACCAACCAAAGCATCTCCAACAGACAAGGGTGCTTGGGAAAAAAGCTCTAGGGACACTGCCATCTGGAGCGTTAAATACTGGAAACTACTCAAGATACCTTCTCATATCAAACTGAAGGGACATAAGCTTCTTCCAACCCCTCCAGAAGAATTTAGAAAAGCATTCCTTGTTTTGATGGAGACTGTGGAGATGCTTTTTTTGGAAGTTCCAGCAGAATCACAGAGAAGTTCAAAGCAGACCAAGAGAGGCTCACAGGACAGTCAAAACCACCGGCACTGCAATGAGTCACTTTAGAATGTAATTGCTTCCTCTCAAACAATGGAAACTATACTCCACAAATCCTTGAAATAACTGCAACATTTTGATGTAACCCATTTTACTCACAGAAAGAGTCTTCCAGATATTAAGAACCATTATGCTGATTTTTCTCCTCCTCCACATCATTCTTCATACCCTAATTACAGAAAGCTGAAGCAAAAAGACAAATTAATGAAATACCTCCTCCATCAATAATCTGGCAGCTCTCATTCACTGAACAGTCCAGGGCTGCAAAGTACAAATCTACAACTCTGAATTAGCCTGTAACGGCTGTTTTAACATGATTTAACTTGCAGTAGTGAAAGAGGGCCCAAAGATTTATCTTCATTACGTTTTCATACAGGAAAAGTTAAAGACAGGTACCCTGAAATCAAACTCAATAGCATCTTCGTGCCAAAAAAAAAGGAAATGCTATTGTACCATTTATACAAGCTGGGGACTGGAGTATCAGTTGTCCACAAAGTGAAAGAACTTTCAGTGTAAGCACCAGCAGGAAAACCATCAGCAGATTCTCAATAGGATGAACACCCTTCAGAATGTGGTAAAGAAGCAAAATTGCATTTATTTTGGTTACAACTAAACACCCAAAAGTGTCACACAAGCATGAAACAGTGCTGCCATTTTTCATCTTGTAGTTTACTCCACTTTAAATGCAGTTTCAAAAGAATATTTCTATGCATGCACGTGGAACATTGACTTCTTGTTGCAGCCAAGTACTTAAATTAAAAAAAAAGCACACAGGCAAGTAGTTTTCTTTTACTTTAATTTTAAATAATTTTCAAGAGTAATATAAAAGTTACAAGTTTGTCTGTTCAGACTAATCGTTTCTTTCCCCCTCACCCCTCCTTGAAATTCTTCAATGGAGTTACTTGCTGTATCTTTCAGGTATCTCTGTTTGGAAAGCACTTCAAATAACACAATTTAAGCTTATGTTTTCCAGAAGAGAGGGTTCTGTGTCAGACGTCTCTGAAAGTTCTCATACCTAGGGAAAAAAAAACCACAAAACAAACCCACAACCAAAAAATTAAAGCTGCTGTGAATAAAACTGCTTAAAAAAGTTATACAAGTTTATGTGAAGAACACAATAAATTACATCTAGTCCACACCAGGAAGTGAGTAAATCCAAAATCCTCCCTTCTGATTTCGTACCAAGAATACTCACAGTCTGACTTGTGAATTTCAACAATATATATTTCATTAAAGTGGTATCCCAGAGGATGCTCATTCAAGCCTAGCAAAATTGTAAAGTGAATTAAAAGCTGCTATTTTGTGCAAAACATTTTTTGGGGTAGGAAATTGAAGTTTGAGCAGGTAAAAGTGTGAGTCTGATGTTGCCCGTCATCCTAGTAATCAGGTCAGGTACCTCACAGAAGGAACCCCAACAAAACCAAACCATGAAAACTTCATGCCATTTAGGGATACACTGTAAATACTGGGAAAAACAAGGTGACACCACTGCTTCTGAATGCAGTTCAGCTGTCCCTGTACTACCCCTTCAGTGCTGCTCCATCTAGGATGCACAGCACCAGACACGAGCTAGCATTTCAGTATTGCTTCCTCGCAGGCTATGTGCAACCTGCTCCCAGGTAAGGAAGAGGGGCCTGCAGACAATTCTGTGCTCAAGGCTATGCATCGGTTTGCCTTGTAGTTCTAACAGAAACCTTGAGACAAAGTAGCACCCTTACCAAATAATTCTGACTTCCATGTTTGTTCATATACAGTAATGTTTTAGTAAAATCTAATGACAAAAAATAATTCCCTAAGACATAATAGAAACA
Source organism: Falco naumanni (assembly GCF_017639655.2). Taxonomy (NCBI): domain Eukaryota; kingdom Metazoa; phylum Chordata; class Aves; order Falconiformes; family Falconidae; genus Falco; species Falco naumanni. The sequence continues at coordinate 7,929,771 of NC_054055.1, read as the reverse complement.
CGTATGCACACATGCTGTCCTAATTTCACTTTCTATACTCACAGAAACAAGCAAACCAGAAACAACCTGAACACCAGTATTCATTATTGACCTATAGTGAAGATATAGAGAAGTATACAATTTCTGTGATTTTCTAAAAAAACACCAAAAAACCCAAAAAAACCCCAACAACCCAGGCTTTGAGCTACAACAGCCTAAAACACCCTTTCAATCCCCACAAACCCAATCTGTAAGGTATCAAAAGTTACTGCTAATGAAACAAAGAAAAAATGTTCTCCTATATCTCATAGTTCCTAACACAACTCAAATGAGAGAAGAGACTCTAAAGGGTTTTAAACCCACTCAAATTAGAGAAAGGTTTATTTACGAATGAATTTTTGAGTCAAACAACTGCATTTCCATTGCAGCCAGCCCACTGCAGAAACCTAAGATAGTCTACATATTACAAGCTGTAATTAAACACATTATAATGACTCACAAACATATGAACAGAGCCAAAAAACAGTTTTTCTGTGGCTGTAACCACATCAACAGATTTCTGCACACAAATGTGTTCAGTTCATTAAAGTTATGCCTCACTTCACTATACTGTTTTAAAGAGCAGCCAAAACCAAAATCAGCACCATCCAGGCGATGACAAGCCACTACCCTGCTTCTTTAGCCTGTCTTCGCTTTGGTCTCTCTCATCGGAGACCTTAGCCACACATGTTCATGGAGCGCGTAGAGTTACCTTCTAAATAAAAGAGACCTGCATCAAGTTACACTCCCAAAGAAAATCTATTGCTTATGTTAACTGCCTGCATGTTCAGGAGATCCGCACTAACAATAAAACTGTATTCAGAGATCCCCAAATACTGTTTTAAAAAAGGGTTAGGTTAATATCAAAGGCTGAAAAGGGCTAAACTAATAAACTGTAGTAAAGAATTTTTCAAACATCCTAAAGGACTGCCTGCATTTCAGTTTACCTCCAGGCTACATGGGCTATCCCCACAGACAGTTATTTCTTAAATCAGTCCCTGGAAAAAAAAACAACCTCTCAGAGCCTTTTTAACTTGTGCTCAAGGGTCTCAGTGACAGAACTAGGTCAACTAGGAACACTATTTCTCCACCTCTCCCATATTCTTAGGCAATGTAACTGTGCTGGAACTATGTCTAGGAAGAGACAAAAACAACAAAGAAGCACAAATTAACAAGTATCAGTGTGTTCTGTCTTCCCATGATTTCAGAGCATTTGCATAATCAGCAACATAGTGCCAATCCACATACGTCAAGAGTGACATTTCTAGAAGCAAAAAAATTTCATAGGCTGCATAGCACTTTTCTAATAAAAAAATGTTATGAAGATGCTGACAAATAAATATAAACACAGTGGATAGAACCTCTCTATACTTGAGATAAACAACAAACTTCTGAACATTTTTGCAGCATCTCACTGAACAGCATGACAGTAGTTCAATACTTAGGAATCAGCTGGTTTAATACCTAGAAAAAAGAACATTTGTTTCCAGAGATCATTGCCATTACCATTTCAGAACTACATTTGCAGGAATGAAAGCTTCAGAAGGATTTGGGGTCATCTGTGCCTGAGTAACAGCAAATGAGGAAGCAAAGTTATAGAAGTTGTCCAACATCTTCTGAGTGAACTGAAATAAAGAGAAATCTTTTAAGTAAGTTTTTTTTTTCTAGTTTGCATTTTTGTGCAAAAGTTTAACAGATATACAACTCCTATATGAAGTAGCATTGTCATCCAAAACACAATGAGGAAGTGTATATAGGAAGTCCAGGGATATCTGTTTGAAATTGATCAAAATATCCTAGCTCTTAGTCTTGCCCTCAGATCCACCCAGCATCAAGAAATCATTTTCAGAATCTTCACTTGCCCTCTCCCTGCCCAATTTCACCCACAAGATCTTGCTGGGGAAAACAAGAAAAATATGCATAGGAAGCTCTTAAACTGCAGGAATAAGTAAAAAAGCAAAAGAGAGGCCAAGCAGCAAGCCCTGTGTGCAGAGGATGAGGTTGCAGGACATTCCCAGCCAGTCTACAAATACGTAAGTCCATGGTACCTCCTTATTTCTCCCTAATATTTTTAGTTTTAAAAAAGCATGCATTGTTTTGGTGGGAGAACAAATTCTTTTCATAGACAGTGAAATGATGGAGGAAAACAGACTAGGGCAATACATACTCTTGTGCTTCCCTCCACCTGCTCTGAAAGAAGGAGTGCAGGAACTGATGTCCCGGAACCCAGGAGTCTACCGTCAGTCACACACAGCACTCTGCGGGTCTGTCCCACTTCTCTTCCATAAAACTTTTTTGTATTATAATGATGTATGTTAAAAATCATATATACAATCATAAAGCTTCATGAAACTTACTAAAAATGTAGTGGGAGAGCAATCCCTTAGCTCAAGAGTAGCAATAGATGACTGCCTTCAAAAAAATACTTTTATTGCTATAATGTAGCAGTTTCAAAGAGATGATGCCAAGTATAAAATAAAAGCCATTAGTCATTTACAAACATGCTCCCAGGCATATTCCCTTCCTCTGCTACCTAATCCCTCAAAGGTTTCCTTCAACTATGACTTTATATGTTTTCTCTATAGGAGTAACTATTAGTTCAGCTTTTGGCTCAACTGCATTTCTTGAAAGCAATATACCATTTCAGTTAAGATGCTACTCTCTTTTTAACAGAAAAATACCTAACTGGAAATAACATTTGTAAAAAAAGCTATGAGATCACGGTGTGGGTTTTTTTTCTTTAAATACTACTGCCAGAAAAATCCACCAGCCACTTTGCAAATGACCTCACATAGTACATTACTACCCCATGACTTAACTACTTCTATAATAAAAACTGGTGGAATCAGAAATATTTCTAGATGTCATTTGCCCCAACAACCCTGGAAAAGCTCAATTAACCATACTATACAAAAACAGGTGTCGGTCAACTGCCAGTCATGATAACTTTCTCCAAGAGACTTTACCTATTTGGAGCTATCATGTGTATAAACTGCCAAAGGACATCAGATACAGTACCAGGATTACTGTTCGACTATGAAACTATCAATCTACCTCAGCAAGTGTCTGTAAGAAAAGTGAACAAGGAAAAAAAAAAGCTTCAAGAAAAGCCTCACCAACTGCTGAAATGTTGAAATTAATGCCAGAGCCATCAGTGCTAGGGAAATCAAGACCTGCCATGATGATCTAGCTTGCCTTGAACTGCTGTTAGATGGCCGACTAATTGCCAGTGCTGGCTGAGGATTTCCAGAGGTTCCAACTAACAGACAGGCTGGGCAAAAATTGGCAAGTGTTGCAGCCCAAGGCCTGGTCCACACAGAAAGAACTGGAAAAAAATATTAAAAAATATATCCCTGTGGAAGAGGGCGATTCTGTAGTTCTGCAGAACTACCTCAGAAGGATTTCTCAAGGGTCAGTGGTACACTTGGATATCGACCTGCATCCATTCCTGTGTCTGCCTTGACTTTTGAGTAATTTTTGACCATCCCTTCAAGTCTATGCACTTGAGTTCCACTACCTACAAATCATCAAAGATCCACTGTTCCACCGTCTCTTACACACATTTAGCCATACTGCTCCTATAAGGAAGTATCATAATTATTTTTACAGCAGATCGACATCAACACAAGTGAGTACTGACCTGATTCCACTAAGCATGCAAAATCCAATCCTTTACAGGAGACATGGTTTTCCAGTGTAAGAAAAATTAACTTACAAAAATATCAAAGCATCCAGCCAAATGATTTGACAATGATTAGGCTGGTTATGATCCTATAACCTATAGCTGCTATAGCAGCTTTTTTTTTTTTTTTCCAAGTCGTTCTTCAGAGGCTCAATTTGCAAGACTTTCTTAGTACAGAGAACTTCTGAAAATAGAACGTCCAAGCTAACCTCTGTGAATGAATCTACTGATGACACAGCAGCATTTGCAACAGGAGTCTGCTGGGCCAGGTTCTCCAGCAGTTCCACTGAGATTCCAATCTGGGCCACCGTTGGCGTCTGAGGGAGGTTCATGGCACCAAAGGGATGCTGACTTCCCTTCCCTGAAAGCACCACAAACAGCACGTGTTAGATTTGGCACACATGTAAAGACTTGAATCACTGTGTTTCTTCTGTAGAAAGTATTTCTCAACTCTAGAGAGATCTTCCTGTCACAGAAATATCATGCAGTCCAAGCACAGGCACACCTACGGCCAAGCGTAACAGAGGAAACAGTGCAATAGGTACATTTAAAAACCACAGATCTTCAGGAAATTTCTAAAAGAAGGAAAAACGTAATTTTAAAGCTCCCTATAAAGCATATGGATTCAACAGGAAACACAATCTGCAAGTAAAAGGTGGTGGAACCTTTCTCTACAGGAACCAAGCCTTTAATTCACACAGTAACAACTGCAGCTAAATAAGAAACATGCAGCACTGCTGCACAGCTGGTTTGATTCACTCATTCAAAACCAGGTTCTTGTGAACCTGTGCTCTAAAAACCAGAGAAAGTTACTTTAAGACCACTCTGACTCAGAGTTATCCCTGCAGAGGGCTGGGCAGCCCCAGGTCTCATCTGAACTGCTCAAAGCCACCAACAGCAGCAAAGGTCAAAGAAATAGCTATGGAACAGAAAGGCCTCTGACTTTGCAAAAGCCACAAACCCCACAATGAGTCGGGCAGAAACCGAACCCCAAACTGCATACCTCTCACACAGGCATCAGCCCAGCCCTCTGCCATCACTTCTGACCTTTCTCAACTGAGTGTTAACCAGTACTTTCAGTCCCAGCTTCAGCTAGGTTCTCTGCAAACAATGACAAACACCTAGAGTCACTTAAATCATGCAGTCCTCTTTGTCGACATCTGTAAAGGAAAATGCAGGAAAAAGGTGTGGGAGACCACAATATATTAGTAAACAAATACTAACACTCCACCTAAGTTTGAGCGAAAGCAATAGATGAGTACCCTCTTAACACAGAGCTGATGTTTCAGTAGTGCTCTCTGCCCTCTGACAAGCAGGAGAAAGCAAAGCTAATCAAGAGCTGCCCTACAGACCAGTCAAGACTATCTTGAGCTGCAAGGAAGGCTAACTGAAATCCAAAGCACCATTTGACTTCATTCCACAGTCAAAACCTCAAGAAAGCAAAACCAGCAAAGTTTTGAGAAGTTAAACTGAGGCTCAAGACAGCGACAGAAGGCACTGCTACAAAGAAGCCAACACCCAACCCGTACAGAAAGCATGTCCACAAACCCAGCACCCTTTTCAACTGAAGCCAAGTGTTGCTCCTCACTCCAGATCCTACAGCTGCAACATAGTGCTACTTTTAAGAGTAAAGCACTCACTATTAAAATGTTAACTTTAACACAAAGCCAATTCTAAGAAGAGTTCATCTCCTGAAGTGCTATGCAGAAGCTCTTCTGAGTAATGCCACTGCTGTATGATCTCAAACTTTACTGTAGAGAGATGCTTGTTTGATAAAGGTAAAATTTAATCAAGTATTAAGAAAGAAAGAGAAAAGCTATTAGAAACCAAATATCATGCAAGCTCATTATTAAAAATCCCAATAGCAATAGAGCTGGAACATCCTCACCTGAGAAGCTGACATTTACAATAAAAATATCCTCAAGCAACAGCTCCATCAGAATATATCACTACTTTAGAAAGACACTAATGAACTAAATAATAAAATATATCCATTCTGTCACTTTGCATGCACTCCCATGGAACCACTCTCTCGGAAAGTTGTCTGCCTAAAAGGGTGAGAGAAAAGTATCCTCTGCCATCCTTACACCAACTGAAACACACTCCACATTTTCAATGCTTGGCTCTTGCAATTAGTATTACAAACAGAAAGAACATAGTATGTAAATCAGTACTGAAATAAAGCTCAGGTTTTCACATTCAGACCCTACACTCTCCAACATACTATGTCATAGCAGAGCAACTGCAATAAGAAAACTATTTTTTCCACGCCCTTCTTTCCCTTCATTGAACCCTTGATTCAAGATAGTAAGCCCTCATTACCTTTCAGCTCAATCATGTCAAAAACCTTACCTATGTGTAGGCCTCAAATGCAGACATTGTATGAGAGGGTGAACTTCTAAGTGGAAAACAGCATCACATACATCATTGCATGGTGCACTGCAGAAAAAGTCTGTAGAACAGGCTGTCCTGTAACTTTCACTTGTCAACATACTTCCAGTAAGGGTGCAAAACCCCAGCCTAAAGCTTCATTTTCTATTTCTACCACACTTCCAAGCACAACTGAAAAATAAACTTTACCACTCCAAGGCAAGGAGTATTTCTAAGCCCCTTCTTTATGTGCAATCACATGAAATTCATCTACTCTAAATCAGGAACACCACCTGCAGTCAGAGAAGACTATATAATTGCATTCACTGAGGTGTTACCAGCCATTTTCTTCTCCAGATTTGAAAGTACAGACAAGCCAGTAACAGTGACAACTGCCACCAGTGGCATTTCTAAAGCTTGATTCTCTAGGCCCAAACTGCTTCCCTGCAGCATAACTTCTGCTTTAAAGACAAAGGTCAGCAAAACATTTTATCCACAACATTTTCCAAAGCAACCTAAACACACTTGTGGCAAAAAACAGCAGAACCTGTCTTGCCTTCCAAGAGCAGTCATGCTCTGCAAGGGCATCAGGAGCCCAAGGGAAAAACCTGACCTCGTCAGTTACACCATGAGAACTGACCACAATTCCTTGCGAGCGATACAGTTCACAATGATTCTATTAGGAATGCTGGTGACCTTAATGAATGAATACAGTTAGCACTACTAGTGCAGCTCCAAAAGGCGCCAAGGGATCTTACTACATTTATTACAGCAGCAGTTCATTACACAAGTGCAAAAATTGCATAGTTTTAAGTGATCAGCTTCGCCTGTTTCACAAAGGTATATCGCTACTTCATACCTCTTGGCCCTAAGTAGCCACTCAGCTCTGTTAAAGCCAGAAATACTCTATTCTGCCTTGACTACAGGTGTTAAACATTTCATCTGTACTGAAAAATTCAGAAGTGGGAAGAGTAAGAGCCTGGAAAAATACACATTGACTGTCATACCATTGAGGGGTGGGGAAATGACCAGAAAAGCCCTAAGCCTCACAACCACACATTATTCAGCTTGTATCATGAAATCTAACTACTAGTGTTGTTCGGGGGTTGAATTAATAGTCTTATTTGCATCTGAAGAGAAAAAAATTAATTCAGATTTAATGCTTATTGCAAAGCCAGTCACCATTTTACCTGATAGTTAATCCTCAAAAAGAAAGGTGTAATAATGCTGGGTATTTCGGGCTTTGACCCCTAGACCCATAATCAGTATCAGCAGATGAAAGACTTCACTTGCTAAATCAAGGGGTCAAAAAACCCCACAACCAAAAACATCACCACCACAAAAAAACCCCAACAAAACAAACCCACAAAACCCCCACAAACTACACAAGTACTTATATTTCTAGCCTCCCAGCACAGTTTTTAAGAATGGTTAAAAGTTAGCAAGGGGTACAACAGAAAAGCCTGATTTTAGATATATTAAGTTTGTACTGAGATCACTAAGAAATACAAGTCAGCAAACTTTCATAGAGGAGCTCCAAAGGAATCTTTTAGAAGGTACTATGACATTTCTGAGAGTCACCTTCGAGACCCAAACTGGAAATCTCTATTCCAGGGAGGTTACCAGAGTTTAAATAACACCTGTAGTCAAGGAATAAAATGTCCAGGTTCATAATTTAGTCTCTATTCCACAAATCACTTTCACATTGAAGACTGTATTCCACAAAAGCCATTCCCCCTTTAGTTCATCTATTTGGACAGCTTCTGGTATCACACTTGGAAACACTGCAGTGTTCACCTGCATTGGCTTTCCTAAGTGAGCACAACACAGGAAGAAGGAAAGAAACAAAAAAACCCTGAGACAACACCATGTTACTTGAGCCTCATAGTCCAGAAGCCTAATATTCCACCCCGATGATATTTAACAGACCAACCAGTCCTTGCAACAATGTGCTAAGTGGCCAAGTTGCATCGCAAAACCTGTACAGTTCCAGGGCATTTCAGACACTAAACGTAAACTTAAGAGTTACAAACTACATCTTTAACCATTCCTGAAGTCTGTGTCATAAAATACTGTGCCACCTCAGATAATAAACGTGCTGACCCTCTTCATCACACAGCAAGAAACTCTGCTACAATCACAGCTTCACAGGGAGCTGGCAAACAGGGACACAAATTTGTTCCTCTCAACAAGGATTTCAACAGTAAGTAATGTCTCTCAATATTCCAGCTCTCTGTAATCCCTCTCTGGTGTCCCCTTTCTACAGCCTCATAGTCTTCATTGTACAACTGTTTATGGCCACAGAAACTAAGGCTGTGTAGCTTCCACTCACTATGGTCAGAGATCAGCTGTAGATAATAATGGGAATAGCAGAGCTCTCTGCTGTTCAAATCAAGCACAGCACTGCCTCATGGCATTGCAAATGCAATCAACCATGTCACAAAATTCTTCCTTGAGAGCAGCCCTTACTAGGAACTTATGGCTAATCATGCAAAGAGCATCTGAAAATGTGTTTTCCTACAAAGCTGTCTGAAAGTATATATAAATACAGTAAGTCTTTCAAGCACCAGAAACACACAGCAAAAGCTGGCAAAAGAACTGGCAATACACTTCACTGTTTCACTAACACTGCAACTTTGGAATATACAAAAACAAGCCCCGCCAAACTCTTCCTATGGCTGTTCTCTCTTCTGAAGAAAGCCTGAATTTCAGAGGAACATATACGATCAGAATTCATTTTGCTCTGCACCCCAAGAGCCCTTCTCTCATGTCATGCTGCCATCCAGGACTGATTCAAAAGAAAGCATGCCACCTTACAAACTAAAACACTTTACCACAGCAACATCAACACTCTATTTAATAGAGATTCAAGTTAAGGCTGTAAACTACACTGAAGCCTAATCACTTTCTCATCATCACACTTTAGGCTGCTTGACTGATATCTGTCCCCCTTAATAAGACAAAGGTGTGCCATTGGGGCACTTCATTTTTGTAAACGCATGGCAAGCTCCCTGTATATTTAGCAAAACCCACCCACACCTACTTCAGCTAGCACCAGCATTCTCTAACTATATGACTCAAGACTAAGCGACTTTAGTCTGTATCAGAAATATGAAAACATTTGGAAACCTGCTTCCCAATGACAACACCCTCTACTGGGCAATTACATAGTGCAACTGGGACCGACGGGAGGCTGCTAGCCGTCTGAAATCACTGCGTCAGACTTTACTCATTACAAAACCTGTCTCTGTGCTACAAAGAACACAATCACTTAACAGGGAGAGCTGAAAGCAAGCACTTGCAGGCACGTCTAGACAAAAAACTAAAAACCATGCTATGGAAGTTACAGTCATTCTTCCTCAGGTTCTCTATGCAGAAGCACTGGAACTCATGCCAAGTCTGCTCAAAAGAATTTCCAGATCAACATCTTATACAAGAGAAGATGAGCGAAAAATTTCGCTAGGAACATTAACATACAGACGGACTTCCATGAAACTGAGACTCCTTCCAGTACCACATCTGCTCGGGATTATGAAAAACACATGGTGGCCTGCCTTTTCAAGTAGCTTTTTGTTCGAAACCACCTTCAAACATTTATCCCCTTATGCATGCAGGAACACATCAGGAACACATCTGTTTCACCAACTGCTACATTTTACCAGTCTTACCAGATTTCAGACCAGAAATTTTGAAGATGGCACTTGGCTTTTCATTAGTCACAAACCCCAGCAGCTGCCACACTGCCATCCCACTCGGGTCTGGATAACAAAAATAGACAGATCCTCCCATTCCTTCTGGAAATGGTATAGTTCCCAGCATGAAGACCACTACATGGTTGATGTTTTCATAGTCCGGTAAATCAAATACAAATTTGTCCTCAGCCACTTGTTGGGGAGCTGCTTGTACCTAAAGAGAACAAAACCTTTATTAGTATTACTATGTTTTTCATCTTTGACTAACTGTGAATTTCCTTTTACAGAAATACACCTACAGCAGAACATAACAAAAAGTGAGGAATATACTAACCTAAGTAGCAAACAGCCAGATAAAAGTCAAACACAGCTGAGCAACAACTGCAAAAAAATACTACTTAAAAGGCACAACAGTCTTGTTCTACCTGCACTGAACATATATCCCACCCGGGACTACAGGATCAGAATACCTTCACTCCCCGCGTGCGTAGGAGGAAAATAGGGTGTAGAAAAGGTTGCCAAGTCTATAAGCAGTGGCTGTTGACCACCTGGCTGGCACAACCCCAGGATCATGGAAACCTGTTCACATAGGAAATACAACAGACCTTGAGACAGGCAGTAAAAGGATGGCTAAATGCCAGAGCAAAAAGATGTCTCTTTATGTGAGGCAGAATCATAAAATGGTTTGGGTTGGAACAGACATTAAAGATCATCTAGTTCCACCTTCCCTGCCACGGGCAGGGACCTTCCACCAGCCCAGGCTGCTCCCAGCCCCGTCCAGCCTGGCCTTGAGCCCTGCCAGGGATGGGGCACCCACAGCTGCTCTGGGCAGCCTGGGCCAGCGCCTCGCCACCTGCACAGTGAAGAATTTCTTCCTAATAGCTAATCTAAACCCACCCTCTTCAGTTTAAAACCATTCCCCCTTGTCCGATTACTACATGCCCTTGTGAAACGTCCCCCTCCAGCTTCCTCGTAGGCCCCTTGAGGTACTGAAGATGCCAAATCCTTGCAGCCAACGCACAGTCTACCCTTAAAAAGCTTCTTCCAAGCTCCCTGTTTGTCTCCGAGGAGCCCGAGCCTCTCCATTAACAGAGGGGACGGCAACTGCCTCCCGGCAGTGAGGCGCTACGTCCCCTCCGGGGGCGAGGGGTAACAGCCAGCCGGCAGGCCGGGCAGGTGTGCCGGGGACGGCGAGGTCCCCCAGCCTGGGGCCAGCCCCGGCGAGGGCAAGGGGGAGCCCCGCGGGGCGGCCCTGCGGCAGCCCCACCCCAACCCCGAGCGGGTGGAGGGCCCCGCCCGCGCTCACCAGCCTGCCCGTCACCAGGCAGCCGAACATGGCGGCAGCCGCCGAACCCCCTCCGCCGGCTCAGAACCCCCGCCACTGCTCCGCTGCCTCCATCAGCGCCGCCTCCCGGAAGCCAGCGCGGCCCCACTCACGGCGGACCAGCCCGTCACTTCCGGCGCGCGGCCGCCGCGGAGGGTGGGGTGCGGGCGGACTACAGCTCCCGTGGTGCAACGCGTGCCCACGCGCCAGCGGGGCTGCGCGGGGCCGCGCGGCGCCTGACGGGAGCTGCAGTCCGCGCCGTTGAGGCGGGGGCGCCGTGGGCGGGAAAGGCAGGGGGCGCTTCGCACCGCCGCCGCGATCCCCGCTGGGTTCCGGGTTAAACCAGTTCTGATTGTCCCCGAGTACGGAACAGCAGTACGTAGAAATTAATAGTCTTGCAGTGGAAGTAAAAAGCTAGATCCAAAGTGTTTGAATCCAGATAAAACTGGCCAAAGTATTTAGGAACAAATAAAATCTGCCTTCAAAAATAAAAGAAAAAAAAAAAGAAAAGTTAATCAGAAAACCTACCTGATTAAAAATGCCAACACGCACCAAGCGTATTGAGAGACAACTGCTGTAACAGCATATGATGCTGCATTACCAAGAAACTTGATTTGCCCTCACAGATACAGGTCAGGTTCTGGAAGCTTACACTGAGGAACCTGGCACATCATGTGCGTTTACTGTGTAAACTGATCTTCAGTGCCGTGTCAAGAGCACCTACCATCAAACTGCACTTGGTGCTCACAGCACTGATGCTGAAAAATCAGACAAAACTCTAATACTTGTTTTTGAGTTTTAGAAAGCAGACATTTTTTATTTTTGGCACTGGTAAAGTGTTGGGGCTTTTGCTGTGTTGAGTGATTATACTGAACTTTGAAGCAAGTGGAAAAATACTGAAGAAATAAGACGAGGGCACGATCAGAGCAGTGGAATGAAGAGGGAGGAACAGGTTGCAGGTGCTTGCACAAAACCAAGGCCAGCAGTACGCGATAAGAGGAGCTGGGAAACAACAGAAAAGAGCCTACGTGCCTGAAGAAGTAGAAACAGAGATCTTGCCAATAAACAATTGTTAACCAATCATATTATTATACGCTTGTAGAATAGCCAATCATATTATCACACGCTTATAGAGTGCCTTATAAAAGTGTACCTGGTTTGTACAATAAACGGATCAGATCTTGAACTCCATGAGTATTTGAATCTGACTCCCGCTCGCCCAGAATGCCCGCAGCAGTAAAGTTCCACCCAATGTGCAGAACGACTTTGGTCACTGTCTTTATATGGCCAATCTATACATATCAATGACGTTTCTGAGAAGCTATTAGCATATTTATTACAATGCCAAGAACTACTTATCTACATGCTAACTACACATGTCTGGCCTAAGGGTTCGGGGTCTTCTGGTGGTTGTTTGGGACATCTTCATCCTTTCTTCATCCTCTTCTTTGTCATCTTCCTCTTTCTCTTGTCCTTTTCATGATCTTCTCTTCTTCTGGCCCTATTTCACCACTCTCGGCTCATGCCTTGGTTTTGGATTGGTTCTTATCTACTAGTAGCTAAACTACTCAATGCAGCATTCTACTAGCAGCTAAACTAGATAACGCAGCATTGTACAGCTCAGCAACGTCATGGATACATTAGCTGCAACATTTACAATTAAGCACTCTGGTAAAATTCCTCCTGTATCAGCACAACCTTCCTTGACTTCATTAGTAGCTTCCACCAGTGAGATTTTCAAGGCTACACCAAACCTTCTAGAGATAACTGTGAGATAATCTGGCAAGCCTGGTTAACCACAGAGGCACAAACAAGTCTAGTTTTCCGAGGGCACACCCAATGACATTCGTTGCTGTGCCATCATCCCTTTCTTTCAGCTTATGCCTCTCAACGTCTTCCAACTCTTTCAAAACCAGGGAAAGGTCATGACAGCAACTGGAGACTTTAAACTTCCATGCCACGTGGCAGTGGAAGGGCACTGGAAACCTATGATTGCGTTTCACAGGCATTTGTGCACTTAAGAGGTGATAAGCATCAGAGCTTGTGCGTTGTGCCAGATAAAAAGGAAAAATCTTCTAGTGGGTGGAAACATCCGCTCACTGCCTTTGGGCTCAGACCCCACTTCTGTCTCTGGCCCCAGCTTCCTTCTCCAGACCCACCTGCAGTCCTGAGAAGTCTCGGTGCATTTTCAGTTTGTCTGTCCTGTCCTCTTCTATTTTTTTGTCATGCCACCATGTCTTGTTAACCTCTGTCCGCAAGCATCACCAGTTGCTTTACACATCCAGAGTCTGCTTCCTGGACCCTTCCCAGGCTTCTCATCTTTCTGTTATTCATGGCTGTCCCTTTTTGTATCCCTTTTAGCCTCTGTCTTTATGCCATCCCTTTCAGTCTCTATCTTGGGTACTGTATATTTTCCTAGCAGCATTTCTCATACAGTTCCCTAAATGCCAAATCCCAGTCTTTATATCATCCTTATATCACACACACCCCCACCCCCACTGCAATTTTAGGTATTTTTTAAAGACGTGCTACAAACAACTACAATACAACAGGTTGCTAGAATGCATCTTCCTAAGTGCTAATGTCAGGTTAAAGAAATAAGTCACTGAAAACGGGATTTCCACAGGGCAATTTTAGCAAACATTGCTGTGGATTCCTCTTACCATGCAAATTTTAAAGCTAGACCTTGCCAAATTTGACTTAACTGAAGGAGGCTAAAACAGCTTTAAATGCTTTGAAACTAATTTTTTATCGACTTTCACATGGACTCCCATTCAAAAGGCAAAGGTATCCCACCTCTATCCCATATCCTTCACTTAGCTTTGAAAAATAAAGGCAAACCTTCACATAAGCATTAGGTTCAGTTTGATTTTACACTTTAGGATATGCAGAGTTAATGAGGAAATCCCGGAAACAGTAAATACATCTCTCCTTTATCAGAAAATATTTTGAACATGTTCTGCTTGGAAGAATACTAGTTGAAGTTTCTTCAACATCAAGCAGTCATTCATTACCCTTACAGTCAGAAAATCCAGACAGCAATAAGACATCTTCCAATTAATAAACACATTGGCTAAGCACTGAAAACTAAGCAGTGTATCCTAACACTGAAGTAGGGAATCAACTGGAACTGGTGAAACCGGTAGTTACTGTATCCAAGTAATGTCTCCTGACCGCGTTTTGACACCAGCAGGAAAGTGATCATGAAAATGGAAGTTGAAATATTACCTCCTCTTGGATGGTTATGAAATAGACTCATATATTGCAGAAGGAGCCAAGTAGAAGAGTAATAACGCGTAAAAAGAAGGGGAAGAGGTCAGGTATCCAGAGCCCTAAGCTGATCTGCAAGCTTCTTAGGCTACACCGAGGTAACAGGCTCTGCTGGCATTCCCACATCTCTTTAATGATTGCACAAGGTCAGCCTTTCCAGGAGGGTTTGATGCTCTGCCTTGAGCCCATAAACAGAGAACCCTGTGTACAGGGGTGAGTCTGAATGGCCCTCTGTAGCAGTAATTCCTTTATTTGTCTGGGATTCAACATGCTAAGGGCACTTCTCAGGTGCTCAAATCCTCCCTGAGCAAGGGAGGGAAGAAGGGAAAGCAAGACAGCCAGTCCAGCAGCCTGCAGGGTAGCCCACTTGTTCAGAAACAGGAGATACGGTTTCTAGGTTCTCCTCAGTCTGAGGTGGTTTGAACCCGTTACTCTGAATCCCCAAGGCAGCACCCTACCACAAAGCAATTCTGTATGATCACATCCCTCCTGTGATAGCTGGGTCACAACGTACAACACAGAACAAGATTAATAAGCCAGGAGCGAATTAACAGGGAGACATAGATGAGGACTTCCTGTAAGGGAAAATACAGTCTGTAGTTCCAGTTTATGCAATGTCTTTTCAGAACAGGATTAATTAAGCAGATACAGAAGCCCAAAGCTCCCACATTATTATGGTCGGCAGTGACCCAGTCACTCACAAGATCAGAAGAGAAATAGAATGGAAAGTAATGATCCATTTATACAGTGTAATTCTTTAAAACTTTGTCCACTAATCAACAAATTAATCAAACGTGCAAGGACTACCTCAAAGGCACTATGCACAGATACTAATCTCCATAAAAAGGAGGTGCCATATTGCCTTTTGCTTTATTTTAAAAAAACTGCTTCTCTGAAGTTTAAAAGCCCAAATGAGTAGCATCGTTGCAGATATTTAAGTTAATGACAAGCTTTTCAAAAGAATGTTACTGCTTTAATGCATTTTTTCCCCATGTGCAGTAGATGCCCATTACTCTTTTTCTAGGCATATGCTTTGTACCTTCAGGTCTTGCTAGTGCTGAAAGCAGCCCGTAAGCTATTTAAGCTTTGAAGAATATCCAATGTTTGAAGCAGAAGCTGGAAACCAACTCTTGCCATCACCTACACAAAGTGTAAAGATGAACATCTAGGTGTTTCATATGAAGTATAGAGGCAGAATGTCTGCTGCTTCAGTGGAGATGCAGGCTCGGAGCTTGCTCTCAGGAGAGCAGCAAGGGGTCAGGAGAGCAGCGAGGGCTCCTGATCACTGATCCAAACCTGGGAGAAAAAAAAATTTTTATCAGGGTCAGGCAGATGATTCCTCTCTTCACTGGATGCCTTGGGAAAGGCGGACTCACAAGAACCACCGCCACTAACTACTACCATGATGAGACATTTTGTTTAAGAAAGATTAAGGTTGTTTTAATTGGCTGACTCCAGGTCAGTAGCTGAGGCTCAAGCACGGAGAGGCACCCCTTGAGATTTGGGGCCCTTTTAGTATCTTTTAATTTGGTGCTAAGCAGGGTCTCCACTTGACTACAGACCACACCAAGATCCTTCTCCTGCCTATTTATCACTGTGGTCATACCCATGGAGCAGTTCACCAGAGAAATGATCTCATTATATTCCTGGCAAAATCAGTTACCACATTCAAATTAAAAACTATCACACTAAGGGCATTACCAGCTTTGGGAGTGAGATGAAATGGCCAGATTCTGCCCGAGTACTTCCTCTAAGGGACCTCCCACACCCAACGAAGGCTGGCAACTCCTTGTTTTAAACCCGAGACCTGCCCCTGGGGAAGAGACAAGGGACAGCGATGAGGCGGCCGA
Organism: Falco naumanni; assembly: GCF_017639655.2. Lineage (NCBI taxonomy): Eukaryota > Metazoa > Chordata > Aves > Falconiformes > Falconidae > Falco > Falco naumanni. The sequence goes on along the minus strand of NC_054055.1, from coordinate 7,913,565 downwards.
CCTACCCCCGGCAGTCTGGTGCCTGGGCACGGTGGGGGTTAGCCTGTCCCTGATCCACCTGCAGCGGTGGTTAGCCTGTCCCCGATCCACCCGCACGGTGCAGGGGACCAGCCTCTCTGGAAGTGAGGCCGGCGTGCTGCAGGGATGGCAGGCAGGGCTGCTTGCTCTTGCCCAAGGCCAGCACATATCACGGTGAATTACCGAGAGGGGCAGCTCAGCTTATGCCAGCCTGTCTGTCATACGCAAGAGTGTCTATGTGACTGACAAGCCGTATCTATGTAAAATTGAAAAAAAACAGCAACGAATGCTTCTTGTTCGTTACTGCCTCCTGTCTTTCCTCAGGATTGTGTTTGACACCTCCCTTCAGGGAAATGGAAAGTTGAAGACTTTTTCCTTGGTGCACTTCGGCACTATGAAAATAACTGTAGCGTTAAAAGTGCGGCACGCTGGCTGGGAGGGCAGAGCTGTGGCAGAGCGAGGACAAAGCGCTTCGGCCTGAGGAGAGCCCCGGCCGCCGGCACCAGCCTGCCTTCCGCGCCCGCCCCGGGCGGAGGCGAACCCGGGTCCCCGCGGCGGGACAGTGGACTACACCTCCCGTCAGGCCCCGCGGCGCCCTCTGCGGGGCGGCCGTTCCCGCCCCGGCGCGGCCACCGCCCTCGCAGGCGCGGTGCGCCCTGGGAGTTGCAGTCCGCTCGCAGCGCCGGCTCACGGCGTTCCGGCGGGGGCTGCCGCCGTGTCCGGGTGGGGCCGCACCGCGTTTCCCTCTCAGGCAGGGGATGCGAGAGCCTGGTGGTTCCAGGCGGCAGTGCTGACTGATGGCAAGGGGAAGTTTAATAAAGCATTGTGCTTTAAGCTAAATGTAGGAAGTGGGTGGCATCAGAGAACCTCGGTGAGGTTGTAACTAGAATAAAGCTATGTGGGTTCAGTACGGGTTAAGGTGAGGCCTGGGACAGTGCCAGAGGTCGGGAGTGGCTCATCACAAGCTGTTTGAGAAAGACGAAATGGCTGATAAGAAACTGGCAGGAGAAAAAAAATCAATAAAAATCAGCTCTTCCACAGCCTGAATGAATCAGTGGATAAAAAGAGGCGGGATGGTGTCTTCTTTTCCATAGCGAAGGAGGGATTGGTAGGCATGTTGCAATAGTCTCAAAACCAAGGTTGCTAGCTCTAAAAAAGGCCTGAAGAAAGGCAGTGGCATTAATCCACCAAAGGTGCAAAGAGCACAAATCACTGAGCTCTGGGCTTGGTATTCCTGATTATTTAACACATATATATAATTTGGATGAAACCGTAACTCTTAAGTGCCTCTGTGCAAACAACGTTCATAACTGAAACTTATCCTAGGCTTAAAGTTGCAGGTACACATTGCCCTGTTCAGGTCAGGGGGTACAAACATCAGTACTCTATGGTACTGCATGATGACAGAGCCTCAATCTAATCTCTGTCTAGAAAAAAACCAAGGTGAGCTAGAGGCTTAAGAAAGAGATTATTCCAATGTTGACAGCAGTTCTGCTGAGTTTCAAGTCTTATTTTCACACACACACACACAAAAAAAAAAAAAAAAAAAAGACTTGCAATAAAACAGTGTTCAGGCTTGAATAATAATGTTTACCTCTTCCTACACTTTGTTCTGTGTCATATGAGGTTTTGGTTACATACTTAAAAAATAAGCAACACCCCCCTCCTTCCTTCACCAAATACAGGATTCACCCAGTTGTTCTCTTGGGCAGGAGGCACAGAAATATCCCTTTTTAATCCACTTTTTTTTTTTTTAATTCCTGTCCTTTTTAATCCACTTTGGCCTTATTTGGAGATGCTTAATGATAGGTTTGCCCTAAGTTTTTTCAAAAATACAGTGGTCAAAGGAAGTCTTTTGGGGTGAGAGTTCTGTCACAACATTGTCCAAACTATCAAGCTGCAACAAGGTCTTTAACCACCTCATACCAGCTTACTCTTCATACAGTCCCTCTGCTGTCTTGTCCTCACCTCATCCAAGGCACACTCTCTCTTCTCTTGCTTCTTCCTCGGCTGCTCTCTCTTCATTGGCTCTCAACCCATTAACTTAACCAGCCACACCTGCACCTTGTCTACATCAGCCAACCCACCGCCCCTGAAGCCAGCCCACAGCTGTATATTATCAATGATAATTAACCCAGCTTCATTCCTCTATAGAGTTCTCTGCTCAAGGGGCAGTGTTAGGGCCAGCCATGTGCAGTGGATGAGCTGAGCCTCAGCCGAGGGACAGCAGGTTTTGGTTCTCCTTGAAGCTGTCCAAAACAACCATTCAAGGCAAAGCCTGACTGGGGCTCTTCACCAAGGCTGCTGGCACAGAAGGCTGTAGCCCTCTTCTGCCATGTGAGTGAGGGTGACAGTGGAGTTGTTTGTGACCTGGCAGCACCTTGTATACTCAGGATACAAGGATTGAGTTTCAGTCTCTGATTACGGGGCAGTTGTCTCCCAAGTTAGTGCAAGAATTGTTGAACTGCACCCATGTTGTCTTGACCAAGGGAATCTCCTATACTTCATTGCTCATCTTTGCTTGGGTATCAGCACTGGCTGTCTGGGCTAGATGGAAACAAATCACTCCTCAATTTGACTGGAATTTTTTGCACTTTCTATAGAAGGTGGTCTTTCAAATCTTCTGCTGTTTCTTCTGGTGTTTACACAGGTATTTTCATCCATGTGTCATTCTTAATCATTCCTGTTTTACTATTTCTGTTACAAATCTCTGTAAAACTTTCCCATTTTTACTGTGGCAGTGTGATGTTCTGGGCTCTGAAAACTGTGATTAGATCCATCTCTGTAGGAAATCATAGACTGTTTTGCGTTGGAAGGGAGCTTAAAGATCATCTAGTTCCAATTGTCTTGCCACGGGCAGGGAACCAGTGTTGGGGTCTTTCCTGTCGCCAGGCTCAGCTCTGGTGGACAGCTGCTGCCGTTGGGCAGGTCCTCAGCCACCCCACCACAGCCTTGCCAGGCCCGGGGCACTGCACCTGTGGTGCACGATAGAGGCCTCTCATCGGGAATGTTCCCAGGGTTGCTTTTGTTGCCTGCTTTGCAGTAGTAGAGCTGTTAGCAAAGGGTGGTGCTGCCTTTTCAAATGCTAAAACCTTAAAAAACCACAAAATAAAAACTCTGGTGCCTATGACCAGATGGTGTAAGCAACCTGTGCTTTACAATGTGTCTATGTGTGGGAATTATAAGAGCAAGAGCTATGAAAAGTCCCGGTGCTAATCCACTGTTACTTGTACAGGCATAATGGAATAAGTATTTCTGTCTGATTCACCTCTTGGATTTAGTAAGAAGCCCAGGTGTGAGGAGCGTTGAGGCAGTAGTGCAGAACTGCCAAGTCCAGGGCCTCATTTTGGATGTGAACCTTTGCAAGTGAGTTCTCCACTTGGCAGGTACTTCTCCAGCGGGCCCTGATGAACTGGAATGAAATAAAGTGTTTTAAGGCTTGAGATGTTGCAAATTAGCAGAGGGTGACCAAGATCTGCAGTGCAGTCATTGAGGCACAAGAAATCTGCTAATTAGGCAACAGCTCATCTCACATTACGGGTCTCTGAGATTACACCATGTCTAAAAGGTGCAGGACTAGCCCACCTTGCAGGCCTGATCTCAGCAGGGCTCTCATGCACTCTTGCTGAGGCATGAGGGTGGGGTTTTTTGTTTTCTTTTGTTTTTGTTGTTTTTGTTTTGTGTGTGTGTGTGTGTGTATTTAAGCCTAATCCTTTAGCATTTGCCTAAAACTTACTGAGCTTTCCATGCAAGGACAGCAGCAGAGCTATTGCTGCTCCTCCTGCCAAAAGGTAATCTCAGTCTGGCTATGATGTTGCCCTAGAACATACTTGTGACACTTTGATCTCCACTTGAGCCCCTGCTAAGACCTGTGCCTTACTGCCATCTACGTAAAAGAAGGTCACGTGAAGAAGGCTCGTTCCCTGCGTGCAATAGGTGAAAGTATTTCCCATTCAATATTAACAGTGGCACAACACAGGAAACAGTTATGTGCAGAGAACCTCTGAGAAGAAGGTAGCTGTTCCTGGGTGGGGCAGAGGCATGAGTAAGAGGAAGAAATCCCAGGCAAGTTGAGTCCAGACTGATACAAAACTTTACAAATACAAGGGTGGGTGGTGCGCCAGAATACTGGCATCCTGCCTGAACACACTGACCAGCAGCATCTACAGGTATCCGAGCGTGGGGTGTGGTGAGGTGTAGATGCTGGATGAGCAAGAGCTGTGAAAGTAACTTTTTTCCTGAATAAAGAGTAATTTTCTTGTACTTTGAGATTGGTCTTTTCAAATTAGTTGCAGCTGCAAAAATAACAGTGGTGTGGTGGGATTTTTTGTAGTTCACCTTTCTTTCTTCTCTGAATAGCTTTTTCTCTTGGTTTGCCAGTGTATTTTTCTGCTGTCTTTCTCATCTCCAGGCCATTAATGAGTTCATGAACCTATGTCATATCCTTTTTCACTTGCATGTTTTCCAACCTGAGGAGTCCTAGCCTATGTAGTCATTTATTGTGCAGAAGTTGTTCCATATTTTGGATTGTTCTTGTCATGTTTTTGATCACAAGGAAGTCAACTTCTTTGGAACTTTGCATTGTCTTTTCCAGGGACAGATTTATTCCCCTCTGCTGCTTTACAAGTGAGGAAGGAACCGGAGAGAATTTCTTCTTAATGTTCACAGTGTTTCAGACAGCTGCAGATGCCTGACTACGTATCTGCCAGACCTAGGCTGAGCGAGCTGCCCGTGGTCCTTTTCCCCACGATTCTCTGCAGGGGAGCAGTCAGCTCTGTAGCCAGTTCTAGCTGTCAGCAGTCAGATAGGCACTAGCCAGATGTGCCCATAGGTGGGTGTCTCCCATTCTGGGAAGATGGTAAAGCTCTCTTTGTCAGCCATGTGAGATCAGATGGTAGTGAAGAATGGACTCTTGACCTGTTCCCCTCACTTAACAGGCCTGGGATGTTTTGAGAATTGATTCCTCTGTGTAGCTGAGGTATCTCAGAGCTCTGCTTCTTGACAGCATGGATGAGCCTGTGCAGAAACACTTGGGTGCCAGAAGGTAATAGGGATGAGGGCATTTGGGGTAGTGGAAGTACATGGTAGGAAGGGTAAGGTTATGTAGCGGTAAAGAAGGGGCTGCCTCATGGGACAGAGGAAGAGCAAGGCTAAATGGAGCACGCAGGAATATGATGTTGAGTGTTTCAGGGTTAGTGACTCTAAGGTAATTTCAGAATGAGTTTTTGATTGTCTTTCTGCTGGGCAGTGGCCTGTATTTGTAGTGTTGCTGCTTTCCTCAGTCCTGTTGACCAAATGGTATTAATCTTCATCCTTTAGGAGCCAGTGAGCATTTTGCTTACAGAAATAGTGATCAGGAAAAACTACCAGATAAATCTGCAGAGGTTGAATATTTACTTGGAGGCTGAAAAAAAGAGCCAAAATGCCCAACTTAACTGCAGACTGGCTATGTTCTTTTGGGTCTGTTCAAATAACTGTGTAAAAAATCAAATTCCAGAGGCAGTGGACAAAGGTGCAATTGGTGGCCCTGCTTTATATTTAAAAAAATTAATTTGCATTATAATTTTCCATTAGCATCACATTTCCTCAGCAGCTTCTCAACTTTTCCAAACGTTAACTGTTATGACTAAAGTTCTTTTCACTAAGTGCCTGCCTTAGTTTTTTTTTTTATTTTTTTTTTATTTTTTTTATTTTTATTTTTTTTTTATGTGAAAGTTTCAGCCAGAATACTTCAGTTGTTTCCAAGACACAGGTCACAAAATGCACTGTTTTGCTCAAGCTAAAAAAATAAAATTGGATGACTGCTCTTTCAGAAACCCCAATTCCCTCATGTTGTAAAAGAGGGACTTGCAATTTGCTGGCAGTTAGCCTTGAGTCAGAAATGATGCCATGAAAATAAGCTCATCATCTAGATATGAAATATTTGAAGCATCCCAGTTTGCACATGCTCAGGAGAAATTCAGATAGCACCACAGATTCTGTCCATGCTGAACAGGTCCCACTGGGGGCTGCAGAAGTTCCTTTGTTGCTGCCTCTGGGTTGAGCACCAAGCCAAGAAGAGAATACTGAGGCCTTCTCAATCTAACTTTACAACTTGGAGGAAGTAGTTAAGTTAAAAACATGGTTTCCTTCTGTTCTTTCTAGATAGTGGCTCCTCTAAGACAGAAATTTCCTCTGGGAGAGCATCTTTGTTGTCAGTACCTTCAGAAGACATCTTGGTGGTGTACAGCCTTCTAACTGAGGAGCCCCAGTTACATTGGAATTTAAGTGGGATGCATACAGTCATTTCTCCAGCTCTCAGTGCTGGTGTTTAGGTGTGACAGGAGGTACAAGAGGAGAAAGAAGGAACGGTGAGACTGGGGGAAGCCGTAAGGGTATTAGGTTGCAGCAAGGGGCATGGAAAGGGGAGAATATATTTTTTAGTAGTGCTGCTTTTCTGAGGTTTGAGGAACAGTTTTAAGACCCTCTGAGCAACTGAAGGAGGTGATCACTGCTCTGGTGGTAAAAAGTGGTGCCTGGTTTACTGACCTTGCACGATCTTTTCCAGTGGTAGAGAAGGAATTGGTGTTTGCACTGCCAATTTTATTTCACTTACCAACAGCCTTGAAACCTTTGTCATGACTGTGATATCTGATAGCACCTGGCTATGGTTCAGTGAAGGATTTAGCCATGACAGGATACATTAATTGTAGCAGAATATAGGAGATCGTGTAATTTCTATTTGTTCCTCAGATTAATTTTTGGGACCTGAGTTCCATGGATGTCATACTAGTCCTTGCAGCCTTTAAGATCTTTGAATCATTATGGAGAGGATTATTTTGTCCACAAAGTCAAAAGATTTAGGGCTGAGTCTGAAATGACACGTATTAAGTGAATGACATTTATCTCCAGCAGATGGAGATAAAATACCAGGGTTTGGCCTATTCACAACCAGCTGTTCCTGTCAGAAGTTGAGGCTGGCTCTGATTGTAATCTCAGGGGAAAAACTGCTCTGTTCAGTTTAAACTGTAATCAGGATGAAACTGTATAAATGTATTAATGACATGTAATTAACTGGCAACCAGTGAACTATACATTCAGGATCAAAACTAGTAATACAACAGATAAACCTACTGCTAGACCGTTACAGAACATTTCTAAAGTTCCAAAAAGAAGCATCAGTCCCCCTCTTGCCACACACAGAGATACATGTTCCCCCACCAGCATCCCCTGCCAAAGGCCTGAATTGCAAGCAAACCAACCTTTTCTGTGTGTGCTATCCTAGTGCTTAACTTTCCATCTGCATTTAGAATTTAAAATTAACTTCACAGCAGAATTAATTTTTGTAGATCACCATGTAAGGATTTTTTTGAAGACATTTCTATTTGGTTATGTAAAATCCTCTAAGTTACACAACCCCATTTGAGACCTAGACTGTCTGAGTGTCTCTCCAAGCATGGCTTTTCTTAAACACTTCAAATGGCCAAGTCTGGTTTCCCCAAATTTGTTAACATCAGTTTAAATCTATCTCATCTAAAGTTTCTCTGCTTCCTTCCTGTATACATGAATATAAAGAAGCTAGCATACAACTTCTTAAGGAAAAGGTTTGGACTGATTTATAGCATAAGCCAGACAGCAATTTTCTGGACTTTTTTGATGGATGGCAACCAAAGGTATTGTCCAAACATAGTTTTCTTGGTCCAGGTGTGATAGTTCCATAGGATTGTGTCTTCTGCACAACTTCAGATGTTCATCACTCCTCCAGTTAAAGCTTTTTGATTCTTCATGTTGCCTGCTAAGTGTTCCCCAGACTGTTTTGGGCAAAATAAACTGGATTAGTTTGAAGAGAGTAAATGTTAGATCTCTGCTAACTGGGCACATTGTAAATGAAACATGTCAGGTTCTGGTGAAAGGGACACCAGACAATGTGACACTGCAGCTTCAGGTGTTGTCCTGTCACTTGCTGATCTACAATGCATACCAAGGCTCCTAACCCTTAGTTCTTGTTTGCACTGTCCTGTCATCTACAGCTCATTAAGTGCAATTACTCAATTTCTGATGAAGACAAGGCCACGATGCTTCCCTGACAGGAGTATTCACAAGAGCCAGCAGATTTCAAATGCCTGAAATCCTCAGATACATCAAAAGTGGGCACAGCATGGCTCTTTCTCAGTGAAGAAAACCGCTTCTCTAGGAGCAGGCGTTTTCTACCTTGTGTGCTGTTGGTGTTCCTATTCAATGGGCAGAATTTCTCTGTTTTTCTCACAGGTCTGGAAAGAATAGAATGAATAATGTGTTCACTGTTGGAGCTGGGGGAAGGTGGGAGGAACGTGTAGCTGCTTGAAAGTGAGGTGTGAACTGATCTTGAGGGTTTGTTCACAGGACTGCAGGAGGTTGACTTCACCTGCCTTGACTTCGAGACATCGTAGCTGACCATTTCTGAACTCATTCTGTCCCAGATGAGAAGGTAACAACCCTGTGTTTCACTTTATAGCATGCAGTCAGGTAGACCTTGACAGCTACATGTCTCAACTGACACATGGCAGCTTGCTGGCTCACTGCATATGGAATTTACTAAGCCTGGTCAATGTGCAGTTAGTTAACCATGTGGGTTCTTAATTCCTGCTCTTAGAAGCTGTAGTAACTCTTCATCATACCTGATTATATTTTGCTTCCCCAGACAGAATGGAGAAACTCTCTGCATGGTCATTCGAATTCTCAGCTTTACTGACATCCCTCCTGCTACGTTTTTTTTCTGTCTTCACCCATGACTGCAGCCAGCTGCTCTCTTGGTGGAGCTAACCTGGATTTCCAGAAGCTCCTGTTGCATTTCAAAACTGGCCAAGTGCTTTTTGGTCAGTTTCATTTCACTCGATACAATAGGAACGAGATCAGTGTCAGCTCGAGCCAAGGTGCACCCAGATTCAGGATCCGAGCTTGCTGTTCCTGTGTGCTGGAATACCTTCACAAAAGGCAGGTGTAACTAAAGGAAGCACTTTCTCTCACTGTCATGGTAATAAATCAGTGCTATACAATATATGTACTGCTATCTTTGCAAGCAGCAATGTGGGATGAAGGACTGAATCCAAGGCCTTAATGTATGAACAATTAGTGAGAAGTAGCAGTCCTTTTAAAAATGTTGAGTGGGATTCCTCCAGGTAGAAGAATCAGCATCTGAGCTGTGTACTGTAGGTCATCTCAAGCTGGGCTGGTTGTTGGGTGTTTTGGGCTGTTTAATAAGATAAATGTAAAGGAAGGAAAATGGATTTGTCTTACAGGGCTTCATTTCAGAACCTCTCAAACTTCAAGGTTCTATTCAACCTGAAAGAAGTTTTCTTAACAGGTGACCTGGCTTTTTTTTTTTGGGTAGTTACTTAAGGCTTTCCAGAGGAAATAGAGAATACAGCTTTGTAGCCCTTCCTTGTGAAAGCAGTCTAATGAAATTCCATCAGGATTACAGGATTTGTGTGTTTAAAGACTTGATCCATAAAAACTAGTCTCAGCCTAACTGCTAATTAGAAGTATGCATTAAGGATGCAATAAGTCTTGACTTCCAGGATTTGGAAAAAACCATATTGACATACATGGCCAATCCTGAGATGTGTTGAACTTCATTTCCTGGTAAGTTCAAAGGCTGTGATGGTACCCAGCAACCCTTGGATGGAAGTCTGAAGTATCAGCGAGGAAAAAAATCCTTTTTCCTTTAGGAAACCTTACCTGCATTCCAGTCAGGCCAAACTGTAAGTAGCTGCTGGCAAACACCATCATCTTACCAGGTGAATGGTGTATTAGCAACTTGGAGAGACTAATGCTTCCTACCCAATGCTGGAGGAAGGGCACAGGGCTGAAGGATGGGTAGGATGTGTTACACCTTTCTAGATGCTGACTTCACTGAAATGCAGCAGTTTCCATCAGGGGAGGTTATTGCCTGTGTTTTCCCAAGCTTCCTTCAGAAAAGCAGTGCTTGTGCTTCTGGGGATTTGTTGTATTTAACAGTCTGCACTACCATGGTGCAACAGTGTGGTTGGTATTTGCTGGCACAAAAAGAAGCAGCCTGAGTTCAGAATTGCTTTCAGTTTTGCAGCCAAATTGTGGATCTCTCCCATGAAGACACTTTCTAGTTATTTTGTTTTGTACTCCAGCCAATCCTGCTGAACAATCCCTCAGAGATATCACTATAACTTAGCTCTATTTTAAACTCCTTTTAAACCATGGGTCTCTATTTCAAATACAACTAATATTATTTAAGCATGCACGTGCATCAGTCCACTGGAAGAGATGGACAGTCCCACGCAGCCACCATTTATAAGCTCCCTTAGGAAATAGTGATGCTTTTCCCCCCTCATCAGACAAATCCCTGTCGTGTCAAAGATGTTGTAATTGATCTTTGTCATTAAATTCAATAATGTCCGAATTTACAGATCTACCTTGTTTCAGGCTAATGTAGATAAATGAGGTTCATAGTAAAATATTGACTTTTACTTGGCACCTATGCACCTCAGCACTTTATGCGTTTGATTAACATACAAGCAAGGCTGTAAAATCAAATAAATGAATGCAAGGAGTAATGTTTTATTCCCCTTAAATGATATATGAGGCATAGCTATTTATAGCAAGGGGTTGGGAGAGAATTGTAAAGCTAAGCCAATTCTAGGAATGCTGATACAGAAGATTCAGTGAAAAAAATTGATATTTGTATGAGGAAACTTCTGCAGGGAAAGTCAGAACACCATGTAGTGGTGTAAAGCTAATTTGTTTGTGCCTTGATCATGGTCTCTACCTAGTGCAGCCAAACATTACATAAGAAGCATTTTGGAGAAATAAAACACATGTTTTTAACGCTTAGTTACTGGAATACGTTGCTAAAGGCTGTGTTAGATCATTTGTATGGAAGTCTTTAAAGCAAGATTTTATACTTTTCTGTAGGCAATGCTGCAGCTCAGCCATGAATGCTGGACTTACTAAAGAAACTTCTTCAGCAGATGATCATTATGCAGGACCCCAGACTGGATGATCATGCTGATCCCTGCATGGACGTGACACACTCAAACCAGAGAAGGCTTATTATACAAATGCTGTTGTGATGTGTCTGAGCTATTAAGAATCAACACTAATAATTTAAGGAAGGATCGGAGAGGTGATTCTCTTGAAAGTGTGCTTATCCATTGCAAAGGGAACTGCTTAGATCTCACTGAGCCTATAGCCACAGGAGTTTTCAAACTGTCTCCCTTGAGCACAGGAAAAATAGTCATTTCAGACATAATCTCTCACTATTTTGACACATGCAAAATACAAAAAGGTAGATCCTTTAGTGATGCAAGTCGCTGAAGCTCCATTTGTATCAAGGGAACATATTTGACTGATGAGAAGAATGCTGCATCTCTGAGAAGGCTGCATATGAGCCATTTTTCTCCACAAATACTGAAGACGGGTACAAAAATATGAAGTGTGACCAATGTAATCACAGACCATTTGTCTGTTTTCCTTGCTGGCAGAATCACTGTGCTAAAAACAAGATTTAGTCAGCAATCAGAGAATCCCATCCAGCTTTCATTTGAAGGGGAGAGGTTATTCAGCACAGGCGCAGTGGAAAATGGCTGAATGGGGATCATGGGCAGAACAGTTATCCCACTGGATTAATCCTGGAGCAGACCACTATGGGGATACTCCTGTTTCAGAGTGAAAATGATTTCATTGCAGGTAGTTTGCTCCTAGAACAGAATAAATTTTCAGGAATAGAAGTTTTTATTTTGGAATAAGGAGTCCACAAGGGAAGATAGTGTATAAGAGCAATCATCCACCTGTGTATTTTGACTGGCCTCTATTTACAGAGGGTCAGAAAATGTCAACAAAATACCATAGTGGCACTGTTTCTTTCCACCTCTTTATTCACGTGGTTGCCCTGGCCCTGTGCTCCAGAATAGCTTTTCTGGACAATTTTCTCAGACTGCCAAGCTCTGAAATGGGGAGTCCCTAGTTAAAATTCCTCTCAGTCAACAGACTACAGAAAAAAAAAAAGTATCAGAAGGACTAGATCTCCTTCAGAACCCATTTTGTAGATGAGTATCTCTGTAATATCTTCCCAAAAGATTTCTCTCTGTCATGGTGTTTCTTCTATGGACTTTTCTGCTTGTTGGATATCCCAGCTATTTCAGAAGAGAAGCGACTTTGCTTCAGTAGGAAAGTATGGTATCTTGAAATGTCACAGGAGTCAGCGCTGTGCATTACACAAGTGGGTCCTGGGAGGTGTGAGTTCGTTACCAGGTGCAACAGAGACATCTATGAATCCTGGGGCAACTGCACAGGATTCACCACGACTACCAAATGTAGACATCTACTAAGTCACTGAACTCGGTAGGCTGGACTGCCTTTGCAGCTAATGGAAGGAATTATGTGCTTTCATCTGAGGTATTCTAGATAATTGCTATAGGATGTGATACCTCACCAAGATAAAGTGCCTGTTTCTTTCCACCTATTACAAAGCTAACCCAGGATGACTAACTCAGGTATAGAGAGCTAAAAAGTAGATGTCTACAGTTAAGTGTTTTAGGCTGTGTCTTTTACTACCTTTTATGTAGTGAACGTATGTCTTTTAATTGTGATCCTCAAAGGGGAATAAAAGAGTGTGAACATGGATCATGTGGTTTCCTAAACAGAAGGGCTTCAGATCAGGACATCTGGAGGCTCTGAGAAGGATTATCTCCTCTTCTATCATGAAAAAAACTTTTAATAAATCCTGAAAAGTTTTGGAAATTTATCTCTGGAACAAAAAAAAAAAATCAAAACCAACAAAAAAGCCTGACAGTCCTTCACACAGTTTCTTCCTGTCAAGGTCATCATGAATTAAATTTGGAGATCCATGGAATCAGTTGTCTATGTCCAATAAATTATGGCAGGTAATTAAGCTATTCATTTTAACTTCAGTGCTTCACTCCAGTGTCCTTGTGGATCTGCTATACCAGGTGCTTTTTTTTGCAGTAGGAAACTTGGATGGATAGTTCCCCGTTATTTTGGTAAGGGTATGGGTGGAATGGTGTCCTGTGATTTTTTTTTTGTGTGAAAAGTTGCTCTGAGTTGTTTCCCCAGCAGAATTCCCCCACACCCCCCCTCCCACACCTCCCCTTTATTCTTAGGAAAGCTGTTCCTTCTACCCAGCTTTTGCTTCATTGGTTCTATAGGATAGTATGAATATGCAGATCTCTATAACTGATTTTATTTGTGCATTTGTAGCTCTGTGGTTCTTATATTCTCATGATCTTTGACAAGTTTACACAGCTAAGACTATCAACAAAATAAATCTGAACTATTATCTTAATCTTAAAAATGGAAAAATGGGACACAAAAAGATTTCCATTGGTTGCAGTGAGTTTTGATTCAGGCTTCAAGAGTTTCAGTCAGGATGTCACAAAATTTGTGGCACATTTGGGTAAAGAATCCAGAAAATCTAAATCTCATTGAGTGTACATAAGATAGCACAGGTTATGAGGATGAATTAGGATGGCAGATCGCACTTGACCTTGTGTAGCCCTTGCTTTCTGTTTTAGGTGACCCGTGTACACTACGTTTAGATCACCATTGTCTATTGTCATTTTTGACAGGACCAACACAGAGGTCTGTAAGGATCATCAGAGCTAAAATATTGAGACATGAATTCATTTCAACTGTTGCACTATTGCTTGTATCCCTAGCTGTAGCGACAACAAACAGGATAGCAGCCCAGTTTATGTCCTAGAGCATAGGCACATGCACCAGGCAGTCTGCCCACCCCCTGGATTCCCAATGGCTGCAGGCTGCATGGCCAGTGGATTTCCAAATCACCTGGGTGCCAGTCCACTGCAGCTGCAAATGGTCTTTCACATCTAGGGAGTCTACTGGAGGGCATCTGAAGAATGCAAAAAAGGGCATAAAGGTGGTGTAAGCTGCATGAGGCGCTAGTACAGAAATGATTCTCTTAGAGACCATGTTAGATGTTGGGATTCAAGGGAGTTGTCTTCCTGGTCTGCTAGAGACAGGCTGGGTCCAGAGGTCCAGCTGGCAGTGAGTCTGAGTGCCTGCTTGGTGCATACACACAGACACTCATGCGGGCAGACATCCACAGTACAGTCAGTCAGTCTGTCTGGTAGCTGTCCCTCAGACCCTGACCTCCTCCTGTTGATGGCACTCAGATCTAAAAACCCTTCAAGCTCATGGCTGGCAGACATCATCTAGGACCAGCAAACCTGAACTTCGCTAGTGGCTCATGCACACACAGGGAACAGGGAGCACACTCACACAGCTTGCTAAGAAGAGAGTTTAGCTGTAACATTGCTGTGATCAGGTGGATCAAAATACCAGTAACTGCTTTACATGCAGCTTGCCCTTTTTGTCCCCTCTCTCCTCTGTTTTTGCACACTTGCTCCTTCCTGATCCATCCTGTTCTCTCCTTTCCCCCACCTTTGCTCTTTCTTCTAAACATCCCATAATAAGTTTTGTACCTTTCCACAGCCCACTTAAAATGTCCCACTTAAAATTTACACAGTCCTCAATTTTTCTCTGCTCCATTCCCATGCCTCCCATAACAAGTCCTACCCTGCTTTAGGCAACAACCCCTTCCAGTTCGCTCAGCTTTCCAGGGAGAGAGCTTTCTCTGGCTGATTCATCTTGGAGGATTTCACACCAGGTCTAATCCTTCTCTGGAAGGCTCAGAGTAGCTGATTCAGGGTTATTGAGGGTCCTCTGCTTCTTTTTCTTCCTCTGGTCTTTCCACTGTCTTTCTTAAATGTGATTAGCTGTTGGTCAAATAACCTCACAGATGCTTTACCTATGTTACTTTTGAATCCTCTTGGGAAATTTCTGAGCCCATATTTGATTTCAGCTTATAAGTTTTATTTTATTTCTAATTTTGGAGTTCAGTCAACCGTTTGCGAGAACATTAGAGAGTGGCCTATCCAACAATGCACTGAGATATTTGGAGGCTGATCCCTCCTGATACAAAGTGGCATGGGTCAGCTGGAGTCAAGGGAGTTAGGCGGTTTCAGTCATGCAAGACTGTTCTCTGATGCCTGATGCTTCCAGTGTTCGCTTTTTTATAGATGTGGGCAACCACTGCAATTTGTCTGGGGACTAGGAAACTGCCATAAAAAACTCATGTTTTTAAATTGTCTATTTTCCAACAAAAATTACTAGGAAAAATGCTGTTTCTCATGTTTACAGTGTATGAAGTTTCAGAGCCTTGCAGGGATTATATACAAGTCAAAGTCATAGAATCATAGAATCATTTAGGTTAGAAAAGACCTTTAACATCATCAGGTCCAACCATAAGCTTAACACTGTCAAGTCCACCACTAAACCATTCCCTTAGTCTGTCTAAGTGGAGCACCAATCCTACAGAGGAGCCAACTGAGAATGTTTTTACTGAGAACAGCAGAATTGCTTTTCAGGTTAAGTTCCTTATAGATCTTGAAAAGCTGGTCTAAATCTGAGTTTATAAACTGTGATAGTAGGTAAGGGAAATACAAAGCTGTGTGTGGAAGTTCAGCAATACAAGGTGAAGAGTATGGTCATTTCCACAGGTTGGTTGTGTAGGTGCATACGCTTCACACATAAGACAACCATTTATCTTAAGGAATTTTACATCCAAATGATGATAAATTGCAAGAAATTCCTAAAACAATGTGAGGTGGTATTTTAGTGCTCATTTCTTTCAGTTAATTTCCTACTAGTTTAGTACATCTTTTATTTCTTGCATTATGAAGTTCAAATCTAGACCTTTGGGGGTTTTGGAGGTAGGTTTACGGTTGAATTTACTCTAGAAAGATCTCAAATATCGCACTAACCCATTAGTAACTGAGTGTAATACCCTTAGAAGTAATGACTACTCATGTTTCAGGAAGCCTTCTGGTCCCTCTGCACAGGGAAGTGATGCCTGGTGGGTTACAGACACCACTGGTCTGTGACACAGGGTTGCTGGGTCCCTGTCCTTGCTCTGCCACTCACAGAATCAAGTAGGTTGCACGGGATCTCTGAAGGTGACCTAGTCGAGACCCCTTCTCGACCATGTCAGGTTGCTCAGGGAGATTTCCAACCTAAACGATTCTGTGATTCTATGGTGAATATTGACAACATATGAATAAAACCCAGTGTAACACACAAATTAATCACACAGATGAACACATCTGATTTGTTTTTTCAGGAGATTTGAAACTCAAAATGAAAGGTGGAGATTCAGCAGCCTCTCTGCCCGCCTCTTCCAGTGCTTGACCACTGCCTGGTGAAATGTTTTTCCTTGTATCTAGCCATGTGTTTTCATGTTTCTACTTGGGTCCATTGACTCTTGTCTTATCACTGTGCACCTACAAGAAATGTCTGGCTCCAGCATCTCCACACCTCTGTTAGGTAGCTGTAGACAGCAGTAACACCTCCCTTTTGCCTTTCTTCTTATGACTGAACAAACCCGGTTCTGTTAAAATCTCATTTCTCATTCCTTTCCTTTAGGACTTAGATAAGATTAACTAACTTCATTGTACCTTCCTCTCTCTGTAAAGTTGGGAGTAATGCTATTTTTGTACCTCAGCAAGGAGTGGTGAGGATAAATGTGTGGTAGGTTTCTCAGTTACTGTGAAAATGGAGTCTTATGGAATTATTGCTAGACAGTGAGTCAGTTTAGGTAGAAGGCATTGTCCATGACAGAAGAGCCTGGTAAAGGGCACGTGCATTATTGGGTGAAGGGGTGTCTGCCCACGCTCCAAACTGTTGATCTGCTATTTTGCAGTGAAGCTTAAAAGCAAAATGTTTTGCACTGACTTTCTTTGTGTGTTTGTGTGCGTCTGTTCTTCAGAGCTTTCGCTGGTTTCTACAGATACACTAGAGGTGTATGTGTTGTTGTAAGAAAGGGTATGGGGACAGTGGGAAAGAGGATTCCTCCTTGTCTACTTTTGCAGCTTTTTAAGACAGCAAACTCAATAGATCTCACAATTCATGTTTTCTGAACAGAAGGGCTGGTTTAACATGTTGCCTAGACACATAATAAAATCACTGCCCTGAGGCCCGGTTTGTCTCCACTCTATGTCTCATCTGTTATATGCAGTTCCGTTGACCCCAAGACTGTTATTCTTGGTGCACAAATGTGAGGTAGGACAGACTGGGTCCTTAGAACACAGAAATCTGCACAAAGTGATTAATTTGTGTGTTACACTGGGTTTTATTCATATGTTGTCAATATTCACCATAGAATCACAGAATCGTTTAGGTTGGAAAAGACCTCTGAGATCATCAGGTCCAACCATTAGCCCAGCACTGCCAAGTCCACCACTAAACCATGTCACTAAGCACTGCATCTAAGTGTTTTTTAAACACCTCCAGGGATGGTGATTCCACCACCTCCCTGGGAAGCCTGTTCCAATGCTTGACCACCTTTTCGGTGAAGAAATTTTCTCCTAATATCAAGGATTCGAGGTGTGGCCTCACAAGTGCTGAGCACAGGGGGATGACCCCTTCCTTTGTCCTGCTGGCCACACTATTGGTGACACAAGCTAGGATGCTGTTGACATTTTGGCCACCTGGGCACACTGCTGGCTTGTGTTCATCTGGCTGTCAACCAGCACCCCCAGGCCCTTTCCCACTGGGCATCTTTCCAGCCACTCTTCCCCAACCCGTAGCATTGTGTGGGGTTGTTTTGACCCAAGTGCAGGATCCAGCACTGAGCCTTGCTGAACCTCATATAACTGGCCTTGGCTCATTGATCCAGCCAGCCCAGACCCCTCTGCAAAGCCTCCTGTCCTCAAGCAGATCTACACTCCCATCCAACTTGGTGTTGTCTGGAAAGTTACTGAGGATGCGCTTGATCTCCTCGATCAGATTGCTGTTAAAGACGTTTAACAGGACTGGCCCCAATACTGAGCCTTGGTGAACACCACTTGTTACTGGCCACCAACTGGATGTAATTCCGTTCCCCACCACACTTTGGGCTTGGTTGTCCACCCAGTTTTTTTACCAAGTGTAGAGTACACCCATCCAAGACATAAGCAGCCAGTTTCTTCAGGAGAATGTTGTGGGAAATGGTGTCAAAGGATTTGCTGAAGTCTAGGTAAACAACACCCACAGCCTTTCCCTCATTGACTAAGCGGATAATCTTGTCATAGAAGGAGACCAGGTCAGCCAAGCAGGACCTGTCTTTCATAATCCCACGCTGGCTGGGCCTGATCCCCTGGTTGTCCTGCACGTGCCCTGTGATGGCGCTCAGGATGATCTGCTCCATCACCTTCCCTGGCACCCAGGTCAGGCTGACAGGCCTGTAGTTTCCCAGATCCTCCTTCCTGCCCTTCCTACAGATGGGCATCTGATTTGCTCACTTCCAGACAACTGGGACCTCCCTGGTTAGCCAGGGATGCTGATAGATGATGGAAAGAGGCTCGGTGAGCACTTCCACCAGCTCCCTCAGTGCCCTTGGGTGGATCCCATCCAGCCCCTTAGACTTGAGCATGTCTGAAGTGGTGTAGCAGGTCACTGACCATTTCCCCTCGGATTATGGGGGCTTCATTCTGCTCCCTGTCCCTGTCTTCCAGCTGAGGGGGCTGGGTGCCTAGAGAAGAACTGGTCTCACTGTTAAGGACTGAGGCAGAGAAGGCATGAAGTACCTCAGCATTTTCCTCATCCTTTGTCACTATGCTTCCTCCTGCATCTAATAAAGGATGGAGATTCTCCTTAGCCCTCTCTTTGTTGCTAATGTATTTATAGAAACATTTTTATTGTCTTTTACAACAGTAGCCAGATTAAGTTCTAGTTGGGGTTTGGCCCTTTTAATTTTCTCCCTGCACAAACTCACTCATCCTTAGAGTCCTCCTGAGTTGCCTGCCCCTTCTTCCAAAGCTCATAAATGCTCCTTTTTCTTCTGAAAATGTTGCTATCTGGAAAGGAATTAGTTTTGGATACAAAGAAGCTGTTTCCTTACCTTCAGGCTGGAGCACACCAGAACAAAACTAAGATGGTAGTATTCAATCAAGTGTCTTCCCAGCTTGTGGATCAAATACTGTGACCAGAGAAAAGTGTGGAAGTAGCTGCTATTCTGTCTAATATCACCTGACCTCCAGATCTGTGAAATTTTTAGCATATTCTAGTTTTCATTAATAGGCAGAATGCTGAATTTGCATTACAACAGGTAAAGATTAAGATATATTATGATGCAAGGATAAAAAATTACCTGCCTCCTTATTTCTAGAGAAAATAATAATGGGTCAGTGGCATGAGGGTCTGATTCAAAACAGCAGCATAAAACAGAAACAAGTTGTCATGCAAACCTGATTATACTTTAAACTAAAGCTAGTCAAAAGCATTCTTCTCTCAAATCTCTGGCAACATTCTGGTCCAGCCAGATTTGCCCAAATGCAGGTGTACTCTTTCGGGAAATCTTTTTCTCCAGTCCTTCCAGCTCCTTTCTGCAGATGATGCCTTAAGTTGAGCAGGGCTGAACAGTACTATTCACCTTCTCCATGTAATTTTTCATCTCATAGACCACTATCGTTGTCTCATTCTTTTTTTTTTTTTTTTTTTTTTCCAAGGGGAGTCCTAGTCTATTCAATTTCTCCTTTTACAGAAAATATCCTACATCTCTCACTGAATCTGCACATTTCCTTGTTTGTCTCTCATCCAGCTGAGATGGGGTGAAGGCACAGTACTACAATGGAATTTAGCACCATTCAAATAAAGCAGAGCAAAAGAATCTGACACCTCCCAAGACTGGGCTTTGTCTGCCCTAGGTTGGTAAGAATAATTCCACTTTAAAATAAAAGAAAAAAATAGAGATGGAAAAAGGACAAAAAGATCCAAGTGAATAACATCATCTTCATCATGACCCCATTAAGGTTAATAAAATGTTAAAATGAGACAGTGCTCACCCACTGTTTTATCTTTACTTCATTGCTTTTTCCTACTAGCAGTGCATCAATAACCTCCAGTATATTCTAACTGATTGAATAAAAAGTTATATTTAATTGGGAAATCAATGAGCAGGAATAGGGCACTGAGGTCACATAGATTGTATCATCCTGACCAATCTAACTCACTTGCCCTTTGAGCTGGTCTTTCATCATTATATTTCAGTTGCCAATTTCTCAATCGTCTTAATTACGGGCACAGCAATTTGTCTTCAAATATCACACTACGGTGAAATCTATGCATCAATAAATACGGCTCAAAAGCTGTTTTCCACACTGCTGGAGAGTTAATTGCTTCTATGGTTAAAGCGAATTCTGTAATTCTTTACATTCGTGATGCTTTTCAACATCTTCAAGTGACTGGAAGCCATTCAGAATGGTTAAATTAAAGGAAAACATGTCTTTGAATATGAAGATTGGTTCTGAGCAATTTTTGACACTTTATCTGTACAGAACATTCTGTTCTGTGCTGCAGTTGGAGCATGGCTAAGAAATAGCAGAGGACACTTTAGAAAACATAGCTAGCGTAGTCAGAAGGATCTGCTGGCTGTTCTTTTTCTACCTGCCTCTTTTAAACACCAGCAATATGTAGGGGAAGTGGTGAATACCACATTTACAGATTTTACCCAGTCTAGGAAAAACAGCTTTTTCTGTTCAGGAAAGTGCAATTCTAGTGCTGTCCTTGTGTTTGTCCTCTCCAAAGCAGGACTGTGTGAATGCCACTTGGAAAGCATGTGGCCACACACCACTCACAGCAAGAGAGTCTCGAAAAATCGGTCTGTGAGAAAGAGTAGTGGAAAAGTCCACAGCTGTGGAAGACATTGGTCTGGGCAGGTGACATCCTTGCAGGCTTCCATCAAGTTATTGCAGTCAACCCTCCAGGTCACATAAAACCTCTGTGTTTTATTGTGCTGTTCTTTTTGCATGCAATAGCTGTTGGGTTCCCTGACTCCTAAATTGCTTATAAGCTACAGCACTAGTTTCTGTACTGGCAGCTTGCCTCAACCCGGTTTCTGAGCAGCTGTCACTATTTTCTGCCCTTGTAATAGGCAGCTGTGTTGCAAGTATGCTCTAGGCACTGGGGTCTCCTGAGTTCGTCTACGAGGCACACCTGCTCACTTGCTTGTAAAAGAGCATTTAAAGTGAAGCAGTGTGCATGGGTGATTAATATAACCTGCAGCCCATGAGAGGTTCCAGTCCACGTTGTATTGTGGATGCAAAGAGGGAGTCACTTTTGGGACAAAGAACTCAGCAATGTGCTCAGGGGTGAAGAATTGAGATCTGGGAGTTCTTGTTACCTCATTTCCTTGTTTGCAGACAAAGACAGTAATGATTCCTTCTCTGAACGTTTGAGGCTGCCATTTGAGGAACAGGCAAGGAAATATTATTGTTTTAATTTGTGGGTTTCTGAACTCCTGCTCAACAGTATCTTCAGCAGGAACTGCTTGACTGTGTATGAATAACTAAATATGCTTTGGTCCCATTGGTGCAACATTCCAATATCTGTTAAAAGTGTTTGGCATTTAAGTGAGCCAAGGTCAAATCCTAGGTCTTGACAGTATGAAAGAAAAAAATCTTATCTGACAGAACACCTGTTACTTTGCCTTGTCTTCATCTAAAACCCCACTTGTGCAGCTGAAGAACCTCTCCTGACCAAAAGTTTCATGAAAAGAGGTAGGTGGTTGTGAAAAGTTTTGATTTTGATGCTTCAGCTTTTTCTGACAAAACTGCTCTGTTAAGATATTTCTTACAAGTTGTAAACTGTATCTCTGAAGTATCTGGGAAAATATGGTATCTTCTGGGGAGTATCTTCTGTGCAGGATGTAGCATGATCTGAGCTGGTGCTATAAGGGCACCAGGAGTACCCAATTCTGAAAAACACATGCAGAAATAATCCCTGTCTCCTTAAAAATATTTCTTCAAATAAAGATGCTTTTTAACGTCCAAGGCATGTATTGCAAGAAGTATTCTCTGAGCTAAGTAGACTGGAGCTGTTGAATAACTGTGCCATTGCATGCATAAATATCAGAAGACAAATCAATTATATCTACATTAGACATAATGGAAATAAAGCTACTATAATTGAACATTATCACAGGTTTTGAAGTTCTTGGCTTGGAGAGCAAATATCTCGGCCTCTGGTTGAAAGATCATCTGAGAAAGTTCTCAGCCCACAAAAGTGTACTGACAAGACAAATACACTTCACAAAAACCACAGCATGCTGTGTTTCAGACTATCAGCCCACAGAGTGTCACAAAAAGTGACAGCCTTGGGAGAGGTTTGGACTTCTGCCTTGGTTTTGTGTGTTTCCAACTTTGGAAGGCCTTTTCATGGAGTTTTTGTAAGTAAAACCAATGTATTCTATTTACCTCACATTATGCTCATGTCCATCTCTAAAAACAATATTAAAACTAACTTCTTATTATAGGGGCACTAGTATTGTTGAATTTCATCCCTAGTTTATTCACAGTGCTTTGTCAAGGATGTTAAGACCAGTACCTCCACCTTCATGGATAGGTTTAAAAGCCCTGAGGGCTGAACATTGCCTCTGAAAATACCCAAAACAAACAAAGTCTGTCTCCAAACAGGCACATACTATCTAATCACCATACTTGCAGATAGGCTTAATGGATCTTGCCATCAAAGTGGTGGAGTCCACACAAAATTAAGCAGCTGGTCAGAACATGCAGGAATAATATGTACAGAATATTAAATATAGACTTCCATCTAGAATTTCACATACCTTCTAAAGTTGTTTTTTTCCATTTTTTTAATGCTTATGCCAGTGGTTCTCAGCTGCTGTTCAAAAGGCAACATCACACTACGTGCAGCCTCCTGTTTTGAGCCCTGTGTTCATGGGGACCTCAAGAAGTGGGGGATCCTACAGCTATTGGAAAATCTTGAGGTGAGCCCATTGTCCCCAATTCAAAGGACAAAGACCACTTTCTACATGAATAATGTATTTATTTTATTGATGGAGAGATCTGGGTTAAATAAAAAATGTATGAGTGCTAGACAGAAAACACAAACCAGTCATTGCGGACCTGTGTCCTCATCTCAGGTCCTTCCACAAACACCCACAGCTCTGGCTGATACACAAAAGGAAACGTACTCCTTGAACGCTGAATCCCCGTGGTTGGTCTCCTCTCTCTGCACACAGAAATTACTTACTGAAATGCTACATCAGCAGGTACTTCCCTTGATCTTCTCTGGCCAAGGAAAACATGTAAACTCCATTTTCCTTCTCTGGTCACAGGGTCTTGTTCGATTTGTTTTAGGGAGCTCTGAAAAGCAGCCAGTTTTGTAGGTTTTGTGCAGATATTGGAGCTATTATCTAGTTTTGTTTGTTTTGCCGATGGGGATTTGGCTAGATTATCTCCCCTCAGCATGAAACCCCTAACTGTATGGTTTCTATGCATGACTGAGGTAGCCATATATCACCCTACAAAAAAGCTGGAAAAGAGTGTCTTGTGACTTTGCCCTGAGCAAACTGACCTTCCTAAAAACATAGCTTTTCTTTTGTGAATGCTGCTTTAGTGTTTCCTTTGTAAGATAATATGTTTCATGAGTAACAAGCTCTCTAGCTGTGTATTGCAACATTTTCTGTCTACAAAGAATTTGATGATCTTGGGGAAATAGCAATGGCTAAATGTTAATTTCTTTTACAGAGTGTGGATCTGATTATTCTCCAGTCAATTCAACGTTTTTCCTGAGGTCTTCTCTGCTAGTCACAGGCAGTGAAACAGAACAAAATTATGAAGGATATCACTGTAGACAGTGAATAGAGAAATTCAGGAAGAGGTCACCTTTGTACGCAGACACTGCATCCAGGTGTAGTAAGATTATGCAGATTTCTATGGTTTTCTACATTTAATTAAAGATACTGTTAAAATGTAATGGTGAGCATACATACAAATTAACTGAAGTGATTTTTTTTAATTATTTTTTTGAGGGCAAAGATTAAGTAGGGCTACTGCTTCACTTGAATACTTCTTGAGACCATTATCATGTTCTGGTGCAATTCCCTGATGTCCAGCTTGGCCACCTGTAGTCATACCAAAATGGAAGTATTCATGCAATAGCTCTAGTGATGTTGATAATGTAGACAAGACTTGCCATCAGTGTATAGTAAAGGAGAAATTGGAGTAGCAGAAAAAGAGCTATGGCAAGACAGGAGAAAAGAGTTTAAATATGATTAAATAGATGATGGATTGATTCTTATGGACCAGCTTCCTGAGCTGGTGCATATACAAAGACCACTTCCACTTTTAAGGAAGTGCATCCTTTTCACGAGCTTGAATGGAAGGAGATTTGCAGATCAAATAATTTTTCATGCTGAATCCAAGACTAGGCAGGAACATTCTTCACCTTAAATTAATGAACTGAACGAAAAATAAAGTCCATTCACAATATACAAAAGAGAAGCTTCTACACATGCCAGGTTCATACTGTGAGCAGATTTATGTCATTCCTGGAATGGCTATGTGAAAGTAAAAGGTGTAGCATGACTTTAAATTATCAGGAATCTTCAAAGAAAATGATCAACTAGGAATCTGAACAAAGAGTTGGTGGTAGTGGCAAGTAATAAAAATCTTTGAGGAGCTGTCTTTAGTGAAAGGAATAGTTGTACTAGAAGTAAAAAAAGTTTATTCCTAGTTCTGCATGTTTTACTAAAATCCTTCTCCAATTGCTCCACATCCAAAATAGGAACAGTCCCTCTTCACTTACAGTTAAAGGGAGTTGTGAAGTTTACTTGTTAGCAGATGACTCCTATAAAAGTCCACTCTCAATAATGCACTCTACCACCTGAAGCAGTGCCAGGTCCCTCATGTGTCTTGATTACACGGAAATTTTTCATGATCAGCCAAATTCATGCCAACATATCCACCCTCATGCCATTTGGAAAAGTAGAACTGCAGCAATTGATGTTATTGAAGGGATGAACAAAGGGAACATGTGTGTTCCGTGCCAGTCTCCTCCAAAAGGTATTGAAAGATATTGCTGTTGCTGAAACACTTTCACCAATGCACAATTTTTTGCTCCTTCCCCATGTCTCATAGCCAATATCCCTTGACCCAGAGATATCAAATATAAAAATCTTTGGCAACAGCAGATGTTACATAATTTCAAACTTGAGTACTGAATTTTGGAGTTGCTCTACTCCTTAACATCTGAGGTTATTTTTATTTCTTGGAAGTCCAATATATTTACCAGTTGAATTCAGGTCAGGCCTTTGTTGGGGTCATTAAAGGAAACTGATTTTTGTAAGGAAGCAGCTGATTTTTGTGAGGGCATGGGAATCTTCATACTGTACTCAGTAAGACATCCAGAGCTAGAAGAATAACGATAAATTCATTACCCTAATGGCATGGCTTATAATAGCGTGAGGCCAAGAGGGACATGGGAAAAGAACTGTGACTCAATGGCTGGGACCTTTTTGCTTCCAGAAGAAGAGAGCTACTGTAGCTCTTCCTAAAGTATCAGCTCTTCTGCATGTATCAGCAGTGGCTGATGAAGATAAGGCAAAATCAAGGCTTTTCTGCCTCCTACCTATGTTCTCCCTCTGCACCAGCTTGTGTGGGTGGCGTGTTTGGGTGTGATCTGGATGAGCTGGTCAAGGGTTTGTATTTGTGCGTGTATGTCTGCAAGGGAAAGGGTTGAAAGGGAGGACAGCTTAGTCCTCATCACTTCCTTTAGTGGATAGAAAAAGCAAAGCCCAAGCTAATCCCCTTTTATGTTGCAATGCTGGTAGAGGACATGCAAGGAAATGGTTCTGGTACACCAGCCCACACTGACCTTCTGGGAAAAGTCTGTGGATTTTAACAGTAATTATTCCAAGAAAGGTGTGGAAAACCTCCCTCTGTAGTTTGTCCTGATAAGCCAGGAACCTGCCACCTTCAGAGGGAGGCCTGGGTCTAGACAGACCTGGACAAACCTCAACATTATGGTTAACACTTCTCCAGTGCTGTGACCTCTCTCCTCTCTGTGACTAAACGCATCTTCTGCATGCAAGGCTGTGAAGTGGAAAAGGGCAACAGAGGTCTCAAATGATGGCCATGGTCACTGGGGGTCATGCTCTGCTGCTGTCCCTCCTCTCACATGGCCAGACACACCAGTGGTAACCATGAATAACACTCAAGTTTGAGAGAGCAGTGGCCATTTTTTCCCTAAAATTGCTAAAAGAACATCAGGAAAAGAACAGGTACGGAATAAAATGACATTTTGGAGCTGTCTGACTTTATGTTGCATCACAGAATGAAACCGTGTCCTGGAAGACAGTCAGATGCAGTTGAGATATGTTCTGAGCTCGGAAAACAGCTGGCTGGCTTGCATGCAAGAAAGTAGGAAGAAAGGACACAGAATACTGTATAAGGAAAGCAATCCTCTCAGTTCTATATGAAGGCTTTAAGAGACATCGGCTTTGTATTTAATTTACAGTCCCTTTTTTCCCAACAAAGGTGATCTCTCCCCTGTGAGGCAATTAGCTATTAAGAATCCATTTCATCTTTGTCCTCATGATTCATGTCACATATTCATGTTCATTGCAGAAGGCAAGTTAAGTCCCTTTTGGAGAGAGCCCTATATAATTTTATAGTCATCTGCAGGAAGAACATAACTCAGTGTAATTTGTGTGCACAGCTCACCTATTCTGTAGCACTAGGTACACTTGGAAAGCTCTCTGTAGGAGAGCTGTCGTGATGGTTGTTCAGCAGTATGAGCTGAACGGCTGCTTTTGGGAGGTGGTTTGGTAAGGCTGTGCTGTATTCAGTGAATGGGGATGCTCAGAAGTTGTCTCCAGAGGCAGACAATTCTGCACTGGGATGCTCTTGCACCACATTTTCAAAAAATAGTGTGTGATGTTCATATTTTTAACTACCACAGGCAAGGTAGAGGAAAAAGAGTATTTTTATATTGTAGCAAACCGTTCTGTTCTCTTTGAAGCCAAATACCTGGGATTCTGCCCCTGCTGTGGTTCTGGACAAATACAAAGAAGATACTCAGGTTAAACCTGTATCTAAAACCACGTTTGATTAAAAAGGCAGTGGAGATACTGGTATAGCTTTTAAATGCTCGAGGGAATTATTTCCCTCATTGTCTTTAGGTCTGGTATAAGCATTGCTGTCACTGTTCCTTTAAGTAATCAGGATCCATGCTGCAAATAAAAAAGCCTCGGTCTTTTCAGAGTCTCCAACTTTCTCTCACTTAGTGAAGAACGTGTAAAACCAGCCAAAGTGTCTGACCGATTGGCCCACCAGTCAACCAGACCTTGCTGAAGAGCAGCTTTACAGATGGATACATGTGATCAAATGCCCAGATGTTATGAAAAGGTGTACAGTATTGCAGGCGAGGGAGGCATACCAATGCACACAGTATGATGCTGCATATGGACTTTGGTCCATATTCTTCATTTATATCTTTAGAGTCATATTGTGTAAATCCATTACAAAGGTCAACAGCTACTAATCCCCTGCACCAGCAATCTTCATCTAGGATCATCCTGGTAGCAACACAGTAAATCTGAAAGGTCCATGCATTGCAGTCCCTTCTGAATAGGTTTAGACTTGCTGTTCAGGCATCTGTATTTCCATTTGGACCACAAAGTAAAAAGTTGAAAGCCTTAGAGTGAACAACAGAATCCCTAACTGAGGTCACTTTCATTAGTTTAGTTTAATTTTCATTGCAGATAGACATCTTGAAACATGAATAGAGAAAAGTTTGAAAAAATGCATGTCAGTTCAAATATTAATGTTAGTACAAAGGCAAATAGAAGATAAGGAACACGAGGTCAAAGAAAACAAGAAGACAGCTTCACAGACAAACCTGTGATGCTTTTAGTTCTGGTCATTCTTTTCATTGTTGCAATGAATCAAAAAAGCTATCTCAAAGAGTAGGAAGCATAGCGTTAACTATTGAATGGATGTAGTTTCTTCCACAGCTGAAGAGTAAAAGAGAGTATTCAAGGAGTGAGGATACCCACGAAGGAAAAGGAGAAAAAGAGTAGAGAATGATGAGTCTCTACCTTCTGCAGCATAAGAATTAAATAGACAGCCAATAAAATTTCCATATAGCGATTTATAAACAACACCAGGCTTTTGCTTTTCCACAAAGTGCATTACTTAAATGTGGAGGTCATTGCCCCAGGTTATTTTAGATGCCAAAAGAGTAAATATTTTTTTTTAAAAAGATAAAAGGTATTAATGGAGATTGATCCTTTAATGGCTGTTAAACAGCATGTTGCAAATGGGAAAAACTGCTGTAAGAATTCCCTGTCTCACTGAAAGCGTAAGGAAGTCTGAAGTGGAGAAGATATGCTGGGGAAGAATTGCTACAAACTTTCTCTGTTTCTTCAAAGTCCTTTTTTAAGCATCTGCACCACTTTTAGTGAAATATCGTGGGTATGGCCCTCTATTGCTCATCTGAAGTTCTCAACAGCACTTCGATTTCAAAAGAGATTCTCCTTTGTCTCTTATTACAGTCACTGGATTTGATCCACATTTTCAGACTCATTCTTTCTAATCCTCAATGAGGACAGGGATCCACACGCTGTAGACTATTTTTATTCATCACATGGGATTATTAAATTGTGTTGTTTTCTTCATGATGTAATCACTTCAATAGTTAAGAAATGAAAAGTGACTCTCAATTCTGAAACACTTTGGTAAATAAACATTGGAGTTTTGTTTTCAGTAAGCATATGGCT
Organism: Falco naumanni; assembly: GCF_017639655.2. NCBI lineage: Eukaryota > Metazoa > Chordata > Aves > Falconiformes > Falconidae > Falco > Falco naumanni. The sequence continues at coordinate 7,884,956 of NC_054055.1, read as the reverse complement.
GCACTGGTCACTCTCAAAGAGGAGAGACTGAAAGGGATACTAATTTGTATATTCCAGATGAACTGATTTCTGGATGTTACCTTTTGTTCCAGAAGATATATTGGACCAATATCTGCTATGTTTCGTATGTTTGAAAGACAGTATGCTTTGTTTTCTTTAGCAGCAAGCCCAATATTTCTGTAATGTCTTCAGATCCTTTTTGACTTTTCGTGCATGTTCCTTCTTATTTGTTCCAGTTGGCAAAAATGCCTCCCAGATAAGAAGCACTGCCATTTAACTCCCAGCAGGCCAGGCTTTTCAGCTCTGAAACACTGGAGCTTATTAACTTGGAAGATACTTAAGCTAACATTCATTTTAGCACATGTAATACTACTTGGCTGGTACTTTCTTAATATAGATAATGAACTGTGTATTCCATCCTAGTGTCAGTCATAATTTCTTTCTGTTTATTAATTGTATTTAGCTATTTGACAGTGATATTAGCTGTATGGAAAATGGAAAGTGCTTTATGTGACAGCACAGCTGAAAATACGCTTTTCAGGTACTAGCAGAAAAATATAGTTCTTTTAACAGACATAATTTCTAATTCTTCAAAAGCTGTAGTTTTCAAGAGTCTATATTCTTGTGCTGTTCTCCTGAATAACTCAGAGTGGGATTCATTTCTACTTAATAGATATCTACCATTTAAGAACTTATGCCCAAACTAATCACCCTCGGTTCCTGTTAATCAGGGAACTGCAGTTGTAGGTCATGCTTCTCAGGAACAAACATGGACCTCTTCTTAGGCTGGAATGAATTTCCCTCTGATTACCAAAAGAGTCTGTAATGTGCTTGCACTGTAATGTCTATGTTTGATCAGGTAAATCTTACCCTAGTTTCTGGGCAGTTTGCTTACAATTACAAAATGTTACAGAATGGATGGTATCACTGATAGGACACTGTGTCTGTAACCCTTAGGATGCTGAGTCCAGAATAGATTTAGAGATGGATGGATGAACTGGTTACCACCCTACTTTTTCTTTAGGCTAAATATCCCTCAAGTCTTTTTTTTTTCTGAACTTGGGTGCTTTTTATTGCTACTCTCTTCACTTAGTTCAAAGGTTCACATCTTCCCTGAAGTGCAGGGTAAAAACCAAATCTATTGCCATGGGGTGTGTTCTCATATCTGAGATTTTCCTGCTTATGTCTCTCTCCTACTACTGTTTACCTTGCTCGTGCCATTGCTGACTGATTTTCAGACCCTGATCCACTACAACGTATAGATGGTTTCTGCAGAACCACAGTGTGTGTGGTTGTTTCCCTTTTGTGTGAGCACTGTTCACCCTGCTGAACAGCAGGCTTGCCCCGCCCCGCCCCCCCCCCTTCCCCCCCGCCCTCCCCAAGCACATTTCTCCAATTTTCAAGCTGATTTTCAATAATAATCTTGTCCTCCAGTGGACTGGCAGTTCCTTCCAGCATAGTGTCATATGCTTATTAAACACTGTCATCCTTCATCCAGGTCTTTAGCAGTGGTAATACAAGACCTAAGGCAAACCTTTACTGAACAGCATGGTTTATGTTCTCCTTTTTGTCTGCAAGCCATTTAGCCATTTTCTTGCTCGTGGTGAGATCCTCCATTGTGCAGAGGCTGAAAATCCAAATGTGATAGGAATGGCAGCTGTGGGGGCAGCGGGGAGGCTGACATCCAAAATCAGTTTGGCCATCCCAGGGAGCTGCTGCTGCACCTGAGCCAAGACCTGCAGATGGTCCCTGCTGTACAACTCTGGTACCAAGTGTAGTCAGATGTAGGTTGCGGGGTTTAATTTTAAGCAGAAAATTTCCTGAAACAAGATATGAAAATGAGGGTCAGGTTGATAGCCCCAACTGCATGATTCAGATCTGAGCTTGGGTACAGGCACAATTGATTATTCTCATTTTGAATAATTTTGTTCCACCGCAGCCAGGGAAAAGTCAAGTATAACTTGTTTCTAAATTCTCCCATTTTGTCTTTGAAACATCTTTAACAGAAAAAATGTATTAACATTTCAAGTAGAAAATATTACATAATGCATAGGATAAAGGAGGACTCAGAAAACAGGTTCTTCAGGAACATCCCGTGCCCTGTCTCTGGAATATGCTAATTGGAACCAAAATATGATCTGTCTTTACACAGCAAGTTTAATACAAAGATCTTTAATTCTAAACAACTTGTGTTATTTTGTTGTGAATTTTTCAGTAGATAGCATTCTAATTCAATTTTCGGTAAATCTTTTAGAATGCTTTCATGACAAAACATGTCCTTGCTTGACTGAATTAGTTTAATTCAAAATGATGTAAATTGCCAATTCTAATAATAATTTAAATCAGTAAGTGTGGAGCCTTGATTTAAATAATCTATTATAACTTTGTTTTGAATGTATAATTATAATTATTTTACCAAAGATAGCTTAGTCCTTGCTGGCAAATAACCATAAACCCATCTTGATTTGGGGAATAATAAATTTTAGAATAAGTTTGGTGTTTTTCTGATAACCAAGATTATATTTGTATAGATACACCCTATGTGTGTGGATATAGAGACATAGCTATATGCATATAGAATCATAGAATCACAGAATCAGGTTGGAAAAGACCTCTGAGTCCATCAACTCCAACTGTTAACCCAGGACTGCCAAGCCCACCACGAAACGATGTCCCTAAGCACTGCATCTGTGTGTTTTTTAAACACCTCCAGGGATGGTGATTCCACCACTTCCCTGGGCAGCCTGTTCTGGTGCTTCACCAGCCTTTTGGTGATTTTTTTTTTTCTTAATATCCAATCTAAACCTCCTCTTGTTCAACTTGAGGATATTTCCTCTTGTCCTGTCACTTGTTATCTGGGAGAAGAGACCAACCCCCACCTTGCTACAGCCTCCTGTTGGGCAGCTGTAGAGAGCGATAAGGTCCCCCCTCAGCCTCCTCTTCTCCAGGATGAACACCCCCAGTTCCCTCAGATGCTCCCCATCAGACTTGTGCTCCAGACCCTTCCCCAGCTCCGTTGCCCTTCTCCGGACATGCTCCAGCATCTCTACATCCCTCTTGCAGTGAGAGGCCCAAAACTGAACACAGGATATGAGGTGCTCCCAGCGGGATGTGACTCCATTCCCCACCACGCTCTGGGCCCAGCCACCCAGCCAGCTTGTTACCCAGCACAGCACACCCAGCCTGGCCGTGAGCAGCTGGTTTCTCCAGGAGATGCTGTGGGGAATGGTGTCAAAGGATTTCCTAAAGTCTAGGTAAAAAGGCCTTACTAAGGTCCAGGTAGACACCATCCATAGCCCTTCCCTCATCCACTAGACAGGTCACCTTGTCCTAGAAGGAGATCAGGTTCATCAGGCAGGACCTGCCTTTCATAACCCCTGCTGGCTGGGCCTGATCCCCCGGTTGTCCTGCACGTGCACTGTGATGGCACCCAGGATGATCTGCTCCATAACATTCCCCAGCACCAAGGTCAGGCTGACAGGCCTGTAGTGTCCCGGATCCTCTTTCCTGCCCTTCCTGTAGATGGGATATATAGAGATAAATATATATCTGTGGGGTTTTGTATGTGTCAGTAAGCAGTAACATATCTTGACATATACTTATTCTGATCTTTATGTCTCACATTTTCACTACATAAGATGATGAATGGTACGTTTCCTTTCTACTAGATGATTAATATTTTATGTGCAATTTGTGTCAAATTACATTTAAATGGGAATAAAATTCAATTAAATGCACTGAAACACTCTAATCATTAATTTAATAAAACCACCTTCAGTGTGGTACATATATCAGGCAAAAAGTTAATGAGAAATGTTTCATATTCAAAGCATTATTTAATAAACAAATGAAATATTGCCATTAATTAGTTAGCAAATCTTGTTATTTCTTATGATCATGCCCTTTAAGATTTTAAAACTACTTTATCTGATCTGCTCTGATTATATCTTTTGCTCAAAATCAGAGGAAGAAGAAATATTGTTCTACATTTTCTCCTCCTATTTTGAAAGAAATAGTTATTGAACTGATACTTGAATAAATGAAAATTAATTTTTTACTTTGGAAAATTAATATTTGAACGTGGAAAAGGGAGACTAAATATCAAAAATAGTTTCATAATTTAAGAAAATTCTGGTTTCAGGTAAGAAGTGCAACCAATTCAACAGTTTGCATTTTTATAAAAAATTAAGAAGTAAACTTTTATTTTAATTTAAATGAATTTATATTCATTTAGACTTCAGTACAGACAGTCATAATTTCAAATGGCTTATTTTAAAGCAAAACACATTTCTCTGATCAAAAACTGATTTAAGTAACAACCAGTTTTTATCTTCTTTACAAACACACAGACTTAAAGCAATTGAAACTGACAATGAAAATTAAAAGCATTCATTTCATTGAATGAGGGCAGATCCATGGGTGATCCAAAACACCTTTTCAAGGGGACAAAATGCATGAACAAAACACAAACACTCCTGCGTGACACTAGACATCAAACGTTCCAGATTTGACTGCTTAATGCAGGCCATTTGTTAGGACCACCTGACATTTATTTGATTCTGAAAATAACGATGATAGATGAGTCATTTTCCCTTAGTCTTGCTGCAGCAGTGGGCGATTTATGGTCTGTTTTTGTCAGTGCAAAGGCAGCTTCCACATCCATCCTTATCTCCAACGGGATGATCGGAGGGGCACGGGAAGGGGCACTCGTCCCTGCCTGCAGCCCCTGTCTCTGGCAAGGCTCAGTCTGCCCTGCCTCTATGCACCCAACTCGAATGCTAAGCCAGGAGGATGTAAACAAGCACGGATTCACCAGCTGGGTGATTGGTTTGATACGACAAGCCCAACGATGAATATAATGTTTTTGAATGGGAACAGGTGCATCCAGCTTGGTTTGGAGTCCAACAGCAAGCAGGGAAATGGCTGCAAAATTCAGTGCAGATAGACTTCTTCTTACTATGATTGTTACTCAGGAGCTGACATTGTCCTCCTGGAGCCCTGTGCTTACTTCACCTTTGCTTCAGCTGGACACAGCCATCCTTTGTTTGAAGGCTCCCAGTTTGCTGTGGGGCTCTTGGGTTAGCATGGTGGCAGCTTGCTTGGTCCCGCTGGCCTGGAGAGGAGGCAGTGGGTGCATGTCTGTTCAAAAGCTGTACAGATGTACAGACAGATTTTCACCAGCATAAAGCAGAAGCTCAAGAAAATCCAGTACTTCTTCTTCAGACCTTGACTTTTGCAGTAAATGAAGGTGAAGATTTTGCTTGGGGAATTTTTCAATCTTGATGGATGCGTGGGATGGAGGGCAGCATGAAATAGGTGTGTCTGTTGTATAAATGTCCCTCTTATTGATGTAAATGTGGTGTGAGCAAGTGGCGGGCGTTTGCAAACATTTGCAGGTGACATCTGAATTCTTCCTGGTGCTGAGATACTGCTCTTGGAGCAGATGATCAACAAGACATTTCACAACATCCTTCCTACTCAATATAATATTGCAGGCAAATAATGCCCTTTCAGTGAGCATCTTCTTTTCAGTAGGGTGTAGGGAGGCTGATGTTTTCATGGGCACCACCTTAAAAAGATGCTCTTGTTCTTTAAGGAATCAAGATTCCTGTTGCCCAGGTACAAGAAAGAATTCTGCTGCAATATAAATCTTTTATTTTGCTTTGTCTGCAGACTCAGGGGGGTGGCACTGTGTCATTCAGATCTGGAGGCTTTATTTGTTATTAAGCAGAAGAGAAATGATGTTGGAGAGGGAGAAAATCTAGATGGTTTTGGGTTTGTTTTTTTTTTTTTACAAGACAGTCTCCTGTCTCAAAGACTCTGTTCTCCAAGCCAGAACAGGAATGCAGTCCAGAAGTGTTCCTCAAGAGTAGAATAAATTACTGCAGGGATGTTTGTATGACAAGTCAAGGGTATTTTTTCTATATGGGAAACAGAGGAAAACTTTTATCAGTACAGCTGAAGTTCAGTTTCACAATCTGAACCTTATTACACTTATTTTGTGGCCCAAAAGAGTGAGTCTTTGGCTGACATCGAAGATATAGTAAACATAAAGTACATCAAGAAAGACACAGAGAACTGATTTAACGTGTAATAATTAATAATTTGTTTACCTTTAATGTCAGCAAAAATGCAAGGACCCTAAGTACAAGGAAAAAAGGCAATGATCTGGATTTCTAGCTGCTTACTTTGCTCTTTTTATCAGGTAACTGGAAACAATGCGGTCAGATTGAAACCTATATTTAATAGTTGGTGTGAAAATGCAACCTCACACCATACCTGCAGAAATGAAAATCTGCTTTATATGACTTCACTGCAGCCCTGACCGTAACCGTAGGAAGGTCCTTTGGACTGTGATCACTGAGGAAGGCAGAGCACAGCTTGCTTATGCTTCAGAGCTGATAGAAATCTAAGGTCTGTCTGTGAGCTAGTTTCTTTCTTCTGGTTCTAAGTAATATTTTATCTTGATCAAAGGTTAATTTTGTGTCCTAGATTTTGGCACAGAAAAGTTTCTGGGGATTTAGTTGATGCTGATTGACCTCTGGACATGCTGATGGTTGCCTGCTCACCCTCCTTATCCCTCTGTTTACTTGTAAAATGGAGGCAAATATAACTCCTTGCCGTAGGTCTGAACTTAGCCACTGCAATTTTCTTTGGTTTTCCTTATTTTCTTATCTAATGGCTAGCTGAATGACATATGGAGCCTTCCAGGTTTTAATCCTGCCTAGAAGACTGGGGAAAAGTCTGTGCATTTCAGTAGTAATCTACTAAAGAAATCTACTGTAGATAAAACAATTATGTCTTTCATTTGTTCTTTTTTTCCCTTGAGCTGACATACAGTTCTTTCCAACTCTATAAAGGTGTTTTATTACACTTACTAAAAATGTCAAGGATACTAAACAGCAATGCATAATTTACAATAGACTTTGTAGGCAATGGGGTTCTTACTGCCACAGCTTCCTGAGAATATATTTATTACTATTTTACTACCTGCTGTAGTATCCAGGCTCAACTTCCAGTGTTATTTGGTGAAAAATGAGAAGGGAAGGAGAGACAGGGACTGCTGGTAGAAACAAGTGTGTGATTACTGGATATTTGCCAGTTTACCTAAGATAAATGGATATTATTAACTCTGTTGACCACATTTAAGTGCTTTAATTATGCAGAAATGCAGGCAGGAAAACATTAAGCCGAAGAAATGTGCTTGAATTAAAGTGTTGGGGTGCTGATAAAAAGAAGCCATCCCGTTCCAGCAAGATTAAAGTGACCTCTGTTATTGGTTAAAAAGCAAAGTGAAGCTAGGAAATTTTCATTCAGTTTTAATATCTGCGTTCTTTGCTGGAGTTGGCGTCAGTTAATGATGAAGTGTAAGGTTCAGATGTACGATAAACGTGATGACACGATAGTATGTTGATGTCAACTTGACAAAAGTGATCTGTGTAGGCACTAACTATGGTGTATTAATGTATTAACCAAGGAGGTTAAGAAGTCTCTAGGAAAAGAATACACAGGTAGGTAAAATGGCTTGCAAGCCGTGTTTGAAGGGTAAGGTTTCTGAAGCAATGTTTTTAAGTACTTACGCCACACATCCCCTGCTAGGCTTTTCTAAAAGAAACCTGTTGCTGCAATTTCAGTCAGAAATAGCATTTTCTGTGTCTGTATTGATCTCTGCTTAAGCAGCATGCACAGGTCTGTCATCATCTTAGTGTGTTTGTCCAGAAACTAAACTAGCAAAAGCAACAAGTGTTAATTTGGCCTCGTTTAATTTTAATTTACTCTGACAGTCAATAGCTCACACTCTGAGTAACAGCCCTTTATTTACCACAGGAAATGTCTTAAATGCTGAGAGAGGAGCCAGCCTGAGCAGAGGAATACTGAGGAAATATGTTCACATTAGTGTCTGCCTGGGCTTGTGGTAGCCCTGGGCACACAGCTCTTTCACCATGGCTTGCAGTCCAGGCACAGTCTCTTGAGTCTTGGTGCCTTTTCTAAAACAAGGTGACAAGTTCTGTCTTGTCTTACAGTCCTGTTACTAGTTATGGGAGCAGGGAATGGTGGCACAGCACCTGGCTGGAGGGACCACGCTTCCTGCTGGCATGTTCTTGCAGTAAGAACGGAGGATCAGCCAGCCTTTGGGAACGAAGTCCCTTATCATACCATTTTCTTTAGCTTTGCTTGTGGAACCCGTAACTACACTTGGGACCACCTGAATGTATGATGCTAAGTACTTTGGTAAGTGCTTGCATGACTGAAGCCACTGACTGGAAATGGCACAGAAAGAAAACTAGATGGTTTAATATCCTGGAGACATTACCTCTTGCCCATCAGATTTCCTTTCTCCATACAGATCCTGCATGGTAAATATGTACAAGGTAATCAAAATAAACTGAGAATTTCCTTTCATTTTTTTTCTCACTTGGTTCACTTGGTATCTCTAGCTAGAGGCAATTGCTACCAGCAATCAAAGGGGGCCTGAATCCAGTAGAAGAACAGTGGATTTTTTGAAGTGATCCATCTAGGTGAGTCTCACCAGTGCTGTATGATTCTGAAGACTGCCTTGAAAGGGCACACTCCATTTAAAGCCTACTGCTTTTCTGCATGGTGTTCCAATAAATACTTCGTTGACTGAGATTAAAATTCCTTTGAAAACTGTAGCTATGTAGACCTACAATACGGTATTGCCTTTGCTAGTAACAGGCCATAAGCTTTGTGCTGAATTGGCAAGGCTGCAGGACTGAGGCATGTCAGGTGTGCTTTGTCTGAACTCTTTGTGACCCGCCGGAGCTCCGTTTTACTTGCTGTAGCTGTAACAGCAATTTTTCTAATTGCCCAGGTGTCTATGGCTAATTTGTTTTACTTCTGTTTGTCTTTCTGCTGTACCTCCATGGTTTTATGGCTTTAACATAATGATGTAGTATAGAGAAAGACAAGCCTGGTAGGAGAGCAGAGGAGTGGAGTCACAGGAGATAGCATAGAGGAACGCAGCCAGGGGATGATAAGAAATTTGGCACAGGCTGGCACTGGAGACCCAACAGCTATAAACAACTCACCCACGGTCAGTTAAAAGAAATGCAGACATGGAGCTGGTCAAACCTGCTTTTAGGGGTAGCAAACAGAACAATGAACAAGTATCTAACATACAAAAGGCATGATATATAGCAAATTTAGATGTGACATGGAGCTGCAGATAGATTAAGAAAGCAAGGTGTAAAACTATGTTAATAAACATATAAAAAAGGATCCCTGAATGGATCAATAAACCCCAAATGGATCCTAAAGAGGGGAAGAAGAAACCATCAATATGAAGATAACATTCCTCCCAGTCAGGGAATCCAGATGTTCACCATAACACCCCATTCCCACCTCTGGAATGAAACTACCATTATTGTGACCCAGAAGAGAAGAGTAAGGGTGAGCATAACATAAATAAAAGGGGTAGAAATTAAGATGTGTATGTATAAAAAGTTTAATTGTAGTATTATTATTATTATTGGGACCTTTTTGCATGGAAATATTCTTTTTTCTGTAATAATTACAGCTGGACTAATAATCGTCAGATGGTTCATATTTCAGTAGTACTAACTGTAGATTCTTGGTTTTATCTGTATTGGGTATGCTTTATTTTTGCTTATAAACAAAATTTTGAGTGTAACAAACCAAACATAATAGGTCTTAGGACCATAAGAAGGATAAAACAACTGCACTTTTACCAAGTGTGACTGAAACAGGAAAGACACACAATGCTTATTAAAAGGCTGGAAAAAAAGAGGTGGGAGAAGAATGACATATTTGGGAGTCCTTTTTTTTTGGGTGGGTTGGGTGGGTGGAAATTCCCATGTATCTCAACATGATGATAAATGATTGATACTCTAATGGTTTAACACATCATTATATGTTAGCTGAGCTGTGGTCACTGTCCCTGCTCTCCTGCTTTGTCAGTGATTAATATAAAGAAATGCAATTTTGCTAACTTGGTGTCACAGTGGGATGTGAAATTATCTGTCTTGCATTTGCCGTAAATTAAGAGCATGCACGCAACTACCCAGGCTCACCTGATAAGGAGCAGCTCACGTGCTAAGTGCAAGATTCATGTTTTCCTACCCACATAGTTTAGTAACCAGAAATGCCATGTAACCGCATGAAGTATATGAATTTTTATACGAAAATAAACAATCTGTATTCTAACCTGTCTACTTACCTGGCTCAAGTCCAGCTGCGAATCCAGACAGTGCTGTAGAAATAATTACAAGCTCAGGCCTTCAATTGTTCTAATGAACAATTAATTAACATCTCCTAGAGTCCTATCAGAGGTCTAATGTGCTTGCCTTTCCTCAAAAAGCATTTTTTTATTTTGCAAGGAGAAGCAATAGATTTCTTGCCCTGTAACCTGCTGGATTCTTGTGTGAAAAGGCTCCCATCCCTCCAGGGAAGAAGACCAGTGAAGTCACTACTATTGGTTCATACAACGCCTTTCACTTCATTCACATTCACTTCATTTCACATGTTCATCAATTAATCAGTCAGTGCACAGTGGGCCATGGAAAGGGAAAAACTGACTGGCTCAGGTTGTATGGCAAATTCTGGGTGGATTCAGAATAAGAACATGGGATGCCTTAGAATTTCTAAGCATGCTCTTGCCTCTAGCATTATAGGCTAGCTCAGGTACAGGACTGAGGACTGCAAGCAGGATGTATGCAAAATTAAAATACCCAGGTTCAAAGTTCTAGGAAAAACATCTTGCTTAATCCCCTGTGGTATATTAACTCACGGATCACAGCCCTATTTTAATTCAAGGTGTTTTACATTCAGAGAATACTGCCCCTTCTTCAGGCCAGACCCATTTCTGCCTGTGCAGCTGGATCTTTAATTCCAGAATGACCTGACAGGGAACTAAATATCACCCTGAAAAATTCTTCTGGAAGCCCACTGGGGCAGGTGACTTAAATGAACTCCAAAATACACACAAAATACTTTTCTATTTGCTTTCTTTTAAAGTGCAACTGCTAAGGATCTCATAACCCATGTTTTATAGGTAGCCAAAGGATTAGATGCGGTATCAAGGGATTAGTGGTCAGTGCACTCTTCAGGTGCATATCCACATGGCGGATGGAAAAGGTTTTGGTTAGCATCACGGTTACTCTTTTGCAGTCATTTTCTTCCCACCTTTATCATCCTCTCTCCTCGTGGCTCATACTCTAACCCTTCAGCTGCAGGATACAGTTAGACAGCAGTCACCTACTGGAAGAAAGAATCACCTGCAATAACCATACGTGCCAAGGAGGACAGAGGGCTTGGACCAAATGCCACTTTCTCCACAGCATTGGCTACTCACCAGCAATGATCAGCTCTTTGAGCAGTAGGAATGACTTCTCTGAGGCATATAAACTCTCTATGCCCAGTGCTATTTTCTGGAGTGCATAAAGCCACTGTGGGGTCTGTAGCATCCTTTAGGCATGTAACTCAGGTTTGAGGTCCAGCTGCTGAAATTGGACTCTCAGCTGCATTATACACATGTAAGTCCTACATGGAACCCACATGGAGCAACTGGTGGTGTGCACCTTTGAGAAAAGACAATAAAAAATCCAGAATTTCAGCATATTCTGCTAGCAGTGTTATGTGAGATATTTTGCTGGATGGTTTTTATGGTTCAAAGATGGTTATTTCATTCCTTCTGAAGTGTATTGCATATATATACACAAGGGAAAATCAGGTTTCCAGTAGCCCTAGTGGCATTAAAATCTCTCCAGTGCGCTGCCCCCTTCTGCCTAATACAAAAACTATTTGATGTAACTAGTTTCACATGGTTACGAACAGGTAGTTATAACAAGAGTATAAGTAAAAAAACCCTCCCACAATCTATAAGGAGATTGTTTTTTTCTTTAAAAGAGCATGTTCCTTTCAGGAAAAATCAGCTTCAACTTTGTGATGGCATGATAAAAGATTAATGAATTCCTGCTGTTGGGTTCCAAATGTGCACGTGTATGTGTTAGCACTCTTGCCACCAGAGTCTGTGGGTGTCAATAAATTCTCAGTCTGAAGCCTTCCTGTTGAAGGGTATCACTCTGGATGTCAATTATCCATGATGTCCTTGTATCTCATTTCACACCGGTTTTGCTCCTAAATCAAATGAGGCAGCTGCATTTCCAAAGGCTGTTAACTTTACTGGCAGTGGTACCCCCCTGGAGACGTGTGTTTCTTAAGTACTAATTCTCTTCAATTAAGCTTCCTAAATCATGCTGCATTGATCAGGCAATTAATTGATTGCTGAAGACTTACCTGAAATAATGAGTCAGCTGTTTCTCTTCCCTGCGAGTTACTACCCCCCCATTTTCTAAACTCAATACAACTCAGAAATGTGGCATTCATTTGCAGTTTGGTGTAAACAGGCACCCTTTGGTGCATATAGCATCCTGTTGCTTGTCTTTGTTTCCCAACTCAAAGGAAAGTGCAGCCTTATTTCTAACATCACAGAAAGCTGACGGATGGAAGGCAGTAAATAGCTCTGTGTTTCTCTATTTTAAGTAATGCAAAAATCAAGTGGACATTGGATAGGATCTGTAAGGAACTGTAAGCCTAACTCGATTGTGCTCTGTCGTAGTGCTGTGAATAGACATATTTCATTGTCCCTGCTGTTATGGGATAAGTATCTTGTTTCTTCTAATGCTGTGGGAAGTTATTTCCCCTACAGAAGCTATTCATTTAAAATAAAAACTTGGAGAGTCCTAGGATGAAAGCAGCAGAATATAAAAAGATGTCAGGCTACAACTAACCAGAGTAATTGCACACGCAACCTTTGTTCTGTAAGTCAGAACAAACCCAAAAGTTAGTAGCTTTCAAGCACAGGACTTGGAGAGCTTGTACCTGGGGTGTGGGAATTCTGGTGGCCAGCCAGATTAGCATGTTGTGCTTTCTGTTCTCCAGATTTTCAAAGCAAATTTAAAATAGCAGGGACTAGAAAATAATGTTCTCAGTAATAAAAAAACGAAGAGAATGTTGGTTAAAGATTATAGTCCGGTAAGTGTTTGAATACTACAGGCAGCTTTCCTGGAGTCTGCTGTAGCCAGAGGGAATCCTTTCATAGTCTTCTGAGGGTTTTGGTTTGGACTGCTCAAGAGCTGGAGAAAGGGTAATGTAAACGGTGATATTCAGATCCATGGTGGAGGCTGCTTAGATGCACAAAGAGAGGGAACTAATTCCACAGCAAAGTCAGACCAGTTTAATTTCTGTTAGATCCATCATGAGAATTAGCTGAATGCTCAAACTCAGGCAAATGTCCATGCACAGCACATGCCCATGCTGATACTGGCACACGTCTTCAGCTGTAGATGGAGCCAAGACATTTTTGACATTTCATCCCTTTTTGACAATAAGTTCTGAACTGGAAATATAAATAGCAAGTGAACGTTACTTGCTTGGACAATATGTTGACACAGATACATGTCTGGCTGGCTCACTACAGTGTAAGCACAGCTGTGGAACTAGTTGCATACATGATTACAACCATGCCCTAAATGTCTGTAATAATAGTAATAATAATAATAATAATAGTAGTAGCAGTAGCAGTAGTAATAAATATAATAATAAAACCAACAGCCACTTGACTGTAAATGTGGCTCAGCTCCAATTGCTCCAGTTGTGTGTTTGCTGACCTGTAGTTACTCATGTTGAAAAGATTCCTCCCAAATGTGATGAGAGTGAAGGTATGCAGTGGGGTAGGGTTTTGCTTCCATGCTGGTTGTGTTAAGCAAGAAGTCAGTCAGATAAGGTTTGGAGGTCTTATGGTGATGACAGTTAAGAGTGAATCCTCGGGCTCAGAGGATTTCTGCTGGCACAAAAGTAATTTAAGGAAGGGGTGAATGAGGTTTGGCATCACTATTCCTCACATTCTACTGTATAAGTAAAAAGAGAAACAGAGGAATGGTGTGCACTACAACTGTGATTATTGACTGAACAGATGCGCATGATATATATTTATTTAGGCATGTATAAGTTTTGTTTCTGGTTAGGATCGTGATGGAATGAAGCAATCCTCTAAGAAAACTATGTACACACTTTCAAAAAATTTTTTTTTCAAAGCCATCTTGCAGAATTACTGTACATTGGTTTTTGTTTTGTTTTCTTTTGCTTTCAGAAGGCTTTTTTTAATAAGCATTATAATTTTTAAAGTCTTGTTTTAGTCAACCCCAAATTCCAGACCTTTGGTGCTCTATTTATCTTTGCTTTAAATATGAAATGAAGTCATACGGGCTGTTCTTGGTCTTGTCCTTCTGTTCTGCAAGAGACAGGAAACTTAATATGAATGAGATTTTAAAGACAGAATCTATAGTAGTGACCTGTCAGACCTCTGTGAATGTGGTTTGTATCCATTTTGATTTAAAGTAAGTGATTTGTTCAAAAACCAGAGGCAGAGAACTAAGTCCTATGGGAGGACTCATAGAATATCTCATGTTGGAAGGGACCCATAAAGATCATCGAGTCCTACTACAGTACCATCCTCTGTCCCTACAGTTAAGTCCTTGACTAACGACTGTTTTCCCCTACTTGCGCATGCATAACACATGCTCCCCTGCTTTCTGTCCTTGTGTTTATTCCTTAACATCCTTAGGGGCTTCATTTGTGGTCATACATAGTGAAACATCACCAGTGACAGCAACCTTGCCACTCTGCTTCTCCTGCAGGGTGTATTAATGTATTATTGGCATGTGACAGTTTAATCAGTCCTGCCTGTCCATCCAGCCGTGTCCTTCACTTGTGACAACGTAATCTGAGAGAAGCAAAAGTGATATAAGAAACGACCTGTGTCAAACCAACATTTCAACCTACGTATGCTATTTTCTTCTGTGAATACAGAAGAGCTTACGTATTAACTAGAGGAGGGCTGTCTCTTGTTGTTGGTTCTGTCTGCTGCTGAAATACTTAGTGTTAGGATGGGATCATTTGTAGAAAAACCCACTCATCTTAATCTTGGATATTTCCAAAATTGCTTTTGGGGCATCTTTTTGATGCTTCCTTCAAGCTTTCAGCAAGGTGATATAGATGATATATGGAAATAGCTATGTGGTGCCTATAAGAACGTATCCGGGCCGTCTGAATGCTGACTACACAGTACTTGGAAGATGTGCATGTTTGAAAGATATGTTCCTTTTCCTAAAGAGGTGAAGCCTGGCCCAGTTATTGACATTCATGAGTTTTTTGATCGTATCAGTCATCTGCTACCCTAGATGTTATCCATACTTAACTCTCTACAACAAGTATATTCAGTGCAGTAGCTAGTGGGGCAGCTCACCGACCCAAAGGAAAGAGATCAAGGAGAATCCTATCTCTACAGTCTGTGGACAGAATCTACAGACCGGTTGGTTCCCTGCATTATATTTTCATTTTCTGATTTCTCAGATTCCTGTGAGCATAAACTGCCTCTTTTAACTTCACATGCTTAAGGCCATTTTCCTCGAGAATTTCTGTGTTCTTGCTCTGTAGTTCTTGGCATGGTGGGCCTCCTTGGTATCCTGTGGTGTCCTGGTGATGCAAAAATATATATATATTTAATTTTGTTTTCCGTTAAAATGTCAGAAGCAATAGGAGAGCTGTGTTATAGCCAGAACTGTGTTTTTGTAGAATAATACTGAGGCTGTGTGCTGTGTTATGAGAGCCTGTGAGGAAGTTTGAGAGTAGGGGAACCTGCTGAAACACTGTTGGAAGCCTCTAGGGTGGGTGAACCAAAGCTGGTGCAATCTCACCCATACTGCCATTTGGAAGCTGTGCTTGCAGGGAAAGATTTCCCAGACTGCTCCTGGGCTTTGTCTTGGGGAGGGAGTTAATTGGGTTGCTCAAAGTAAACAGATGGGATCCCATATTCAAGCTTGCTCCTTGGCTGTCTGTTACTTATTCAGCAGTATCTGCCTCCTAAGTTCAGATACTGGCAGATGAAAGTCAATGAAGCAAAAAAAAAGAGAACAAGTGAAAAAAAAAATAGAAAGAATGGCAATGGAATTGCATTCCATGGTCCGTGCTGAAGCTGGTGGCTCAAAGGATTCCTTCACACATCACATGTGCAAAAGGTGCCTGAGGAGAAGGATTGTGGGCTGCCAGGAAGATTGGCAGTGGCTAGTCCAGAAAAACATGAGGAAGAAACCCGGCCAAACTATGATGGCACTACATTTAGAGTAAACAAATTATTCTGGTCTCATCCTAGGAAAAAACCTCAGTGGACCTGATCCAATTAAAGTGGATGCAGTGAAGCAGGAAAGACTGAAGTAAATCTTAGTGCTGTTCTTGAGCAGCAGCAAGGGCGATGGGCTTTCCAAAGCCCTTCTCTTCATTAGGTGAGGGGAGAAGGATGGATGTAGCTGGGTGTCTTTCCTGTCAGTGTCACTCTGGGGAGGAAGAGGAGAGTGATGTTAGGTAGGTCTAAAAAGGAACTGACAATGAAATATACGAAGAGATGCAACAGAAGAAAGTGATTAGTCCTGAGGCACTTTTCCCTTTGCAAGGTTAAGAGGTTAGAGAAACCGTTTACAGAAAGGTCAATGACCTCTGGGCATTTTGGTTTCTGTGACCTCATTATGTAAATGAATATTTACTGACATTCTTTCAGTCTAAATATAACAAAAATGCAATCAACTTCTCCAAGGCTTCTTGTACAGTCTACATCTCCATCCTCAAGGCAAGTTCAGAAGAATGGTCTTCAGTTAACTGACTTTGCTGAGGCATTTTCAAATTTAGACTTCGTAAGAAGGTTGTTACCTTGGAGGAACAGCTAAGTGCATGAAAGGTTAACTTTAGAGCTCTGAGTCACTTCAGATTTGCAAATGGCATTGTCATTCTTGCAGAAGCCCTGGAGAGACAGGGAAAGAGTAATTAGGGAGAAGAAGTTCATAGTAGGTGAGGAATAATTAGGAGCTGTTGAGAAATGGCTGATGAGGACAGCTCGGATAGTGCCTGGGAAAAAGAGCACTATGGCTCATATACACATAAATGAGGTACACTTGTGATCAGAGGTTAGAGTTTAGATATAAGGACTCTTTTTGTTTCTGTCAGCACTCCTCAATTCACACACCCTTCCTTGCTTTTGAACCTGTTACCTTCTGTCTGCGGCAGCACTGTTACCCTTCTCACGATGCTAGCTGTACCTGTTCTTCCCAGGTGGGAACCAGAGATGAGGAGGCAGCTGGACCCAGGTGCGAGCAGGACATCCGTGTCGCCTCGGTATAAGGATTCTCAAGTTTGACTCTATGTACCGGGTCCCCGTGCCCGGGCGGTGGCGGGGGCCGGGTGTCGGTGCCGCGGGCAGCTCCCCCCGGCCGGCAGAGCCGCTGCCCCCCGGCTCCAGGCCGGGCCCGCCGCTGGCCGAGGCCGAGCCCCGCAGCCGCGGGGGCAGCTCCGCGGGGAGAAGGGGCTGAGAAGGGGAAAAACCCCCGCGGGGGGGGAACAGCGGCGGCAGCGAGGGGGGCCGGGAGGGGCGAGCGGCAGCCCCGCAGCCCCCCGGGGCAGGGCCGGGCCGGGCCGGGCCGGAGGAGGCCGGGGGGGCTCCGGGCGCCGCAGCAGAGGCTCCCCGGCAGCCCGCGGGGAAGGGCAGGGCAGGGCAGGGCAGGGCAGCCCCCGGCGGGGCAGGCTGTGCCCCTCAGCCCACGGAGCCCGCGGGGGAGCAGCTCCGCCCCCGCAGCCCGGGGCAGGGGGTGCCCGCAGGGGGCCGGGACCCGCGGGGGCCGCGCCGGAGCCGGCTCCGGGCAGGGCCCGTGGCCCCGCGGGGAGGAGCCCGGGCCGGGGCCGGGCTGCGGGCAGGGCCGGTGCCCCCGGGGGGGCTGGAGCCGGCTGGGCCTGAGGGGCTGCGCCCCGCGGGGGGCCCCGCGCTGGGGCCGGGCAGGGGGTGAGGACCCTCCCCCGGCGGGGCAGCAGCGGCCGGGACAGCGGGGGCGGCACCGGCCGCAGCCCCGGGACAGCCCCGGCCCGGCGGGGGGCAGCGGCAGGGCGGCACCCGGGCCCGCCGGGTCAGCACGGCACAGGGTAGGCGCTGCCCTCGGTGCCGCTGGCGGTCTCGCCAGTAGCTGCCACGATGCCCTCACGCGTTCTCTTGAGCTGATGTGTCGCCGCAGGCAGCAGATGCAGCCCGGGCACCGCTGTCCGCACAGGGGTCACGCTGAGAAACAGGAGTGAAGGAGGAGACCTCACCCGATACCCGCAGTCCTTGCGGTGGTGCATAGTTACTGATTTAACGGTGTAAGAATACAGCGCTGGCCATCACAGGCCATCTTATTTTACAAATCAGAAAGACTCAATGTGTTAACGGTCCTTACGTTGAGTAAGAGCGGTGCAACCAACATTAAATCCAACCATTATATATTTATTCCATTAAACTGACACATAGAAACAAATTCAGTGTGCTAAGTCCATTTCCGGCTAGTTTTCCATACTGAGTTACAGCTAACCAACAAGTAAGAAATGATAGACTTTTTTTTGTCTCCCCAAAGAGGGAGATTGTCTAATCAGATCATCCAGAAAACTCCTGGGTTTCCGTTGAAAGACAGCAATAGGAGTTACCGGATCTTCCTGCAGATGATAGCTAATTTTCTATTCGTCAGGACAAGTGATTCCTATAAGATGCTTGGATTTATACTACTGCTACATTGACACCACCACCCCCCCCCCCCAAGATAAATAATGTAGTCAATCAATATAATATAAAGGCAATATGAACACAAGCGAAGAAGTAGTTTGTTAGAATATGATCTGTGAACAGTATTTTTTGAGTGAAATTCTTACCTGTGGAGAGAGGCAGCAGGTTGGTACACATAAGTATTTGATAGTAATATTTCCAGCCAGAGTTAGTACTTATAGCTGGGTTTCCTGTGGCTGTGGTAAAGTCCGGAGTATTTTTTGATCTTCTAAGCAGTATTTGAACCATGGTGTCAGTGAACTGAGATCAGTTTGTTGCAGGGGTGCAATAGGAGTGGGTCCGTGGAGTGACACAGCTGAGGCTGAGGACTGGATGGCCACACTCTGGGGTTTTGTCCTTGGTACTAGCTCTGGCCTTGTCCCAAGGGCTGAATACCAGTTTGTTTGAACACGTTAGCTGTGTTCCTGCAGCAGTCCATTTGGTTTCCTTTCAACAGAAACAGATCCCATTCACGCTCTTGAAGACTGAAAAGCAAAGCATGGTTCAGTGGGGACAGGCAGGTGAGTTGTTTCAGAAGCGCACTCCTGATCCCAGCTAAGCGCTAGAGCAGATGCCCCAGACCCTTTGTGCTTCTGGTCACCCTCTGTAAAAGGGAAAGGTCTTTTCTGCTTGCTGGCAATGAGAATGGGATGAGGCAGATCTAAGGGAGAAGGCAGCTCAGAGGAATAAAGTGAGGGGTAAACACAGCTGTGCAGACTTGCCCTGGGAAGGAACCCCGATGGGGCCATCCCACTGTCTAAGGTTGTCCATGTGTTATGTGTCCTGTCTCCTGTCCCTTACTCAAGTGGATGTGAAATTGTTCCATCTGTAAGGACCAACTTCACCAGCCCATATCAAAAAAGATAGGCTTTGTACCTCAAAAGCAACATTTTCTTTGCCAATGAACTGCATATTGTATTGACATTACAGTATTTAACACTGCAAGCTGAAAATGTTATTGTTATCTTAGAATTATGCATCATGAAAATTCAGTTTCTTTGATTAATCTAGTATTGGCATTTAGGCATCATGATCTCCATTTAGCAACCTGTGATATTTCAGGCAATTTCATACTGTTCCATTTACACTTATTTTTATCCATAGGTAGAAAGCTGTTTTTCTTCTACACAAGAATCTAAACAAAAAATCTGTACCCATCTATTCTTATGACAGATGATCTTTCTATTTTCATTATACTTTTATGAGGTGAACTTATTAAAATGTGAAAATAAAGCTAATCAAATCCACCATATCAAATAAAATGCACCAATGCATTTTTACTATCGACATGGAAAAGTTTTGTTCTCCATCAGGCTACCTTGCTTTTCAGATTAAATGTCAAGTATCATGTCTCACCCACAGATTTGAGCTATAGAGCAAAGTTTAGATTCGTCAACTACAGAATTGTATTTACCTTAATGCTTATTACAGATCAAAGTACTGTGCTGTAACATGAATAAATATTGTATTTTAATGTTCCATTCAGAGCTTTACTGAAAGAAATTTCACTGCTTTAGTGCAGCTATTTGGCAGGCCAAAAAGGTCATATATTTTAAGGGAAGATTCAGCTAAAAATACAGCTGAATTTCTCTTGCCTAGTTATTCAGCATATTTGTTGTTGAAGTGTTGCATCTGGGCACCTGCAATCCATATTGCAATTCTACTCACAACGCTGTAACAAGGTAAATAGGTGCTAGATTTCTTGTTTTACCAAAGGAGGAACTGCTGCGCGAGGACAGGTATTCCCAGTAACAACCCGATGTACCTAACTGAAACGAGAGGCTGCTCTGCTCTGCCCTGCCCAGGATGAGGGTGCCCGAGCTCTTGTGTTTGGCTCCGGTGTTCAAAGCACGGACTTCAGTGGGGAAGAGCCACATGGCTCAGAGCAAGTTGTGAGTGGCCCACGCACTGAGGGTGGGACAACCTTGGCCCAGAGCTAGCTAGTGTCTGGGGTGGAGGTGTCCCCACTGTGAGTGTGGAATCAAGAATCATGAGAGGACATCACAATCTAGACCACATAATCTTTGCCACCTCTTCTCTTGACCGAACCCTACCGTTGTATCCCTGATGCTCAGTCGCAAGCTACTGCTTAATTATTATACAATCTTTGCTTGTTTGGCATTGATATACATTTCCCTCCCTATCCTAGACTTATCTTGTTAAGTGTTGGCCTGTGGGTCAGATTTTTTGCTAAACTCGGCACTCTTTTATTCTTTTTTTTGGTGGGAGGGCAGTGTAGGAAAAAATGTGTTTGATTTCTCAGTTTCCTCCTAGTCCACAGCCTGGTTTGATGAAGTTCTCCTGCAAGTTGAAGTAGATGTGAGTACAGAACGAGACAGTGTTATTTGTCAGAGGTCACGCAGAACTGGGAATAAGTATGAGGAAACTGATGTTCGCCAGCTGCTCAGACTAACAAATCCTGATCAGCTGTTTCAGGCTTCCTGGGCCATTTACAATGGTACAGTCTCTTTTGGGGTGAGGATCTCATAGGACTTAAACTGGCCTCAGTTTATTAACTTCTGATTTATATAAAACCACCTCTAAATTTTCCTTTATGTTCGCATATGAAAAAGACTGGTTTAATGATGTTACCTAATACTAAATTTTAAGACTTCAAGTCAGGGGGTCATGGCTGTTTGGTAATACCGCCTTGGATAAAAATAGTGTGACATTATTTCAACAGTATTAATGAGTTGTGCAATCTTACCACGTGTGTATCAAGGACACCATATTTATACGTTAACTTTATTATGCCAGTTAATGCAATTAGCATAGTCTTGCTAATGTAGTAATATAATCTCCAATAGGATAAGTATAAAGGGTTATTAATGTGGTAATTTTTTATTAGCAAGTAGAGAAGCAGCAGAGCAATAAACTTAGCCTTGCTGCTGTAATGCTTTTACATGCCAGCACACTTCGTTTTTCATAGCATGACTGTGTCATTCCTTACACTGAGTACTGGCTGCTGCTGGATTCTGTCTAATACCACATAAAAAGGACTTGATGCCCTTTAGAAGATCTCAGTGTTCCTCAGTCAGTTCTGTGGTGAATAATTTTCTTTCACTTTTTCTCCTTCCTTTTGACAGCTTGCAGCAGGTCTGACTCTTATCTGATCAGGATTCCTGTCTGTAAGAATGATCTTTAAATACCTTCAGTTCAAGGACACTGTAGACTGTCTCTTTCAACTAATACAAGGTACCAAAAGAGTGAAATTTAATGAGATAGAACACCAAATTGATTGTCTCAGAAAGAGTACCTGAGACGATAGTTAAGATGATGTGTCAATCACTTTGTCTTAACAGCTTGTACCATCATCATGTGACATTTCTATACAATGACACAAACCCACTTGTGTCAAAGGACTCATATTTGCACCTTTGATTTAACAAGCAGTCAAAAATCATTAAAGGGCATGGACTGCTTTGCTTGGTTGAGAGGACACAGCTTGTGTGGTTTTGAAGAATTTAAGAAATATTGATGCACTGGTTTTAAGACAACTTTTAGTTTATTTTTCCATTACAAGTGGAAGAATTTTGAGGGGAGAGTGAACATGTTTTAATTCTGCTGGGTCATTTGATGTCTGGGAGACAGACAATTTTTCACGATATTACAGAATAGTTACCTTGAGGCAAGAAGTTGAGTCAGGTCCACTTGTGTTTCATGATTCAACATGAGTCATGATCCAAGTAAAAAATCTAATTAGATGAAACGGATCTTTAGATTTCTCATCAAACTGAGTCTTCTTCCAGAAACAATTACATGGGTTGGATATGGGCTGTCCTGCTATGTACTGAGGGGTGAGATGATAAAGCTGGCTGCATAGCTGCTTTGTGTCGCAAGAGCTCCATAAAACAACTAGGTGACACTTGTGCATCTGGAATAGCAACCATGAATCTGGATTTGGGAGCTTTGCCTGAATAAGAATTGAGGGATGACATTACAGCTGCTTCTGCGTGGAGGGATACAAAGCCATTTCTTTTCCCTCCCTCCTGATTTCCCCGTGTGCATACCTGAACTGTGATTCGGTGCAGGAAGTGCAATCCAGAGATCAGGTACATGGTGCTCTCTCTTGTGCTCCTGCTATCGCAGACCATTTCTACTTCAAACAAGGATGCTGGTAAGTAATTATTAGGAAGGAGTTTTAAGCCTTTGACTTTTTTCTCTCCTTAGCCCTCCAGAATCCACATTTGGTTACTTTGAGGACCTGCTGTAAAAGCAACATGTAGATTCTGCTTGTGGGGATGACAGTCTGAAAGAGAAGGGAAAGGGATTAGGAGGAGAGGATTTGCTTTACACACGGCAGTATCAGGTACTTTTATGTGCATTAAGAAGAAACTCCCAACATTTAAGGATCAGTTGGAAGGAGATATAACTGTGAACACAGAATCGCCTGTGGCTGGAAGCAGTGGAAAGCAGAACAGAATTAGCAAATTGCATAAACCTGGGCTGAGAATGAGAATAAGGCTTTAAGATCCGTGAGATTCTTAAATGACATTTAACTAAGGGCAGAACTCTCCTAGCTGAATTTAAGAAGGACTTTGGGTTATTTTATGAAACAGGTCATATCATCTGGTTTCTTGGATATGGAGTGGTAAGCCAGTTGTTCTTCAGTCCTATCTTTTTTTTAAAAGCTTTGAATAATATGTTAGCAAGAATAGTGCTTAGAAGAGTTTTAGGGATCAGGAAAAAGCAGCTGAATCATACACAGAACCATACACAATCTGTCCTTAGGAGGATATTAATTTTATTTCTTAGTTACGCCACGTTGTAATCTTGCTGAATGTTTGTGAGACATCAGTTTGGGCACTTTCTATGCTTCATAATAGTGGCAGAAATATAGGACTAAGTTATCACAGAGCTGTCCATTCAGAAAGATCCCAAAGCATCTATATGCTGCTCTGCCTAATGAGAATCACAGGTTTGTCAGCCCTTCCAGTGAAATAGAGCCGTCAGATTCTCAGACATAACCAAAGAGAGAGGAAGAGAGAGCAAGAGCTACCCAATGACATTTAAAATTCCTTTCAAGTACGCATAGATAGTAAAATGCCAGCAACAGGGTTAGACAAGTTCATAACAAGCCTCATAAATGGGTTACTCTAAATGAGAATGTGGAGGTCTCAATAATAAAACCTAGACACCTGCTTCCTCAAAATGAACCTTTTAATTGAATTTTCTGCTCTTGCTGGCTCTTTTTTGAATCTGTTTCCCCATCTCTGTGTTGTAGCTGTGCCCCCAATCTCAATCTGAGCCATCTGTTCCACTTCTAATATTAACATCTTCTATCATATAGTGTACCATACCCAGAGAAAAAAAGAAGATAAGATCACTTTCTCCTGGGAGGAAACCTTGTATTTCAGCAAAAGGTTTAGCTGTCACTTTAAAACGACACCTTCCCACACACAAATATGCACCTGCCACATTAGAATATTATTAATAATCCAGCCTTCATGTGTTTGACAAGCCAAACAAAATTAACCAAAAAATGTGAAAAGGTCTAAGAAAGGTGAGAGCAAGTCAACGTTTCTTTTCAGAATTACAGCACCCAAACTGATCCATGGTAGAAAGTAATTACATTTTAAATGAAGTGTTCTAACTTAATTTAACTCCTTGTATACATTGCAAATTGCTATTAATTTCCAATTATACAGATATATGTTTAAACTCAGTGAAGTTTTCTGAGTTGTGTTGACTCTTCTTAGTCCCAGTCTCAACCTACAAATCCCTGTTCCTTTCCTTTTGTGTTGTTACGGTCCTTCACTAGCTAGTAGTCTCCATCTGGCCTCCACCACTCTTAGTGTTATCTAAATCCACAGGAGGGTGTGGTTTGAAGGAAGAAGTGTCAGTGGTACTGCTCAATTTTACCTGTAACTGGAGGTTCAAGCTGAGCTAGAGAGTACGCATCCCAGTGAAAACAGAGTGGTAGTGGAATGAAAGGAATAGGCTCCAGGGTTTGGGTTGATCCTCTTAGAAGAGTTGTAGTGAGGAAGTCTTAGAATCTGATGAAAACTTGAAACTGACCTGGGAGAATTAGGCTGGGATGTGAAAATACAAATTACAAAGAGATCAGGTAGGATTAGGAGGCATTTCAGAAAGATGTGGTGAGGAGTCAGGTTTTTTTAGAAGAGTCAGGGAATCTGTAATGAACCACAAGATGTGTTGCTGGATGGAGCAATTTAATTAAAGAAATATTATGTGACCAAGGAACTGAATTGGGTTAATTTGTAAGTGCATATATAAGCACGTGCACAAGCGACTGACTTAAGGTTAAAAAGGACATCTTAATTTTGACTGCTGTTAGCATCTCAGTTCCTAGGTTTATGAAAAATAATGTTTTTCAGTATAGATATTTCTCATGCAAGAGGAATACATAGTATTGGGTTAGTCACAAATTACCTACATATTATGCCCTTTAGTCTTCTCTTCATTTTATGGTTTGATTTTAGTGTTATCTTTTTCATGACTGGCTTCACTTTTTGTGAGTTCTGCTGCGAGTTTACTATTACCAAACACTAAGAATAACGTGGTTAAAGGAAAACACTGGTATTATCAGAGAAGAGGAAATAACAAACCCACACATTTGCATTATTTCAAAGTTTTTGCTTGGAGTGATTTCAGCATTAGACAGCAGGAACTGTGTAATGAAAGCCTGGGAGTTTTGGTGCATTTGATTCAAAAAGCCTGTCGCGGTTTTGTGTATCCTGATTAGTCTTTCTGCCTAGTCTAGATACACTCAGTTTAGGCTCCTCAGGGAGGCATGTGTTTCTCTAATCCTGCAAATATCATCCAAAGCATCATAGTGGCTGAGGCATTGGATTCCCATTTACAAACAAGGATTTCAAAATCCGAGTTCTATGGAGACTAGGACCATAGAGGTACTTAAAGGTTAAGCTCTGAAAGTATCCCAGAATAGCTATTCTGTACTAGTGCTTCTTGTCGATGCTCTGGTTCTGGCTTAAACTAAGCTGCAGAAAAGCACGCTGATGGCCAGCAAGTTATTGAAGTTATGAGCTGGGTTGCAGAGCTCCCTGCATATTCAGTGGTAAGACATCGACTGCAGGAAGTTCAGCCAAGCTGAATCTTCCTCTGAAATCTTTTTCTATTGATTAGAGAAGACCTTTAATGTGGGCTTCCTAAAATGATTGCCAATAGTTAAATAGAAAGAATCTTGGCTGGAATAATGCCATTGGCATTGGGGAATGGCACAGGGCAACTTATTAATTTTAGTCCAGCAATGGATAATATTGTCCACCATCCAACAGGAAAGGTAAATGACTGCAGAACTGTTGTGCTTTATATTCTTACCCTGGTTCACTTCACAATGGCTTTGCATTTGAAGATGGCGTAGATGGCTTTTGAAATCAGAGCTTGGGTTTCAAAGACACATTGATGTTTTGGAAAATGTTACCCGAAACCTAAGCCATATCCAGGTTTCAATATATTTTTTGCTGATCCTGCCTCACTGTGTGGAAAATACAGTGTGCTGCCTCAATTATGAGATTTGTACGGTCTAATTTATATACATGATTTAAAATGTTTACTACTGCAACACAAAGTTTTCTCTATGAGCTACAAAGTCACACTGACTGCCTTTCTGTAGGAAAGTAATTAGTTACCTAGAGGATAGGATGCCTCTGGTTATTGCATGTACCCCATATTAATGAAATGGCTTCAGCTACCCCAGAAACTCATCTAGCGTTGAGTAACTCTCTGACTAGTAGAGTTTGAGACAAAAGAAGCAGATGTATTTCCTGGATCCTATAGTAGCTTCAGCACCTTGACGAATGTTATAGAAAGGAATATAATAATCTGGCAAAGTTGAAAAAGGATATGGAGTATATTTTCACAACTAATTCCTACCCCGCAAATGTTTTAGTGTCTGCAAGGCTGTGGAAATGCAGTGCTACAAGTAGCAAATGGAAGTTACAAGTAATTTTAGGACCTAAACCCAAGAGACTTCAGTAGAAAGTTTTGTGTGTCAGAGGAAAGTCCCTCTGGAGTGTAAAAATAACCTGCTGGACTATTGAACAAAAATGTCAAAATGGCAATGATATTTTTAAAAAAGTAGGTCACTTTAAAAGCCACTTGTCTTGCCTAGGGATGCTGCTGCAGTCAGCTCAGTTTACAGATTTTGTGTTGGGAGCCTCCCAAAGGATTGGCTCAGTCATGAGAAGTTCACATCCCATGGATGGCCATGAACCATGTCCTTTGATAAGAATGAAAAAAAAAAAAAAAAAAAGGGGGAGGGAGTCTTAAGATCTGGAACATGTTTCTTACCAAATGGTCCTCAATTCCATTACAGCGTCTATCAATCTTGTTGCTTTCAAACTGAAAAGATGCTCTTTCCTTCTGACCTTGTGACTTGAGGTCCTTTTTCCAATACTTTGGTCCTGATAAGCCCATCCTCCCATAATTCAATAATTACTGTCTAAAAAGTGTCTTTAGAACATATACAAGCTTCTTACAATGTTAACAGTTCTTTAAAACCATGCCCACATATTTGGAAATGTAATCACAGTCCCGCAAAGTTAACAAAACCCTAATGAGACATAGGAAACAACAGGTCTGATTAATACTGAAAATGAGAGTAAGTAAAAGTGGGAAGTTTACTGGGTATCACGACGTATTCCTGCAGGGCATGTCTAGCGATATCCTATTCTAAATATGTTGTTATTCTCAGGCATGTTTTTATTGCAATCATGTCTTAAGATAAGAACATGTTTATGTTCTCACTATGTGTTTGATTATTCATTGAATATGTTATAGAATGTCTTCTACAGAAACCGAGCCTCAGCTTCGCATGACTAATCAGTCATTAGAGATCCCTGGTGTATCAGAGATACAGACAGCAGGTAACAATACATGATACCCAAAGCTATTTGGTATTTTTTGAGGAAATATTATTGTTAGAACATACAGAAATATTTTTCTGCAAATTGCTGCTTATATAGATAATCTGTTGGCTGACAAAAAATAGCCACATTTCAGACCAAAAAGTATCTTGGTGCAAAATAAAATGTCTTAATACTAAACAAAAAATAGCATCCCTTTATATAAAGAAAAAAATACTTTTTTGTATTTGTGTATACACGGTTTCTTTTCTAAAGGGGAATATGTATGTTAGCTGAGGACATGAATTAACTTTAGAACACAAGAGGTATCCCACTGGGTTGGACCAAGAGGCCATCTAATCTTGGATTCTGCTTCTGACAGGAGCTGGTAGCAGATGTTTAGAGAAGAGTTTAAGAAACAAGCAGTGTACAAAGGGATACTTCCCACCTTCCAGACATATTGTTTATGGACTTCCTGAGCTGGTGACTATTTTCAGACCATCTGCTTACTGCACCTATTGTCCATGAATTAGTATGGGGCTTTTAAATGCATTAGTGTCTTTCGTCAGGCTTCCACAGCATCCTGTGGTAATAAGTTTCACGGTTTTATTATGCCTGATATGAAAAAGTACTGGTGATGGAAAAAGGTATTTCCAGAGGGTGATTCATCCTTCCTGTCTTAGCAGAAGATTAATTGCCCTTTGAAGAGTCTCATCTCTCATCATTGACATCGAAGCTTTAGTCGATTACTTTACGGTAGACACCTACATTTTACATAACTACAGATACGGGAGAGTTATCCCAATATTGGTTCATTTTAATTAAATGCAATAACCTCTTTCAGTTAAACACCCTCAGCATAATATTTTTCTGTAGATTTTGATGACAGGAAATATCGTAAAGTTTTCCACAAAGATGTACTTGAATGAAAAATTGCTACCTACCTTTGTAAGCCTGATGGCAAGGCTTTCCCTCTGCCAGTTTAAAGTAATTAACTTTGTGTGTAGATGGGGCCTAAAGGATCATTATAAGATGAGGAACATTAGGTTCCATTATTTCCTTTTTTTTATTGAAGGACTTTGGCTAGTACGTGTGGATGGTTACATTATATGAGCTGTGCTCTGGAATGGATGGCCAAGTTTTCATTGTCCTATCAGTCAGTGCTTACCAAACAATTAATTTTTTAGAGGGACAAGCCCTCACTCAGTTTTGGGAAGTGAGCCATATATTGTGTATCAACTATATTAACAAAGGAGGTGTTTTTAACGTTCAAAAGATAAAGGTTTGTACTTTGGGAGATGACAATGCATACAACACTGATCATGTAGATATAAGGTTTTTAACCAAAGTAAGCTTTAAAGCTTTCTATGCACCTATTACCTCAAAAGAGTAATTAAATCATGTAAAACTTGGTTTTAATAGCCCATGGCATAGACCGAAGAATTTATGTTATAATGAATACATGTTTTTAACTCTTGGGATAAGAAATCTAAATAAAATATGCATTTACACAATATGCTGGAACCATTATAGTTCTGAAATAGTTCTTATTTGGCAAAAGCACAACTACTTGGCATTAACTACCTTAGCTCCTGTAATTGTAATCAAGGGAAATCACTGCATCAGTAGTCAGTTTCTAACAATAAGCTTCATAAAGCTTGTTAATGAAACTCACCGTTTAAATCTTTTTTGTTTTTGGAGAGTAGTTATTTCCCCAAGAAGTAATAAAGAAGTAGAAAAAACCCCAAATCTAATCTAACACCCTTTTTGCTTAAACTTGACTCACTTTCCTAGTTTTCTGAAGAAGTGTCATAGAAATAGAAACACTGGCATTTTGCAGATAGAACTGCAGCAGGATGAAATAAACTGGTTAGCTCATTAGTGAAAGCCCTTTGAGACCTGAATTTCTTGCTCAGTTGCAGATGTCTGGTGTCCTTGTGCAACTGTCTGGTGAACGACACAGTACAGATACCCAAGTTAGCTCTCAAGTGGGATGGCCGCTGGAAGCAGTAAGGCTGTCCTAGCAAGGTGCCACAGTGTAAATCACTGATGGAATAGATAGATTCAGTAATAGTTTTCCATTACCTCTGGAGGAGGATAGAACTGCACCCAGGAGTTGGTGTCTGGATGAATGCTCTCGTTGACATTTTGCATATGAGAGGAGCAGGACAATAAGAACATGTTTTGGAGTGAATCTTGGATTGAGAAGGATGCTGTTAGATTGTTTAAGGATTTGTATGTAAAAGTCTGAGAAAGCTTGGATGGAAGATAGATACAGAGCTGCCGAGACATAGCAAGATGGAGCCATTTAAAGCAGAAACTCAATGGAAAGTTGTCTGGCAGAAACCCCACTTGTTTAGATCTTAGAGAGTCTCTGAAGTTAGGCAGTAACTAAAGTGGGATTAATTTCATTGTCAGGCAGGTGCCCAAGTTTCTTTGTGGCTCTTTCCTTTAGCTTCTTTGTATTTCTTGTGGTAGTTCTCTGCCTCACAAAGGTATTCTGAAACAAAAGAACGACAGTTTCACAAATCCTGTGAAAATGACAGGCATCGCTGTAAGTCAAATACATAGATCTCATTCAGAAATGGTCTCGCTGTCTGCTTACGTACTGTCTAACTGTGGTGATTATCTTTTTTTTTTTTTCCTGTTGGCAAGGTTTAATTATTTTTTTTTTGTAGAGGCTGGACTTTCTGAGAGCAGATGCACAGGGTCCTGGCATTCACTGTACTGACCTACCTTATGGAAGTCAAGCAGTAGCTGTTCAAAGGAAATAAAGGTGTTTTGAGAGTCTCTGGTGAACAGTGTTCTATGTTTGCATAGTTGCATTCTTGAAACAATTCTGTTTGTACAGCTATGCGTCTGAGGGCAGCAATGTAAGTCAGAGTGTCATTGTATAAATAAAATGTTTACTCATTAAAACTGCGTTAGTCAGGAAATTGCTTTTATAAGCTATGATTTCTAGTACAGCTGAATGAACTATTCTGTAGGAAGTTAGTTGAATTTCTATCTCTTTTATGCTTTTTGTGAATACAGTACATTTCATACTTTTACAGATAGTTCAGTTTGTGGATGGTGTTTGCAGACTACTTATTCTACCCTGCTTAATTATTGATAGTTGCAATTAAAAATTCTAGCTGTATATATAGAGTTTGTGACAGATAAGGAAATGCATCTTTGACAAATGGTGGACACTTTTGTTGTGTCTTCCCAGTTTTTCTTTCGGGATGAAAGTCAACACCATCCTGGGCTTTATCAGCAGGAACATGGTAGACCAAGGAAAGTGATCATCACTTAGCAGTCATTAGAGCACATACTGTGTCCAGTTGTAGGTCTTCAGTTGATGAACTTGCCTGATAGCCATCAACATGGTGAGGGGCTGGAGCACTTGCCTGGTGAATAAAGGCTGAGCGAGTATGTCTTGTTCAGCCTTGTGAAGGCTTTGGAGGGACCTAAAAGTGCCTGATCATGCCTGGAGAAAACAATTCAGAAATAAATAGCCACTGGCGGGTGTGTGTGGCAGTGAAAGGTGTCAGCGTCACATCAGGTCCTCAGGTCTCAGCAGACTAGGAGGCAGGAGGCAGGCTATGCATCTTCAAGGACTGAACTGTAACTAAGTTGTGTTGTGGTGGCTTCCTGAGTCAGTGACTGTGACTCTCTGGGGTAAGCATTCACAAGGCACAACTTCAGAACACTTGTATGAGTGTCCTGTGGCACTGGTGTATGACTGGATATGCCAAATGTTCCCTGGTCCAGTTCTCTACTGGAAGAAATTCCAATGAAGTCAATGAAGTTACATCAACAGATGGTTTGGAATTTCACAAGTGTTCCTGCTTGCTAGAGTATGTGTAAAGACAAAAGAGCTGAAGCTGAGGTAAAACTCCTTGTCAGTGCTTGGACGTGCCATGTGGTCAAGTTCTGGAAGCACTAAGTGCCTTCTGCCAGGCCCAAAAGTGCTGGGTGGGATCTCATTGACTTTGGATTATATTGTCTGGACTTAAAGTGATGTTTGTGCATGCCAGATGTTTGTGATGCCAGGCATGCATAAACCGCACAGTTTATTCATCTTAGTTTATCAGTATGCTGCTGATTATCCTCCGTCTTCATTATTGTCAATATATTCAGCCAGGGGGTCCAAGCAGCCTGTGGGAGCAGGGTGTCTCTCAGACCTGTGGGGCGGCTGTTGTGGTTGGAGACTGAACTGACAGCAGACTGAACGGGCTCGCATACCCAAAACGCTTTTAGTCACAGATATGTTTGGTGTTAGTGTGTGACATGGCCTCCTCATCCCTTGGGGAGACACCACAGCCCAGCACCAGACTGGGGGTGGGGACAGGGTCCCCATCTCCAGCAGCCTTCAGGCCACCTCTCGGGGTGCGTGTGTGTCTCTGCCCCTTTCGGCCAGGTATGGGATTTGGAGGGAGGGATATCCTCAGTTCTGATTGGCTCAGCTTCCCATGGCAGCTGGCTATTGGCTGTTGCCTGCTGGCACTCAGGGCCCACCCTTCCGGAAGGTTCTCCCCACACAGCCACAAACAATCTGAGGGTAATCAAGCTGACCGGTTCCAACCGTGTGCCCAACTACCATTAAAACTTACTGTGGTTTTGGTCTGGTCACCCACGCGCCATTAAGCGCTGGACATAGGGATTTGCAAATATGGACATTTAGGTGTCACGTAAATAATAACAACTCACAAAACCGTGACGCAAAGCCCTTTTGGTGGAGTGAGAGTGGCCTTTACGCCGAGCCATTCAAGAGCAGCAAAGGTCTTTCTGTCTTTCTTTTCTGCATATCCATCTGTCATTTCTCTCTGAGTCTGTCCTCCTTCCTCAATGCCAAGCTGCTTTGGATAATTTGTCCCAATTAATTAGATCTCAGAGCTGTTTTCAAAAGCCTGTATCATCCAATCCCCATGCTGTTGCCTACCTATTAAGTGACATAATCTAGGATCCTATAAAGGAGATCAAGCATTTAGCTTTTTGTCTACGTCCATAGCACACCAAAGAGCTGGTATTTACATGGAAGCTCATCTGAAATGCTAATGCAAATAATTAACTCCAGCCTGCAGACTCCATTCAAATTGCTCACTGAACCCCACACTGTCTCAAGAAATGAAACTGGAAGCTTTTTTTTTTTTTTTTTTTAGTCTTCTCTTAGTACCAATTGCAACTGTGATTTAATCTTTTATCTGTATCTTCCTTAATTTGAAGTACAATTAAAGGATGTCTGTAATTGCCAGTCCTTTTCTACACCGCCAAACTTTTTTGCTCTTTTGTTCAGTAATTCTTTCAGGAGACTACATAACTTTTAACAAGGCTCCCCAACCTTCTTTTTATGTCCAATAACACCAGCTGCCTTCTTGTGTCTCTAATGAATGTATCTTCCTCGTCTCACTCCACCACCTCATCACTTTCATTGTGTTCCCCTTCTTTGACAGGTGGTCTTATGGGTATAACGACATCATTAAATAGCTCTAAAGCTGCTAGTAAGAAAATAGTTATTGAGTGAATCAGAATATCATCATGTGAGATACCTTTACTGTTATAGCTGAAGGAATGACTTATAATTTTTGCGGATTTAACTGTTTCCCCTCTGCTTGATCTCATCCATCAGGTTCATAGATTTTGAAATTCTGCTGATTTCTATGAATGGCAGTAGAGTTTCTTTCCCTATATGAAGATGTTTAGGGCCACCTGAAATATTTGGGGGTGCCCTCCCCCACCCCACCCTATCATTGGGGGCAGATATGACAGAGGGTCTCTGGGCCACTCACATCTTGGATAAACAGCTGTAGGGCATGTCTAATTCCCTGGAGCACCTACAGTAGCATTGTGAGCCTGTCTTTAGGCAACTGAGCTCTCCGACTTTACTCCCACATGACCATAGCTTGAAAGGTGATTTGTTTTATTTTTCTACAATTAAAAAAAAAAAAAAGCCTTTGGACATCTTAAAAAAAAAAAAAAGAGGGAAGAAGCAATGCTTTAAAACTAGTAGCCAAACACAAGTCATTCCTGTCAAATATTCCTCATGTTTATTATTACCACAAGGAAGACTGCCTGTTGTCAAGTGGTGAAAATAAAAACCAAGGTCACAATTCAGTCATCCTTCAGGGATTTATCAAGGAGAAAGAGGAGGAAAAATGATGCCACATCCAAGGAACACGGAAATCTGTACAGACTAGGAAATTTAGTTCTCTACAGGACTCTGAAGCACACTTACACAAAGCATCCAAAGGATTCTCTTGGACTGGTTTTCTCAGTTGGAGATTTCATTTTGGAGACAGAAAGTGAGTCTCAAGGCATCTGGTTATAGGAAAGGTTAGGAGTACTTCAACATGGAATGTCCTATTTAATTGAAAAAATTAAACGGTAGTTAATAGAGTGCAAAGAGCAGCCAGTGATTTGGGAACTCTATTAGCAATAAAATCCCTGATGCAGCATGTCCAGTGAGTCTTGTTTAAGATGAGCCCTGGCGCTCAAAAAGGAGGCAGGGCAGACCTTTTGCACTAATTTGAAAGCTTGATTAACTGCTTTTAGCAATGATTATGACCTGAAAGGCCAAGTCCAGGTATGCAGAAGGCACAGTCCCATCCTTTTCTCCCATTACCTAATGGCAGAAGTGCTGCTCCCCTCTCTGGGTAGGTGAGGAGAGGAAGTGTTAGATTAGCAGTCACTGCAGGAAACAAAATCACCACCGCAGCTGATCCCTGGGTGAATACTGGCCTGCTTAGATTTGAGTTTTGTTCAATTTGTAGTCAAGCAGCAGCAGACAGGCCGCTGACATTCTGAGGTTTTGCGGTGAATGTTACTGCTGGGCATGATCCACCAGTGGCTGTTGAATAATGTTTCACATTTACATTTTGCAGTTCACAGAACTATGACATCTCGTGTCAATGCAAATAATCCTGTCACAGTCTGATACTGTATTTGAGGCAGTAGATTGAAAATTGATTGTGTGACTTGCCTGACTATAAATCATGTATTTATTTACCCTGAACCATGGACTTGCAATTAGTCAATACATATTCATAAAATATGGGTTAGGTAAATTAACACTTGCCTATTGTAAATCACAACTGAGAATAATTTGCTGTGTCCAGGAAGTCGAAAATGCAGTTCATTTTAAAATGGATTTGATGCATTGCATTATTTAACCATTCCCTGAATAATTTTCAAGCCATGAATTTAGATACAACAGAAAGTATTGCTGATGTGCAGAAGAAATTTGCTTAGAAGAATAGCCTTTCTTTTCCGTATATTGATGCTCTTTTGCATATATGTTTTAATTGACTAGTTCAGAAAAAGAGTTATTCAATTTCAGCCCATCCTATCGGTCTTACATTTCTGTTACAGAGAGATCTAAACCTTCCATAAATTTCTGATGCCTTTGTCCAGGCTGCATGGCTTCTTCCTTTAGGAGTTAAAGTATCATGTACTATATGTCAGCTAGGTTAATATCGGCTTGCATTGCTCCCACCAGCATAAGTCAGAGTATTTACCCATCCTGGTGAAAAAAATAGTTTTGAAATGTATGGAAGTGGTAGCTGCTGGGATGAAGGACCTCATATTTTGGCTAGAGATTGCATGAAAGGTATTTGTAGCCCTGCTCTGCCTGATTTAGATCAGCCATATGAACCTATTTATCTTACCTCTTGGCCACATGCCTTGTCCCTGAGCTCCTGGACATAAGTGTGGCCAATGCCTGGTCTCCAGAAGTGGCTCAATAGCTGTTGCCAGTGGAGGAGTGTAGAAGCAGGGCACATTTGGAGACCTGTCTTTTCAGTGTATGTCCCAGATTTCAGTAATAGGCAGTGAAGATAATTCCTCAGCCAGCAGCGTTTTCCTCTGTGTTTATAGCTCTTACTGGCTTTTCAGCCTATTTGAAGATGTCTTCTGTGGTTTTTCTCCCTGATATTTACCGTAAATTAAATCTCAGCCTGGAGTGGCCTTTCAGAAATTTTCACTGAGTACTTGTTGGTTGTTTTTTTTTTTGGTGAAGTGCTTCTATGTTTGTAAATTGGAATTTTTGGGTGAGAATTTGTTGTTGAAAAGAACAAAAGACCACCTCCAGTACAGAACCCATGGACTATGTGTGGAAATGGGGTGTGGGTGGATGTGAATTCCTCAGTGAACATTGCTTCAAAGAGGCAAAGGCCACACTTCAGAAATGACATTCCTCTGCCAAAGCATTTACAGGATGATAATCATATTCTGCAGTCTTCTCTTCTGCTGAGTAATGTGAATTACTCAACTGCTGAGTACCTCTTCCAGCAGGTACTTGGGTATGAAGTCAACATGAGCAAGAGAGGTTCAGCCACTACAAATATGAGGAGAGTAGAAGGCTGACTGTAATTTATACAACAAAGTTTTTACCGCTACTCCCAGAGAGCCACGTGGACATGAATTCACAGCACAGACATTGAAGTTTTGCAGCTTTCTGATAGAGGTTCAGGTTAAAACACACATAAATCACAGGTCAGCCACCAAGTAGACACAGCCATAGTTATAACTCCAGAGTGCATGTTGTCTTCAAGGTGCATCTGTATTAGTGATTTTGTTTGCGTCAGGAGAGAGCTTTTGAAGACAACCATCTGTTCATACCCTTTACAATGCTTTTACTCACACAGCAGAGTAGTCTTGAAGTGCACAAATTGGATTTCTTTGGCATCAAAATGACCACAAGATGTGTTCCAGGGTTGCCCCAGATACACTCCAGCTGTTAATGGACCTTCAGTTCATAGGAGTAGATTAGAGCTAGACTAATGTGAGTCTCACTGACAACGTGTGTGTGAGTGCTGGCTGGTCTTTCCCATCCGTTTTTTCTTTCCAAGTACCTCCCCTCGTGACACTCACTAATGTAGACATGTTTTTTCCTGTGCAGGAGGACAAAACAGGTGGACTAGTAGGTTATTTCCCTATTCTCTTTTTCATGTGTGCTCTGTGATCTGGCAGTCTGGCTTTTACTCATGGCAACTTGGCTTTTACTCACCTGTCACCTTCTCCAGTTTTGGCCCTTAGGCAGCTCCCCACACAGAGCTGGCCTGGGTGATTGCTCCAATTTATAATTTTATCAGGCAAATAGACAAAGCAGCTTTGACCTGATCAGGCTGAGGCATAATTGAGGGAGGGCAGCTAAAGCTCACTCAGTTGTGGACGATGACAAGGGGACGGAGACATGAGACTGCTGAAAAGGATTCAACTGCATCTCCCTTAGGGAAAGGCTCAAGTGCTCATCCGACCTCATACCTGATTTCTATGACCATGCCTGAAAGCGGATAAATACATGGAGATAAGGAAGGGAACGAAGGATCTGCAGGTGGCAATGGTTTTTTTTTGCCACTAAAGCTGCCTGCCTTGATGGTGAGGTGAGTTGACCCCACCTGGGGCTTACTTTGAAGCCTGCTCACAATTTAGTACAGAATTTCCCTGACTATGTGAAACCCCTACAAGAACCTTATTATAGTTCCCCAGAGCTTTATGTTACATTACCTTGTATTTCTGCTTCTGAAATTTTCTGAGATTCTGTAATCTGAGATGATGTTGATCTTTACAGCCAGTAAGATGGATCTCACATGCTGCCCAGCGGAAAGATGCGTATCTCCACAGGTATCTGCACTGTAGGTAGAGGGATGCTTTTCCTGAAATCCATAGGGCGCCAGGCAGGTTTGCTCTGAACTGAGTTCTTAGATCTTGAATTTGTTTCTCTCACTGATCACAGATGCAGATTATGCTTCAGGTATGCAATCAAATGACACCTTTTCTGGATTTGTTTCCAAGGAGAATGGTCGTGATGTGATAAAACAGAAAATGACTACTTCACTGACAGCTTCTTTTAATCTTATGGGCATTTTTAGGAATAAATAATTGTTTGCAGAAGACAAACCTGTAGCTCTGTAATGATGTCCCATTGCTTACTTCTAAAACCTTTTTCGAGCTTAAAAAAAATTAGAGGCTTCAAAGAAGCAATTTTGAATGGTAAAAAAACCAAATGTAAGTTTATTTTCTGACCTCTGAAAGAATTTAACTCATTTAGTAATTCCAAGAGAATTGCCTAGGAATACGGCAAATGAAAATGTAGGAATTTCCATTCTCTTGAATAGTTAACTATGTTTTTCCTGCAACAGTAAGTGGACAAGAGGTGGATTTTCTGATGATATTGAATGAGATGATATGCCCAGCAAAAGGACAGAAGAGAAGAAGGTTGATTTCAGGCAATCATAAAAATTGTCACACATCCTGGGTTAAATGGTTGGGGGAATTTACAGGAAATTTAGAAGACAGACTGTTCACTTTACATCGCAGCTTGAGCCCTTCAGCACTGGTTTCAAGTAACACAGGAGGGTTCCTGGCCTTAAATATTACAGAAAATTGAATGACAAAGGTAATTCAAATAGACATATTTAGTAGGTTAGTTGCTGAGACGGATGGTGAAATTGTATACTTGAAACATGTAATTTTATTTGTTTCATCTGCTTTGCAAAAACCTGAAATCATTGTGGTGTTCATTTTATTCAGTGAGAAATATATTCATTTATCATTTTGTGAGACCTGTACCTTCCAAAATGCCTTTCTACCTCCTTCAAATTTATGAACTTGAGGTAGTAAAATGGATTTTACCCTTCTGCTGAAAGTCCTTGTTTTTATTTCTCCTCCTTGCTTAACAGTCTACTGAGTACGTCTTTCACTTGTGACCTGTGAGATAGTGAATCTCTGCAGCTGGAAGGGACCTCTGGACATCTTCTAGTCCACCCCCCCCCCCTACTCAAAGCAGGGTCAGCTGGAGTAGGGTAGAGATTCCACAACCTTTCTGGGTAATTCATTCCAGTGTTTGAATACCGTCACAGTGAAACTGGGTTTTCTTAATGTTTGAATGGAATGTTCTGTATTTCGTGTCCTGCCCATTCCTTCTCAGACTGTTACTGGGCACCATGGAGAGGAATCTGGCAAAGGTCGAAGTGTGCAGTGCAGGGGCTGTTGAGTGCAGAGACAGAGTCTTTCTAATCAAGGCTATTGTGCCCTCCTCTCCTTATCTCTTACCCCTATCCAGAACACAGCCCAGCAAGCGTCTGTCACTGCTTTGACATCATTTCTTTCCCTTCTTCCTTGTTTTGGTAGGAATATGTGGCTTTAGTCCATTTTCTGTGGAGGTGCCGAAAGTCAGAGAGAAGGCTTGGCAAGGTTCTTATGATCATTTTCACTTTGTTTCTCTTCTGCGTGCATAATCTTTGCTCCTTTTCTTATTCTCCTTCCCATTGTCCATTAAAAGAGTGACTAGTGATGGGACAAAAATAATCTGACATGTTTCTTTTCATACTGTGTATGTGATGTGTTCTATAATATACACTATTTTTATCTTATAGTTGCATGTTATGTACAGGAAGAGTCTGAACCAAACTGTATCCACAGAATCCATACAATAGGTTTGGAAGGGAACTCATCTTCAAATTTGTGCTGCTACTCTTGACTTGAGAGGAACTTTCACAGCAAGTCTTTAAAGGTGATGTGTGCTGTTAGGCAGCTCCTCCAGAGGGTGTTTCCTAGCCTCCAAGGCAGGGGATGCACAGTAGCTCCCGAACACGCTCTCCAGCACAGGTGTTTTGAAGAGGGAACTGGTTATATTTGCATTGCATAGTACTTGGCCCAAGTCTCTCCAAGTCCAAAATTGCAGTGGTGTGGCTCTATGAAATAATTATCAGAAATCAATGCCCTTTTCAAGTCAAAGAGCCTGAAATGAAGTGATGCCCCTGTCATAGCCTCAGAGCTGGCCATTTTGTGGCAAGTACATCCCAGAACATGTATTTGGGCACTTTTTAATTTTGGGATACCCATGAAGAAAAATGGCTTAGGTTTTAGAAACTTCTTAGTGTTTTCCTAAAGCGCTGCACCTCTACTCTGAAGCAGGAGATAAATTTCAGGGGAAATATCTTCCTTGTCCATCACCCTGGTGCTTAGTGTCTACAGTGTGAAAAGACAAAAGAGTCAGAGACTGCTATGCAATCTGTAGTTCTGCCTCTTCCTCTCAGTCAAATAAAATAATGCTATGCCAGCTGTTACCACAGGACACCTGAGTTAAGCCCACATCCCTTGATGCCCGTAGTCAGCCAGAGACAAGGGTGCAAATCGTAACTTGAAATTTATTGGTGTAAGAAGAAAACAAACTGTTGAGCTTTGTTTGATATATAAAATGGAAATGAACTGATGGGATTGGTATAAAAGATGAAAGTGTTAACCTCTGGGGTGACTGGTAGAAGCTAATAGTGAAGTGGTATGGTCTGTCAGAGACTGGCGATGACGAAAAATTGTATGGCAAGATGGATGAAAAATTTCTAGTTTGGAGACCAGTTTGGTGCCTAGACCAGAGATTACTGAAAAAAGCACAGGCAGTGGCAGATCAGTGTTGGGAATGTTCTTCCAAAGACCCCAGGGGAGATCCTTCAGTAGATCTGACTGCCAGTTGGACAGAAGAGGAGGAACCTGCCTCCACTGTGTGCCTGAGGCATAGAAGCTATGCATGTGGACTCTGGGCTGGGTCAGTGAGAATACCCCCAGATCTGTGATGCTGAGCCATCATCATGAGGTACTCTCTGCTGGTCATCACTCATTCAGCACATAGGAACATGACTTCTGTGGTGTTGCCATACTAATGGCATCAGCAGTGGTGGTAGCACGGTATTATTAAAGTTGTCTCTACTATTAAAACATGAGTAAGAATATTAATTATAATAGTTGTTTTATGTCATAAAGGATAGTGTAATTCACTATTCCTTGTAATATTCCCTGTGTGGATTGTTGTCTGCTCAACCATCAGACTCTTTTTGCAAACTGATCTTAAATTTCCAGATCCCTGTGACAGTTCCATATGAGATAAAAAAGTCAGTCCACATTTCTGAGACTTACCTCTTCACCGAACCACAGAATAGATGAGGGTGGAAGGAAACTCTGGACATTGCCTAGTCCAACCCCTCTCCTCAAACAGGGTCTGCTAGAGCAGTTGTCCAGAGCAATGTCCAGCTTGGTTTCAAAACCAAGGACAGAAAGTCCTGTTCCTGTATCCCACAGGCTGTGCTCCACCCAACCATCTCTTTTAGGAGAAGAGGTCTCATCTCAGCCAGCCGTGATTTCTAGGCTGCCTGCAGGCTATGGCAGACAGGATTGAACTAATTACATTGGATCATGGGGTTTGTGTGGTTTTGAAACTGTTAGTATGGGAACTTCCTTAAACAAGAAAGCTAAGGTAAAAAAGAAAAATAAAATAACACCCCCTCCTCCTGCAAGAATGTCCTGTAGCTGCTTATGTTGCAGCCCAGTCCTTGCTTTTAAGGGTTGTAATCAAAATTAAACTGTTCTCCATGCCAGAATCTACGCTTCAGGGCTAGCTCAGCCGTGGCCCGGAAGCTATCGCATTTGTAGTTGCTGATTTGCAGCATAGACATGAATGTGGGGAACAAGGCTTGACCGTCCATACTGTTTCCCTTGATATTTCATATATTAGCAATAAGGGAAGCCACTGGAGCTGGATATCTGGATACCTGATCCTAGGCAGAAGGGGAGTGGGTGTTGGATATTGCCTGTGGTCAGTGACAGCCAGAATCTGTTTCCTCTGTGCTACATTAAGTAGAACAAAAAGGATTAGTAAGGAGAAATAATCTGAATTATATTTTCAGAATAACTAAGAGGTTATAAAAGGAAAAACTGAACAAATAGGTATATTTTTCCCATGCATGGAGAAAGGGAAATAAACTATGGTAAAAGTAATTTCTCACTCACTCTTATCCTGAATTTTATATTCTCAACCCCAGCCATGCCTGGGCAGTCAAGTATCTCAGGGATCCAGCTCTGTGTTATTATCTTCCTTGTCTGGCAGTCAAAAAAATAAAAGAAGTGAGATACAATGGTGCATTCAGATGTGGGGAAAGTAAATTGTGCAATTCTCTTAATATTTGTGAGAGTACACCAGGAGTGAATACTGAATAGGGCCCTGTATCTTAAAGAGATATTTTCAGAAGTTACTACTCAGCTTAATAACGGGCAGATCAGCACATTTTTACTTTGGAAACTCAGTTTTACTTTTTGTTCGAAGGCCAGAAACTTTTAAGCATGTGCTATTGAGGTTATTTTTGTGAAGTTTTCCTAATGATGGAGGTAAAATGGGTGTTACTTTTTGAATGCATTGTCCAAACCCAATGTAAAGACAGCCATTGTGATCTGAAGAACTATTTTTGGTGACATCCTAGTTTCTGCTATCTTTAGATTAAAAAAAAAAAAAAGTACTTTTTCTCATTAAATGTAACCTACTTATACAATTCACACATACTGTGATATATAATATACTTTAGTGAGGGAGAATGTGCACACAAATCTTCCAGAAAAGAAAGCAAATTTAGTCCAAACTCTTCTGTAAAGAAGAGAAAGGCCAGACATTCATTTGGTTTATCTAACAGTTTTCCTTGCAGTTATGCTCTTTCTGTAATGTGGAAATCAAGTGAACTCCGTTATGTGCGAATTCTTTTCACATTTGTCAGGGATGTGCCTGTGGTGAGGTGGCCATAAACACCTGCAGAAAGGTTGGGGTAAGAATTGAACTCTGCAGTATTGGGGTTTATGGCACCTGCCTGCTTAAGCCCTAGAGTCACCTTGGCTGACTTTGGTGGCAAAAAAACCAGTGCTGCAGCTCAATTGAGGCAAAAAGTAATGTTCAAGCAAATAAAAAAATTGTAACAAGCAATATTGAAACAGCTTTTACTTTGGATAATGAATTAGATTATACAAAAGATTAGAGAACAGTGATACATTTAGAAGTCATGTGGGGCCAAACATTTGCTTTTAGGCTGGGTTTAAAGTTCATAAATGATTAAAACATTTCTTTTTCTTAATGACTGGAGAGAGGAAAAAATGAGTACAAAAATACAAATGTGTTAGAAACAAAAGACAGAGCAGCTTTAATGTGTTGGGTAAGTAACCATGTCTGTCTGAGGACCGCTGGAAACTCTTGAGGGTCTGGCACCTACGGATAGCTAAGTACTTCACTGTTCAGGAATGGGATTGGGTTTAAAATTACTATTGCTCATGAGGAAAAAAAAATGCTGACAGCAATGGGTATGTGTGTTTGAGAAGGAGTCCTCAATATCCCATCTAGTGGGACGGGTTTTGGAACAGAGGTGGTGAATGAATAGAGCCAGCCTGTATGTAAAATGAGATTTTGACTGTAGGTGAAGATTTAAGTGAGATTTATTTCAGGAGAATTCAGAAAGTATCAACTCTTCTGCATGCCATCTGCTCATATCAGAAGCCACAAAATGTCTTCCGATAAACAGCTGTAAAATCCTCAATGAAAAAAACCCCAAACACCCAAAACAACCAAACCAAAGAAAAACCCCTCAAGCAACCCAAATTTGTGTGCTTGGAAGACAGGGGAAAAGGAAAGATAGGAGGTTCAGAGAGAAGTCCATCTTGCCAATGGACCTTCTACGGCCAGGAAGTTGGATCTATGTATTGTGTGGGCTAAACCTCCTCTACATTCATGAGGGATAGGTTTCTTCCTAACCAACAACTCCTTTAGATGCTTGGGGAGTAGATTCATGAGGAAATTTTAGCTCATCAGCAGAGATATCGTTATATTGAAAGATGTGACAAGACATTCTGAGAAACCAGGATTACATAAACATTGACTTTTCCAGCAGACATTGAGATGGAAGTATGCTGCGCTACTTATTTCATATCCATATGGAAGAATCTTATTTTTTTATTTATAGATTTTTGTAGTCAGAAGCCTATGAACTTTTAGTGCGGTATATCATGGTTATATAAAAGGTTGTCACAAATAAGATTAAAAGATTATTTTAATAATAATTTTTCAATTATTTAAGATTAAATAATGAAGATTATTGCAAATTTGTCCCTTCCCATGCCAGGAACACCACCTGAGTAAATGTATACTTTCTGAAAGTAGATCCAACCTAATTATAAGATTTCACGTAAAAGGCAATCCGCCACTCCTTAAATAATCTACTCCAATGGTTTTTCCCTATGAAATATTACATGCCATTTCTACCTGGATCTTGCTAAAATATTTTGTTACAGTGTGTAAGAGAATAGAAATATTGTTAGACAGCTATGTTATTCTTCTGAACTAGCAATGGCTACTAAAGCAATTGAAGTGAGCTTAAATATCTGTGAGTGACTATGATGAAACAGAAAGTGATGGTCTGAAGTCCAACCAAAATGGGAGAAAAAATAACTTCTTCAGCTACCAGGCATGATTTATACTTATACAAAAATATGGAAAGAGGTACTAACTTCTCTAGTAACACACCTCACTTGGAAATCTTAGCATGTTTTCCGTCCAGATGTTCACTGATTTGGATATATTACTGCAGTGTCCTTTGAAACTACAAAACTTATTTCGGTATCAAAGCCAGAATCTTAGTAATATGTCCTTGTTCTTACTGTGGATTTTAAAACATAATCTAACAAAAGTCAAAATAGAAAATTAAATTTCCTTAAGAATTTATCCATCTGGGCCCTTTTCACCATCTGAATTCCAACATGCTATAGAGAATTATCTGACTCTCACTTCCAGAAATCTATTATTTTATGGGCAAGAGTTCTTAGTAAACTGTTAATGGGGAATTTATTCTGAGGGTGGTAATTGATTTGTTAAGTATATCTAAGGCAAGATTAATTGCATCATTTTAATTTGGGGTGGAAAACAATTTTTGTGGTATCTGTTTTTTTTCTTTTTTTTTTTTTTTTTTT
Organism: Falco naumanni; assembly: GCF_017639655.2. NCBI lineage: Eukaryota > Metazoa > Chordata > Aves > Falconiformes > Falconidae > Falco > Falco naumanni. Next base: position 7,840,724 of record NC_054055.1, on the reverse strand, counting down.
TTTTTTTTGTGTGCAATATCTGACTGCATCTTCATGGTATCTGTTTATATAATAAACCTTGTTACTGATGGACTTGGCTGGCTGGCATGAAGTGCAGGGCTGTAGGTTTGCGGAGGCTGTAACAGTGATTACCAGCTGAGCCTTTGCTGCTTTCTGTAGTGAGCAACCTGTGAGAGGTTGTTTAAAGCTCCTTGAGCTCCTGCCGTGAGGCAGACCATTGTTTTGTTTAGAGGAAGCTGGTCTTGCCACCTTAATAGGTGACAAGAAAAATGAGCAAAAGCATTTGAGAAGTAAAATTGCCTACAGAAGCAATAATGTTTGTCAAGGATGGAACGTTCTTACGCTAGTCCTGCATAATGTATGGCAATACTGCAGCACCTCTGTGCAGGAGTTTGCATGTCAAAAGGTGGATCAAGACAAGCCTGCTGGGTTTTAGCATGCTTATCAAACCTCAATTCCAGTAATTGCGAGCACATAAAATTTGAAAGCTGCCTTTGTGGTCATATTTTAATTACTTTATTCGCATGTTGTACATTTATAACCTAATTATGGTTCAAAGCTTACACTGCTAGGTCCTTCATAAACCTAAAGCAGAAGTGTGACCCATGATAGAGAAGACTTAGATAAACCAAGAGTTGACTGAAAACTACAGTCAACGTGAACACCACAGCTGGTCAGCCTAGTAGGTATTGGTGTCAGTAGTCCAGCAGTCCAATCACTGCACTGATTTTCAGGAGAAGGTGGTGAAGAAGTGATTTGAGACAGAAAAATGCATTTACAGGTATTTGTAGGCATATTTAACCTGTATTATTTATAGGAAATTGATCCTACTCCACGACTAATTAAAGCTGGAATGTTATCTAAAGGATATGCCTTTTTTAAGGCAAGTATATAAAATAAACATTCATACAACCTCCAATGGTTTCTTCCAGCCTAAATTATGCTGTGATTTTTAATGTATTTCCTGGCATACAAAACTGCAGAGGTCTTAAGTAGTCTTAAGTTCATGTGCCAGTCCCAGCTAGGAAAATGGGTACCTCACTGTAGGTATCAGTATTTTAAAACGGGCTTCCGAACAGTGGAGCATTTTCTCCTCTGTGGTTACTCCGGCTCTGGCTGAGCCAGCTCCCATAAGATTTTCACAAGTTCTGTCTTTCTTCAAAGGTCGATGCCCTTGGCTCAAGATCTGTCTCTGGAAGATCTTCTCATTCTGAATGTTTTGTGGATGGGTGGGTTATGAGCTTTTTGTCTTAAAGTATCAGACAAAATATTAGTTTGTTTTAGTATTGTAACTTTTTAAGCAGTCTTAGCATTTTTTCCTTACTGAAGATGTTTACTTAATTCAGGTCTTCATCAACAAGAAATATGATAACGAATCTGATAAGAATAGTCATTGTATTTAATAGGAAGTTAGTCTAAATGGTGTATAATTTCTTTTTAGTTTGAAAGTGAAAATCTTTTATTCTCCTTTACTGAACAGATACCTGATTTATACCAGACTAATTTTTATTATTTCACTGAAGTTCTTCCTGGATAATATTGATGTAAATGAGAGCAGGGCCCTCTTCTACCATCAAGGACTGAACACAACCATCATTAATTGCTGTTTCATCAGGCAACTGATAACATACTCTTCAGCTAAGAATAGCTATGTCTCTTTGAACCACTTCTAATGCAATTATGAAAGGGAGAAGAGCTTTAAGTGTGGGTTTAAATACATTAAGAAGTGGTGAGGTTCTTTGAGTAGTACACATGAACGAGACATGAATGATGACACTTCAGAAACTAGCGATGTTTAGGCTTTTCACAATCAATACAAGATGGTAAGAATTACATGTTTTTATTTTTTATCTGCTCTCCTGTCAGAAAAAAGATTATACTTACATTTTTATGAGTCTCTACTAAAGAACACCAATCAGCTATAAAAATCATACTTCTGTTTGAAGTTATTTTTCCCTTTTAACACAAAAGTTGTTGTATTGTGAAAGTTGTAAGGAAGGAGATTATAGGTAAGACAATTCTGCTTTTTCAGCTTTTTTTTTTTTTTTTTTTTAATTTTAATGGCTGACAGTGCATTAGGTTTAGATGATTCTTTTCTATCTCTTGTTGAGTCCACTTCCAGTTTCACTCATGCGGGTCAACCTACCATAAAGGAGAAAGGGAAACAAAAAAAAAAGACCTAAAAAGGAAAAAAATTACTCTACAAATATAAAATTTTGTAGAGAAATTAATGTACAGTTTGACATGGAACTACTTTGACAACATTTATACAAACTGATTCAACTTCATGTTGGTAGCATCATTATAAAATAAATTATTTTCTCCACCTCATGTAAGTAATTTTGATTTGAGCCAGGCATTCAGCTAAAATCAATGGTGCAGGTCTATCGCTTGCTGTAGCTTGAGACTGGACTTCAGTGTGGAAGAAGGGACCCATATTCCAGATATTCCCGTGATTCAGCTTACTTGAAAACTGTGTTTTTACTGTTAAACAATCTTTCCCCAAATGGGATTATTCCTCTTGTTGAGTTCTTGATGTGCTGAAATTGGTACTGTTTTCTCAGTGGGGTTTGATAGGCACAGAATCTATTCCTCATTTAACAGCTATGTTCTACATGGTTTCCATTAAGAAACTGCCACTGGTGTTAGTCTAGCAACTTCATTTATTGCCGCCACAGTGCCATGCTGATCTTTCAATGGTTGAATTCACATGAATATGAGCTTCTGCTAGTTTGCAGAAAACGTCATGTCCTATCTGTCCTTATCTAGGTGGTCTGTAACATAACCCTGTCTTCCCAAATCCCTTTAAAGTTCGTTTCCTCTAGCACTGAATGGAGTATCTGGTTCAATCTGAAACTTTTTTTTGATCTATAGAAAATTCAAAGTCTTGGTTTGGATAGAACTAAAAGAAACCTGGAATGTATTTGATTGTATCTCTTTGCTTTTGCCACTTAATTGAAAAAAGTCAGTTATTCACTTAATTCTAGTCTCAGTGACAGCTGAAGTTCTAGATAACTTCTGATTAAACTGGTCAACAGACACTAAATCAAGTTACTGTGTTTGTGGTAGCATTTCTTTTAAGTACAGTGGGATTTGCATCAGCTTATTTTGACCATCTAAAATTTAAATGAATGGTCTAAAAAGTAGGCTAGGCTACTAAAAGTGACTGGGTTCTTTTTATACTCAAAAGAGAAAAGGAGGCTGCACAGGGAACATTATCCCTGAAGGCAGGAAGAATGAAACACCATCTGGAAGCACCTGTTTCTCTCTGCTGACTGTGGAGAGAGAGAAAAATCAGCTTAGACTAGATGGCTAACTTCCATTGTCACTTCAGGCAACGTGAATTCATTCTTAGCATGACTAGTGCCTCAAGAGAATTTATATTGCATGTCTTGTGTAGCATGTCAATTATTGAATGAGATTGAAACAAACTATGTAAAGGTTTTCACTTGTATTTTTGGTGTTTTGGATTTGAATGAATGTATTTCAGTTTAGCATTCCACCCGGGTTGGAATCCTGACCTTTGTACCACTAAAAGCGATGTGGGAATGTTGTATTCCATCCAAATAAAGAGTTTAAAATGCTCCCTGTTTAAAAATTTAATTTTTTTTTCTGTTTGAATCTTGTTTCATATTTTAATAATGACCTGAATAATTTAACAGCATTTGGGCTAAATAAAAACCTATATGGCATGTTTTCTGCTTTGCCATTTGAGACACTACTATGCAAAATAATGCCTGTGCAGGTGAACAAAGGTCTCCTCTGTGACCTGGAGTGTTTTGAATTTTAACCACAAGACATTTGCTTCTGCAGACTCCTTAATGGCTGAGGACAAAAACTGATATGAAGGTTTGCCTTAGTTTGGCTGATATTCTGTACAATTGTGTTAGGACTGTTAATTTCTCCATTTTAAACTGTTTCAGAAATCCTGTTTAAAGGTGGAGAACGGGGAGGATGTAGAGAACAAAGGATGAGTTTCCTGTCTGGTTTGCTGTAGGTAGGTACAGGTACATCCTGTAGGTATGCTCCTATGAAGCCTTCTGGGAGCAATGTCTTACATATTTCTCATGCTGCGTCTTTAAAAAGGGCAGGCAAGATCTGACCAAACAGCTGTGGCTCAAGAAGACTGAGAGTCAGTGTGGTTTAGACTCTTTTGGGTTATTTATTTTGCCAATCCTCTCCCTCCTCAGCTTGTAAACTTGTGTAGAGGACCCTTTGGATTGCTTAGGCTGGGGACTGCAGTACATTTTTACCAGAGGATGACGATAAAAGCTATGTTCCCCTCATGATCTCAAACTGAAAATACCAAAAGATTCAAGTGCTGGGACCCAAGCCTTGGCAGCTGTAAGCTGGTGGATCTCCATGGACAGCTGTGGAGCCGTGTGTACTGCCCAGCTGAGGTGCTATCCTACAATGGCATCACGCCACAGAAGCATTTTTATTTATTTCCATCGTGTGTTTGCTGTTGAATTATTGAATTGAAGCAAGCAAACAGTTGTTCCTCATTTTGTTCAGCTGGGAAAACTTCTACTTTCTTGGTGTCCTTATGAAGATGAAGCTGAAACATTAAATATATGATGATATTTAGAAACTATATGCAAAACTGACTTTGAGATGATACCTCATGTAATTACAATCTTAGAATATCGGTGATATCAATAGCTTAATAGTGGTGTAGACTTATATTCTCCCTGCTTACCATTACCACTGTTTTATTTCTAGAGCCAAGCTGTGCCCATTCCTGGGCTCAGTCCCGTGAAGAGCCAACATCTGCAAAGTAATTCTGAGCTTCCTCTCCTTGACATTGACAGAAGTACAACCGTACTTGAAAAGATGAAGGGCTTGTCTTGTCATCTTTACGCAAGTTAATATTTATGGGATTTGAAGAGAGACAAACAGGTAACAGGAGAAGACTTACACTATCTAATCCTAAAAATACTTACACACCCATGGGCCACCTGCTAGGCCCCGGGCCGGGCCTGGTGCCACCCCCGCCCTGCCCCTGCCCCCCAGCCGGGCCGGGGGATGTAATGGGGCTGCGGTTGGTGCACGACACGGGTTCATCACTGAACTAGGACTGAGGTTTTAGGACTCAGTTGAAAAGGATGTTGACACAGGTCGTAGTGGTGTGAAGCACTGAACCATGATACTGGTTCAAAGGATGTGTAAACATCTTTGCCTATGTGACGATGATCTTAGGCCTTCTCAGATGAGGCTAGAGTAAAAGACCCACACATTTCATTCTGATTTCCAGACTTTTCCTGTTGAAGAAAACCAGAGGAATCTTCATTCGTTAGAAGAGGAATCCCTGAAGCAATGGACAAGTAATTTTTTTAACTATCTGATCCTTGTACTGTGTCTCGGAAGTCATTAGATAGGAGTTAATATTTTGATTCTATTTTGATTACTTTTATGCAAATGTAACTTAATTGAAGTCAGTCATCTCAATTTGTATCAGAATGTCTGAGATTGGAATCTCACCTGCTAAGATTACCCTATTTGGATGCAGTATCTTATTTCTAGACATGGTAAACTCAGGCATAAATATTAATCCTCTCCTCATATATTCATCTTGATATGATTGCTAATGTTTTGCTTCCATGCAGATGTGACATCCCTTCAAGCCTCTTCTTACCTAGATAATTTTTTGAAAAGCTGAAAGAGATTATTTTGGTGTGGCCTTTGTGAACCTCTAATTGCAAGGCTGAAAGAGCAAATCTAGGGCAAAAGAGACAGTTACATTTCTGTCAGGGCTTGTAATTGTAATTGTTCTGGGGTGCTTGGCTCAAAAATTGTCCTACATACACACATGCACGCACGTGCACACACACACACACACACACACACACACACACTCCAGAAGAATAAGCATAGGAAAGAAACAGCCATAGATAACATCAGTCATGTATTCCATGTAACAAAAGTAAAAAGCAAAATAAGAGTGATTGCAATGGTTCCTTTGCGATACAGATACTAACTGCTGTTGCTGGGTTTCATCTTTGTATACTTAGATTTCCTTCTTTCCCCTCTACTATCTATCATGATTTAGGAATGTCTTAATCATGTTTGAATGGGTATTTGACATCTCCCTATTTAGGTCATGATTAGAGTTCCCTAGCTTGTGAGTTCCCTAGCAGCTGTCAGTTGTAGTGCTAGTTATGCAACATTTACAAATTACAGGAGGGACAGTGGAAAGTTGTCATTAGATTACAGACCATTTATAATGTTTCAGTATCTCCTTGTATGTGTTAGTTGTAATGGTGACTGTTTTTTAAGGCCATCTGGTTAATAGCTGTTTAGCGTAAAAGAAAAAGACAAGGTACAGGAAAAATCATAATTAAACACACAGACAGATAAACTGTAACATAGATAAGAGAGCTACTAACAAAGGCCAGTCACTGATCACTGGGCAACTTATGGAGCTACTCAAGTGTACCCTGGAAGAGATTAACCCAGAATTTTGCGTCTAGTAAGAAGGGAAACAAAATTGTCCTGATCATTGCAATGTCTCCTATCTTATTGTTAAACTCTATGTCTATTTTCTGTGTGGCCTTGCTGTCTTCTCTGTCTGGGTGTATGTGGGTGATCTGCTAGTGAACTTCAAGCTGGACTAGCCAGTGAGTAGGAGATCAGAATCTGGAGAAACCCGAGGTGGATGGAGGCTCAATAAACAGCACCTGGGGTCTGTGTGTGGAATCTAAGTGGATTTACAGTCTGGTCTGAGATTTGAGGGGACCCATAATTGTGAGAAAAGATTGAGAACAGAGCCATGAAGGACTAAAGACCATATTTCCCAAAGCAATTACATCCTAAGTTCCAATTTCAGCACTGAAATCTATTAAATCAAAAGATACCTCCTCCCTGTAGATGGGTATCCTTGAAGATGCCTGAAGTCCGTAGCTCAGTTTTCTGTGTCACGCTTCAGGTGTGGCAGCATTGGATACCTTGGAAGCCCATCACGTGCTGAAACTTTACTGAGATCTGCAATAAAGTCCGTCTCCTGTTTGTGTCTCTTAGGGAGGTTAATTGAAATAGTACGTTCAGAGCTTGCTTTAATGAATCAGGGTCTACACAAAATTCACTAAAACAATAATACTTTCTTTGGGCACATCATGCTATCACAGAAAGCCAGTGGGGCAGTCCTAGTAGCTGTCATGAGCTCTATATAGTGGTCATTGACAGTTATAGGTGTCAAAAGCAGAAAAGGACTCCTGGTATGGAGAAAGTGAGCTGTGCCATTTCCTTGATGCTGCCTCCTTTGTCTCTGAACAAGCTTCCCAAACACGGGAATGAATGGAACTGTCCTAAGGTGGCTACGTTTCTTTGGCTGTGCATATACCAGTAAGGGTGGCCCTGGCAGAACTGCAAAGATTTCCCTCTGTCACTGATAATTGGACTCTAGCAAAAATATGTCATGCACGCAGACGAGTAGCTAACCCATGAAGGATGGTTAGTTTTCTGGTCCTGCTGGATGAAGACAGTAAGGTACAAATCACAGCAATACAATCGTGTTCAGCTGCCATGTACCCTGCTCAATGAGAGGAAATATTGGGCTGCATCCTCATGTTTAATTATACATCCCAAGCTAGCTGTGGAGTGTTCAGCAAAGATAACCCTTTTCTTTTCTGTCAAGTTGATTTTTTCATCTGCCAGAATATTTTGCTTTCTAAGTCTTCTGTTATTGCCAGCTACTACACTGGAAGGGGTTGAGACAAAATTCTTAAGGTAAAGGGATCGGTAGCCCTCGCACACATAACAACTCACTCAGGACAGGTGCAGGCTGTATCAGGTGGTGACACTGGGCTGCACAGCCTCTCTCCTTTCTTCACCAATGTAGAGAGTGGCTGGATATGACTTTTATTATATTTTTGCAGAACTGCGAAGACAGTTATCACTGTTGTTATTTATTGCTGTTGAAGGCCTGAGAAAGACCCGTGATGTGTGCTGTTGCTGGGTGATAAGCAAGAGAAGACAAGTGGTTTAGGAAAATAAGATGAGACTGCTAAAAGAAATTATGTCAAAACTGATTTTCAAAGTAAACTGCGTTTTGATTAACCACACATTTTATGATGAGAAGTGGATTTTAGCCACAATGTAATATATCATGGAAGATGCTGTCTGGTAAGGGTGACTGACTCACAGAAGAGGGGGAGGCTTAAGACAACACAGCTACCCCTTCTATGTTGCAATGAGATTTTATTTCATAGTGACATATTTTGTTTTCAGTCAAATATTTCAATTTTTTAATTAATTTTAATCAATAATTTAACTATTGAAGAAGAGAATAAACTATCTTCTGCTGGGCTCCATTTTTCATACTTTTTAACTGTCAACACTCATAAATTATAGAACGAATCCAGGAAATGTCTGTGGAAACTGAATCTGTGTGGGATACCAGAGACAGTGTCTTAGAGCAGGATCTTTCTCTCCTACCACAAGAGAGTCTGGATGTTTCCAGCTACTGTGGGCTCTAATGCAGTAGAGAAAATAGGCTTGTTTTAAGTTATTTTCCTTTGTCTACCCCAGGAAGAAACTCTTTCCTATAAGCATGTATTAATATTAAAAGTTGTTATATTAACTAAAAAGTAGCCTAAGTATATAGTCTGGCCCAGATGTACACTGGGGGCATCTTGAATTACATAAAAAAACCCTTAAATATCTACTTTCCTCTATGCTTCAAAACTCTTTTGCATTGTCTGAGAGAATAGTCGATCCTTCGAACTTGCTTGTCTGCTTCTGGTTTCTTACTTTTGAATAAATGTTATGCTTTGAGAAGTGTTTGTGTTAAAATAGTCTGTTGTCACATGAAGATTTCGAAGCTTTCCAGCAATTCATAGAATCATAGACTGGTTTGGGTTGGAAGGGACCTTAAAGATCACCTAGTTCCACCCCCCTGCCATGGGCAGGGACCTTCCACCAGCCCAGGCTGCTCCCAGCCCCGTCCAGCCTGGCCTTGAGCCCTGCCAGGGATGGGGCACCCACAGCTGCTCTGGGCAGCCTGGGCCAGCGCCTCACCACCCTCACAGTGAAGAATTTCTTCCTAATAGCTAATCTAAATCTCCCCTCTTTCAGTGTAAAACCATTCCGCCTTGTCCTATTGCTACAGGCCCTTGTAAAAAGTCTGTCCCCATCTTTCTTACTAGCCCCCTTTAAGTATTGACAGACTGCTATAAGGTGTCCCCAAAGCCTTCTTCCACGGTCTTACAGTTAGCAGTGACCTGCTAGTACCTGGCTGCTGCTCAGTTCTGTGAGCAAGAGAGATGGCAAATGGCACAGAAGCTTGTCTGGAAACTGCAATGGAAAGAAAGAGACCGCTGGATGCCTCCAGGAGCAGCCCATAAATTCTGTGTGTTTCAGTCAGAAAAAAAATGTCAGAGAATTTAAATCTTGTGCAGAAAAAGGAAAATCAATTTGATCAATACTAAGTGAAAATATTATTGTTTTATTCCAACCAAAGTAAATAGTACTACTGTAGGCATTGCTCTAGTTGTCCTGCTTTCCCCCCCCTGAATCTTGTCTATGTGAAAGTGGTGCAGAGTGACACTGTGATGACAAGTGAGGCTGCTATGACAGCCACTTAGAACTCCTTCGGGTAAATCCTTCATACTGAAGTATTCCACCTGTAGTATTAGAATAAAAAGTGAACTAACATTTCACAGATAGAAGGGGAAAAAAGAACCAAGACTGAAGAGGACAGAAATATGACGAAAACAATCTCTGCGTGAGCTGTAGAGGAGATGGGACACAGCTGCATGTCTCATCAAGAGAAGCAACTGAGTCACCAAAAGTCTGAGGAGAGTTTTAAGGATTGGTTGGAAAAGGAGTAGCTGGTTGTATTGTCCCCTGTGTCCTCCAGTTTTCCTTTTCTCCTGCAAATAAAAGACTGCTGGTTTTAGCAGCATGAATCATCATTTACAGGTGAAGAGCTATGACTTGGTGAGTAATAAAAGATCCTCTCTTAATGTTCCTGGGTTTCTTAGTAGGGTTTAAGTCACCATTTACTTGAGACTCCAGAAACTGAGCCTGGCCCCTGTGAGTGCCAATCAAGGCTTGGCAGAAGAGTTAAATGTAAATACATCCATGTGTATTAGGTGGCTTTAACCACTGTGCAATTTCCACTCCACATGGTGGCTGGACTTACTCTACAGGCTATGAATTATTGCTGCAGTTGGACGTGAAGCAGACTTCTCATTTAGAAGGCAGACTAATGGGAGTTTTCCCTGAACTGACCTAGGTCAAACATCTCAGCTGGAAGTTGTCTCTTTGCATGACTTAAACTCATTTGCAAGCTTCAGAGTATTGCTGCCACTAATATTGTCTTCTTCCTAGCAGGGAAGAGAATCAAGCTAATAACCACAATTTCTGGTTACCTGGAATTCTGAGTTTAATTAAACTTTTAATGCTATTTGGTTTCAGTCTGAACCAACTGATTTTTTTTTTTTTTTTTTTTTTTTTTTTTGAGTAGGGCTATTGTTGGGGAACTCAAAGTTCCCAGGATCTTCTGGCTGCTCCCCAGAGTTGATTCTTTTTAACCTATAGCATACAGACAGTCTCAGAGCACAGCCCATGAGGAATTCAGGCATCTTGTTGTCAGGTTTTGTCTAGAGAAGTGAACTGGAGAACCAAGGCATGGGCTCAAACACTGCTTCATCCCTGTCTATACCGTTCCATGTTTTGCAGAGTGCTTGCTGTGGTTTTGGCTGATGCAATCTAATGCTCTCCTAGCCAGTGCCTGGGCTATTTGCATCAGGTGGAGTGGATGAGACCGCGCTGGTTTGGAGTGGAAGAAAGGCTCACTGCATAGATGACTGTACCATGCCACTTGTCCTTGAAGCCGGAGAAAGGGCCCTGTACTTATTAGTAAAATCATAACCTCTAAGTTTTACCCTGAATTTGCTGAGAGCTACAAGATACTTAAAGACCCAGTGAAGTTTTCTAATGAAGCTTTGTGTCATTAGTCTCTCTACTTGGGCAATAATGAAGTATAGTTATAACACCTCTTTAAAGTCACCGCTCTCCTGTAGCGACTTTCACATTGCAGGTTCTGGAGCACAGTACAATGGATACTATACATCACTACCGGTGAAATGAAGCACACTCTCAGCTGCTGTGCACCAGTTAATAATCTGAATGCAGCAATACTGTGTAATTGGTATAGTGGTAATCCACAGGGAACACAGGTCATGAAACTCCCTACTGCTGTGGTTTTGCTCTTTAGCTTGTGGTTGCCAGTTCAGTCAGCTAAGAGGCTTCACACAGGAGGTTTAGGGAACAAAGTGGGCAAGCAAGTTGTATCCAGCTGAAGTTATAAACAAATATGGTTAGGGAAGATGTGAATTTTCAAGCAGGAGGAGTTCACTCTAAGATGTTCTTGCAAGAAGTACTACAGAATGGTTAATGAGCGAGCGGTCAGGACCTCTGTATTACATCTTGTCCAGCAACTGGCACCTTCAGAAGCAAAGCACTCCTTCCCACCACAAGCAGGGCACTGTTTCACAGTCAGAAGGAAGAGTGCCATTCACTGAATCACTGATTCCCAAGCAGTGATTCAGGCAAAGCTGACTTGACTTTAAGGTCAAAAGTCAGCAGGGATAGCAGTGCTGTGGTAGTTAATGACTGTGTATTTCTCCTAACCTTCTGACCAGAAGTCACTGGTAGCTATGTTGGATAATGAGGGCAGTATTTACCTAGAACTGAGTAATACATATACAACTGATCTGACAAACCTGTTGTGTTTTTACATTTTTACTTCAGAAAAATGATGATATGCTGTTCACTGAGCTAAATGTGTAAGCTGTGGATATTAAATTTTGATGCATCAGATGGGCAGCTCTTTCTTAGAGATAATTTGTATGAATAATTTAGAATTTCTGGGAGAGGTTTTTTGTTTCTTTCTATTTGTGTTTGTCAAAGTGACGTCAGCCTCATACTGATTGGCATGGACTCTTCAAAACACAGCTAGAGATGCCACTGAGGCTAATAATTCAACTATATCTTGCTGTATAATAAACCAGTCCACTCATGTTGTGCATTGCTCCAATGGCCTGCAGTGGCAACAAGTGGCCTTTTCAGTAAAACTTTGGTTGAAGTCCAAGATTACAAGAGACTGGGACCCTTGTAATAATTTTCAGTTGGTGGGCCTTGGTTTAAGAATCATGCTTGTTGCAGACACCATAAATCTTAGTAAAGATTACGGCTCGTGGTCTGTTTTCTATTGTTTATTTGAAATATGTATCTGTTTTCCTGTTGGATTAAAAGGAAGAGAAATGGCATATGTGATGTACTGCCACCATGTTGCCATCTTCCTGCTGTTGGGATGTAATATTTTCCATTGACAGATCATTTGTGCTGTGTGCTTATCAGAGGGAAAGCCTTGTGGGAGTCACATCAACAACACATTCCTCATCTGGGCATCTGGGAAGAGCATCCTGGCATCAGTGCCTTGGGACTGGTGTTTGCTATCAATACAGGCCACTACATTAATGCTTTTTCTGCTGCTTCTTTGTTGCCCACACACATAGACACACATTTGCATTTATACTGCATACACTTCAAGCTTATTATTCTTGCTACAAATCTCTGCAAACCCATTTCTGGTCTCTGCGTTGACTGTTTTCAAATAGCCATAGCTGGCAAAGGGAAGAGGCCACATCAATACCTCCAAAGGATTTCACTGTGTGGGGACCCTTGTCAGACTTAGAACAAGATGGACAGTTTAAGCCCCGAAACATTTTCAGCCCCCAGGCAACCAAAGCACATTATTGTCTGTGCTGCATGGGTGTTTTAAAATGCATGTGTCCTATCCAACGTTAGCTATGACAAGTGACAAGCGGTTGATTTTCTTATTCTATCCTATTCTTTCTTACTACAGCTATGGCTATCTAGGTTATAGCTAGCTCTTTTAACCTTTCCTAGCAGATCAATCCTGCCTGCCCTCTAATTATTTTAACTGCTGTTCTGTGAATCCCCTCCACATTTGCCAATATCTTTCTGATCAATTGTCTACACATGCCTTCGGTATTCCAGCTGCAGTTGCTGCACTGACATCCAGAAAGACCTTTTATGTGTTTGCCCTCAGGTGCTGTTGCACATGGCATCTGTTTGCTGTGCTTTATCACCAGGTTGTACCAAGCCTCAGTAAATGCATTCCCTCACTGGGACTTCCCAAGTTTTGCTGCTCAGTTCAGTATCTGGGATGTGTACTGGTTTTGAATCTCCCAGTGAATTTCACCTTGTTAGTTTACCTTCACATTCTTTATTACTCTGCTCCCCTCTCATTTATTATCTGCCTTCGGGAGTTCAAAAGTAATTTAATAAATAATGTTTTTATTTTATGATTTGTTTTAAAGCACTGGTGGCACAAAGTCAAGCAAAATTAGGGAGACTTTTACAGGAGTGTTTCATCGCTGAGTAAGAGACAGAGATCTTGCTTTAAAGAATTTGCAGTCCACATAGATGCGAGTAACTGAAGTTGGGAGAGTGTGTATTAGAATGTACATTTTACAGAGGGGAACCTAAGGAGCAGTGGGTACCACACTGGAGGGTACTGAGAGCCAAGCAAAAGCTTTTACCAGGCCATTTTGAAGGACAACAGTAACGTGATAGAAATCCAGAGATGCTTTCAACAGAGAAATCATGGAGGTGCCCTGTATATTTAAAGTTCTAACTGCAAGTAACGTGGATTTCTGAAGAAAAAGCACAGATGCTAAAAGGGAACTCTTGGAAAAGCACTGGAAAAATAATAATAAGTCTATGTCTACATGGCTGCAATGTTTGGACCTGAAACAGCTCTTCAAATAGTGCCTTAAATAAAAAGCCTGTTTATTTTAGTAAGAATAGAGCCCTCTTAAAAAATTATCCTGCATGCCTGTGCCACTTGCATATTAGTTAGGATGAAATCAGGTGATTTCTCCATGGGCACGCTGGTGACAGAGAGCTCAATCAAGAACATCTTCAGGCCTAAATTGGCACCTTCACCTTAGAACCATTTCCTTGTTAGCACATCATTCTGATCTGGTCACTTATTCTCTTGTAGGGTGGAAGCAAATCTCGCAGCACAAGACTTTACACCACCAAAGTCTTGCCTGCTTTTTTGAAATAGAGGTTGAGTGCCATTTAAGTAGCGCAGAAACCTTATGTTATCCCCACTATGACAGACAAAATTACAGCTTGGATAATTTTTACTGGGAAATGTTATCTTTCAGCAGAGAAGAATGAGTGGAAGAGATAATAGGATTAAAACTAAGTGGCTAAACTGGCTTGATGTTTGTTATATCTCCATTCTCATTTCTTTCCCACCCAAGCAAACACCACTGCCTTTATCAGTAATGAAGCTGTTTATCTTGGTAAAGTGCTGAAGTTGGAGTTACAGCTCTGAAGAAAAAGGTTGTTTGAAGAAAAATAGCTTTTGCTTTTCTCTTTTTTGCAGTGTCATTAACATCAGTAAGTTCCCTGAAGTCCCCTGAGAAATGCCTATACAACACCAGAGAGGAACAGGGGTTAGAATACTGTAGTACACCTCCTTCTCAGTCCTAATGAGGGATGTCCCAGGCTCAAGTCAATTGTCCATACAAAAACCCCACACCACACATTACTAATTCCCATTTTTTAGTTTTTTTTTTTTTTCTTCTTAATTATGACATGAAATTATGAAGATTTTTGTCAACAGTAATGGTCTAGGTACAATAGAAGAGATCTGACTAGTTGGGAGCTGTAGTAAAAATGGAGTAAATGTAAGTATTAAAAATGGAATAAAAATTACTGGCACATTTATTATTTTTAGGGTTTTTTTTAGGTTTAGGTTTACATAGCAATAAAACCTGGGACCAGAATGCTTTTAGAAGACATGAAAAAGATGTACTGATGTTGGGTGTCAGGGGTGTCAGAAAACTGTCAAATAAACCTTTTTTTGGCAGCAGTTTGAGACAGGCTATTTGTATGGCTGTTAATGGGAAATGATGTAAATACAAAAGAACAAATATTTCACCAATAGAATGAAGTATTCAAATTGTTTCATGGGATACACACACACACACACACACACACATATACAAATGCACACAGAGTTTAAATAAATATGTAAATTGCATGGCATGAATTGTAACAGAATATAGTCTTTGAAGCTTTCCCCAAGGTGTTCTTTTCAACATTTGTTTTCTGGCTTGTTCTGTCAGGCTGAGGCTACTGTGAATATGAAAGACATACAAACTGCCAGCCAGCTTTTGCTTTTAAGACTGCTTATTTGACTGCAGTAAAAAAGTCAACTTTGCTTTTTGATTTGATTTTTTGGTAGTATCATTAGCATGACAGACTGGAAAACAAATGTAACAAAGGTGGCAAGTATCAATTGTTCATTATACAATCTGTCTCTTCTGATGGCCAGCAGACCAGGTAAAGTCCAATAGCTTCTGGTCCAGCTTCTTCCCACAAGCATGATACTAAAGAAAAGAAATTCTTGTCCCACACTGCAGCTTTTTCTTTCCTTTTTCTTATGGTGATTTACTCAAAGCCATGCAAGGACAGAGAACTATTAAGACAAAAATCAAAACCCTCCTGGAGTTTGGCTTATCTGACTCCATCTCCTATAATGCTGGAATATCTTGTCTTTAACTGGTGCCTCACCAGCTAGCTATCATTGTACCTCCTGCTGACTGCTGAGTTGTTTATAAAAACACATTTCTCTCTGAGTGTGGTACAGATGCTTTGGAGGGGAGAGGAATATATTAAACATGCAGAAGAGATAGGCAGCCTTTTCAAGTTTCATGGGTCTTGGTGGGAAATCAGGGGAAGTTAGTGGCAGAAAAAATAATTCAAACTCTTTAAAGCTTTTTTGAAGTGATTTCTTCAAAGCCCCCCTTTTGCATTTTACTGTACAATCCTTAAGCTTGGAGATGCAAATCCAGGCATGATATTGTATCACTCAGGAAATTGCACAAGCTAAATCTACTGTGAATGAACAGGCAGGCTGAGATTCATCTCACCTGACTAGAAATATAGATGTCTGTGCAAGCTATTTAGCTTCTCTTGTCAGTGGGAGATAAGTAACCAAAGAGGGTGGTTCATCTTGTCCTAAGCTGAGTGTCAAGGAAAGGTGGTTGAAGTCATGCTTTGGAAGTTCACTTCTCTCTCCTTTAAATACAGATCACTAACTTGAAGTAGAGAATTTTTAAGGGGTGCCAATCACGTTAGATGGAGTCCGCTAGCCAGCGAGTGTCGGGCTGCTAATACCTGAATGTTCCACTGCCAAAGAGCTGAAACTGGATCTAAATTTTCTGTCCCATCCTTTTAAAGCTATCCATGGAAAAGGAATAGAAAAACATGCTTTATAAGCATATATACACCAACAGTATAGGAGACAGACAAGAGTTGATTTCACATGATATACACTTAGCACCCTAAAGCTTTACATTACCTGTAAGTTATTCTGGACTCCCATTTCATAAACAGAATTATTCATTAGACTTAAGATATTATAATGTGAAAAGTTTTGAAGACAAGTTTTATTTCAAATGAGAATTTAGGATGTGAACTTTGAAAGTATCCCGTGGTCACTGAACAGCAGCTAGTTTCTACACCTTCTGCATGTGGATATGTCTTTAATTTTCATTTCTGAATGAGCAAGAAGGAAAGCCAAAAGAATCAGAATTAGCTCTATCCCTCTCAGGATTTTCTTTCTAAAGAAGTCAGTTAGCACTCATGTAGCAATAGGAATGGACTCTGGCCCAGACAAGTCACCTCTGAAAAATCTGTTTAACCCTTTTAAGGCAACTTTTCAAAATTATGCATAAAGGAATTAAAAAGTATTAGCCATATTTTATATAATTTTAATTTATGAGAATGAGAGAGATGTTTTTCAAAAGAAATGGTCAGTTATTAAGTGAATAAGAAGTAGTTTTGGGGCTACTGCATCCAGCTCTGTGGGGAAAGACCCCTTGAAAAAGTAGAAACTGGTAGAATAAGGCTCTGTTTTGCTTGCTGCCACTTCAGCTCTTCTGTCAGTTTTTGGACTTTTCTGCTGTGCAGGAAATCTAGACCAGTCTGTTTGCAACAGGTTTTCTGGGGTTCATGTAGTGTCATGGCACAGCAATGTTTGTGTTGCAAGGGAGGTAATAACACGATAGCTGTCTGAAATTTGGTATTTTCACAGACAAAATGGGTACTAATGAGGTCCCCATGGACAGCTGGGTAATTTAAATATTTTAATTCCCATCCATCTCTTTTGTAGAAGTAACTTGTTTACCATTTTACTGTTGTGATAGCAGTAAGGACTGCAGTACTAGTGAATGGGAAGAGTCTTCTCTGAGCAGCAATTTTGGAGGGACTCTGTTCAATTCCTTCCAAGATTTCCCCCTGGGCAAGTTCATTGACTCTCTTCCTCAAGGATTTGCTGCCAAATACAACAAATAGCCAGCTGGTCTGTCTAAAATACATAGGACAACAAGTCATCATGGGGAAAAAGTCAGCAAAATCTGCTGGTTCCTGTTCATTTTCTACCCACCAGGCAAAAAATACATCCCCATAAGCAGAAAGTTGTCCCTTGATTTTCTGCTCTCTTCTAGCTGCCCTGCCCTCTAGCACAGAAAAATAGCTATTGGATGTTGCCTGTAGATATGCTACTGTCACTGGGGCTTAAAGAGTGCAGAAAGAATAAGTTTTTATTAAGAGAAACAAATGTTTCTGTTAATGAGTTTCAGCCAGCTGCACAACAGCACTGCTTTTATACGTTCCAGCATCCTGAGCTTTCTGCTCATGGTCAACATCATAGCACTGTGCACATGCAGTATGACAGGGGAATGCAATGTGGTGCTGCTTCCTTTTGAAGAACACATTTTTGTTCTGAACAGTAAAGGGTCACGAAAAGTCACGCTTACAGAATGATACTTTTGTTCCTTCTTTTTGGATGAAACCTTCCAATGAAAGCACTCTGATTTCTGGTTCTACATTTCATGCACCGTTGGGCTGAAGTAGCTGTTTTGATTTAGATGTTTTAATACGAGAAAGGGCAAAATTACACCAATTGCAGAGGGTGCATTATATTCTTGCTGTATCTATAAATGTGCACAGAATGACACTAGGGTCACCACCATATAATGATAAAAAGCAGCAATAGTGACTTCAAATCATAAAAAACCCTGTACACAGCTGTTTCTTCAGGGAGGGGCAAAACTAGTCCCTTATTCTTTACTGTAGACAGAACTTGCCAGAAGTAAGGCGCAGAATCATAGAATGGGTTGGGTTGGAAGGGTGCTTTAAAAGTCATCTAGAACAACCCCCCTGCCATGAGCAGGGACATCTTCAACCAGACCAAGTTGCTCAGAGCCCCGTCCAACCTGACCTTGAATGTTCCCAGGGATGGGACATCTACCACCTCTCTGGGCAACCTGTGCCAGTGTTTCACCCCCACATCATAAAAACAGAAATCTTCTTTATATCTAGTCTGAATCTGCTCTCTTTCAGTTTAAAACCATTAACCCTTCTCCCACCCCTACAGGCCCTGCTAAAAAGTTTGTCCCCATCTTTCTTATAGGCCCCCTTTAAGTATTGAAAGGCCACAGTAAGGTCTCCCCAGAACCTTCTCTTCTCCAGGCTGAACAACTCCAGCTCTTTCAGCCTCTTCATAGGGGAGATGTTCCAGCCCCCTTGTAATTTTTGTGGCCCCCCTCTGGACCTTCTCCAACAGGTCCATGCCCTTTTCATGTTGGAGGCCCCAGAGCTGGATGCAGCACTGCAGGTGGGGTCTCCTGAAGGTGGAGGAGAGGGTCAGAATCCCCTCCCACGGCCTGCTGGCCACGCTGCTTTTGATGCAGCCCAGGAGATGGTTGGCTTTCTGGGCTGTGAGCACACATTGCTGGCTCATGTCCAGCTTTTTGTCCACCACCAAGTCCTTCTCTGAAGGGCTGCTCTCCATCCCTTCGTCCCCCAGCCTGTATTGATCATGGGGGTTGCCCCGACCCGGGTGCAGGACCTTGCACCTGGCCTTGTTGAACCTCATGAATATCACTTAAGAGTCTCAAAACAGAGAAAATTCATCTCAATAGAGAAAATTACAATTCCAATGGTCATTCAAGTCTTACATGGAAATGTAGGTGGTGGTGTCAGAATTCAGAAAACCACTGCTTTGAAATCCTTAACTACAATGAAATGTAAGAAAAAGGGAAGGAAACAGAAAGCAAAGCTCTATAAAACAAGATCCTAGTAGGCTATTCCTCCTGTTCAGATTTTTTGAGGCTTTGAGGTAGTAGCGTAAGAGCTCAGTTTCCATCATAAACTGTTATTTTCATCTTTTCCAGAAGACTGTTGAAGCACACAGAAGTTTCCCCTTTGAAAAGGAGACTGGAAAAGGAATTTTTTCCCTGATCCATTCTGCAGGTGTCAAAGACAGACGTTTCTTTAATGTCCAAGCAGCATGCCTCAACAGCAAAGGGGGCAAGGCTCTGTAACGTTATGGAAGGAGGTAATTTTCTCAAAGAAGCAGCTGGACAGCTGTAGGTCAGAGCTCTTTATGCCTGCAGCACTCCTCTGAATATTATATTCTTACTCTCGGCTGATTTGGTATGGTCATTTCTGTAACAGTTTTAGTTCACTTTACAGCAGTTAATGTCACGAAAATTGTGTGAAGCTGCCATAAACTGATTCAGAGCACTCCAGGAGATTATGAAAGTGAAGGCTTTGGATGGGCTGGGATTTCCTTACTGCATGAAATCTAGCTGCAATTGATGCGCATGCAAAGATTGTTTGCCCAGTCCTACTGTTAGGTGGTTTATGCTGAAAATAAGCAATTTTGGTTATTTCTGATGAAGCCTGCTCTTTCCCGTGGAAAGCAATGCAGTGGCCCTAGACTGCTGTGGGACATCACGGGAGTGGGGGCTGGTCTGGGGTTCGCACTGTGTGAACATTCTTCCAGCATGCAGGCAGCCCAAAAGCTTGCTTCTGCAGCTCATTCAGACTGCATAAAACTGTAATGTCCAGATATTATTTTACAAAACAACATTTTACTTCCATTTTAAAGATTCTGAGACAGAGACACTTCTAATCATTAGTATAATGTCTTTACTGATATGGCTTTTGAGGGACAACTGCCTTCTCTCAGGTAAAATAGATACCTTCCCCCCACCTTGGTATAATTGTCTGAAAGTTTGCTGTCCAGCTTAAATTAATTTTCCCAATTCCCTCTGAAGTTCCCTGGGAAAGATAATCACCTCCAGATGATTCAGCTGACCTATTTTAAACATATATTTAGAAGAAGATGAATCAGAATTTTGTCTTTCCCAGGGTTCTCCTATGCTGAAGACTCCTTGTGAATCTAATGACTAATATTTATTTTGTCTAGAGAGTTTATACAGTAGCATCTTTGGTAATAGATCTGATAGGTAAAGACACATGAAAGTGTAGAAAGCTAATAATAAAACAGTAGCAGTGGGAAAATATATGTAGATATACATAGATCAAAGGAGCTCCTTGAAATTTAGCAGATTATAGAAAATAAATACATAACTGAGCTCAGAAGAGAAAATGAAAGAGAAAAATAAGAAGAAAGCATTTCAAATTATTTTGTTATGTGATCTGACTTGAGCACCTTGTGTTGTATTCATATGCATGACAATGATATTGTCAGATAATAATAACAATTACCAAATCATCAAAGCAGGGCCATGGAAAATCAACGATTGGGTTAGATCTTTTCTGTCATCAAGATTTTATTGACCTGTAGAGGCATGTTGTAAATGACAGCCCTTTCTCCAGAGAGCTTCCAGTCTAAAATATAAACCATAATGGGCAGATGAGATGCACCCTGCCTTAATTGGGTAAAGGAAAATACAATATAAACAGATTGTGCAAATTCAGAGCAGTAGTTTCATCCATTTCCAGTATCATTGTATGAACTACTGGTTTTCTTTGAATGTAGTTACCATGATGGCTTTTCAGGGTTTGACAGAGAGATTCTTCTCTACTTGTTACTTGGGACACAGGGAAAAAGGAGAAGAGATAAGCTGAAGATGTGTGACCAAGATCTTGGTACACCAAAGGTAAGAGATCTGACTTTCTGATATACAACAGATTCAGTAGGTATGTGAAGTAGAAAGTATGGAAGGACTGGAATAAAAAAAAATACATCTGATATAAAGGAATGTGAGGAATGGAGGGCATTAGAGAGAGCTGAGAAGAAAGTGGGATTAAAGCATCAAACCCAAAAGTCAAGAGGGACAGTTTTCAAAGCTTTGAGAAACCTTTCAGTAGCATAAGCAGCATGCAGAAGATCATATTGTCAAGTTACTGTACATGGAGAAGCTGCAAACAGATCATAAATACATCTGGCCCATAAGAAATCAGGTGAGATGCTACAATAACATGCATCCCTTTGCCCAACAAACTGACTGGTTGATTGTCATACAGATGTCTCTAGAGGCACCTGTGGTTTCCCATTGTACCGGAGGGCCCTGGGACAGATCTGTAACATGCACTGTCTGTTGTAGGACCCTGAGCAGAAGCAGTGGCCTCATGCCCTACTTGTTGTAGGCTGCAAATCTCAGCTGTTCAAGGGGATACAGCAGAATCATGAACATAAGTGCTCTGCTATGGGGAATCTGGCAGTAAACTGCCTCTCTTGCAGCTGCTTATTTAGGAGGAAGTGATCTGGGCTATAAATATGACCAGATGACTTTTTATTTGCTTGGTAACTACTGAACATCCAGTTACATGGTAAAATGCATGCAATAGCAAGATAGTTGCAATTAAAGAGTAAATTATGATGGCTTACGTTATTTCTCAATGTCTAAACCATGGTTGAAGGTTACATAGCAATTACTTTTGATCTCATTAAGAATAATTAGTAATTACCAAGTACTCTAAGGGAAATGTGATTACTATGAAGCTACCTGGTATTTCCCCAAGGGAACTCTATCTAGTTACAGAATATATATGCCCCATTACTTAAAGCAGCACATAAACCACCACTTTATTTATGCAGTACAAGCAAAACAGGCCTGTTAGAAAATGTTTAATGAAGTATTTGGCAAAGACAAAAGCTTTGCAGTGACTATACTACAGAATGTTTACAATCTCCTTCAGATCAGCTACTCTCATCTGCCATCTGACATCCCTTATTTTTTTAAGGTTAAAGCAATAGATGCATTAAAAAAAAAACCCAAAAAACCCAAGCCAATCCTGCACATCTTTTCCTGATGCACTGCTCAGAGAATAAGGTTTGGAAGACACCTGTTCATAACTAGCAAATGCTAGAGACAAACATGGAGCAAGCTCACCCTAGGCAGCTGACCATAGCATTAGTATGAAAGAATACAGATCTACATGCCTGACTTTGCCAATAGCCTTCAGAAAGACAAGCAGATGTTTCAGTCTCAGAATAAACATTCTCAAAAGAAACAAAGAGAAAAAGCTCTAAGCTGGTATTTCACACTGATGGATTTGCCAAGAGTCTCTGCTGCTGTGAAAAAGGCATCTGATAAAGACATAGAATGCACCATTTTTTATGTTAAAATGTTTTGATAATAATTAGAAAGAAAATACTTCATAGTGGCAACCAGTTATGTGTGGGTTAGTGCAAATGTTTACACGGAAACAAAGAAGTATTTGTGGATTTTTGTGATCATGGAGTTGACTGGTTTATAAGACTTTTTTATTCTGGACTGTAGGAAAATTATTCATTTTTGTGATTTAAAAATCTCAAAGTTTCATTTTATTACACTTTGGAACTACAGAAAGCATCAGTAAAATTGCCACATATTAGACTGAGGCAACAGCCCATTTTGAAGAAAACCCATTTTGTCAGAATTGGTCCAATTAGCCCTAGTAGGAAATCAGCCTTCAGAAATATGGAAGAACCTGCTTTTCACTTTGAGTTACTGTTTGCCAATGAACCAGATATGAGAAAATCAGAAGAATTATTTTCTCGCTCTTTCTCACATTTTCTGATTGGATTCAAAGTGGTAGAGTAAGTGTTACTTTGAGTACTTTTACCATGTAGTGTAAAAGGTGCTTTTTCTATTATAGCAAGGCCACGAAATCTCTGCTAAGACTTAGGACACTCCTATATTAGGCAGTGTGATACTGTAATGATGGGTGAATTTCATTTCAGCTGACGGACCCACATGAGGCCTGAAACCCCACATTTTTTCCAAATTCCAGAATAATTTATTACCAGTGGTGCTTACATTGAGGAAAGTGTTCTGCCTCCTTCCTTGTGAACAAGATTTGATAACCTTTCCTCTTAATCTTTATTCTTGAGTTTGATACTAGCATTATTATTTCAGAAGTTGCTATTTAATTGTGTTTCACTTCAGCCTTTAATGTTTTGGCAGTTCTGTGAATACCCTTTGTACAGCTCAATTTTGTAAGCAATACCTATTTTTCAATTTTTTTCACACTGCTATAATATTCGTTCAGCACAAAAAAGAAACACTTTTTTTGGATCATTCAGATAATTTTTCTTTCCACTTTGATGGTACTGATGTCTAAACATGTAGAAGTTCCATTTATTACATTATCAGGTCTCATGACTATCTCATGTTGAAATCAGAGCACATATCTTCTCTGAAAAAGTACAGTTCTTTTAGGACTGTATGGATTCACTTTTGAACATGTTGAAACAGAACATATTGGAAACTCAGAATATATTTCCATGTCTTTTAGAATAGGAATGTGAATGCAGTCATCTGAGTATTAGCTGGTTCTCAGTCACAGTTGTGGACTTCTATACTGCATTGATTACATTTCCTTTAAAAAAGATTTATTTTTTCTGTCATTGCGTTTCTCTGATGATTTATCTGG